>NC_137698.1:21807651-22430511 GCF_964034855.1 Anser brachyrhynchus
TCCCTATATACTCTGCAAGCTCTCCAGAATAAAGGTTATTACTTATATGACATTACACTACCATACACAGCAGGTCCTGAGGAAAAGGGTAAAAGTATCCAGACAGTATTACATTAACAATGAAACATTGCTTCTGCTACTGGAACTAGTGTACCAAGAGCACACAGCTCAGCATTTTACTGTATTAATGTATGAGTACATACCACAATACAGATAATGACTAGCATTAATAATTCTTTGTTCATGTTAGTTAAGAAAACATACTTGTTAGTAAAGTTTCCTCTGCAGCGAGTAATGTCCCACAGTGAACCACCATGTTCTCTGTGGTGATAGTTTTTTGAGTTATGTTTAATACTTTATGGCCCAACTTTGTAAGTCAAGAGCAGCTGGGACTGTTCTGACTGGGAAGAAATAATAATAAAAAAAATCAGTTCCTAATAGTCCAACTGGTTAAATACCCAGAATGTTCACCCAGTTCAGCATCAGCCCTTTGGAGCCCAGGCATCCCAGCAACTGGAACAAAGAAAGTCAGGTCTCTAATCCTCAAATTGTGACTCACTTCAAACCCTGCACAGTTGTGGCACCATTTATACCTCTGAGATCTGCACCCTCCTCTCTCTTGAGCTGAGATTTGGGGAAGGAGGAAAGACAGACCTAATTACTTTGTGTGTATGTGTGTGTGTGACCTTCTTTCTGCTTCTTTGCAACACAAGCTCCTTCGTGAAAAAAATAGAAGGGGGAAGAGATTTCTCACGTTAACACTTGCATAATAGCTTTGCTATTTCTACTGATTTCCTGTTTCCTAACTGCAACAAAAAGAGTTGTTATATTCTCATTTTTCCACCAATAATTATCTCATATAAGATGTATTCAATTCCACAACAAAAAAGATCAGATGACTGAATTAAGTCAATTTCAACTATTTCATTACTCACTGTTGCAGCGTTTCAAAGCCCTGTTCCTTGTACAGCAGCTCTTGCTTCATCTGAGAGAGTTCCCTCTTCAGCTTCTTAACCTTGTGTTAAATCAAAGCAAGACTTAGAAAATTCCTCTTGTTAAATGGCATAACACATGGCTTTGAAAAATTAATGTATTCTCTACATCGGATGAGAAAAAAAGAGAGTAAATTGCTCTACTGACACACATTAAAAACAAAAGGATCTGCTCTCTTCCTTATGTCTATGGGCAACATGCTTTAGTATTAAAGGGACACAAGCAGATTAAATCACATTCCTTATTTGTATTGATACCACACTGCGTTATTAAACCTGAGAGAACTTTAACAAGTAATTTACTTCTCACTTGTTAAGCATGCATTCCAACTGTTCTACAGGGACATTCCTGTTTATTTTTAAGCTTATTATATTTTCGCTTTTTCATTCCAGGAAGCTCTCAAGTCATTTGCACAGTAAAAGACAAAGTGTGGACTCCCCTTTTTTTTCTGTGAGTTTCCCTTTCTTAGAAAGCTTTACAAACATCGGATCCCTATGAATAAAATTCACATTCATTTAATTCCAAAACAACGTTAACTAAGCACATTTGGATCACAAATATATGCATCTATTCAATAGATGCGTCTTTGGCAAAACCTTCCATGCTTTCTCTAAATTTGCATGCTCAATTGTTTTTTAACCCCAATATTGCTCTTTCAGAGGCTAGCAGGTGAGTACACTACAAAATATTTACGAACCAGGATTATATTAAAAGTTAAATGGAGGGTTGTTTTTTGTTTGTTTGTTAATGTCACCCTTCCCAAACACACTAAAACAAAGTTTCTGGACTACCCATAAAACAGCGTACTTCTAACACAAATTAAAACTCATCCTCAGCACACACAGAGACAGAAATGTGTACATGAAATGTGGACTCCCAAATTTTGGTATTTATACACCTACATCTGCCTCATTTGCACTCCACATACTAGCCAGATGTTTATTTTTTTAAAAACTCTCCAATCAGTAAGGTGAAAAAAGGAAAAGCCTGCTAGAAGTCCTCTGCTCTCACTATCACTGTGAAACTCTTGCTTGTTTTCATATAGGTCTTCAGATACTCAACTGCATTTTGAAAAACAGACTGTATTAAAATAAATAATTTTGACCACTTTAATAATTTCAAAATTATGTCTCCAAGACTGTTTGCAAGCATTTCCTTTTAGATTTTCTACTTCGTGCTATTCTTCAAATCAAAAAATGTGACCAAAAGCATGAGAAGCAGCTGCTGTAGCTTTCCAAGAGACTTAAAATGCTTCCTATGTCTAAAATAATCAGTGATTTGGGTGTTTATACACATGGGATTGTAAATGACACTTCGGCATTCAAGTTTGTATCTTCTGGCTAATGAATTTTCTTTGACAGAAATAAAATGCTTACAATCTCCATTTTCTCCAAAGCAAATCTGCTACTAGATTATTAGGGGTTCCATTCAGACTTTTAGAAACTATCACTAGTTGCTTTAATTGACAGAAAACTGTTTTTATTTTCACTATACTGAATATTTAGTATAATAAATTGGCAATGCCCCTAACTAACTACATATTCAGCTCTCTTCAACTATTTCTTCTCTGACTAGCATGACGCTTTCCTGCAGTTAAGCAGAACAGAGAACTAAGCGAGAATATTAAACTGCAAGAATAATTTCTCTCAAGAGTTTCAGTCAGGTTCATAGAAAACAAACATACCACCACTGGGTTTCAGGTAAAGTAATGTATAGAATATGAAAAAAAGCCCCAACTTTTCCAAGAAATGAAGAATGACTGAACTTTTTTTTTTTTTTTTTTAAATCTGAAATGTGAATTTGTAGTAATTGCAGAAGGCACACTCGCTTTCAACTGGATCTCTCAGAAGCCCTTCCATTTTTCTCAAGATCATCTTTTGAGTGTCCTCTTCTGCAATTCATCATCATTTCATTATCAAGAAATGTGAGTTAGGTATGTTATCACAGAAGGACGTGACCTACATGATAATAGACTCTGTGTTTACTGCACTGTAGTCGCATTAAACTATACTTGTGCTCCTCGCCTTCTCCTTCATAACTTTTATATAATCCCCTCTTTTTTACAACTCTTCATGTGTTTTATCCTTCACCCCCTTCCTACTGCTTCTGCACATCTTCCCAAGGCACCTGGCAGGCCTCTTGCTTCCTCCTCCTAACTGTATCTTCAATCGGGCTTCTGTGCTAACCCATTCTACCCCCAGCACTCAAGCTTAATGGAACAACAAAAATCTTGTTATTTCATAAAGGTTCAGCCCCTACTTGCTGCATATGCATAAAACAGACTTTGATCACACATCAAATTTTTGCCCCTGCTCTCATATTTCTGTCATGTGTTCTCCGTGACATATTGTGCACTAGGCAGTTCACGTAACCAAAAGGTTCCGTGTGCATATATTAAGCCCAGCTAACAAGGAAAAGGCCAAAAGCCACTTCAGAACTTCCTCGAATGCTGAGTTTCCCCCCCTCCAGCCACCATTAACCTGACGATGCCAGTAAGCCTCAGCCAGTGTGAGAGAGAGAAACAGGTTTAGTACATCTGACCTAATGGTTCACTAAACAATGTGCAAATTCTAACTAGCTGGCTCGCAGCTCGCTAATGACTAACTTTGTTTCCCATTAAGTCCATGCATGCATGTACTGCAGAATGCCAAAAGGCTGAATATTAGCAAAGCATCCTCAAACATTCAAAGAAAGGTAAACTATGATATAATACAGTCATACCTCTCTTGCCATCTTCCTTGAAAACCACTTTCCAGCCCTAGCATCGCAGGGCTCCACTTTTTGTTATCTCAACGATTTTCATATCCAGTGGGTTTGGATGACAGCACACTTTATGCTGATACAGATATTCTTGGACTGCACCCTTCTAAACTCTGCAGACAAGATTCAGGTCACCTATTTTAGGCACATACGCAACTTGGACTTTGCAACGCCATTAAACCTTGCGTTGAGAACCAGCAGGACGCTAGGTTTTCATTGACTCCAACAAGCAATGAAGAGAGGGAGGCACCTCCAAAAACTTAACTCCTGTGATTAGCACATTAGCCTCTCACCAGTGAATGGACAATTTGTAGAACTGTAGCCAAGAGGTGATTCAGTGTTTGTGCATTCCGAGTTGGGAGCTGACCAGAGTACAGTAACAGGAAAAACTGAGCATAGGACCACGTTTGAATATTCTCCTCTGACTCTTAGGTGACTATATTTACTTTTGGTCATGTGTTTTGTTCTTCAACACCACCATTAATTTCCCAAATATACCAGTGATCCCTTACCAACAGGGAACCTCTTTTACTGCTGTGCTGGCTTTAGAAAGAAGCTCTGCCCTTGTCTTTTCAATCTTGTTCTTGGCCAGGGTCCTTATTGTCATAGATTCTCCCTCTGAAGCTTCAAATTTTTTTCTCCAACATTCTCACTGCTGAAGTGGGTTTTCTCACTAACAACTTTCCCTTCTGTTTAAAAAATAAGGGACTACAAACTGGTATTTCTAAGGAAGGGCAGCCTGTACAAGCAGTCAGGAGGGCAACATCTGGACACCAGTTTTACAGTGTACTCCATCTTTCATTTATATCATTTTTAAATTTTAATGAGCTATTCCATATTCCACAATTCCATTTAAACATGAATTGTTTAGACTCCTAATTATAACTCATTACTCTCAGCAAAGTCTCTGAGGCTTCTGCGAGTGCTGCTCTGTGCAGAAGCCAGGAGGGGGCAATGGAGGAGCTGAGTAACTGGCATCGCTTGTGCTCTCTCTGCTCATGCAGACTCTGTATCCCAGCCCTTATTCAAGGACTGTGCTGTGAGGTGCTGTTTTTTCATCCCGCATGGTTTGATCTGATTTTTTTTCATTACTAACTACAGGAAGTCCAGGTTATCCATTGAGCACTATACGCCACAGCTTAAATAAATGAACTCCCTATATGGATTTTAAATGTCTTCCACACCATTTCCTCCTCATTCAAGATGAATTCACTAGAGACTAACCTGTGAATGAAAGTTCTTTGTATGGAGTCTGTTACTGACTATACTGAAAGGAGTTGACCAAATAATGTTTTTGCTTGTTAGCAATTTCAAAAAGTGAATAACTTTCAATCTTGACAGAAAATGTTCTATTTTGACAAATCAAAGCAAAGTTTTACACCATTACTGGCAAGTTTTTAAACCAACAGAAATTTGTGAGGCAGTTCATGTAGCTAATGGTCCATTTCTCACAGAAGAAAGATTGCATAAAAAGTCACCTAGCTGCACCTCATCTTTGCCTACTACTTTATTTTCACCTAATTATTTTTATTCTTCCTTTTAAAAGCAGGAGCATAGAAGTGAAAATAGACCTCCGACTTATTTAAACCCACATCTTGTTAGAATATCTGTCAAAGTTTCACCAAAGTGTGTTCTCTAGAAGTAGCTGAGACAGCTTTAAAAATTCACTTAAAATTCATTAAAAACCCTTGAATGATATTTAATGACAATATCAGGAGGTTTCACTATCGGGGTACAACATACCTCTGCTAGTTCAAACTTTGCATTCTACAGTCAGGAAGTTTGCATACAGAATACAAATGAATATGAACTGAGAACTCTCACCCTTAATCTTGTAGTGGAGATTTCAGCCTTCAGAATGTCAGGGTCATACTTCATGCTTGATGAGGAGCCTGAGAACACTTTTTCAAAAGACAAAAAAGGACAAATATATAAGTACTTTTAGATCACTAATTACTCCCTTCCTTGACAAAACCCCATTGACCTAAAACTATAAAGTACAGAAAAACATGAAATACTTTACAAATATATGTCCTTTTACAGAACAGTCAGCATTGCAGCATGGCAATAATTAATGAACAATCAAAATTTCCCTCTTTCTTTCCTCTATCACTATTTTGTATCTCCCCTCCTTCATTCTATTGCAGAATCCAAAAGTAGCATCTCATTTTCCCTGGCTTTCTAGCCCTTGCTTTCTGTTCCTGTTCTTCCAGCTGAGACATCTCAAAATCATGCAATCACCTCTTCCTGGAAGGCATAGCTTCTAAGGAGGTTTTTGGAAAGCAAAAGATTTAATTCAGAAGTCTCAGAGGTCTGCTGCTCAGTTCTTCCCAAGCTGCACATGTTACTTTTATCACACCATCCATTTCTAAGAGAGATATTTAGCCAACAAACCAAATACAGGCTTCTGAAAGCACTTCACCATACACTAATTCCTCGTCCAATACTGTAATACGTATCTCTGCTTCACACCTTATCACTTCATACGTGCTGCAAGATTATTGCATGAAGCAGCAACAAATTCTCTTTTTGGTCTACTGCAGGTACCTGCCAACATAGTAGGGTCATTTCAGTAGGCAGCCACGAAATGCAGGGGATCCTATTTACTTTGAACCTAGATTTGGCAGAATTTTATTCTGACAAACAGCGTGACAAAACAGAGTTCAGAGCCAACTACTCTAAACCATGGCTCAAAGGAGTTCAATTGTATTGGACAGAAGAGAGCTCTTTCCAGCAGAATACCTTTATATTTAAAAAAAAAAAAAAAAAGGGAGGGATGCTACCTCTTAAAAAAAGCCAAAGTACAAGGTGTTCATAGCAAACCTTGAAAACTCATCCTAAAGCGAAACATGATCTCCTGCAGGGCACAGATCAAAGAGGTTACATTGTATTTTCTACTGTACTTACAGCTTATACGAGAGCTTGATTTTTCTTTGTAGGCATCGTTCAACCGTACATACTCATCCAGTGCAAGTGCTAGCCTCTGTTCCTTCACCTGGTACAGCTCTTTCTGAGTACTGAGAGCATCCTGGGCTACCATAAGATAATCCTTTAACATTCTCTCTTGCTCTTGCCTCCATTGTTTCCTGGGATCTTCTATTTGTGTTGTTTCTTTATGGGAGGAAAAAGAAAAAATTTAAAGGTACTTCTGCTGAAATGTGGTCACAACCGAATTGTTTCTTTGCTTGCAATCCACAGTTTTGGAAGTCTAAACCATAGGTTGGCTTTGCTTACTAAGCAGATGCTCGGTTTTATAGAAGTTTCTCTTTGCCACAATAGTGTGCTTCAGAAACAGTACTTCAGTGATAACTTGTAAAACTAGGAATTAGTGCACAATATGTAATGCTATATGTAGATCATTCTTACACCCCCAACACTGAATTAAAATATATGAAAACTTTTCACCCGTATTTTTTGCATCCAAGCATTTGGAAATAACAGGATCAATAAAAAGTCTTCGAATGACACCTTAAAATTAAATGCATTTCTGAAGAAAAAAAAATGAAATTTATTTTTAGCTATTAAAAAAAACCACAACCCCCACTTCATTAATTTTTGCAGCCATCTGTTTTTCATGTTTTATTGTGGTTCTCTCTCTCCTTTTCCTCTATGAAAACAGTCTTTCTGTTTAGCTTTTCCACTGCAACTGAACTGACGATGTAACATAATTTATGGTCAACAGCAAGAGAGGGACAGCATGTCGTTCCACCTGAGACACGTGCCTAAGACGTATGGGACCAAACCACCTTTCTGAAGAGTCTCCTCCTTTCCACTGACTACCCAGGTAATATAACCAAGAAGGCTGGAACAGGCCCTTAAGAAGATTTTACGTGAAACATTTTAACTCAAGTAGCTACACAGAAGTAAGACTTGGGTAGAAAGCACAGAGAAAGCCATCAGACATATGGCAGTGCTATGTATTACAGAAAGTATGTGACTATCAATCTAACCAGGACCAGGTTTTGATTTTTTTTTTTCGTAAACGTGCAAAGAGGAAGAGTTAAGCTGAATGTTCAACCTTATCATTCATATTTCCAGACTTAGCTCAGCACGTTTTGAAGCTGTCCAATGAATAGTCTTCCTTTAAGGCTGTACCAAGTAGAAAAACTGGTGTTCTCGTAAGACGTAGCCATGAAAAGTTTGAAAGCTGAATGCAAGGTGGGCACCACACGGCATTTTCTGTCTAAGTTACATACTATAAATCCATGTGGATCCACATTGACAGAAACATTCAGTACTAAGGTATTTAAGCACAAAGTATTTACTCATTTTTTTTGCAAAAAGCAGGTGAAAAGGTTACTCTCTGGCTTAAGTTTTCTGCCACTTTGATTCCCTAAATTGGTTCACTGTGAGCACCAGGACAGGGTGGGAGGGGGGAATGGGACCGTGTGGCTGAAGACACAGGGGAGAAAAGAACTGCAGCACCCCATTGCCCCAGCCCCTATCTGAACTGCAGTCCTGGGCAGAGGGCATTCACTCAACTACACATTTTCATATCATATCACAGAACGGTTTGGGTTGGAAGGGACCTTAAAGCCCACCCAGTTCCAACCCCCTGCCATGTGCAGGGACACCTCCCACCAGCCCAGGCTGCCCAAAGCCCCATCCAGCCTGGCCTTGAGCACCTCCAGGCATGGGGCATCCACAGCTTCTCTGGGCAGCCTGTGCCAGGGCCTCACCGCCCTCTGAGTGAAGAATTTCCTCCTAACCTTTAATCTAAGTCTCCCCTCTTTTAGTTTAAAACTATTCACCCTTGTCCTATCATTATCTATCTGTGTCAAAACTAGCTCTCTGTTTTTTTTATAAGCCCCTTTTAAGTACTGAAAAGACTTTTTGTAACTGCTGATAAGGACAGGTTCTGGTTAATAACAATTTCTCATAACAACTAATTACCAGTTTTTCAAAAGCTCTTCTTGGTGCTAACATCCCATAAACCAGAGACGTGGAAATAAAAGACGCTTCCCACAGAACTAACTCTGTAAAATCCTAAACCGACGATGTCTGTGTAACTCCTGGTGCTCTGACAAACAAACCAATTCACGTACCCCCACCCCATGCTGGTGACCCCCCCACCATTTAGAAACACATCATGCTTTTGTGTTTATACATGGGAAGGTATTTCCTAGGTGCACACAGTGGAAGCATGGAGAGTATAAATCACATAACCCAGGCGTGGTGCATAAAGGATTAACATGGAGAAGCTTTATGCACAGTTGGTTTTCCAATAACCCCAACGTGAACATTCTCCAAAAAACTACCTCTAGCTACAGCCGCACACATCCGTGTTTGTAGCCACCTGCTCTTTTCTACAAAGCTATCAGGAGCACAAAGAAGCAAATCAATAGCTTTTCTTTCCTAAACAGTCAACACATGTCCCTATCTGTGGCCACTTAATGCCATTGTGCTTTAAGGCACCTCCACATTCCCGGTTATTTACCCAAGATAAGAAGTGCCTGTTTCCAGAGGTGTCCTTCTTTGTGAAGCGGGATGAAGAGCATGAAGCAGGATTCTCACGGGTCAGTGATCAAATAGGATAAATGCAGTTATGTTGCTTTTTTAGAAGAGTGTAATGATGTGATTGTGTTTTAAGAGTGCAACCAGCAGCCACCGAATAATCTTACAAGATTGGAAGGTCTCATCTTCGAGCGTGTTGTAGGTAATTGCCTTGTAGGTTTTAAGTGAGGATTGCTCGACATGCAGCCCAAAGACCAAATGTAGCCTGCAGAGTCCTAAAATGTGGCCTACAGATGCCCTGTCCTTGTGACTGCAAGAGAAGGACAAAGCTGATCAAGAGCAGATAATTTTTTATTGCTGACAAATACAACCATACATTTTCTTTTTGCCTCTCAAAGCCGCGTGTGCAAAACAAAGCTCTGATGATATGACCTAACTTCTTTTATTCAGACAGTCGTAGATGAACTAGAGGTGACCCTGCCTTTTAAGAAGTGCAGCTTCAGCACACTGAGGTTTGGGTAACTGCCCAGGTAGGCAAATTGGCTGGCCAAACTATGCTCAGCCAAGTCTATCTGTGGGTATTTTATTCCAGAACAAATGCTCAGTCAAGAAAAACATAATCCTGGAAAAGGCAAAGCGTTATTGGGATCATTATCCCAGAACTGATACCGGTGTCAGCTTTCACCACGCAGGGAAGGCTCCAGAGTATTTTTCACTCTATGTCTTCTCAAATATGATGAAGTGGAAACCCCCCCATATTAAATTACCTGTTTGGCAAGATCTTCATATATATATACATGTGTACGTGTAGCAGCATGAACACTTGTTCATTTATAATTTTCAGTCATCTGAACTGTAATCAGCATTTTTACCCCACAGAGGGAAAAAATAAAAACATTGACAGAACTACGGATAATAGTTCTGGTATTGTACTGCTACATTGTGAAAAGTACGTTCATTGAGCACACGTAATTTGAGCACGTGTAAATTAAAAAAAAAAAGGCAGAGTTCTCCTTTCAAAAACAAATATTTATAGTTCTCAAAGCTAAAGCCTCAGAAAAATAAGATTTTTTTTTTTCCTTGAAAGAGAGTGTCTCAAGCACCTGCTGTTAGGGTCATATTTGTACACACAGAATATTATTGGGGCAGTTACATGCATGGTACCGAGGGCACAGCTTGCTGAGTGTTTGAAAGTGAGATGTGAAGCCCTTTATCTTTAAACTACAGAGTGGGATTTAAACCACAAATAAGACCCCAACAGTCTCCTACCCTTATAATTCAACAGCTGATGAAGAACAAACTTTAGAGAGGCCCATTCCTTTTTTAGGGCAGATAGGTGTTTCCACTGGTGACTGCAACAGGACTTAGAACTTTGTCTAGAGCAGATATAAATCATGCAAGAAACTCTACGGTTATATCTGTTCTAGAAAACTCCAGCCGGACTTCCTCCCACCATCAGCAGTGGAGAACAGACAAACCACCTCCCTAGGCATCACCTCTCTCAACCCTTTTGGCATCACCAGATAGTTAAATTCACTAGTTCAGCTGTTTCTTGCAGAGAAAATGAAGATTTAGTGGCCCTCATTTTCTGTGGCATAAACTTTGATATGAACAAAAGGCATCTCCTTAAAATGGATCTTTAAACAACTAAGAGTGGTACATCAGGCTCTGTCGAGAGCAGTGACTGAATTTAGAAAAATATATATCGACTTTCTCAGTCCAATCACGATGCAAAATAATAAACTCTAGTAACAGTATTCATGGGGGGGAGGGCATGTCTAATAGTTACGTTACACATTCCTGACGTAACTTGGCTTTAGCATCATTTGGCAAAGCCATTTGTGAATCAAAATTACTTGATTCTATTAAGAGATCTTGATTTAAAACCAATTAATTTAACTTTAAATAAATTACTGCAAGTACGTAGATAAGTAATTTATGCAAAATTACCAACCAGCAATTTATTTCCTTCCATTTTTAATGATCTGAGCGACTACCCCTGGCTGAGGGGAAGTTCTGGACGGGCGGAACTGCACAAGCAGCAGGATGGCATGCTCCACCCAAGGACGTTCCTGAGCACTGAAGTTATCACAGACCTGCAATGTGGAAGATCGAGCTGCGTTGGCTTTGATCACCCTGCTATTAATGAAATACAATCTTCCTGGCTCACTGCCAGCCAGGTTTGATGCACTTAAGCTGAGTGAAGGATCTGGCCCAAACAATCACTTGGAGCCAAAATGCCAGGACTTAATTTACTGCCCTTGAAGCGAGTTCTAACCAAAGAAATAAACAAAGCTTTTCAAGCTATAATGTTACACTTGCCTCATGTAATTATACATAAGATGTATATTATATATAAGACACACAGGATATGCAGGCATGTCTTTTTTTTTTTATTAGATAGTCAGATGTTATGTTTCTGTCTGCTACCCAGACACTCTGCCAAATTTTTACAGTCTACTTCAACAGAAGGAAACTATTACCTTATCAGCAGTAGATCGTATTTCTCTAAAATACATGGAATTAAAATCCCACTAGAAAATCCCACAGGGAAGGGAACGGCTCCCTGACGCCCCACTGCTAGACATGAGAGAATTGGACATTTTACTACAGGATTAACAATATGTGGAAGCAATAGTTTTTCCAGCATCTCCCTTTGCCAAATAAAATAATAGTGTCAATTGGCTCTAGAATGACCCGTACGAAAGCTGTCTTCAGTCCGGCAGGTTGTTTTCAGGCACCACAGTTAAGAGAGCAAGCACTCCGAAAGGGCCCCACCAAAAAAATGCCGGAGATTCTGGACTGCTACTTGAGAAGGACACATGCAGAGCAGGTGGAGACAACGCTGTGGCATTACACTTCTCATCCAGATGACAGAGCTCTCATCTGTTTAATCACTTGCCCGTATTACTCCCGTTTATAAGTGTATCAGAATCTCAGAATTCTGGGACAGAATTTGCACTTTTCTGGTGCAGGTTTTCACTTGAAACTAGTTTCAAGATTTCAAGTGAAACTAGCTGACCTTTATAGAAACACAGACCAGAGCCCCAGGACCTGTATGGCAGAGGGGGATGCTAGAGCAGGGGGAGTCTCATCCATCACAGCTGTAGCTGTGATAAAAGCCCCCTTTTTCAGGGGGAGTTTCCACCACGTTGTCTCCATCAATGCTCCACAACGCTGTACATTCACATGTTCTCCTCTGCACAATCTGTGGTGTTCACCCAACCCAGCACAAAGCCCATTTGACACACTAAATCCACCCAAATACTCACTCAGCCAAAAATATTATATAAAAAGCAAGTGTATCGTGTGCTGGCAGTTTCTCTGCCTGAAAAGTTAACTGATGAAAAGATAGCTGTTACACTTAGCATTTCTGGTTATCTTGCATCCTAATTACGTGACTACCACCTCCACCCAAACAGATCCCAACTTTAAGAGAACAGCATGGGCCTCGAAAACTCAAACGCAGTAACTGACTACATTCAGGGCTCCTCCATCCCTGGAGTTTCTCCTGAAGTACAGCAGCTGAAGAAAGTGTTCAAACTAAACCCAGTTTGGTCTTTGAATAGTCCCCGCTGCCTCTGCTGTGGTAGCGTTATGTCCTGTTCCACAGAAGTGGTTTGAGAAGGAGGGGACAGCTGGAAAACAGCCCGCAGCCTGCTGAGGGCAAGCCCCTGGAGAACGGCTGCAGCGAAGCCAAACTGGGGGTAGCCGTGGTGAGAGAGAACCGGGATTTCAATGGTATCTCGCACACAACCACCTCACGGTGGCACAGACACAAAACCACCAACAACCCTTTGATATATTACATCAGAAGCAGAAAACGGGTGTCTGATACCAACCATCACAGGGCAATTCAAGCCAGCTTAATGGTGGGTGGTGAAAGCAATTTTATAAACACCATTATGTAACCACCATGGATATGTTTATTCTACGAGAATATCCTGTGTTTCTTGATAAGCAAACTGGCTCTCAAATCTCCATTTTTTTGCCTGCAATCAGACAGAAGTACAGGTGGGAAAAAAGAGTGTAAATATTACTTCATCATACTTCAGCTGGCATAACAAATATTGCAGGTAACTGAGCTGCAAGCCCTAACCAGCAGCAAGGGAACAAACGCACTAGCGCTGGTTTCAGGGAGCATAACAAAGTGTTCCAGGACTAGCGTAAGGAATGTGCTTCATTGTTTACATACCAGAGGCTTTCTGAAAGACTTTTTTTTTTCTTAGTCCTTTTTCTCTTCACTTCCCCCCTTTCAAAATTCTTAGTATATACTTCGTAGTCAAACTCGAACAATAAGAAAAGCAATTTGAAGCCGCAAATTTGAGGACAAAGTCAAAAAATATTGTATTGTTTCAAACTGATGTATTTGTTCAATAGGTACATAAAATAAAGAGCAGCACATTATAGAGAAGCAGAAGACTGTGCAGCCCAACAAGGTGACATATGCAGTGTCTTTAAAATGATCTAAAACACTGCTGGATACTCAAAGAAAATCACATTCTACCACATTATATAAGATGGAATATGGCTTCTAAAGAGAGACATGAAGGAAAATTAGGTTATTCAGAGGATGCTTTGAACTGAGCTCTCTACAGTTTGTTTCCTGCCATAGAACTCACACAAGAACAATGCTTCCTCCCTTCCAGAAGCCTTATTCACTTTTCCATAAAATTATTCTGTGCTTGAGTTGAGAAATGAGAGAAAATGAGAATGTTTTCCAGCTCTACCGTGCAAGCGTGAGCAGATTTCCAAGAAATATTTACTCAGAGGTTTTTACTAAGAAATACTGAGCAACATGTTATCCTTATGGCACTTTAGTTTCTTCTAGACATTGTGGTAGCATATGCTTATACATCCTAGAGACGAGAGCAGTAGAAACTCTGAGCATTTGTTCTATAGACATTATCTCATAGGTAGGTAGGTAATGTTCTACTGCTATGGCTATCAGAAATATGACATGAGGGGAAAGAAAAAAGAAACAAACAAACAAAAAAAAAAACAAAACAAGTATAATCTTTACATAAAAGTCAGCAGCTAAAACCATCTTTAATCCAGAGCCTTCATTGCCTTCTGTAGCCAGCACAGACCAGATTACTCTAATCCCTTCTTATTACATAGGACTCTCTATAGCCGGGGGCAGGGAAGATAGCAACCTATAAATGAGATTTGAGATAAGATGCACTGCTCTTGGGTTTTCACCATGCGTCTGCTGACAGTAAGGAGTCTTCACAATTGTTTCCCAAATGCCTGCATGGCACCACTTGCTTAAAAGACAGTGATGTGTCGTGGGAACAAACAGTACACACTTACACAATACACAATCCTACTCTCTCAAGCTAATGCTAATTGCAGACTCATGGTGGGATTTTCAGATTTTTTCCTTGCCCAAGAATATGGTCTGGCAATATGTGTAGACGTACTTCAGTCCCAGGCTGGAGCGGAGAAGTGTCACTCTATCCACAAAGTCCCTGTGACAGATAAACCAGTCACACACACATAAAATGGCATGAAAGCCTCTATGATTACAGCAAGAAAAAGAGCACCTGTAGTTAAAATATTGTTAGAACTGTCAAACAGTGTATGTGAAAGCTAGGCTTTGAAATTTTAAGAAGGAAGGAAACCAAGTGGGGAAATAGGGACCTTCAGTGAATTCTCATCTTGAGCTAAGTAGACGCAAATCCCTGTAACTCCGTGCTTCCTGACCTTTTAGCATCACTCTGACTTAATTTTCTTTTTCTCTGCGGAGGAATCAGTGGCAGAAAACAGCCTCTGGGAAAGAACCAAAATGTGCATTCATGCTTCCAAAGTGGAAAATTAAAACTAAGTAGGGAGGAGCTGCAGAAGCAGAGAAGGTAGATGCTCAACTTCTTCTTTGAAGAAAAGTGCTGGGAGCAGAGGGGTGGAGGGCAGGGAGGAGAAAAAAAAAAAAAAAAAACAGAATACAATGTAAAAAGTTTTTTTTTTTTAAAAAAAAAGGAGATGCAATGAATTGAAATACAACTGGGCTAGGAGTAGC
The DNA here is from genome assembly GCF_964034855.1 of Anser brachyrhynchus. NCBI lineage: Eukaryota > Metazoa > Chordata > Aves > Anseriformes > Anatidae > Anser > Anser brachyrhynchus. The sequence continues at coordinate 21,822,878 of NC_137698.1, forward strand.
TATTCCTCCCCATCCTTATCTTTTAAATACTGTCACTCAGCTCCTTTCTAATACCTTTGCCACTAACCTACCAACAGCAGAGTACCTGTTTTCTAGGTTAGCTAGATCAACACCATGAGGAAAACAACCTCTTGCCTGGTTATTCCTGAGCCTGAAAATAAATCTGGAAGGAGATGAGTTATTTAGGAACATGTAGGGTGCTGAAAGCATGGCAGAACTTGTCCCAGCCCAGGATTCCCTCAGACTATTCATGTTGAGCCAAAAGTAGAAATCTTTCAGATAAGCCAAGGTCTCACAAAGAGAGAGTGTTTAGAACGACAGGACTTTATTCCCCGAGCTCTGTAAATTCCCAAAACGTACAGGAAACAGGCTTCTTGAGTACCATTAATACTAATAATGGAAATCAACTAGTCACATTACAAAGTAATCTCTCAAGTTTCAAGCATTTAAGAAAACAAATCAGGATTTCAGCACTTCAATCTATTATTATAGTAAGTGCTAATAGTACATTGATATCTCTAGCAATGTTGAGGAAAATAAAATTTCTGTCATAGACTGATACATCCCTGTGCATCTATACTTGCTATCTTTTTCTCTTTTTTGCTTTTGCTTGTCTTTAGATATTGATATCTGTTATTTGGACCCATCCAGAAACAAATGAAACATCACCACAAGGAGACACAGACTCAGTAAAATGAATCTGGAAGTTTACAGCTCAAGCGCAATCTTGATGATCACAAAGATCTGTGCAAGGATTTCAATTATCGCCCTTCCTTCCACCAAAACCACAAACCCACTGAAGTTCATCCATTCAGTCATGATAAAACAAAAGCTAACTTATAGTAATTCCCTTTGACAGTAGGTTGTTTTTTTTTTGTTTTGTTTTGTTTTTGAGAAACTTCCTAAAATGTGATTCTGAGCATTTTTTATAAAGTAGAACTCTCTACTGAACTGGAAAAGTTGAAAAAACTTTTAACAATTGCTAAACTGTGATGACCACACTTCTAGAACTGAAAAAAAAGAACCCACACAGCAAAAAACCACGACTCTCTCAACTTGCTATCAATTACAGCAACTATTGCTTAACACTGTATTACGTCAACAAAAATCCCAAATCGCTGTCATACTAAATGACACATTTACTAATTGTTCATTTAAGCCCAAAGTAGAAGTTGTTGAAAAAAGCTAGGGTCTTAAAAATATGGCTTATAGCAATGGGAATCCACAAAATTTGAGTAATAAAGTCCAAGTATAAATCTGCATTGCATCAATTTTCACCGATGAATTACAAAACACAACAACCCTGCCCATCATTTTGGAAGTATATACGTGTTATTTACAGTATGGAAATGAAGACGTTCATAAAAACAGGTCTGCTACCTATCTATTTTACCTCTGTATTACTTGAAACTTTAGGCTTTTGTTTTGTATCCCAACTGACTAAAGCACACTACTTGAAGTAGAAGATATTTAGATACTTGGCCAACCACTAAGTGCTAAGAAACCTAGAAGTGTGCAAACAGTTATCATTTCTTAGTGATCCCTCCCTCTTTGTGCCAAATACAGAGTTCCTAATTGATGCTATCTGCAGATGCAATAGAAAAAAAAACACAACTACATATAAATATGTTGACTCAACTTCCTAACTTCACTTATTCAAGAAAACAGGAACAATATAGTTAAATCTAATTCACTCATTTCAATGAAACTCTCCTTTTCCACAGGCCCATATACTTCTGCACCTACAGTCTGTAGACAAGCATGTTAACAGGGTGAATGTCCGTGGCGTTGACCATCCTTAAACTTGACTTCCCTTTCCCAGACCGTTTCCCACGCATGAGCCACTTCCACCAGCTAAAAGGGCTCCCACCCTACTCTTCTCCCACTGCCACCTTTCTGCAGCTGTTCATGTACACTCATCCGAGGCAGCGATCCAGTTCAGAAAAGCTAAGCAGCAGTGGGGAAGGAAGTGGAGGAGGGGGGTGACGACTCACACACCTCAGGAAGCAGAATGCTCACCCATCGTCCTTGTTCCCTACATGGTCACGCTGACACAACGTGGGGCAGGAACCAGAGTAAGCAACGATTACTGCTGCTGGCACCACCATTTAAGAACTGCACCTGGATATCACAGCCTCACAGTCAAAACTACTTCCTGGCAAGCCTGCACAGGGCACAGACCAGATGAAAGTTCAGGGGTGTAGTTTCAAAATGCCTTTAACCAGTGCTACTGCAAAAAACTGCTGTCCCCCGTCTCATCTACCTGAACGTTCATTCATATTCCTGGGTCACCTTCCCTCCCTTGCATAAACAGGGGTGTGGAAAGGAGAACAAACAGCAACTTTTTTTTCCCAGTGCCGGATTAGTTTCAACTCGAATCAGCTCCCTGATCTGATTCACTGTCTGGCCATGCAAATATTCATGCCAGTATAAGCAAAAACACTGCAGGGACGGAACAAAAGGCCAGAGGTAACAATAGAGCAGGACCAATTCTTTCAGAGATTCTATCAGCTTAAAAGTCTTTGCAAATCCAATCTTTACGAGCACAAACGTTTGCACCTTAGCCACTTGAAGTCTGATGTTGGAAAACCTGCAGGAAAAAAAAGAAATGGAAAAATGTGGAAGTGACGTCTTTGCTTGCAGATATATGAAATTAAGCGGAATAATAGGTTTGTGTTATTTTTTGTATTGCTTTGAATTCCTAACCATATTATTTAGCAAAATTAATGAATGTTAGCAAATTAGACATCTAAAGTGGCTGAATACAAATACACATGGGTAACAAAAATTTTAAGTGTGAACAGCACAAGATAAAAATCTTTGAACTCTCCCAAACCACAGCAAGAAGGATCCTGTGCGAAAGGAACTCCTCGGTCCCTGATCACCAGATAATATCCCTTCAGTCATCCCTCTAACAAAGGGTGCTACTGAACCACAGCATAAGCATTTAGTTTCTTACAGTATTAGCTACCCACATCATACGCAAGCATGTTCTGCCGTGACAGATGGCCTGTAATCTGGTCTCCCTTGAGGCTGGAAGTATCACATTAAGACTCCTAATTGGGGTAATATATTCATAAAATAATGACCTCAGTCAGTGTTTCTCAAAGTGGGTTACATCATCAGAGAGGATCATGAGAAAGCTCTAAGGCAATCACGAAGAGCTAGAAGAAATTTGTATTTGAAAAGAACTCCACGGACATATATAAAAATACACAAAATGTGTGATGATAATAAAACCAAATTATACTTAAACATATTGACACCAAATGCGCAGTTCCTCAAGTTTGAGGCAGAGTGTTTACGATTGCAGACTGCTCACAGCCAACTCTTACCCGTCTTTGGAGGAGAAATTGAGTTGCCACTGGCAATTAAGGCTTTTCTCAGTTTGTATGGGAGAAGGGAAGGTAAAGGACTAGGACAGTTAATTACAAAGCTGGGGAAAATATTTACAAGGTTTTATTTTAAGATCTATTGATATGAATATTTGAAGAATTTAATCTTTCATTATAGAAATTTGGCAGAATTTTTTATAACATTGCAAGTTCCAGCCTAGTACTTTTTTCTTGAAATCAATGGGACTTTTGGCTCTATCCATCCTCAAAAAGAGTAGACTAAGTCTTAGCAATGTGCACTAATGGAAATTCCACCATTGAAATTTTCAACCTTAAGTTTTTAACAGAAGAGGAGGGAACAACCAGAAGTAAAACCTTCTGAATTTACTTTTTTTTTTTTTTGCACTAAGATCCATCCTGCTGCTCATGGTTTAATGGTTTTGACTGAGAAAGCTAACAAGATTGGCCAGTTTACTACTGTTGCTCCAAGTTCTGTGGACAACCTGAAACTTACATCTGCCCATTTGGTCCTCCTCCTAGCAATGGATGCAGTTCGTTTTTCTCCCTCCCTGAATTTCTTTGTCCACTAAAAGAATTAACAAAATTGGAATTGATACAGTTAAAAGAAGGAGAGTCTTCTAACATATCCACTGGCCTGACACACAATTTTACCAGTTCAAAACCACAAAGCATATCCAACACATCTGAATTATTACATTAATAAAGCAGTAAGTAGGAGCTCCATACTAGAGATGTCAATAATATCAAAACATATGTTGCACTCCAGTAAGATGAAGTTTTAATGTCCACATTTGGCACATTAGACCTGCCTAGAAGACCCTCAGGCAGCTTACTGCCCAGCAATTTGGTTAATCCTCACCCAAACATTGCAAAATACAACGCACAAAAATAAAACACAGTTTTGTTTTACAAAACAATAATTTTCACCAAAATTGCTATAAATCAACCTGTATTAATAAAACAGGAACCAAATACTCTGCCAAACACTGGATGGAAACCAGTTTAACCACACCGAGGTCCAAACTACACCACTGTCATACATCATATGTGTTAATATAAAGAAACCCAGCTAATCACAATTGTTTGTACTAGCCTCAGAAAGATGACCATATTCAGATGGATATACATACACTATTCTTCTCTCTTAGGTGGAAGCATTACTGTTTGTAGTATATTACTATTTTCAACATAACTCCAAGACAATGCTGTCCAGGCCTCAACTCTTTACATGTGTGAAACAGAACTTCAACCCATGAGAAACTTCTAACACTCAGGAATTCACACTCAATGCACAAAAATAGCATTTAAACAGACAAAAAAAATCTAAAAACACTCATTTCTAAAAAAAAAAAAAAGGAAACTATAGGACTGACATTTTTAAAAGCGATTAAAAATTTTGAACATATATAGAATAAAAGAGCATGATTATCAGAGCAGTGATCTGAAAGCACTTTCAGAGCACCCCAAAATGTTGATTACCTGCTTTACAGCCTAAGTTTTATAATAAGACAAGTTTCAGCTTGTAATAGCATTTAGATTCAGAAGCAAATCCTTTTCTTTCTTCATCTTCTAAATTCAGTCAAGTATGTCCTCATTTATTTAGAATGACCCCAGGGTCAGTGCAGCAGGAGGGCAGGAGGTGCTCCAGGCACACAGCAGCAGTTCCCCTGTGGCCTGTGGAGAGGCCCCTGGTGGAGCAGGCTGTCCCCCTGCAGCCCACGGGTCCCACACGGAGCAGATCTCCACGCTGCAGCCCGTGGAGGAGCCCCCGGTGGAGCAGGTGGATGTGGCCTGGAGGAGGCTGCGGCCCATGGAGAGCCCCCGCAGGAGCAGGCCCCGGGCCGGAGCTGCAGCCCGTGGAGAGGAGCCCACGCAGGAGCAGGGGGTCTGGGGGGAGCTGCCGCCCACCCATGGGAGACCCATGCTGGAGCAGTTTGCTCCTGGGGGATGGATGGACCCCGTGGTACGGAGCCGTGTGGGAGCAGTTCTTGAAGAGCTGCTGCCTGTGGGCAGCCCCCGCTGGCTCAGTTTGGGGAGGACGGCATCCCATGAGAGGGACCCCACGTGGAGCGGGGGCACAGAGTGACCATGAGGGAGTGGTGCAAATGAAGTCGCAGGGACTGACCACAGCCCCTATTCCCCGTTCCCCTGTGCCACTCAGGGGGAGGACATAGAGGAGGGTGGATGGGGGGAAGGTGTTTTTAGTTTGCTTTTAGTTTCTCACTGTGCTAGTCTGCTAGTGATATGCAATAAGCTATATTAATCTCCCTACAGTGAGTCTGTTTTGCCCATGACAGTAACTGGTGAGCAATCTCCCTTTCCTTATCTCAACCCTTGAGCCGTTCCCATTGTATTTGCTCCCCTTTTTCCTTTGAGGAGGGGGAGTGAGAGATCAGCTGCAGTGGAGTTCAGTTGCATAGCAGGGTAAAACCACCACAGGCACAGGCACCTTACTATTCTTTAAGTACACAGCGCTGCTAGCACATATACAGGCATTTACATTCAGGTATTTTAAATGGAATCCTTTCTATTATGTTATAAAAGAGCATTTCTAAGAAAAGAGAGAAAGGTATCAATTAGGATGGACTAAAGAAGACATAAAAAGAAGACAGAAATGCTTTCATTAATGTATTCATTTGGCTAAGTCTAACATGGATTGCATTTCAAAATTTTTTGCTGTAGTTTTGTATGCTTTAGCTGTAACTCCTATGCAATTAAAAATATATGTAGAAGTAGATGTAGTCATTCTGCAACAGATTTGCTTGTAAGCCTTCTGAAGCCAATAACATTATACCAAAGGTCAATTTTTCCCTAGCATTTTGATCCCCATTCCCTTTCCAATTACTACAAGATACAGCATTATTTATAGCTTGAACTGTATCCTACAACATTCTTAAAACTACAATACATTTGCCAGACCACACATACAAATTGCAAATTACCCCCCACACTCCATACTGCCTAATCTACATAGCTCCTTTCTGTAGTCTGACTGAAGCCAGTTTTTGGTTACTCATGTCTGACTATACCCATACCCACCAGTGTGCATTGCTGAATATGTAATAGCCATCCAACATCCTACACTTTACAGGTACCAACAGATGTAAACCATCTTTATTTACCATACATTACATGGACTTCTTCCACAGAGGAAGATTAAGAGTGAATAATTGTGAATAACTGTGAGTACATTTGCAACCATTCCCAAACCCAGGCACAGCAATGTGATAATTTGGTTACTGAATATGACGAATCATTACTATAACTACAATTCTGTATTGGGTTTACGTCACAAGGTTTTGGTAGCAGGGGGGCTGCAGGGCTGGCCTCTGTGAGACAAGTCCAGAAGCTGCCCCATGTCAGATAAAAGCCAGCTCCAGATGGCTTAATTTTATCCCCCTTTCCCTTTGAGAAAGTGGCTGTGGTAGAGTTTGGCTGCCCAGCAGGGTAAAACCACCACCTAAGAAATCTTTTCCTACTCCTCGTTACGCTTCAGGAGCTTCTCAGGAAAGTCTAATTGTGATGAGCCTTCCTATAAAATCAATATGGCAAACTGAAAAAATACTTACGGTTGATGTGATCGATATAGTACACACCAATCTGAGGATCGTACGCAGCTTCCCATCCCCACGGCAGTTCATCCCCAACACAATCCGCAAATGACAAGGGTTTTGTTAACCTACAAATAAAGAAACAAGTTCAAGGTATAGCTTCTCTCTCTTCCCTACGTATGTTTGTTATTTGTATGAATTCCTATTGTGACAAAAGGTAAAGAATGACAATACAGAGAAAGGAGAGATATCCCTCAAACCCCCCTTACAGTTTAGGCTCTTGATTCTTTTTCCCCTGCTCCATCCTCATGAATTCATTAACTCCAAGAACATAACATAAATTATTGCAAACATTTTCCAGTACAGGTACTCAAGTGAGAAATTCATTGCAACATCTTACACATTTGACAGTTCAAAATTAAACAACAACCAATAGCTTGTAAAAGAACAATCTACATCCCTATTTGTCCTCAGAAGAACTGGACCCTTCAACCTTGAGACTGTGATGACAACACTGGATTTCAAGGTCATCTTTTCTAACGACCGTAGACAGAAAACACAGAAAAGAAAATATAACCATCTAAGATACTGCTAGCAGCACTTAACCAATCCATGTACTTGAATAAAATTAGCAGCAGTTTGGAGGAGTGCATAGAGTAGACACTTTATAAGTAACATTCAGTAGACATTCAGATGTTCACATGGTTCCTTTTTAGGAAGATAGATAATTAAAGATAGATAAATAAAGAATTAAAGATAGATAATTAAAGGTTTTCATTTTAATAAACTATTTGCACGAAATAGTTTGGTAACAATAATACATGCAATTTTTTTTGACTGAGGCTGAGCAAAGCTTTGCATCATCATGTTATTGCTGGTTTGGGGGAAAGAAACAAGTATTAAGTATTGAGTTTCCTGTTGATAAAACCACAGCCATGTCACTTACTGATATATTTAAAACGAAAAACAAAAGATTTAAGATTATCACTGTAATGTTAGTACATACTCAGAATTTAAAATATAAATCCTGACACTAGGATTACCAAACGCAGTTTGTGGGACACACAAGTATCATCTCCTTTGCTCAACGAAGCTTTCATCTCATCATGAAAATTCCATATAAATAAAAAGTTAACCATCTAATTCACATAGGGTTTTTTGGGGTTGGTATTTTTTAACAATTATTTGCAAATTTCCAAATTTTCCAAAACAAACCAGTTTATCAACATTTTTTGTGAGGAATGGCAGAGAGAAGATTGGCATATTTTACTTTCTACAAAATGAAAGGGCTTTTTTTGTGCAGAAAACACTACAGAGAAAATACTTTTAAAAGCTACTGAATTAAGTTCTTCATGTAGCTGAGCACAGTTTTGATTTCAAAATTATTGCCCCACAGAAAAATTATTGATGGATTTGACCTATCAATTCTTAAAGTAGGGCAATACTTTGTTCCTGCGAATTAGGGTTGTAGAAATTACAAATAATCAAGCTCTAATGCTCCAAAATTTCTGCAGAGTGGACAGTTGTTTTTTTTTCTTAAATGGTAAGCATGAATCTATGTTCTTGTATTTCTCTGAAGTTTAAAATATAATCCCATGAAAGTTACTGATACTTAATTTTGACAAACAAAAGAAAGCAAACACAAAGCAAGTTTGCTTATTTATTGCCACTTACAAACTGCTGTGCAAAACCACTAAACACACCGAAAACTATGACAAAACTCAGGTGAAAACACCAATGTGAAATTACATCTGGACCACTAAGGTATAAAATACAGGCTATAAGCAGCACGAGAGAGCAGTGAGAAAAGTTTATCGGGAGAGGTTATCCACAAGAATGGCCAGCCACCGCCACTTTTCGCAGCACTGTGAAAAGATGTAGCTTCTGTAGTACCTGTTTTCCTTCTTCTCTGTCGTAACCCACCGCATGCTGCCTTGCTACAGTCCAGGAACAACTATTCTACAGGAAAAAGCTGCAAGCTGCTGGGGTTACCAGCTGCCCTGCCAGATCAAACGCGCCTGCCCAAACGCTACCGATTAGCAGTTACCAGCATCACAGCAAAGATTACTGCCTTGTTTGCAAATAGGAACAGCTAGACAGAAAGAGGGGGATCTTAGGAAAGCAGGAGAAGCCTTTGAAAACCAGGATAATACAATCGCAGCTTCAGTCAGGCTGTCCGCAGCACGCAGCGGACTGAACACCGGGTACCTGTGATAAAGAGTTCCCAGGCCGCTACTCAGAGGAAACATCAATGGCATGAAAGCAAGAGCCCTTCAGCGCAGCCGGTTAGTCGTGTGGACCTGTGCCAGCTACGAAGGAGCATCATGCTGCGAAGAAAGTCCTGCCTTGAATTACACTACAGACGTGGATTTTCATAAAACATTTCTTACACTGAAAAAAAATAATAAAAAATCCACTTCATCCTTAGCTTTAATGTTATAGTATTGAACTGCAAGATTTGCATTTTGATTTAAGGAGTAAAAATATTTGAAACACAATATCGCAGAGTGGGGATCATAGCAAACTCGTATAAACATGCACAGATGGTCTTTCTAATAAATTCACTTAAAACTCTGTACAAGCATTTAATACTTTCACCAAAGACACAACACAGCTAGCAACAATCAGAAGTTGTGACTTTTAAACCACCTCTACAGGAAGGATGTATTCCCAGTAATATCCTGGCTTTTCATCTGTACTCCTCACCAATTTTATTTTTAATCAAATACTGACTTCTTACTGTTACAGCTCATTCTGCAGCTTGGAGCTGCACGGACCACTCTGGCCATATGGATGTTGTGCCCAGGTGTTATCACCTTTCAGAAATCGGACACCGTGAGAATGAAAAGCAGCCGCCGTCTCTTCCCACTCTCCATAAATTAATGCGATTAAAAAAAAAAAACACTGTGGAAAAGTACTACTCAAGCGACCCACTCCAGTCCTCAAACAGAAGAAGAGGGAGGCAGAGGCACCAAAGTCCGGATAGTGCCGGACAGATTCTGTTCTTCTGGATCATGCTTGGACATCACAGCTGTGACATCCAAACTACATCAGAACTGCTCCTGAGTACATTTTTAAAACTTGGGCAGGTGTGTACATAACAAGATCATAACTATCTAACAGTGTTACATCCCCATGGCTCTCTCGTTTGTTCCAGAGTCTTTTAATAGCACAGGATTTTTGAGCCAGACACTTTTTACGATGAAGCAGCAATCAGCACAAGGAGATATCAGGCTGGTTTGAGCCCTCAAAACTGTCCCCATATAAATACTATTTACTTTCAAAATACATACGGCAAATGGATGAAATTAATATGACATGAAGACAAGTAAAATGCAAGAGAAAATCTGTAAGACAGAAGTCGAAAGCAAGGAGTTATGAGATAGTTATGAGATGTAACTGGGAAGGAAATAATACCTGAGAGCAGGGGCTGCAGGAATCTTGCCTGTGTGAATATCATTATCTGTGACATAAAAACAGCTGATGGACGGACTGCCATTACATTCATTAACTGTGACCCAAGAAAAATTAGGTTTATTGCACCATAATAGAGGATTAAGTGCTGCGTCTCAGGGCACTGATATTCCAAGGTAGTAGTTTGCAACACTTCTTCGGTTTGTGGTTATCAATTTACATGTTCCTGAAAGAATGCCAATACTCAGAAAAGGATGACTTGAAGTCCACATTTAGTGTACTATGAAGCTGAACCAGTTAACAGAAGGTTTTTTAAATGCATATTCATTAAACTCGAGTATTCCCACCTATGGGCAATATTTTTATTTATTTATTGATCCTTTTTAGAATTCTGTCCGAATGAAGTCTAATTCATTAGCCTTAAACTCATAAATAGCAATTTTTTTCTACTCAACCCTGTACTGCTGCCATGTTTCCATTTCAGCCTATGGATTGAAGCATGCTCCAAGGACCGCGAGAACAAGCAGCGGGTGCGTACCACAAGAAGTGCCTACTCCTAGGAAAGCCAGGAAGAACTCTCTAACTCCACTGTGCAAACAGTATATAACTGTGCTGTTGCCAATCACTCCACAGATACCCTGGGAAACCCAGGAGACAAATACGGCTTACAAATTGAGAAGCTATATTGCCACCTCAAATTCACATTTTTCTTTCGAGTTTTCAAAAAACTTACCCAAGACTTTGAAAAGTAGATTCTGCAATGATACGTGTTATCATTAATGGCTGCTGCTCTTATAGACATGACTACAGATAAGTCTGCATATGCATTCAAAATTAATAAAGAGGATGATGATGTTGTAAAATGGAAACATAACTACAGACTGACCGACTGTCAATGCAGTGTTGTTTGATTTGGTCAATTTTGTGCACTTGTGTGCTTGAGATACTCCCTAGACCACAAAAATATACAGAAGTGATGTTTTTTCCTAAGGTCAATGACCACAAAAAATGAGAAATTTACTACATGTAGTAGTAAATGCTCTCTTTCTGTTAGGATACAGGCTACCCATGGTATTTCACACTTCCTTGATGATCAGTGTGCATATTCTTCAAAAGGGTATGCATATGTGTACACACAAAAACATTTCCATGCATTATTCGATACAAGAGTAATGCTGCATTCTGCTGCATCCCTTCTCTGAGACTTCATTTCTCTCCAAAATCTCCTCAGGATGAAGTCACAACACTGAAGCAGAAATTACCCATATTATGATTAGGACTCTACTTTATCAACAGGAAACTCCAGAATTTGGTCTTTGCTCCCTTCTAAATTCATCTGACTTCCTTAGCATATTTCAAGTGCTGATGTTACCCGTACAAGCAAGGACTACACGAGTAAAGCTTGAGATGTTTTGCTTAGACTGATGTAATGCAATTCATAATAAATGTGATGAAGAATGAGGAGAATAGAGAAAAGTAAGAAGGCACATCTCAGAAAACTGACGGAGGACAACAAAAAAGAAACAAATCCAACACTCTTCCTCAATTAGAAAGGAGAAAAATGCAGGTTGGTAAAAGGTGCATAAAATATACCTGAGAACTATGAACAGGTTCATCCTAATCTCTTTCAAAATGACTTCCAAGAATACCTCCTTTGTTGTGCAATGCTTGACCTACAGTCAAGACTCAGAGGTTTGAATTCAATTATAACTAGGGTCAATGCTCAACTTCTATAGCAATTTCGACATCCATTTGAAAACCTTCTCCAAATCCCAATTATCCCCTACCCAGAATGCCCTCACGTGCTTTGCCTTGCAGCAAGATCTAGCACAACATTTATCTGAAGTGTTACACAGATTAAATTTCATACCCATTCATTCTTGTATACTGAATGCTATATAACGATGTACATTGCACATTTCTCATACAATGCAGGACTCTCTATTACTTTTTTTAAAAGAGATTATCAACTCTTCTGACAAATACAGCTCTTCTCCACACTCTATGAACTGAGAAGACAAAACTTTAAGGTACATCTATTAAAACATAACTGAAGAACCCCAAAGATGGAATGACACATGCACACTTACCTGGAACCTGCCTCACTTAACTACACACACCCTTACAAAAGGGTGTACAGGTGACCTACCAGCCACACAATACAATGGTAACACCACTTTTTCTGAGCACTTCCTTGCAAATACTTCCAGTCAGCACAAGGACACAGAATACAAGCATATATGATCAACGTCAGTTACTTTCTCACTTATATTGCAAAAACACAACTGAAAACATTCCATTCTTATTTTCATGCAGTAGCTCAAATGTAAATATTTAAATGAACTGATCAGGCAAAGGAATGTATAGAGAAAGAGAAGTGTTCAAATTCTTTACTAGAACTCCTAATTTAGTGTTCGAGTTGGATCAATTGTTAAAAGTTAAAATCAATTAAACTCTTACCCAGTTTTCTAATGCTACAACCATTATGAATTTAAAAGATCTATTAACCTATCTTCTAATCCCATTCCAAATATGCTGCCAGACATGGATTTTACTCACGTCAGGCACCCAAGATGGATTTCTTATATAAAACTCACGGGTGCAATTCATCCCATCAACTTTAAGAGTTCGTTATCTAACCTGAATTACTCATTTAGGTTCCCTATGGAGACTAATTCAGCACATCTACTTAGACTGAGGATGAATAACACTCTGAAGGTTTCCCTCTTTTTCTACGTGACGGTAGAAATCATCTAAATATGAGGCTCCTGACTGAAAGCAAGGTGACTAAATTTAAGCAGGACAAATACTTAGCAGTACTGTCCAGGTAGCAGACTGCATACAGCACTGCAGAGGAGACCAAGCTGCATCTCCATGCTGCAGGCTAGGGTTAGAAAGGGAGCACTGCGGCTCACTAGGGCTGAGGTCTGTATCCACTGGCAGCACAAAAGTTACATCAGGAAGACCATCTTCTCTTCTACAAATTAGTGGCTGAAGCTGCAACAAAACACGCTTAATTTCTGTTGTCAGCTCCCTAACTTTAAGAAGTGGTAACTGGACCACTTACCTGTAGAAAGTGGCAGAATTTGCATGCTCATAAAACACTCTTTTCACTATTTTCTTTGATCATTCAAGTCTATAAACTAGCCAACCCCATGCACAATTTCTCTCTCCAAAATCTCATTCACGGTTCTGTTGACAGGATTTCAGTTTCTAAACACCGTGTTCTTAACACAGCAGTCCCTCCCATTCAGATAGCAGTCCAAGACGTTATGTACAAACTCTGCAACGCTTAGGTACGTTCTCTTTTAACAAGGGTATTATTAAGATAAACTACCAGTTCATTACAGGTATTATTTTGAACGAGTAATTCAGCGAACATCAGCATGACATGAGAATACATTAAACAAGGGCTAGCATGCTGGCAGCCCCTGTTTTATTATAGTCCTTAAATATCAGAGGGTCAAGAGTCTTGTTTGTCTTGCTCACAAGATTTGTGCAATCATTTTTCAGTGGACATTAACATACACGTCACCTTTTCTACACCAATACAGAATCAGTAAGAATAGTTCAAACTAAATGCCACCCCAGTCTTTAATTATGAAAAGCTCTCAATAATACCAGATAACGCTGTTTATGCCTACAGCCACCATAGCACGTGCACCATTAGCCTGTTCAGCATTACACCTGCATGCATACATCAGTGTAGGCATATAAAGGTTCCTAGCTACACACCTCACCTGTACACGTAGCTGCCAGCAGTACCCTGAGAGCACCGTGCCTTTGCTTTCTTGTACCACAGCTGCATACTCAGAAGCTAACTGCAGAGATTAAGTCACAGGGGAGTTGCGCACATTTAGCTGAAAAAGACTTACTAATCCCATCAGCAGGTATTTATTTCTGGGATACACTGAACATTTTCACTCATTTTCCAGATCTCAGATCCTTTTGTTCCTGATAATACGAGGACGAGTAAAACAGTCAAATTTGTATACAAAGAATGGAAACCTGCAATAATTGGGAGATGACTCTAGTTTTCAAAACACCATACAGGTATAGTACCATTTTTAATAGCTTGCAATTTCTATCCTATAATTCCTTTAAACCCCCAAATACTTATGACAGCAAGTAGGCCCTAAAGAAATGTATTTTTTGTGTTTTAGAGGTTTTTTTGGTAAATGAAAACGTACACACACGCAGGTAAGTGCTTATACTAAGAGACATGCGTAAGTAAGTTCACCACCTTGCAGCAACACGGAATGGCTGGACAATATCTGGGGATGTACTGTTGGGGTAACAGCTCTCGCAAGTGTTTTACAAGCTCAAGCACTTCGCTCCAGTACTGAATTCATTCTGGCAGTGGTTTACAATGACATCTCCCATATTACAAGCCAGTTATGGATTTGTGTAGATAGGACTAGACCACATGCAAAAATGTTTGAGGGAACCTAAGTAAGGCTTGGAAAAATAGAGTTTCCATTAAAAGACTCTTGTCTAGCTAGCCAGCAGCCCAGGTCAACAGAATATTGTGTTCAGGCAGCGTACAAAGATCAGAAAGAAACTAAACAATCTTTTTCCTTCCTCATTGGTTTTTGTTGTTGTTTTTTTAAATCTTTTTTAGAGTACTGATTAAATGGTTTCTTCTCTATAATTTAGGCAAAGTACTCAAGGCTGTTTTGAAATGCTTTGCTGAAAAGGGCAGTGTGCTGAATGGTGTCTTTCTTGGTTCTCATTTAGAGAGCCCTTCAGAGCCGCAGTTACATTAGCACTACCATGTGAAATGGCCGTGGCAGCCCATTATCTGTGCGGGCTGTTACTGCCAAAAGGCCTTCCTGAAGACCAGCTCAGTTCCATATGCTGTACCATGGCACACAGCTGCTCACAATATTCAGTGCATACTGCTTAGAAACAAGCTGGTACCTCACCATCAACGGCTTTGGAGACAAGCACTAAGTACTGTAGGAAACTGTACTCTGTTCCTTCAATGTTTTCCAGTTAACTACTCTTCCCAATTCGGTCAAGAAACACTCAACTGCCAGGACAAGGATGAAAACAAGCCAAACTACCCATCTGAAACCCTACTACAGGAAAAAAATCCTAAATTCAATTTGTTTACACATCACTTTTACTAAACTTCTATAACATCAAAAAACAAACTTTGAAAAAAAAAACTTGTTTCCAGTAAGACATCTACTACAAACAGAACCACTCTAAGATAATGCAGCCTATGTAGTTAAGAGACAGGATGCACTGCACATTGAGAGCAGCAAGTTCTTTAAAACAAATATCTACTCACATCTGCAAAGAATGAGTCCACTTAATTTAACAGCGCAAATAAAGCCTCCAAAATTACAATCTGATAATAAGAATAACCGAAGAAAAGCTACTACAGAATGAATGCTGTCCCTTAACAAAAAGGTGGGTGGGTTTTCTGTTGTTTGTTTTTGTCTTAGAAAAGCCAATAAAATCTGCAGAAGTAGTGAACCAAACTAAAAACCAAGATACCCACCATGCAACCTAGGAGGGATAAAACCAACCAGACCAAATCCAAAGTGCTGTGAAATATGTAAATCAAAATTCTTATATGATGGAATGCCCAGTTTTCCCAAAAGATCCCTCCCTACCTCACTTCACTGTTTTGCAAGTGTCCTATAGAATCATCATCAGTGCTCGCAGTATGTGAACAAGAACTATTGTGCTTTTATTTTGAAAAAGGCATATCCCCATTGCTCAAACTTCCTACCCATCCCCAGATTCCCAAACATAGAAAAGTTAAGGATGGAAAAAAAACAACCACCACCAAACAGCCAGGGAACTGATGTCCTCCTCACACAGGCACGCAAGAAAGCATGTAAGAGGGAACGTGCTGCCGCCCAGCTTACCATGAGATGCTACGTGCATCTTCAAGATGGCCATAGCATCCATTACAGCAGCAATGAAATAGAGCTGAACTGCCTCTTCCCAGTGCCCAAGGGGTTAACATTAGCTCGATGTCAGCTCGCTCTGTCCCTTCACAGGTGCTTCTGAAAAGGCACACAGACTGAATGGCCCAGACCCAGAAGGGGAAGAACGCTTTTGGGAAGGAAGGGACCCACACCCACTGCTCGCAGGACCAGGTCAAACTGCCTGCTGGCATGGTTTTTTGTTTCCTTTTCCTTTTGATTATGATAAACTGTTTTTGCTTTCTACTTAACAATAACCATCAGCGAAGAAAAAAAAAAACACACGGAACACAGCTATACGTTTTGCTACATCATTTTAGCAACAGAAGATAATGGAAAAAAACAAAGAATGAAAAGGAGAATGAGTAATATTTTGTAGGGGAAAAAAAAAACAAACAATCAGATCACTTTACTGGTAATTTGTTTATCCCCTCAGCATTGCCAAGTTCAACGCAAAGCAGACATTTTGCAAGGCTATGGGGTGGGGGAGCAGGGGGCGGAGGAGTGGAAATGGGTAATGCCACACATGTTTTCTCCTGCGTCTTTCTTTGACGCGGCAGTTGGTCCTGTGCTGGCATGTAAGCACTATAATATTAGACACCTGGAATGTCAGGAATGTCTGATAACCATACCCTCGCGCAGGGATAATTCCACAGCCATAAACCAGCGATACGACCTTTGAGCTTTTCCCCTGGAAAGCTCAAATGCAGTGACATTATGAAAAGGCTGTTACTTGCAGCGTTGCTATAGGTTAGTTGTATACGTGCTTGTACACTGTTGATAGAGGGAGACCATGATGTCAATCAAGAGCCCTGTTAAGAAAATTAGCTATTAGTTTTAATCTGAGGCCATAAGCACTATGATATTTTTCCAGCTGGATTAAATGTTATCAACCCTACAATCTCTACCTGCAAACTTGACTTGGAAATGTTTCCTTTACCTGGCTTCTCTCACTTCGCTTCTCATTTCGTATATTACCAAACTATTTTTGTACAACGGGAAGACATTTCCTTAGAAATACATGTTTAAAAAAAAATAAAAAAGGTCAAGCATTGGTTTGTGAAATTCAAACTCTGCAAAAGCTTCTGTAAGCAAAACCAAGCAACATCTGTCCCCAAAAGCTTACCATTTAACCGAAGCATGATATAACAAACAATAGGAGGAAAATGACCACAGGCTGAAATATTTTATCTGAATAAATCAAGACAGATGTACTTATTATAAATGGTTAAAACCTTTATTTTGCTATTTTGGATGATTTATCAGCTTGGGTATGTCAGGCAGTAAGTATCAAAAGCACACTTCCTGGCAGATAGCTAACCACAGGAGGGTTAAAGACAGTACGTTACTGTAGCATGAAAATTAAGTCTGCGAAAGAGAAACTCAATGAAGAAACACGGTCCAAACCAGAAAACAATCATGACAGTAACGTCAGCATTAATAGATCTTCCTTCTCCCTAACCTTTCCCTTTCTCCCTATCTGTAATTTCATATACACACTTGTCCAAATGAGCTCTACAGAAAATAATCCTGAAAATGCTGTTCTGTGAACTCCCCTTTGCTCCTCTTGCAGACGAATGCTTGCACTACAAGGAACCTTTGGATTTATGGAGAGGGTATTTATCACACTCCTTTGCCTAACTCTGCTCCCACTGAAGTCAACGGGAGTGTTACCAAATTCAGTAGCAGGAAACTTAAATCTGTGACAAGCTCTTTTGAAAACTCCCATCCATCTGAACATCTCAAATAACCTCACAAACATTCGCCTTCAGCACCGCGAGGCACTTCAGCCAAGTACACCAATCATTCCACAAGCAGGGAAGAGTGAACTTAAGTTAACTGCCCAAGGTCACTGCAATTCAGACACAGACCTACAAACTGCACCCTAGGGGAGACTACACCATCTCTAACCATAATTCTCAATACCGAGCTCTTCGTGTCTGTATTTCTAGCTTCCCACCCAATCACTTGGTTTGTAGCCATTTTTACCGCAGACCTCATGAAACCATTAGGTACTTGACGGTATCCCCGCAGCTCCTGCTGCAAAAAGACTGCCCTAGCTCTAACAGTACCAAGGACACTTGGCCAACCTCTGGCGCTGGTGAACTCTATTTCCAGATGCTACAAGAGTAGTAGCAGTCTTTAAAATGGACTAACGATTGTTTACATGGAAAAGGAACAAACACACCACTGGTTTTATACAACTGCAAGCAGCACACTACTACAAAGAAAGAGAGGGGAATACGTTTGCATCTTAGTGTTAATAACAGACCATTAAAAAGTCTGACAACCCTTGGTGCAAATGGTTAAGAAAGCTGCCTTAAATCATTTTGGCTACAGTTCCACAGAAGCCAGCCTCTAGAAAAGCCTTTACATCCGTGAGAGCAGAGCGAGGGACCCTGCAGCTGCCCAAGAAACCTGGACACCACAGCCTGACCCAGACAGTGAAACTGCACGACTGAAATAACAAATAAGGACTGTGACAAACGTGCTTGCTTCACACAAATCTAATCACACAACTTACAAATACTTGGTGCTGAGGTATCAAAGTACTCTAAAATCACAGTTGCAACAAGGTTTCAGATATACGTCCTGGCCTACACTTAATCCCACCTTCCAATGATGCTAATATATAAAACTTATAAATAAATAAATATAAATATAATATATATATTAATAATAAAAACTTAAAATAGTTATAAATACATTTAGTGAAATTAAACTGCCTTCCTCCGTATATTTTAAGCCACGCCCAAAATAGTATTCCATTAAACAAAATAGAGTTCCTTCAGCACCTCTGCTGTTTTTACATTCTTTATTCGCAATATTAATTGAATTCAAGTTTTAGATGAAATTTATTCCCACTGGCAATACGATTTGAGGAATGGGAAATATCCAGCAATTATATAACAGGAAACATCGAAGTGTTCTGCTCTGACTTCCTTCCCGCACACCCACTCCCAGAAACTGCCTTCAAAAAGGGAAAAAAAAGAGAAAACGCTATACCAAAACCTTGTACAAATGCACCAAACTTTCTAGTACTCACTAGCAGGAGTACTACATATACTCAATTTACTTCAGCATGGCTCTCCGTTTAATAAAGAAAGAAATCAGCTTTTACCTCTTGTGTCAAACTGACTAAACATCTTTCAAGGTCAGATATGCTTTTCAGTTCCTAGAAAGGCAAAATTCAAAAAAAGGAAGGAAAAAAAAAAACCACAGAACCCTTATAAGCCTTTCCTCTACCCCCTCTGTCCCTCTTTATTGAGTATATTTGGCACACGCAGCTGTTCAGAGCAGGAGAAATACTTCCTAGGCGGTAATTTGCAAAGATTGCTTAGGAATTCTGCGAGACATTATAAAAGGCAACCTGGACCTGCCAGAAGAGCTAATGCTCTACTTACCAGACTGGAATAGAGCTGTCTACCTTTCCTACATGTGGAAATGCTCCCTTCAAGTTTGTTAGCAGTTTGCATCACTGGTTTACAAAGATAATTCTAATCCAGGTTAAGGAATTACTTCAGAGATCACAAAGTTTGTTAAAACCTATTCCCTGGCTCTGGTCCCTAATAGCACAGAGTAAATTACCATCATTTCTTCAAATAAGTGTACAAACATCAAAACTATATTCATAATACTCCCATGAGTAGGTAAAAGCAACGTTTTACCAATCCTGTCTTTCAAGGTGAAAGTGTATGTGAGAAGGGGAAAGAAGACAGGAACACCAGCATGAGGTTATTTTGCACATTCGCAAATTTAATTGCTTAAGCTAACACACAGAAACTCCAAATAAAAAAAGGAAAGAGGTTACACACAAAAATCAGCAAAGAGATTTTGTAGCACTGAATCACTTTTAATTGGAGCAAGAGACATTAACTATGTTTGCCAATACTGCTGAAGAAGGCATTCAGCTCCTCGTAGATGGTTTTGCATCAGCCTAACATTTAGCAGCATTCAAAAAGCCAAACAGCTCTTTTACAAGTTACTAGGAAAGGAATATAAAACCAAACAGAAAATATCATCATATAATTTCTATAAAGTTACCGTGATTACACTTTAACACAGCGTTAAGCTCTGACAGCCCTGTACGCACACACACACACACACACACATCTATAACATAAAACCACAGATGAAGATATGGAAAAAAATGGGCAATAACAATCAGGGTATAAAATGCATATGTAACTGAACAGATTACAATTACTCATCTTGAAAGTTGCTTACAGAGCAGAAATATTGCATTCAAGGAAGGGAACAGGCAGCAACTATTTTCTGTTTCTCACACTATAAGGAGGCACAAACAAAATACAGAAGAGCAGGTTCAAAACAAAGTTGTGTACAACAAAATCATAGTTGAACCCCACTGCCACAAGATTTTGAAGTCAAAACTGTAATTGCTTTCAAAAACAGACTTCACAAAAATGCAAAGAGTAGCTCCACAGTGATAGTAAACATGAAATCCATACGCAACCATTTTGTTATTGGAATTTCTATTCTGAGTTCGCCCTTCTGGCACACGCAGACCGATGAATTAAACCCATTACTGCCTTCCTTCCTAAGGCTGTTAGCTTTGGAAATTAGAATTCCAAGGACAGAAACCATGTCAGATGCAGTACCTTGTCTTAAAGTAAGCTTAAAGAAAAGCAAAGAAACAAGCAAACAAAAAAACAACATACGCAGAAGCTGCTGACCTCTATATTAACGACCAAAGGAAAGTTAATACCTGATCCAAGATAGCTACCAATATATTAGCATAGCTAAAACAGTGTGGTACAATCTTCGTTTTTTGGCAACATAAAAGAACACAAGATACACAAATCTTAAGGGTTAATTTACAATGATTAAAGGGAAGAATGGTCCCCACTGGGATTAAAAAAATAAATAAAAATACTTTGGCCTTGCACATACACCTCAAACTGGACCCCTATTAGAAAGGATTCTTCTAACTGCCTTACTATAGACATTACAGAGAAACTCCAAACTCATAGGGAAAGTTATCTTTTAAGTCCCCTTAATGTGTTCTTACTTAATAAGCATTTGGTTATTTAATAGTTTATGAGTCAATACGCCAATTGAGTTTTTCCTAAGACACTTCTTTTTTTAGCTTCTGTTGAGTTGGTCACACAAAGGATTTTATTTTAAATACAAAAATGTGGCTTTGAATCCAGATTTCTTAGATTGTTATTAATCACATTTGTAGCAAATAATACATGGTCAATATTGAATTTCAGTAAAAGCTAAAGGCTAACCTAGCCATGGAATCACAGACAGGAACTGTAAGAAATTCAGCAAGGATAACTGCTAGGTCCTGAAGGCAGGAAGGAAAACCCCTTGCAACACTACAGTCTGGGACTGACCAGCTGGGGAGCTGCTCTGCAGCCCTGGGGTCGTGGTTGGCAGCGAGCTGAATGTGAGGGACTGGGGTTTCTCCAGCCCTGAGAAGAGAGTGCTCAGGGTGACCCAACAGCAACTTCTGAGGAATTTTTTTAAGACAGTTGTGTCAGGCACTTTACACGGATGGGCACGGTGAGAGGACGAGAACAAATGGGCAGAAGCTGAAACAACAGGGTCAGACTGGATGTAAGGAAAAAAATCTCACCATGAGGACAAGCAGGCAGTGGAACATGTTAGCCAGAGATCTGGTGCCCAAGTACCTTGGTCTGATCTCACAGCTGGCCATGCTTTTTGCATGTAGTTTTTAAATCTTTGCTATCGTCACACCTCCAAAGCATGCACGCACATAGACAAGTAGACTCACTCCTGCCTGCCTGCCTTTGTCTTGGTGCTTAAAAACCCCACTGTAAGATATCTTGCCTAAAGAAAAATAATTTTTGTTGGTTGCCTATGCCACGCCAAATACTGAAGTTCCCTACCACTTCAATCAGCTCTAACCTGGCTTTCACGGTTCTGCTCTCCCTCCACTTCCAGCTCCATGTTCATGCCCCATCTCTTCCACTCGTGCTGACACTCATGTGACTCCAGAGCAAGCCAGATCAAAGAAATAAACTAGCAGGAGTGGAGAGATTTGATTATTTATTTCCACACCAGTTCAGCTGCCTAACCAGTTCACCACTGGTACAAATGCCCATGCTACATTAAAGGGTGGAACAACCGCAGCCCCAATTCAGGTTGGTACGGACAAGTCATGGGATGGCCACTGAAACCCTGCTCCTTCATGGAGGTTGCATGCAATGCTGTAATATGCCTGACTGCTACTAACACTCCCTAAGATGAAGCTATTAAAACAGATAAGATTAAGCATGCAAAACTGGAGAGGCGTTTAATTACAGCGTGCAGTTTTTATGTGGTGAAAGTTAGGAGATCGCTTTTGGTAGGTGAGGATTTTTTTGGGCTAACAACAAACTGGAACTGGTTGCAAAGTCCTGCTTTGAAAAAAAAAGGAAGAAATGACTGAGAATGGCATTTAATTTTCACAGTATTATGAACTGGAATTGCTTGGGCAATTAGGAAAATGGCTACTCATTGCAATACCTTGATCTCCTGGCTACTTGAATTTCAAAGCAAAGCCACATGAATCACTGAAGAGCCCAATCCTATGAATGCTAAGCACCTTTCCAGAGCAAGCCAAGGAAACACTCCACATACAGCCTCCTTCTACACCAAAGTCACATTACCTGACTTCCACCATGTTTGCCAAAAACAAATCTAAGAAGCATTCTGTCCTTCGGCGAGAGGCTTTACCTTGTTGATTTTTAAAGCCAAAACTAGTTCCTTAATGAGGCTCCAGTAAGAAGTGTTTTCAAAAATTGCCAACACCACCGAAAGCTACACTACTGTCTCAAACACTAAGCAGAGGCACTTTCATGGAAAAACAACACCTAAGCATAAACAACTGATTAAGCAGTAATCTCCCACACTGTATATGTCTTTTGTACTGGAAGAGGCAAGTTGCCATATAAGCGATGGTTCAATAAATTCAGCTGACTGGAAAGCTGCGATTTCACAGACTTCTGGAATTTCTTAGGCACTGTATTTTTAAATGATTACTCCATAAAAATCACTTAAGTGTTGTGTTAGATGTAAAGTTTTTACACAGTTTGAGTAATGAAAAACCTCAACAATAGCTCACACGCTGGAAGTACGCAGTCACTCCTTGCCAAGATAAGCATTACATCTCCATTTGCCATTTATTATTCTTTTAAACTGAACAGAGAAGATTGCTCTTAAGAGATAGTCCAGATACAAATCTCCACTATCCAATTACTTGTGTAATCTCTTTAAACTTTTCAATGAAAGTCTCATACTATCTCTCATAAATCAATCTACATCACTTGCTTTTGTGAAAAATCTTTAACATAAATATTAATACTTTCAGATGCTATTTTTCCTCCAATTTTACATGATATCCTAAGGTTCCTTTGGGAAATTACTTCATGTATCATTCAAGCTTTTAAAATAAAATGTATCTGGTTGGAGGCTAGACTTCTGACTCTCCTCCTACAAACATCAGTCGTCTAATACAATTTCCAGAAGGATTGGAAAGCTTAAAAATGGGAGCAGTGCAATTAAATAGGAGCCAAACTTCTAATCTGTTAAAAATACCATTAAGTGCCTGCATGCATTTCAACGCTCTACAGTATATTAAGTAAAGCAATTAAAACAAATACAAGGAAGATTAACATTTAAAGAGAACGTGTACGAGCACGGACTTGGACCAAACGAGGACAGATTTCCAAACTCCTGACACTCAATGCAATTCTTTTTTAGCTTATCTTCAAGCGCCCAGCATGGCTAAAGCTCTGTTTTAGAAAGCATGTGAAAAGGTTAGGGAAGAAAAAGAGGATCGTGATTATTTGCAGTCCAGCAAAAATCTGTTTTCTGCATTTCAGACTCTGGGGATTCCACAGTAAGTTTAAGAGAAGAAGCTGGAATTTCCTGATCTGGCAGATATAACCTAGGGTGGGGGAAGGATAATTCTCAAAAGAGCTTTCAAATGTGGGCTTGGAATTTTGCCGGACAGAACAATGATTGATTTAAATCAGCCATAAAAAGAGAGATTTGATCTTCTGTCAGGTCTTTGAAATGGTAGAAGTTAAGAGGAATCATCAGTGCTGCATGCTTGTTTAATGAAAAATCCATTCTTTCGCATTCAGTTCTGAACATTTTAATGCGCTTGTGGGATGACCAGTTCATGCTTTCAGTTGTCAGTACACTAAGCATCTCTTTTTGTGCTATGCTGTAAAGATTTGAACTTTATAGGCAAACACATTAAGGAAGAAAAGTAGGGCTTTGCAATAAAATAAAGCAGTTAAATTCTTTCCTAAAGGTGATTTGCATAGCTCTTCACTCACTTTTTCAGGATATGGTAATTTTATCCTCTCTCAACCCCAAATCCTGTGGTCATTAGTTTTTACACTGGTCACATAGTGGAAAAACTCTGTTCTTTATTGAAGTCCGGGTGAAAGGGCCTAAGTTCTGTCCTTTTTGCTGACATCACTGCTTCGTGCCAAAGAGACAAGAAGTGTTTCATTTTGCCCGCATCGCATTTCTTTTCTCCTTCACTTTACTACTTTCTCTGTGTTGAAGTCACTGTGTTTCTAGCACTTACATTAACAATAAATAGATTGTAACGAGGTCTCTAATTTGGTTTACACAGCTTATATAAATAGTAACATCACTTTAAAGAACCACAGACATCCATCAGCAGTCTGAGTAACAGTACAGCTCATTTCTTAACATTACAGTATTTCAGCCATTATCAGCATTTCTGCATCAGCACTGTCCAGAAGTGATTTCTGCCTTCAAAAACCTTCATAAAACCCATTTGGTTTTTGGTAGTGACATTTGGCTTCGCTTGACCAGAGCCCGCAGAAGAAATGCACAGCCTTGTGCAACAGAGACATATAGGGTTTGTGAAGAAACAGTTTGTCTTCTTGTCTGTCCGAGTCTGGACTGTTCTTCCTGCTGTCCCTCTGCAACCAGCCGCGGGTAGATAGGCAAGGAAGCAGCAGTGCTTGGTGACCCTCACCGGCAGCCGAAGAATTAGTCCGGTTGATGGAGCATGGTAATCCACCGTACCAGCTGAAGAAAGCAGGCTGGAGAATTTTTTGATCCTTTCAGCGGGCTTTGAGAAGACAAAATCTTTTCCTCTCGCTAACCTGACTAGGAAGTTTAACTAATGCCCAAAGGGCCTTTACCATACCATCACACGCTATGTTTAGGCCATAACCAAAGGCCTTCATGGGTGGCCCAGGTAGCAGCAATGTGTTGTGACTGACAGTGTTCTGGATAAGCCTGGGTAATTGCTGCGGGCCGTGAGGACACGGGCAAAGTGATCCATGTGGTGGGATGCTCCTGTGAAAGTCACTTTAGGCAGAAAGACCGCTAAGTCTCTGTCAGCAGAGCAAAGCAGGACGGAGCAGCGCCCGCAGAGCACGGTTTGCAGCCGCTGCATACAGAACGAGGCAGAGAAGGGTCAGAAATACCTCAGCTGAGGTACAGGGGATATCTGCAGCCTGCCATAAGAAACCAAACTCCCTGCTAAGACAATACAAGGACTGAACCACCCCAACGCTGACCTTTGTGTCCTTGTTTCCTTCTGTCTTGCTTCCTCCAGCTGCTGTAATACCTCAGAAAAAGAGAGCAGAAGGGGGGAAGCAATTTCCAAAGGCAAAGGTAGCCCAAAACTCAGCTAGAACCTTGTGAACTCGGTTTTTAGGGATCTGCAGAAGGAAAGCCTGGCTCAGCCTGTCTGCGGGGCCCAAGGAGCCGACCTAACAAGAATCGCACCGAGCAAATCGTGCTCCCCATGCCAGCCACCAGCAGCCCGAGCTGTGCTGTTAGGCTGCCACGCTCAGCTGGACGGTGGACTTGGGCACAGTGAAAAATGTCGCTCTCCCCTGCTGCCATCACTCTCACCTCCTTTTATTCATCCCACGCTACCCTTACAGACAGGGTGAGATACCTGGGCGGGCTACGGCCCCCTCTTTCCATCACCCTCCCATCTTCTGCTCGTTCACTGGAGCGATGTTCTGAGTGAATACAGGAAGGCCGTGCACCAGGAACAGCAGGAACACGGGGCACGGCAGCTGAAGCTGGAAACGGCTGTTGATAAAAATCTGAGAGGAATTTATGGAGATTACGAATTGTCTCTGGTTAAATATTTCTAGTGATAGGCACACCTCACTGCTATCGAGAGGACAACAATTACATTTCACAGGAATTTTTACAGCATTGTTTCTTTTTATTCCTCTGTTTGCTTTTCCCCTCCAGAAGAACTTTTGCAATGTTCCATTTTCCAAACCGGAGGCTGATTTCCCTCTTGCCTCAGGTTGCAGGCGTGAAGGAAATGAACCAGGGCGTTCAGGTACCTGCCCTGTCTCCTTCATCAGGGGGAGATGGCTTTTCCACAGCACCAAGTCACTCTGAGTCCGGACAGGGACTGGAATCTGATTCCTTCACATTCCAGAGCAGCGCCCTGCCTAACAAGCAATAAAACCTTCCCAGCCTTTCACGCTCCCAAAAGGGCTCCCTGACAAAATTTTCATCAACACAGAAAAATGTAACATTTTACACAGACTTATCAAGACTGCAAGTTTTGTGGAAAAAAAAAAAAAAGAAAAAAGCTGTTTATTCAAAATATTGCAGCTAACTTCAACTGTCACTTTGTCTCACGACATTCATTTCCTCTCTTTTCTTCTGCCTTTTTAGTGACAGTCCAATGAAACATCAACCTCTGAAAAACATGTAGCACATTACTGCCATAGTGATACTTTAATAAAGTATTAAAGCAGCATCGCTTTTGTACACCGCTCTTCTGGATGTCACTTGGCACTCTCCCTGCGACAAATGCATCTTTTATAAATTAAGCAGTTTCCAGTCCATCAGCAACTATTAGTAAAATAATCATTCATTACAAAATTTACATCTTCGGGGGAAGAATAATGCAAAATAAACAGCATGTTTATCATTTTTGAAAGAAGCATCTCTGAATATCTTAGCTCGAAATGACTTTTTTTTTTTAAGAAGAAAAAAATTAAAGAGAATTATTATTCTTCCTAAACTTGCAAGAGTCTATGAAACAAAACTGCAGAAGAAAGAAGATTAGAAAATGCTAGGATCATCAAGAACCCCATGTAATTTAAAGACAACTTCAAGATAGCCCCCAATCAAACCAAATATGCAGCCAGCAGGGCAATTCTTTCAAGTATTCATCCACAGGTAGTAATTTAAAAAACAATCACAGTGGTGAATAAAAGCTGTTATGATCTATGAAGTACAGCAAGGTGCCATTCAGGAGTGTTGTTTTCAATCATCCCTATCTCTCAAAGTGCTTTCTGGAACGAACTTTAAAATGTTGTCCCTTCCAAAGTCACATTTGGAGGAACTGACAAAAATAATAATGAGATGTTTTGAGTACATATAACTAGGACTAACTTTAAGATTACACTGCAAATAACATAGCCCTCACGCAAGTACCTTTAATAAACCAATCACTAGATGTATATTACATTTTCCCCATCAAATTCTAAAATTCAAGGTACATGCTAACTGCTGGGTGTCAGAGATCTATTTCACTATTACATAGCGGAGAAAGAGTCTTCAAAAGAAGAAAGCTGATTTCCATACTTTTGCTCATAGGATTTATTGCAAGAGCAAAATAAGATCTACATTATTTTGTGGACACCGCTGAAGCAGGTAATGATTCTGTTAATGTCATTACATGGCAAAGCACCACCAGTAACCTCCCCCTACCCTCATAATTTCCATTTCAGTACAGCACGTTTTAGTATCCTTGTCTTGTAACTCCTTGGTCATCATTTAATTTTGCCATTAAAGGTACAGGTGTTTGGGATTAATGACTTCGTGGGAGGTATGGTCCTAGGTGCTTTCCCTGAATTTAAACAGATTGGATCAACACATTACTTCTCTGGAACAAGGATTTTTTTTCCAAAATATCACGTTTAGTGAATTTGTTGATCTCCCCCAATAAAGCCACGTTTTGCCCAGTCAATAATGCAAGAAACGCAAGTTATAAAACCCTGAAATACTTGTTTTAACACTTACAGGTCTGTCTTCCACAGAATACAAATAGGGACAGGAAATAATGGGTTTAGGAGGTTCTAAAGAATTTATTTAATTTATTTATTTAAAGGCAAAATATTTAACTCTTCTACATTTGTCCTCAAGGCTTATTTTTCTTGCTAAAATTTTGCCTGGAAAAAAAAGAAAGTTTTGATGATTTTCACATATTCTGAGCAAATGGGCCAGCCAGGCCCTGAATGCAGATCAACAACCTTCCATGGCACAGCATTTTACATCGCTGTAAGCAGTGCTAGCAAGTGAGGCAGAACAACACAACAAGCAAGCAACATGAACAAGACCCCAAAAGCCTAATCCACATCACCATAATAATTTGCTTTGCTATGAGCAATTCACCTTCTAGACTGAAGTACCAGTAAATTAGCTAACACAGCAGTCTAACTAAGGGAAATTCCTTAACGAACCTCAAACTTTAGTTCACTGAAGTCTTTCTCTGAAAGAGTAGATAGAAAAACAGAACCTAGGGATAATAAATGGGGGGGCATGGCAAAAAAAAAAAGGGAAAGAACATCAGAAATTCAGAAACTTGAAAAAAAAACATTTAATGTCTCAGTTCCTGTGTATTATGCCTTACTTACTATAGTAGTAAACCACTGACTGTGTGAGCCTGACTAAAGAGCACACAGTGTTTGTGTGTTTTGCTGCATCCCATAATTTCCCTAGTCATTTGAACAGTATTTCAGGAATGTCCCGCAGAGGTCTCAGATGATTATTCACATCCATAGCGTTCTACCATTTACCAGAATGATTGTAAATACTTTAACTGTTCATTTCAAACACTGCAATACTCATGACGTGACAGAAGAAAGGTCTTTACTCCCTGTCAGACTACCCTGAATTGCATGCTCTTATGAACAATTATTTACTACTTGATGTCTCAGAAAAAAAGTATTTTAAATATTTAATACTTCCATTCCAAGTGATCCTTCTTCACGCTGTAACTCACTGAAGCACCACCTCAGCCTGCCACTTCTGTACAAAACAAAGCTGACAACTGCAAAAGAACGTGGGAAATAGGAAACACTTCAGCCAACCTCCTACTGTACAGGAACATTAGGTACTGTAACACAGCAGTAGCTGGAGCTTCTCTCCAGGTCTGCATTCCAAGCTGGTATATTAAAGGGAACGCTACCCTTTACTTCAGAGGGAAGAAATTCAAGTCAGACCTTCAGAGGCTGCAGCATCCGCGCAGCATTCTGTTTTCCCTCTTTCACTCCAACGCTATGGACATTCCAATTCCAGTTTTGGCAGTTTATCGTTGCACTCTCTGGAATTTAGTACTGAATAGTTTCATGCCTTAAACTCCTATCATAGCTTATCTTGCAAATCTCTCTTGGAGAGAAGGCCACAGCACTCCAAACGAGAATTGCTCACCACTCTGCAGTTGTGTCCAAACTGAAGAAAACAAAACAAAACAGAGAGGAGGGGGAAGTGAATGCAAATCTCTGCACCTTGTACTAAACGTCTCCAGCAACAACAACAAAAAAATACCATTTAGGTCAGATCGTGCAGATAATAAAACTGTCCATTACTGAGAATGTGAGAAAAATCAATCAGTGACAAAAAAAAAAAAGATATACGTAATGTTTGCAAGGTTATACTTCAAAATTTATCATAAATGGCATAACGTGTTAAGACAGCCTATGACAGAAAGAACTAAAAAGGACTTGATTTTTTTTCTTTTGGTTAATGTGAATACACATCATATAGGTCTTGGGAATATGGGGTCAGATTGGAATGGATTTGAGTGGGCTTTGGCATGCCCAGGTATACATCCCCCAAGAGTACACAAAAAGCATAATTAAGCCCCATATACCTCTCAAGGCAGAACCATGACCTAACTTTTTTCAAAGTTATGACAACAAGCAACAAATTAGGAAGGGAAGCTATGAGTTAATGAATTCCCATCCAGTCATTATGTCCTAAAGAAAGAGGCTACTAAGCTCCTAAACTTCTGAAAGCTCACAAGTATCTCATGGGATGTTTGCTGTATCTCTTTAAAATCAAAAGAAAACATTTGATATTGCACTAGTCAGTGCTTCACCAAGGAAGCACGTATACATAAAAATAATACCTGAAACAAGTCTTACACAGTGTAACTCAAGGCAGCCAAGATGTTATGAAGTTGAAATCAAGCCCCAATTAACAACACATATTTGACAAGAAACGTAGAAGTGCACCTGAGTGATGGACTACCTACGGAAAAGAGACATCATTTAGTTCACGAAGAATTTTTTTATCATGTGCACGTCAGACAAAAATGCAGAAGGCGACATAGTTGAAAGGAGCCTTATAAGCAATAGTAACCACAGAGTACACCAGAGGAGCAAAGTGCATTACATTCTATGACATGTCCCACTTCCCCAGTGCCCTCCCCAAACAAACAAAACCAAAACATTCGCTCCCTTGTTTGGCTTGCAACTACTCCAGCCTTACTGCACTACAAACCCTGCTCCCTGGCAATGGTCCCCACTGGGTCTTTGTAGAGCAGAAGGCAAACCAGCATCCCTCTGCTCAGGCTCTGCATCAGTCAGGCTACAGCGAGGACAGCAGCACCCACCTGGAGGTCCTATGCAGCCAGAATGGCTCCTGAACATGAATCAAATCACAGGATGAGAACTGTAACCATTTGCTAAATAACTGCGTTTTACAGTGGAGTTTAAAAATCAGAATTACATCTTTCTCTGATGCACAGTAACTGTTTATTAACCAACTGAAGTTTTGCACGTGGTTACTTATAACAGGAATTAGCTTTCACAGAGGCATTTTGTTAACACCCGTGAAAAGGCACAAAGTGTTAAGTCTACGTAAATGTTTTCAGCTTAATCAAGTAAATGCAAATTAAGAATGAAAGGACAAGACTTTGAGTAGGAGTAATTACTCTTCCTCGGTCAGATTATTAGGCCATGAGACAGATGCTTCTGGACAAGACCACAGTTTAACAGCTGACAGCATTAAACAAAGGAAAAATCCCACCCCATTGTTTCCTCATCAAGAGGAAATAAATTTCTTTCCCTTACAATTTTTCTGCAATCTACTACGGGCAGCAAGAGAGGTTACAAAGCCTGTGTTTTCAGCAGAAGTGGGCCATGCGTCCTCCTCCTCCAGAACCACTACAGAAACATCCAGCACATCCCCCAGTGCGTGATCAAAATAAATGCTCTGGTGTGCAGCAATATGGCGAAGGGCGCCTATGCTATAGGCAAATCCTGTTCCTTGATGAGATGCTACCAGGACATCCACCTGCCACGTAGCTAAGACGGGCACCGTTTGTCATACACTGGCAATGCTCACTGCCATGCAGCACCACGGGCTTGTGCTCAATCTGAAAACACCAGAAGTTCACCTGCCATGTGACTGGCGATACCTGCAGCTTTGTCAAACATTCTCAGCTACACAAGGCAAGCTGTTAAGAGCGAAGGGCACGGCACTGAATCAGAGCAATAATTCATCACCAGCCAGATCGGCAGGCCATAAGATAAGCTTATCTGGGCAAGACTACAGTTTCGCACTTGAATGTACTTTAAAAAGAAACAATAGGTGTGTAAAGCACTCTTCATCATTAACAACATGAGAAAGTTGCTAACACAAATAGAATGTCCTAGAAGGATTTAGTTGAAAATACAGATCCTTCTAGATCTTCTCCCCTACACTGAAAGTAAAAGCAAGACTGGTATTTCTAGACATTGAAATCCTGATTATAAGAACAAACAGTTTATTATGGAAAGCACTCCAGTATAGCTTTTTTATTTTTTCAAACAAAGACTGAAGTTTGATTTAATGAGTTGAGAAAAATAGTACGGATACACCAAAGTATGTCCAACCTGCAGCATTTTATAGCATGAATCAAGAGCAGACAGATTTTGAGTTTGCTGTCCCAAGACAATACATGTCTTTACATATCCAAACAGTTACTTTGAATACAATATGTATTCAGAGTTGATGAGATAAAGTTGCCTTTCTTCAAGTACAAACAGTATTCAAGTTCAAAGGATAGCATCTGATCTTGTTCTATGAGATGCAAATGATTGTTTCAGTTGACAGAATACATTCATATCACTGACATACTGCCTTAGCCCAGAAGTCGTAAACAATTTAAAAAAAAAATCCAAAAGCAAATTAGCCATAAAAATGTACATTTTAAGAAAATAAGAAAAAAAGAAACCAAATTCTCATTATCCTTTTAAAAACACAAGAGTCAGAGACTGACTTCACTGGGTAGGAACTTCAGCACTACTGGTGGTTTTAATCAGAAAACGCCACTGAGAAGAGTATTCAGCAAAGCTCTAGATGTGCTATTTCAGAACAAAATAGAATAAAAATCCCACACCCACAAAGCAAAACCATATAGAATACTCAAGTAACGAAAGGGAAAAGATAAATTCTGCATCACGCTCCTTTTCAGCCACTGGCTGCTCCTTCCAAATGAGGGGCAAGTCAATTTGTCCATATAGACAAACAGCTCCAGTGTGCTTCACCCAACAAAACACTCAAAGCTTTGAGTTACATTGTCATTCTGCTTGCCTAACTTTACTGCAAGCCAACATCTGCAGGGTGAGATACTTTGCAGCTGAGTTTATAACATGTTGTATGAATAATGAGAAAAAAAAAATACTCCAAAAATCGAAGAATTTCTAATCTACTTTCATAGACAATGGAAATCAGCCATCCCCTCTTGCTCCCAGCTCTGGACTCGTCTCCTCCCTCTCAGCAGCATTGGTATCCATTCAGTGACACAAGCCAATTCTGCTGGAAAATAATCCTATAGAACAAGGGGTCTCATTTTAGCCAAATCACCTCCTGGTTTACTACTTATCTCCTCGTTTACTACTCAGTGGCAGGAGAGGGATGGGTGAACAGGACGGTGACAGCCCAGACAGAGGGATGCATTACCCCTCTACAAACCTCTTCCACTTGCCTGCAGCTTGTGGTAATCAGAATTTATACGTCTCAGCATAACAGTTTGGGAATCTCCGCATTGTTTTTATTCGCATCTTTCTGAAAATGTGTCACCATGGAAATATTGACCTTTGCTGGTCCATTTTCAATAGCTTCCTTTATTTCCATGAGTATTCTTCTGATTTCTAGTCATCTGAGTGATATGAAAATTATGAAAACTCAAATATCTGTAACATTTTCTAGACTAAAAAGAATGCCAACAACAACAACATATTTCACAAAATTCAACTTGTCTATCCATTATAAACATTAATAAGTGAAAGCAGGGAATCCTCTTAGCTTATTCTTCCCAATAGTCTTAATAACATTTCCAAGCACTGCATTTTAACCAAAGCATTGAACAGAAGTTTTTTTTAAATGGAAGAAGACAAGAACTAACACAAACTGTACAAATCCTTAACATTGTAAATAACTTGTCCTATTTGATCTCTATATTGACATTTCTCCGTACAATGAGAACTTCTTTCTCAGCCATTACTTCAAAGTAAAGCCAGTTTCCTTTCCCTGAAAGTATCAGGTAGTTCCGAAGGGTTTTTTTTTTTTTTTATCTGTGGTAGGAAAACATCTCTAGCAAAGAGCTCTGCTCCACTTGAGAAAAGGTGTATTTTCCTTCTTGCGTACAATTTCTCATTAAACATGGCTTACATTGCGCGTGAGAACTACAGTAATGCTATCCTGCAAGTCAAGATAGGTTTTAATCAACATAGCTCCAGTAGGTAAGCACTGCAGACACAGGTCTGGATAAACCACAGTCTAGACCACTTGCCCCATTTTACGTAACAGGTCACAGTCCTTGGCTTTAGCAGTGGTACATACTTTGCACACATAAGCAAATAGTCTGCATTTCCTGACTTGTTAACTTTACATGCTCCGAGATGAAAGATACAGAGCAGCCCTATCACTCCCAGAGAAATAAAGAATAAAAGCGTTATCTGAGAGTTATGCAGCCATTTTCACTAATGCTAAAACCAACAACACATATCCTCAAGCAAATGACAGACTGGTTAAAAAACCCACAGACACAATCACTATGTATTTTAACACTGTCTGATGCTATCACAGCCATATTAGCGCTGTAATACTGGAATGCTACTTTACACTGGATAAACAAATGAAGGTGTCAGAAGTTCAGACACGGCTAGTCTCTCATTGCTAGTTCAGTACTTGCACCACAGGTTTTATTTTGAATAAATATGCAATTAAATAAAAGCAGTTCCCAACCTGTCATTGAAACCAGAATAAGATACCAGACAGTTTCACAGGGAATATGCACATTCCTGGACAGACAAGCAGACACGAACAAATTATGAATTATGTGGAGTGAGGATAAAGAACAAACAGCAAATGATGCTACAGGCTGAAACAAGGCAGGAAAAGATACTGGGAAACACAGGTGGGGAAAAAAAGTAATTGTTCTACCTCACTACACAGTTATTGCAAGTTGTACACTTCAGTGTGTCATCAAATGGTCCTCCACTGAATTTCCGGAACAGGCAGGTGACTTTCATATTAAGGTTATTATTTCCTAAGGTATGGTGAGGCAATCACTCAACAGCTCAATGCCACCAAAAACTGAAGGCCTCACTCCATCCTCCACTGCTAGCGAACAAGGGAGAAGCAATGTAAAATAGAAAGGGAATGAGAAGGTGAATCTTTCAGGGACAGTTTGCCATTAAATTGATTCTTTGCAAGCAGCACCCTGAAGAAAGGATTTATCAGGTCGTTGCTCCAGTTGTACCTTAAACCTGCAATGTGAAAATCTGCACTTAAAAGAGAATTAAAAACCATCCCTTTCAAAATGTAATGACTAACGCTTCAATTTAACATCATAATTCTTCAAAGGACAGGTGAATCATCCTCCTATTTTTGTCCCAATTTTGTGGACACCACCACTACTACAGCTCCTGGGGCAGGGGGGAGACGTGTCAGAAGTTGTTCCTGACCCACAGCCACCAGCGTCCCACAGAGCTGTACCTGCCTAGCACCTCTGTCACAGAACACCTCAGAAAGTAAGTTATTTTACTTATCGTCACAACACAGCTTATGTCTGTGCAAAAAGAACTGATCCAAACGTATTTTTAAATCTCTGATGGTACATCCCCATCACGCTATTCTCTCTTCCACTTTCTCCCCATTTTCGATGCTACCCTTAACTCCTACCAGCACAGTATCCCATATGCCCTGTTCCTCTGCATTTCCAACTTGAAGTGGCTTGAAGTCTCCTACCAAGCACCCCTGAGCCACAGTAGTATCCAGGAAGGAGATGGGATGACAGCCCTCCTGCTCAAGTAGCTTCAACCTCTGCATCTTCCCTTCTCACAGCTTCTGATGTTCACAGGACAAGAGAAAGCAAGTTCCAGTGAAAAAGAAAGAAACAAAGTGCCCTTCATTTCTAAGGGAAAAAGACATGCAACTTTTAACTACCACCAACTAATGAAGTTCTAATTCAGACAGACAAATCTCACACAAGTTACAGAAATCCATGGTAGAAATTGTAGTGTCTTCAACTCCCCAAAAGATGAAAGCAGCAATGGAAACCGCATTACCTCCTTATGTCAGCACTATGAAAATTCTTTCACAATTTCTAAGTAGAAAAGCTCTCTGGTTTCTGCATATCCTGTGTTTCTCAAGCACTTGTTTATGTAGTTATGCCTAAAATTCATTTTAGGCAAGCTATTAAAAAAGTATATATATATATATATATATATATATAAGTCAGTGATGCTGAGTAGTGGAGCATGGACCACTTATTATGCAGAAACCAGGAGACGAGAAGCCCTGCATTCCTGATGAGAAACCCAACCATCATCCAACTGCTGAAGATTTGAGCGTGCTGAGATTCCTATCTCCTATTCTGTTTCTCCTTGGTGCTCTACTCTGTTGGTTCCACCTAGGACTGTAACAAACATGAGGCCCACTTAAAATGTGCTAAATGATGGAAAAAAAAATAAAGTTTTCCTTTCTAAATTTCTGTCTCCACTCCAAGGCCTTCTTAATTGCCTATCAGAAAACAAACAAACAAACAACAACAAAAACACCTTACTGTATTTTAGCATCCT
The DNA here is from genome assembly GCF_964034855.1 of Anser brachyrhynchus. Lineage (NCBI taxonomy): Eukaryota > Metazoa > Chordata > Aves > Anseriformes > Anatidae > Anser > Anser brachyrhynchus. Next base: position 21,859,225 of record NC_137698.1, read on the forward strand.
AGAAACTTGCAAGAGTTTCAAGGGAACTTCAAAGAGAATACAAATTCCTCTAGCCCTTTCACACCTTTTCCTCTGGCTCACTTTCTTCAGTCCATAGCTGTCTTTTCCTAAATTTATCAAGTAGCAGTGGGACACAATTGATATTTCTGGCTATTTCCCTTTCTACAATAAATCTCTTTCAAAGGAACTGATAAGATCAGTGAGCTCTCAGTTTGCTGTAGCTTGGAGGAGTCAGAAGAAATAACACCCATATATTTAGCCAGTGAAAATGTTACCACAACTCCCATGTTCTTGCCATTACATCTTCTCCTCCTCACACTTACATCTCAGAGTGCTCTCTCACTTGGGCCACCGGTCTTCAGAACAAACCAATACGATACCCTAAGTGTTCAGAGAGAGAAATCACTGTTGAACAGCACAAAACAAAACAAAAGAAACTAAAGAACAGAGCAATTCGAATAACTTTCACAGCACTCCCTGAAATACACAAGTCATGTCACTCTTGCCCTTGCAAGTGTGAGCTTCTCTAATGTCAACGGGTTTACTCAGATAATTGAAGTGGGCAAAACTGAAAACTGAGCCACGAGATTTTCTTCACAGCTGTACACAAAGTTATCATTATTGTCAACAAACCTGCACCACATAAGCAGTAACAGTTACATGTACTATCAGAACGTATAGAAAAGTAAGTGAAACAAGTACTAGTACATTTAGGAAACAAACAAACAAACCCCACAAAATTTTCCAAGAAGCCTAGGAATATGGTATTTTCAACTGTCAGGTTATTTCTAGACATGAATATTTGATACCAGTAACAAAGACTCCTAGTTGTGCCCAAACACACCTGACGACCCACAGACATATGGCTGTCGTCTCACAGTGCTAGTCTCCATTATTTGCATCTTCTAAATCAAAGAGGATAAAAAATTATTTTAAAACTTCAAGTGTCACTTTTCTTTGTAAAAATATCCAGGGAATGCTGTACGATAAAAGCAGAAGAAAAATGGTCCATAAAAACATACATATTCCATGCTTGCTTTACCAGTGAAAGATGTTAGGAGCCTGCGTACTGTAGATTATGTAGATGTACAAGTAGATTATGAAAACTTTATGAAAAACTCCATCAGAAAAAAAAAAGTTGAAAACAAAGCCTGCAAGTATCATCGTACAAGGTAATGTGTTTCTCGTCTTACTGTAGAGTCCATAGTCTTCATTCTGATGATCTCAGGTAAGTTTTAGAAATAGCACAAATCCAGATTTTACTGCAATAACAAACTTGGAAGATCACTTTTCAGTTTTTCTGACAGGAAGCCCTCATTTTGTCCTACATGGTTTCAGAACACACATTCTCTAAATACCTGGAAAATACAATGGAATCTAGAACAAAGCCATCACGAGACTTTCAAACAATTCTTAGACACTTTTCCAAACCAGGTCACCAATACAAACAGATTGTAAATACAGATATTGTAAATATAAGCAATGTAAACTGCAGATAAAATGGGCTTGTCAGGCTCCTGTGCAGGCAATTCAGCTTCACGGTTGAGCCATATATACTAAATTATGGATTTGCTGGAGCACCTAGCAGAAAATCTCTGTTTGTTTTGCATGACTGACAAGGGTTAACAATTATTTCCAAACATCACACTTTCTGAAAAAGTCTTTTACTTCCTTAGTTCTCATTACAGGCTATCAGTTCTCAGGACTTGATTTCCCTTTCGCCTGCAATCAACATATTAATGAAACAATATTTATCCTATACCTGTCAGATGGCAAACAGACAACCGTTACTCAGTCAGCTGCCCAGTCTATTAATGAGCGAAGACTCAGATGTTACCACCAACTATTACCAATAAATACCCTTGAAATCTTCAAGGCTACAGAATGTGTAAAAAGTAAATAAACTAATATACTTATGAGGCAGTATTATAACGAGTAGACTCAAATTTTCACTTTTTGCTTTACCGCAATTACACCATCTTATAATCTGCTTTGCAAACACAGAAGTCTAAAACTAAACTTTAAATATGTTATTTCTAGAAACAGTAAAAACAGGACTTCTTATTGTCTGCAGTGAAAAAATAAACTCAATGACCCCAAAAGGCCTATTTATTACAGGTGTAATAAAAACCACTGTCCAGTATACTTTACCAGCTCACTAATATTTACAAGGCATTTAAATTCCTTCGCACTTCAAACCATGCTAAGCATTACGTTTGCCATTACTGGAATTTGCTGTTATACCAAGTACAACAGAGCAGCAGGCCTGACACAGCATAGGATGCTTGTCAAAGCCCCCCTTTGCAGCTCACGGGCTGCAAACTTTGTCACAACGGCCTTTTCTAATTCCACCAGAGAAATACAATGCCGGGCCTTCATTTATAATTCAGCACAGCTCGCCCCATAAATTTATAATGCCTTTTAGAAGGTTTTGATAACTGGAATGCATCGTTGTATTTTATATGTAGTTATATATATAGGTTATGTATTAGAGGGAATACATGTAATTTCGTCATATAGGCAAAGTTTTGGTTTTTAAGAACTTTTCAGGACCACTTTGGCCACAGTACACGTTTTACCCCAGGTATCCGGGGCGCCCACCCTCACGCTGTTAAAAGGCAGCCCCTTGTGGAGCCTGAAGTCCCCCCAGAAAGGCAGGAGCCAGCCCCAGCCCAAAGCCCTGCCCCAGTGACTCATGTGCTCGCAGCATGCGAGCTGCTCGCCCGGCTCACGCCGCGTTTTAGGGCAGGTTTTGCCGATTTTAGCGCTGAGAGCTGCGGAAGGCAGCCAACGAGCAGCCCGGGGGTCTGAGAGGAGCGAGCCTTGCCGAGGCCTAGCGGACACACGAGGCCTCGGGCAGCCCGGGCTCCCTCCCCGGGGGCAGGGGAGACCGCCTCGGGCGGGACAGGACCGGGACCAGGACCGGGGACAAGGCCAGGAGCGGGACAGGACCGGGACACCGGAGGGGGCAGCGCCCGGGGGGCGGCCCCACAGCCGCCGCGCTGGGGGCGGCGGGGGAAGGAAGGATGGCGACCGGGCAGCGCCTCGGGCTGGGGAGGGAGCCGCAAAGTTTTGTACCTGTTGGGAAGCCCGGCTGCTTTCAGCGCCCGGGGCCACCTTTTGTCCCCAGGCCCCCGCCACCGAGGCATCCAGGCAGAGTTTCCCCAAACTCCAGCGACCCCGCTTGCCTCCGGAAAGAGTTGTGTCGTGTCCCGTCCCCCCCCCGGTCCATAAAAGCCTGACAACATCAAGTCACCGAGGGGCTCGCACGCAGTGTGCCGATGGGGAGGAGGAGGAGGAGGAGAAAGGCACAGGGGTTTTCTCCCAGCCCATGCCCCCGGCCTCGCACCCACCTGTCCCTGGGGTCGATCCAGCTGGTCTGCTTGGTGTTGTGGTCGATGTAGAAGACTTTGCCGTCGTAATCCCTCGCCTCCTCCCAGCCATCGGGTAAGGGGAGCTGCCCATTCCCCGCTTTCCTAGGCATGGTCGGCCGGCGGGGGTAGCTGCTCCATAGGGACGGAAAGAAAGAAGGGAAGCGGGAAAAGCCCCCGCCCGGGCCGGGGAGGCCGGGGGACACGCTGGACGGAGCCCGGCAAAGCCTCGTCGGCCGCCGGCTCTCAGTCCACCATGTCGGGGCGGGCGGCAGCCCGGGTCAGGCTTCCCGGCGGAGCCCAGCTGCCGTCTGGGCGCGGGTGCGGGGAGCCCGGCTGAGCCCCGGGCGGCCGCGGCCGCCGCTCATTAGCATGAGATTAGCATCCATCTCATCTGCATGCACATTCCTCCCGCCGCATTCCTCGCGGTTAACCCTGACGGCGCTGCCCGCCGATACCGCGCCGGGCCCCGAGCGGGGCGGGACGAGGACCGGGGCGGGGGCAGGAAAATGCCCAGCGTGGGGAAGGAGCAGGGGACGCGGAAGGCGGCGAGGGAGGCCCCGCGACTCCCCAGCGGGTTGGCTTCCCGCACCGCTCCGTCACCCCGAGCCCTCTGCACCCCCGGGTGCCCAAAGCCCCGGGGCGGGGGGGAAGCTGCCGTGAGGCGAGGGCAGCGCGGCGCCCCGGCCTGAGGTGCGCCCGGCGCCGCGGCCCTTTGTCTGAGGGCCGGGGGCCGGCCCCGAGTCTGGGGCTGGCCCCAGGGGCTGTCCCGGCCCCGGAGGGCACGTCTGAGGGCAGCCTGGCCCGTACCTCGGTGCCCCGGGTCGTGGCCGCCCCGACGGAGCTCCCTTCGGCTTCCAGTCAGGGCTGGTGAGAGGTGTTGCTCCTCACCAGCCGCGGCCCTGGAAAGGCATTCAGGTGGACTTGCTCTGAGCCGTGCCAAGGCTCAAGGGTTGGGGAGAGGACCTTGACGTTTAAAATACCTAAGGTTTTCTTTTTCATTTCAGTTTTCAACATTTCTCCTTTAACCCTGGAAGTACCTAAACTTTTCCTTCTTTCTTCTTAAACAGAAACACCAGCAGAGAATATGTATATAGTGTGTGCACAGAACCATCCCGGCCTGAAAAGCAGCCACCTACGACGTTGCATTAAGTATAGAAAGCAGGTGTGAGTTACCCTACGTGTATCTTGTTTGCCACAGGAGAAGAGTATGTGAGGCTAGTTACCGTGGCTCGGCTGATAGAAGGTAACTTAATGAGCTCTATTCATTTGCATGTGTATCTGATTCCCGAGATTTGGTACCAGAAGTGGAGCACCGGTGGTAGAGTATGGCTGTAGTTTAGCATCTGGGACTCCTAGGTAACCCAAGTTTTATTCTATTTTCCAGAATATGTTGTCTCTTTCCACTTAGCAGTTATTGGATTAAACATATTTTTCCTGGGAGAGGGGGGTCTGGAATCCAGATCTATCTTCTCCTTTCCTTCTTTCTTAAATCTGCCTGCCTACTCTATTATGGCTACGTTTAGCGCTCAGCTTTATGAATTATTCTTCCCATAGAAATTACACTTATTAAGAACTGGACTTGTCCGCTGCCTAACAGGGTTTTGGATTCCACTTCAGAGGCCAGATACCTAACCACTAGGCATTACAGTAACTAATTTGCAAACATCTAAGTCCCATTGTTGGTTCTGCTCCTAAATAGAAAAAAAATACCATTAAAATATGATTTTAATTTAGCTAATTACCAATCTGGCAAAGACCTATGTAATTTTAGTCATTCTAATTATTTTATTTTGTAATACTAATCTGTTTTCTATCTCTGCAAATGGCTTCTATATCTCCCAAAAAACACCTGTTTGTTAAGCTCCAGACTATCTTAAAGTTTTTATTTTTACTTCTGTTGAATTAAGGTAATGTGCAATGAAAGTTCATACTTGACATAAGGCCCTGGTGGTTAACAGTGGAGAAAAACTGAGCTGTCCTAACCTCTGGATCTCCGTCAGAGTTCAGGTACAGAAAGCAACAGGATCATTTCCTATTAAAGTGACAGACTCATTCATTTTCATTGAGAGTATTAAGTTTCAGTCAGCTGATTGGTTCATAAAGTCCAGTCTTTTTTTCCATCAGTGTAAAGAAGCACTTTTACTATCCATTGACATTTGTGTCTCTTTCAATAGTGTAATTTTATAAACTTGCTTTTAGGTGACATCCTGCAGTGGGAAAGTACATGTAGCAATTATGGGACAGGATAAGCTGGATTTCCTTTTCCATTTTAAAGTTTAGTTTGCTTTATCAATGAGGTTTCTTGTTATGTAAGCTGAAAAAAGCTACAGAGGATATTTTCTCTGAACCTAGCTGCCAGTTACTTATATTTGGCACTAATAAGAAGCTTTTATAATGGTACAGCCTTTTTCATTCTGAAAAAGGAGGCCTGTTATACAGCAACATTCCTATATTCCTACCCTCTAAACAATCCACACAAAAAAGTACATGCAGTTAGAAAACTTCTAGTATCAAGCCAAAACTGAAACGTCACTTCTCCCAAAGTTAATTATGACATCTGAGGTAGTAACTAATCCCTATTCTATGTCACCACCACAGCAGTCCAAACCACATCTGTTTTTTTATTGGTTAGATGAGATCCACATGGATGTTGAGCTGATTTCTAACTATCCTTTGAAGTAAAACCTCTCATCAGAAAACATCAACACTTTCATTTGTACAAACAGATAGAAATGGCACTTCTTAATTTTGGGGGGAATAAATGTATTAAGACCACTGAATACTTGTCTAATTTCTATGTATATGCTTGTGTGTGCATATATAGATGTGCTTACACTGAAATGCAAACTGTTACATGGTGAGTGTTAGGCTTTCCCTGTCCCCCCCCTCCACTTTCCGTTGTTTGAGTCCTTCATTGTAGTTAAGAGTCCACAGTCCAGAATACCAATTTAGAGCTACTTAGGAATGACAATAGTTGAAGTCATACTGACAAAAAGTATAGGTAATATTTGTGTAAATAAATGACAGACTTTTATCGTTACCAATAAGAACATTTAGCTTTTTAAAGGACTACTTTTGTTGTAGGTAACAGATACAAACTATCATCCTGTTTCCCGCTGTTTTGCAATTTGAACTGGTGGAAAATAGTTTCTTCCACTATCCTTTGATATTCTTTCATATGTCTAATACAGGAAGGTAGAAAGAAGTTCATAATGATCCTTTTTAGCCCGAAATATGCTATAAATTTTAACTGAAAGTAGTGTTGCAAGTATACCTCCTACATCTCAACTGATAACCTTCCTAGCATGTTGTGCTGACATTGTCAGCTGACAGCATACCACAGATTGTTTGGCTTAATTGCATAAGACAGAAGAGTTCAGAAGATGTAAGCGTGCTTTATTCAAAACAGAAGGGTGCATATGAAGGAGTTGTCTGAAAGCACGGAGTAATATAGCTTTGGCATGACTTAAGTATTTATTTGTAAATATGATTAATAACAAGATAGGCTCAATGAAAAGGAGCTAATTGTTCGTCTGTTTTGCTTTGTGCATGCATGTTTAACACGTATGAAGAAGTTCACATTAGAAGTAGTACATAGTTAAAGGACTAAGTTAAAGGGAATTAGAATCATAACTATTTTGTGTGCTTTCTACTTTACTCTTACCGGCCAGGAGAAAAAAATGAAAATTTGGAACACAAGAATGGAGGTTGCTGAACCCAGAAACGGGTAAATGATTGTGCTCCTGCCATGTAACAAGAAGCATTCCCTACTCCAGTCCGTATTAGCGTAGTTAATCTCCTGCTGTTCCCTGCTTACTTCTTGATTCACGGTAAAGCTGTTTCTGGGACTAACTGTGATTATAAAAAAAAGGCATGTTTGTGCCCTGTCCCTCTATAACAAAAGGATCCCTTAACTTGATGATTCTCCAAAGTGATGTCCCTGAAGAAATTTACAGCTGTTACAGCCCTAACTCATACTATCCATAAATGGCTCTGAATCAAGAGCCACAGCTGTCTCCCTGAAAATCTACATAGTTCAGTCTCCACTGCTTTCAAGCAGAATTTGATTGCAGGATGAATTATGAAATACGCTGATAGAATTAATCTCTGAAAACATCTGACAAAAATGTTTGAATATGTATGTATTAGTTGTGTCGCTATTTTTTTAGACACTTAAACACTGTACAAACCAATCTGGACAGCCAATCTGACTTCCCTGACATATAGGTATTGTAGAACTGTAAAAAATGTCAATATTTTAAGCATTATAAATACTAGCTTATTTATTTATAAGCACGGTGATTTTTATCTAAGATAGCAACGTCTTCCAAAACAAAACAAAAACTACCACAAAAAAAAAAAGGAAAGAAAACAAACAAACAAACAAATAAGCAAAAACAACTAAGACTCCTTCGTGCCAGGAGATTTTTAAGAATGTTCTTAAAAGTCCTGTAAAGCAAAACAATGTACATGGGGGAGGGAGGAAAGGCGGAGGAGTGCTACTTTTACTATTGTCAGCTTCTTATGCATGGATACAGCTGAGAGTAAAAGATCTTTGAATAATACTGTTTCTAGTTGAATTTATGATGAAACTCTGCAGAAGCAATGGAGCCAGTGAACAGCTTTGATAATGCTTATGCTCATTCAGCTTTTCTCTTTACTCCAAAGCTTGCTCTTTTCCCTGATATTCAATTGGACCACTTGCTGCTAAAATAGGATGTCCTATAAAGACTTTCCAGAGTATTACTGAAAAAGCCCATACAGGGCTCTTCTTCAAATGAATATATATATATATATGTATATACGTTCATCATATATATATATATAAGCTTTTTCAAAATTTTGGCCTTGTTTTTGCTTTCAGGTGTACATAGAAGAAAATCACAAGAAATTACACATTTTGAGTCCTTGAAGGCATAGTTCTAATCGCATACATCTGAAAATGAGTGCACAGAAGAATTTTAACTGATTGTTAGTCAGATTAAAAGTTTAGAGTAGGTAGAGTAGAAATTATGTGGTAATAGTATTGCCTGAAGCTTAACTATGGAAATGTGAGTAATGTTTTCATGATAAAAATCTTAAACTCAGCCGTCTTTAAACCACTCATTAGAACTAACTCAGCATTCAGTTCTGTTAACTCTGATTCATACTGCTGAAATATCAGCAATATTGCTGTGGACAAAGGAAAAAGAAGATGGATAATTTTGGTTGTTCCAAAACCCCTAAGCTTGATGAGGTCCAAATTAACCTCTGAGGTTAATCAGAGAGGTTAAAGAGAGTTTCTTGATGCAGTCTTGGTACATATTCTTGATGTTATATCTTCTATAGTCTCGGTGTATTTTTTTTAAATGATCTCTCTTGTGCATACAAATTTAACTTTCCTACATTTCATTGTATCTGTGGAATTGCAGTGTCTTTCACTGATGTCTAATGGCTTTGGAGAATCACAAAGGCATGCCCAGTCAGCCAAGGAGGTTCTCAAGAGCTTGGCCTTCTCTTTTGGCCATGTAGGGCAGAAATAGACCAGCAGTAGAGGGACTCAATGAAGAATGAAAAAGTTTCCCAACATCAGCTCCTTTGGTGAACAGCAACTAATTTCTTCAAGTAGTTAAGATACTCCAACAAGATTTACAGAGCTAATGCTTATAACAGTCCCTTTCTACTGGTGCAAGGACTAAGAGCTCCCGCCACGGCGAGAAGAACGCACATATGTCTGCCGTGTTGTATCTAAAGGAGGCAATGGATAAAATACAAAAAGGAGTGTTTTATCAATAACATTCTCAAGTATTACTCTCTTCTGTATCATCCATGTACTTTCAGAAACAGTGCAGTGATGAAGTGGACTGGATTAATTGCTTGAGTATTTAAGATTTGCATTACAAAAAAGTGATCTGACTGATTAAGAGAGTTAAAGAACCTGTTTTCATAACAAATGAAAACTATTTTTCAAAACACAAAACGAGTACAAACCCAGCAAACTTCTATATGGAAAAAAATGCTTCTTTTCTCTTCCACCTACTTCCCACCTCTTTTTTCCCTTCAAAAAAGTGCAGTTTCTTTGCATGAATGTAAGGTATTTTGACTTCTGTCCTGGCAAACACCAAACAAACCCCAATTCTATCTGATTGCTAACACAGGCTGAAAACTATGTTGCAAAAATATGATCTGAGAGCCTGTTCAAATCTGTAGCAAGAATGAGACTGATGCATCAACACTAAGATTTAGCACTTCTGGACTGCTAGAGGTGTTGCTGAGTTGTGCTAATCATCCCATGGCAATTTTCATTCCAGTCTGGTATCTAAAACCCAGAATCCCAATAAAAAGTTTTCAAGATCAAGCATGGTATTACTATCTTCACTTTGTGGTGGACATACCAAAAGAGATGTGTTAAGTGACTTGATGTAGTAAAAAATACCTAAACGAAATAGGATAGGAATGAGAACATATGATGCTTTCAGCTCCTGAGCTGAGTCTGTCGAACTGTACTGTGTCATTTTTATTAATTCAATATGTGGTCTCAGAAACACTTAGGATAAGCTTTCTTATCACAAGGAAAAGATTAGAATTCATACAAAAATTCCTTTTATTTTGAATCTAATTCCCAGGTAAAATATGGTGTATAAAAGCTATAAAGTCCATATGGTGAAACATATGTTATGAAATACCCATGTCCACATATATGACACATTACACTATTCCTACAGCTCTCTCCTTTGAATTTTTTTGGTGGAACAACATTACAAAAGCATAAATTGCTATACTTGTATGTTCATAAATGAAATGCAGTAATAAAGAAACAACCTCCAACAGTGTAAAAGATTACAATAGATAATAATTCAAGGAAAATAATTCAAAGCTAGGCAAAGTCTGCAAAATTTAAGTATTAAAACATAATCCTTGGACTGAAATATCAGAGCTGTTGCTGATAATCAGCTGTTTTGTAAAGGTGTGAATGTAAAACCTAAGGATATACAGTTGATGCTTACAGCTGAGGAATCACAGGATGGTTGAGGTTGGAAGGCACCTCTGGAGGCCATCTGGCCCAGCCACCCTGCTCAAGTAGGAGCACCTAGAGCACGTTGCCCAGGTGGCTTTGGAAGATCTCCAAGGATGGAGACTCCACAACTTGTGTGGGCAACCTGTGCCAGAGCTTGGGGATGCTCACAGTGAAAAGGTTTTTCCTGATGTTCAGAGAACTACTGTGTTTGAGTCTGTACACATGGCCTCTTGTCCTGTCACTGGGCACCTCTGAAAAGTTCCTTGCTCTGTCCTCTTCACACCCTCCATTCAGGTATTTGTAGACATTGATAAGATCCCCCCAGATCCTTCTCTAGGCTGAACAGTCCCAGATCTGTCAGCCTTTCCTCGCAGGAGAGATGCTTTAGTCTCTTTGTTATCTTCATGGCCCTTTATTGGACTCTCTCATGTATGTCCGGGTCTGTCTTGTACCGGGGAGCCCAGAACTGGGGACAACACTCCAGGTGTGGCCTCACCAGTGCTGACTGGAGGAGAAGAATCACCTCCCTCGACCTGCTGACAACACTCATCCTACCACAGCCCAGGATGCTGCAAGGACACCTGCGGGTTCATGGTCAGCTTTTTGTCCACCAGAACCTCCAGGTCTCTTTCTGCAGAGCTGTGTTCCAGCTGGTTGGCCTGGAACATGTAATTGTGCATGAGATTATTTCTCCCCCTGTGCAGGACTTTGCACTTGCCTTTGCTCAACTTCATGAGGTTCCTGTTAACCCTACTTTAAAGAACACAAAAAAGTGGCACATAATTCAAACATACCAAAACAAATAAAGTGCTATGCTGCAAATATGCTGCTTGAATTCTAGAGCAGAACTGTCCCAGCAAGTGAGCCCCTGGATGTTTAGACTCAGTGCTGATTTCCTTTTTGGTCTAGCTAGGCAATTAGAACAAGAGTTACAGGGAAAGAGCTGTACTCAGGTTATATGTAACCACTAGCTATAGGTTTCAAGATTCTGTTAAGAGAAAACAAAGTTCTGACTGATAAAAATGTATATTTTTAAAGTTTTAGGTTGTTTTCGTAGGTCATGAACAGATTAATGCAAGCTTTTGTTTGTTTTGGTAAGAGGAGGAAAAGAAATATGCTGGGGTGGGGGAGAAGAAAGTAAGGAGTTGCTTATTAAAAGAGATTTCCTTGAGTCAAAGAAATCCCTGAAGGAAATCTTGTTTCCAAAAAAAAATAATCTCAAAAAGAACATAAAAAATTCTCAGAAGCACATATATGCAGATTTTGTGTGTCCATAACACCACATCAAATATTAACATTTTTCTGCATATATCTCTGAGACATCTTTTTCAGTGTCTCAGTGTAAATGAAGAAAAGGTACAAACAGGGAAAACTTGATGGCTTCAGAACACTGCTGTAATGAACCTCTAGTGCTACTCCTGCCCTTCATCCTAAACGCCATGAAAGAAAAAGTAGTCTACAGTGCCTTTTAATGCAGCAGAGGCCTCTTGCAAGTCAGTTTGTTTAATCTCCCTTCTCAATATTCCACATCTGTGGAATACATGTCTCTAGCCATCTCATTTTAATAACATATTCTAATCCATTAAACTCGCTCTGGTAAGCTTTCAGTGAACCATGACATTTCCAAATCAAAGTAAAATCAAAGGCCTTAAACCAGACTGCAGAGCTAAAATTCTCTTTCATATCCCTTTCACTTTATTTACAGAAGACTCATATGTTCAAATATACCAAATCATCCTGACAGAATAATTATGATGTCTTGTCATGTCATATTTTTGGAAACAATGTCAAATAATGAACTGAAGAACCTGCGGAAAACTAAGAAATAGCAAAAAGAACAACAACAAAACAAACAAAAAAGCAAAAAACAAATAAAGCCAAACATTGATGTATGTAAGACAGCCTGTAATTAGTATGTCAAAACTTCCTATTGCCTCTCCAGCTTTATGGGACAGTTGATACTTTTGTAGCACTGTTGGGAAATCCTTTTTCAGTCAGTCCAATGACTTAAAATCCTTAGCATGACCCCCCATGCCAAAAGCCGTCTAGCTGGGTACAGGGCAAATGCTGTCAATGCCAGGATATGCCAGGGTTTCATCACCTCTGCAAAACCTTTCTTTTCCAGACTAGCATTGGCATCTAATCTACGTTGGTCATTACGTGGGATTTGTGGGATAGGAGATTGTCTCAAAGTGTAGCTAGGCTTATCAATATTTTAAATGTGAATCTGTTTGAGCAACTTGTTCTGGGGCAAATCGCAAAAATATGTTTTCTGAAAAGGAGACACGTGTCAGTTAGGAAGAAAACTACATTACTAAAGTAAATAAGGATAGTGGAATACCAAACCAAATAGAAAAAATCATTTTTAGGGTTGCCTTCAAATGACTGCAGGAAACCCGAAAAGCTAAATGATAGCAACTTGAATTTTTATTTGAAGCAAGTCAAGCAAGTGATTTTTGCATCATCTTCAAATATTGGATTTTAATTATATCGCTCTATACATAGCTGAATTAAGCATAGCTGTAGAAAAGAGGTAAACATTTCCATGCCAGAATTCTCCAATCTTGTGTTTTGTCAGACCTATTTAAATCTTTTTTTTTTCACAAGTGGAAATGACTATTTCTATTTTACAAATGCACATAATGTGGTCAAATTGCTTCCTAATCTTCTCTTTGATAAGATTTCACTCTATAGCTCAGTTTCCAGTCCATTAATGATTTTCACTTCTCTTCTCTGACTCCACTCCAATTAAAGGAGATTTTTCTTCAGTTTAAATTATCAAAAATATAAATAACTGTCACACTAGTGTCAAATATAGGCATATGTGGCATCTCTCCTCTTCTACTATAGATTCCATGTTTTTTTGTCCATAGATTGGATTAACTCCTGCCACAGCACCTCATCAAGGATTACTGCTGTGATTTAAGGGCTCCATCCTCTAAGGATAGCCTGCATACTTGTTTCTCAGATATGTGACTTTATATTTGTACAACATCATTTACTTTTGACCAGTGTATTCCAAAGCTCTAGTGCCAGTCCCAGTTCCATCACAATGTTTTTTTGATTTATTGTTAGAATGGGAAGTATTTTATCAGCATCATTTATTAATACTTAATGTGCCTTTTCCCCAGCTGCAAGACAGAAGCATTTCACGAGCATGCCTGCTTTTTTCTGCATTATTTATAATTTTATTGCTTCCATCCAGGAATGGACCCATACCACTGGTGATATCAGAACTATACAAAGTCAAAATACAGGACTGAAAGTGGACCTGTCTTTTTGAGTTCTGATGCCATCAAAATTATTCTGTGCAAGTTGGCATACGTCTTAAGGTTTTCCAAGCAAGGATTTGTATATACCTTTAAGTTATTCCATTCTGATTTAATTAATGTAGCATTAAAAATTTTAAAAGGGTTATTTTACTTTTGTCACAACTTTTAGTGTAATCTTAATGCCATCCATTAATCTTAAAATCCATAAGATTTCTCTAGGAAGGCCACAAAATTTCCCATATTTTCACAAAAATAAGGGCTAATAGCTATAATACTATAAGGAATACCATTTTAGACCTTACTTCAGCACTGCTGCTCTTGCTTTACCTCATTGGTACTGCTTTTCACAATGTGTAATGTTAAACTAACTGTAAAATAATGCGGACTATCTTTTTATTGGTTAGTCTGGAATTGTTTTGTAAAAAATACAGTAACTATGTTTCTAGAAGGTAATTTTGGAACCCAAGAAAACACAATAAAAAAGCTGGGCTTAGAGAAAATCAGTAATCTTGAGTTCCTTCTGCTAAAAACCCATTTGACATTTTACCAAATCTGAGGACTTTTCATTTCCCATCTATTCCCAGATGACCTTTCCTTTCCCCAGCACTGAACCGTCCTCCCTCTCCAAAAATCTTGCTCGCCTTTCTTTCAGGGCCAGCTTGACAAATAGATGTGGTGATAAAGGATTATCACGTCTGCTGCTGCTCTGACTCACCCAGTCTGCTCGGAAGAGCTATCCTAAGAGCACAGAAATGGACACAACCCCTTGCTGTAGCATGTCAGATTCTGGGCATTTTCCTGCCCTATTTGAGCTTTATGTCTCAAATTAATGAACACGTACAATTGCCCACACCCCAGGATTTTAGAGGTAACTTTTTGAGTCAGCATTCTGTGACACTGGAAAGCGGCAGACCCTGTTGGTTTCTGGAGGAGCAGCACCTGGAGCTCTCCTTCTGCTGGAAGCAGCAGGGACAGCACTAGGTATTTTCTCTCCTGGACCATGGAAACAGGCAGCTTCTGCCTTGGCAGCCAGGCTTCGTTGCTTCACTGAGCGGGCCTGACTGGTTGCATTCTCATCCTGCTGCCATCTGCATGGCATTAAGTAGGGAGGATGCTGGCATGCCTCTTCCCTCTCAGCAAAGCAGATTAATAGGGCTTTACTCATTGCTCAAGGTTTCATGTTTTCTGCAGACATTACAAGAGGTATTATGCATACCAAGATCTACTTTCAAACTTCCTTCCAAACCACTAGCCTAAGCTTTTGACAAGTACTGATTACCATCTGATAATTTCAAAATAATAATATTATTCCGGAGGGCTCTAAAGTCAAGTTTAACTTTAAAACGTGTGTAGGGAGGGAATGAATCAGAGTCAATTGTGTTAATACATTAATTACACTAATATTAATAAATTTATATGTTTAAATTACTATATCCAAGTTTATACTATTAAATATAGAGGGCAAAAAAGTGTCGCAAACAGGTGAACAAAAGCTTTCCCCTGGCAGGATAAAATCATACGAAGCAAAGGATTCACAGTGTTTCAGAAGGCCTGAGGAAGTTCCAGAGTTCAGTCTTTCTAACCTATTCCTAACCGATTCAAATGTCTGCATGCTTAGATTTTAAGATAGCATGTGGATAACAGGTCACATATGTGCATGTAGAGTGTTTTGGAGGAGCTGAACTTTGTAAATTAGCAGATGCTTGGAAGCATAGCGAAATACCATTTTAAGTTAAATAGTAAAAACAATAGTATGTGTATACATTTATAATTTGACAATACATTAGGTTTTGCTATTCTCTCCTAAGAATGATACCTTTAATCTCTTGCTGCATCTGAACATTCATTTGACAAACATAACCACAATTTTTTTCATCAATATTACAAAAACCATGCTTCAAATAAAAATGTTGTTCTCATGGGACAAAACTTTAGATAATATATGCAGAAGTTACAGTAGCATCCAGGAGTTCATATTTTGTAGCTGTTTTCATTAGGGAAAACCTTTATTAACATTTAGCATTTTTTCATCAGCAAAGTGCTTTCAAAACATTTGCTAATTAAAACCTTTATATCTTTTAGACAGTAGAAGTGCCTTTTCCAGCCTGCACATGCTATGTAACTTATTTTATTAGTGGTTTGGTAATAAAGTCAGATAAACCTTTGATTTAATAATTAGCATTTATAGAGTGCTTTCTGCCTTCAAAGCACTTTGCAAACATTAACTAATTAATTCTTGCAACTCCCCTGTAATTTGGGGATGCAAGCATATTCGTGTACATTTGCATATAGTTTAGGGAAGAAAGTATTATCTGAGGCGTTTTATGAAACAAGAGAATTAAGACATATAAATTAAGTTATTCGCTTAAGTCCACAAAGACAGAAACACTGTCAGAGTAGGAACCAAAACTAAACTATTCTCACCCTCTCCCATTCTCTAATCACTGAGCTCTTTCAGTGATGGTACTCGTGTAACAATTCATGCAGTAGGTCTGCCTTTGCACACTGGTCATCAGTCAAGGAGTGGGTCACAGCAAAGGGTTGCAGTGAGGGCCAGCAGCTTCCAGCAGGCTGTTGGTAATGAACTCTGCCCACGCTGATCCACCAGGTGTTGTCTCTCTGGTCATCACCACAATAGGAAAACAAAATAGAAAAAAAGAAGTGGTATTCTGCTGACAGCTTCCTTTATTTCAGTCTCCAGGGTGGGTACAGCTTGCTACAAGTATGCGTCATCGTAAAAGAGGAATATAGTTTGTCCCCCTTTCTTTTCTAATGTGCTTACTGATTCGGTACATACAATAATACAGCTTTCCTTTCTACCTCAACCCATCTAGCTAGGATCTTATACTGCATTTTAGTCACATGATAGACACGCACCTCCACTTATGCTACAGGTGGAATGAGAAGAGTATGGGCTTTAGGAGGGCTGCACCATAGACCATGGTATCAGAGGTCTATGAAGGGCATGAAGGGTCATTTGCACTGTTTCACTCAGCAAAGCAAGTCAGCTCTCTTGACTTACAGACTTCATGAAATTTTCTGGAATTGAGATACGTTCTTAAAACACGTAATGGCCATTGACAAGGTTTCAGAATGAATGGTTTGTTTGTTTTTGCTAGATGTTGGGAATTCATATTGTTGTATAGGTTTTTGTGTATTTTTGTTAGTGTATTTTTGTGTGAGTGATGAAGTAGTAAGCCAGAAATGGGTTGCTTCACTGCTGTGTATCAGTTTCTCTTCAGCCAACATTTGAAAAATCCAAGAAACTTCAGGACGTTTTTAATAGCCCGACTGAGCCAAGTTTTCACATGTCATGGTGTCTTCTTCAGGCAAGAGAAACAGAGTGAAACAACAACAGATATCTGGCTGCTTGCTAATGCATGTTTCATCATTACATTCAGATAAACCATGCAATTAAGTAATGCAGGAGGTTTGTAAAGATTAGAGAATTAGGGACTAAACATTCCTTGGTGGTCAGCTATTCGTTAAGAATCGAAGAGCAACTTTTTCGTGATTCTGTTTCTGTATGCTGAGTCTATCAAGTAGAGACTACTAGAAAACAGAAAAGTGCTGCAATTTGTATTTGGTGTGCCAAGCACTATTTCTCAAAGGAGATGAACAGATTTTTTTTTAATTTGTTATTTTATTGTATTTATAATTAGCCGTCTGGAAAAAAAAAGTTCTCTTCTAGCATCTGCAGTGATGCATTGATTCTTTCATTACAGCAAATACACATGACCCCCGGTGTTCAACTGTAAACAATAATAGTTACTGGCTTCATTAGGAAGCTAGCAGATGGCTTATAAGTTCTCATGGTAGCTTTTATCCATTTGAGGCTTGCAGTGTGCAAATGTTTGTCTTTTAAACAGGATAAAACAATGTAAAAGGGGCTCTGTGCTTTGTTTTTATTAGTAGCAATTCATTTGGATTGTAGATTTGAATCTGAGTATCTGAGTGCACTGTCAATTTTTCCTGGCTGCAGGTGAAGTACTTGCTGGGCCTTGCCTCTGCCTATGTGGCATTTTCTGTACTAAAAGAAATGAGGTCAGGTATCACTTCTGGAGTTTGGACAGAGTTGTATTTTTCCTAGTAGGATTCATGTTCTAAACCCCTTCCCTTCCCTTCCCTTCCCTTCCCTTCCCTTCCCTTCCCTTCCCTTCCCTTCCCTTCCCTTCCCTTCCCTTCCCTTCCCTTCCCTTCCCTTCCCTTCCCTTCCCTTCCCTTCCCTTCCCTTCCCTTCCCTTCCCTTCCCTTCCCTTCCCTTCCCTTCCCTTCCCTTCCCTTCCCTTCCCTTCCCTTCCCTTCCCTTCCCTTCCCTTCCCTTCCCTTCCCTTCCCTTCCCTTCCCTTCCCTTCCCTTCCCTTCCCTTCCCTTCCCTTCCCTTCCCTTCCCTTCCCTTCCCTTCCCTTCCCTTCCCTTTTCCCAAATCAAGTGGTGCCCCCTTTCAGCAGAGCGGCAGCACTGCCTCTGATTTACCCTACGTGGAATGGGAATCTGACCATGGAAACCGTTGGTGCCATTTTGTCATTCCAAGTCTTTACTTAGGCAGCCAAATTGTTGTGTGTGGTTTTGGAATACCCGATGAGTAGCAGCTCATCTTGTGTCATCGCCAATCTGGCGCCCGGAGTGTGATGAACTTCAGGATGCTTCCCTGATAGGCTGCAGGCAGGTGCAATGGCTGTCAAACCTAACCTCAACGTCTATTATGGAACTGCACGGAGCTATCTAAAGAACAGTTAATCTTCAAAACATCTGGTAGAGTACATTAGCTCTTTCAAAGAACAGCTTTATTTTACTGTGTGAGACTTTTATAGCTTTTCTTATACTTCTAATACAGGCTCTCGTGACTATTTTCGTGCACTCGATTATGTTGATAGCTGGAATCAAGCCACATTGTTGAGAAATAGAAGCTGAGGGGCATATATTAAGGACCACCAGGTGTTAAATATCTTCACTTCTCTCTGAAAGCATAGACACATGTCAGTGCAAACTCTCAAAGTGTTGTACCACTGTGTTTCCAGTGGATCTGTACATGGAGGAGCCAATATGTAGTTCCCACTTTGTGTTATTTGTGGTTTGTTCACTCTAATGTGTAAGCATTTGACTGGTTGAATTTTACAATACAAACACCTCTGTTTAGATAGAAATCAGTCATTTTTTTCAGAAAGGACCATAAAAAATTAGATTTTTTTTTTCCTTTATTGTAGAATGTCTTATTTTGAGGGCTTAAATGAACCATGAATAACAAATTAGGGTGCTTTTTTGACTAAACAGTGATCTAGTGAATCTTTAGGTTTTTGTAATTTCATATTTATGTTCTTTTTTTTTTTTTCATATTCTGTATTCCGTTTTAAAGTTCAAAGTAACTTTTGTTTGGAGAGACAACTATATCTCCTGGAAAAAATACTGGGATTTTGTTTTCAGAGCATATATTTTCACTTTTTATCCTCATCTGTTTTTATTAAAAATACTGTTTGCATAAAAACTTTCTTTCTTCTAAGCACATCTGTTCTTGCTTTTACCTCACCTGAAGATCTAACCCTTTGCATGTGACATCCTCAATGAAGAATAAGCAGCAGGAGCAGATGAGCTTTCAAGAAATAAAGATCCCATTTTCATGCAAATGTACTAGTAATTAAAAATGATGGGAGAAAAAAAAAAAGCAACTCAATATGCAATACCTTCAAATTTAATTTGAAGTATAATAGTTTTAAACTTTCCCATAAGAACTCCCGGACTCTTTAAGTGGTTTAGTTTTGAGAACAGTAATAATTGTCATTCAGATTAATGGGCTGGTTTTTCTTATCAAAAGACACCTTCAAAACAAGTTTGGGGGTAATGGTAAGAAGTTTTAAATGTTTTTTTCCCTACGGTTTGAAATAAAGTTAATTAAATTCCTAAGTAAACTGAACTTCCATTTAAGTCTGTGGGTAAAGTATAGCTGTACTCAAAAAAGCCAGTTTAAGGACTACTTCAAGCCCCACATGACTTCTGTTACAGAAAGCATGCCAGCTCTATCTTCAGCATTTACTGTTGCTTCATTAACCAGCTCACCTTTCCTGAAGGAGGTATTTTATGAAAAAACAAAGACTCTCTTTTTATTAAGTTTTACCATCCATTTTTAATCACTTTAAACACTGCAAAATCAGGAAGGGGAAAACACTTTGTGGTAATAATGCAACCTATGGTTTGAGCCTTTTAAAACTGCTGCAGAAATTGAGATTTAACTTATATCTCTTCTCTTCTCTTCTCTTCTCTTCTCTTCTCTTCTCTTCTCTTCTCTTCTCTTCTCTTCTCTTCTCAATGCTCTGTCTACAGTAAAATAGAGTCTGATGTGTTGAGCGTTCTCAATTCTCATGATAGGCCAGGAGAGTTGTAAGTACACAGTTCACAATAAAATTAAATCATTGCCTAAGCATCGGAGCCAGTTCTGTTCATCTTTACTCTGAAGCTGTAAGGTTGCAGAGCTGGAATGCATAAACAACTTCTGCCATTTAATCCTGCGCTATTTAAATTCATTACTCAGTATATAGAAGTAGTTACAACTCCCATGATAGGTGCACCTTTATTGATTAGAAGTAAGTTTATTTCTGATGGGTTCGGAAAGGCTGGGCATTACCTGTATATGTATAGGAACAATGGAAAGCTGCATAATTTACATCCCACAGAATGAAAGAAAAAGCGAGGTATTGATGATTTATTGATTACAACTTTCATTTAGATGAGGAGATGCAGGAGCTGATGAATAATGTAAATATTTTAAAATTCTGTCAGTGATAATCTAAAGGGAATATTGTGATTTGCAATAATACTTGGAAAAATTCCTTCACTAATTCTAGCAACTAGAATTTCTTGTACAGCAGGCTGAGATACGGCCCATGGATTTCACAGGGACTTGGTAATGTCCCATATGCATGAGCTAATTCTTTCTTCCTTTGCATTTTTTTTTGGTTGGTTGGTTACTTTTAGTTTTTCCTAAAGGAGGGAGGTGGGCTACAAGATAAAGTGAGGCAGCTCTATGGAAAACCATTACTGTAAATGCTATGGATAGGACCTACCACACATTTCAGTGCTTCCAATTTCAGTAGAATTAAGAAAATCAGGAGGCTAACAGAGGTTGGGTGTAGTTATGGTGAGGATGGCATCCCATGCTCTAATAAATATGTTCCTTGAAAAGATTTACTCAAATATTTCAGATTCACTTTTATGCAAACTATTAGAACTTCATCATAGGTTTGGTTAGCTGGTGCCTTAGGCAGCTACACCAAGCATTTGAGTTTCTTCTGATAATGAACAATTAAAGCTAACTGAAAGCGCCTATATTTTTTAATTGATTTAGCAGTTGATTGTCTCTCAAGATTAATGATTCCCTTGTGCTCAGAAAATAAGTTGTCAGCTGATGCCTGAAGCCATATTATTTTTATTACAAACTTCATGGATGAAACATCATTTTTGTCAATTATGATTTTAGGGGATGAAACAGATTCATCCCCGTTCGTTAATGTAGAGGACATAAAATAGTATGTAAAGGTCACCGTATAGACCATAGCTGATGACCTTCTAGCTATAAATGAGCTACCAGTAAGTATATTTGATATATTAATTCTTCTCCACATAATAAGATAAAGCAAGCAAACTTGCAATGTCTTTTTTTCTACAGTACAGTATTAAGATTGCTTCCAGTTCTGCTTCTACCCTCATTTCATTTTCATAGCTTCATTCACTTACATACCTATTAAAAACATTATTACATTTCTTCCAATCTAGTGGAAAGACACATTAAAAATTCTGGATGTCTTGAAAGCTTTGTAAAAGAAACAATTAAATGGAAGATTGTCCAGAAGAGGATCCCGAGAAGCTATTCTTGTGTGCATTGGGCCTATTTCTATTCATCATTGTACTCACAAAGAGCAAGAATAATTCAACTGATGCCAGTGGTGCTAACAGCAGATTACTCTATTTTGCATATTCTACCAAAAATGGTCATTAGTATTGCAAAACTGAACATTCAGAAGTTTAAAACTGACAATGTTATGAAAAGAAGCATTAGGAGATTGCTCTAAGGAGGGAGAGGGAGAGTAATTTGCATCTTAATGTGTGGATACAAAATCTGGAAATCTACCAAAGGTGGATATCTGAATGTCTTTGAGGAAAAATTCTTTATGAAAATATTAGATAAGAAGCATAGATATAAGATTCATTGGAGTGTTTGACAGCACCTGTGTGTTACAGTCACCCAGTAAGACGATGAAAATATCTGAGATATGTAAAGAATTAAGCAAGAGCACCCATAGTTTGATTCAAGAGAATGATTTAAAAAAAAACCACCAACAACAACATGAAGACTGTCCATACTGATTGCTGCTCTGAAAGGTTTTATAACATAGAGGATCTACAAAGAGCCACATAGAACAGGCCAGCATAGCAGAGATTAGTTCATCCCTTTGTTGTAAGAAGGATTCAATGGGGCAGGGAGAAGGTTCATTTTGTTCTCAATACCCTGATCCCCAGTGCAAAAACCCATGAGAGACAATCCCAAGCAATCACTGCTTTCAGTCCTATTTTCTCCATATGCATCTGACATCAGTAGGCAGGCAACTGTGTTGCTTTGTATAGCGAAGGTTATAACTCACTGTAAAGAAAAGACCTCTTTTGTTCTGTTCCATTCTTTATACTGCACTCACTATATTAATATTTTAATCCCTTCCAAAAATGAGGCTATCTATCATCTTTTAACCCCTGCCTTAACAATATAGGGAAATATTTTTTATGAGCCAGTTTTATGTTTTAGCTGGTTTTGCACACAAAATAGAATGTGGTGACCTTGTATGACCCTTTCTGCAACAAATGATTTTGTGTTTTTTTCTTTGACCTATGCTCAGCCCCTACAGAATTGTATTTGTTATCTAGGTATGTGTTATCCTGATACAGTATGACAAAGAGGCAACTTGGTCAAACCATAACCTCATATTCTTCATTCCCTAGCTTTCAGTTAGTTTGACTCGAGATTGCAGAATACTGAGATCTCAGATTTAACTTTGAATCTATGAAAAAGCAATATGGGGAAGTGGAGAGTGAGTTTTCTGTGCCCAGAACTGATTCTGATTCCAAAAAGATGAGTAACAGGGAGCTGCAGGTTTCACAGTGCTTTGCTGTAAGCTAGGTAAAATGGAATGTTATAATCTGCTACAATTCAACAAAGACAACTGCCTGAGAGCTAGCATTTGTCCCAGATGCAAAGATGCAAGAGCATCAGTGAGAATCCACAAACAGTCCTTAGTTATAGACTGAATTGGCCACTTAGAGTTTTGTGTTTTCATTCAGAGTAGACTTACTGCCTCCATGAGCCCTTCAAGTAGCATCACCTACTTGTTTGCATCAGCTTCAGACAGTGTTTATTTGCGAGTTGCTGCTGTCAAAAGAATAAGCCATCTTGATGCTAGTGAGTATGCTCAGATGCGGTGAAGTGTAGCTCACACTTGTCTTAATATTGCCTAAATGGTTCTTCTAAAGGCTTCATGTGGAAACTGAAAAGGCAGGTAGGAGACAGAACTTCCACATGACTATGTAAATCAAGGATTTGGTAGCAATAGGACTGCTTCCAATCACTCTTCTTGAGTTTGCACCTTCTGGGGCCACTCAAACCTAAACACTCAAAGTACAAGGGCAAGTATAGCGGTGATAAATTTAGTATATACTCTGTTGGGTAGAGAATATAGCAGTGAAGAACATCTCTTAGTGCTCTAATATATGCACTTTTGAAATACAGTGCACTAAATCCCTCTTTGTTCCCAGAAGTATCACAGTACTCTTCCAGCCAGTACTGTCCTCTCCTTGTATACCTCCTAATTTACTGAGAACAACAGGCAGATAAGAGAAAATTTCATTTTGCTATTCTGTCAGTCACTAATGTGTCTGCTGGCTTAATTATCAGTTCATTGCACAAAGACGGCCAAATGAGTAAACTTGAGCTGTTAATCTTTGTCTTCCTGGGACAGATTCAAATTAATATTCTGATTTTCAATTCTTTCCATGCTCATTTGTAGTGAGTCTGGATTTAGCATTCTCCATCTTCTGCATTGAATTTTTGTCCTTTCTAGCTGCTGCTAGATATTGAACAGCTAATTGTATTTATGCAGCATTTTATTCTTACCAAATGATTTGAACAGAATTTAATATAATCATCTAATTACCTGTTGTTCTAAGCTTTGCATCTAACGTTTCCAGATCTTTGACCTGCTCAATACAGCCCATAATTTAGGGCATAACCTCTGTTATTTTTTTTAACTTCCTTATTCTTACTTTTAGACATTTTACATTTATCACTTCTAACACATATACATACCATTTTTTCCCATTCATTTCCCACTCAAAGGAGTGTATTTTCCTCCTTCCTGTTCCTGACCGGCTGGTCCCTGCATTCCTGACACATCAAATTGCACATCTCAAAGCTCTCTCAGTTTTCCAGTTCATTTATACGACAAAGATGAGGACCTAATGCTAAGCTCTGTGGTGCTGCATTTGTCATCTTCCTTTAACATTTATGATCATTCTCTGACTTTGTAAGCAAGCCACTTTGTTAGCCAGTTGAGTATTACTTCCTTACCTTCTTACCCTATTCATTAATAATGTATTTCGTACTGTATTAAAAGCTTCCTTGGAATCCAAGTGAATAATGTATACTTGTTTATTCTTGCCTGGTTTTGTTGTCATTTCCTCAAAGAAACTAAGCAAATTTATTATGCATTATTTTCATTTTGGTGATCTTCACACTTAAATATTAAAAATTCTATTTACATGGAGGGTCTGGGCAGTTTAACAAAGCAGAAATATTTCTCGTGTATTTTTAGATACCTTTCATAATCCCATAAGCATTATTTAATATTTTACTGAGAGACATTATATAAAGCAATGTATTTGGTACAGTACCCAATGCAAAAAATACAATTTCACAAAACAGAAAGGAACTACAGCCTAATAGAGAACAAAGCAGATTCCATCAAGAAATACTTTGAAATGTCATGAAACATATATTTTACACACAAAAATCTGCCAATCAAGTTTTTACATCAGTTACAGTTTCATAAAGTACCCTGGGGTGCGACTCTGTAGCAATGCGAAGACAACAAAGGAAATACGAGTCTGCAAAAATGTCACAAACACATAAAATCCAAAAAGCACCCATTAAATTTGATGGGGGAAGAATTACTGTTCCAAATTATTAGGCTGTTATATATTTAGAACTGGAATTCCTTTAAAACTCGTTGCCATTGAAAGCCCTATGAATTCAACAGGGATTCCCAGTGAAAAGAAGCCTGACTGGAGATGTTTGCATCTCACTGGAAGTTCTGCGGGCATATTAAGGGCAATATAGACTTCAGAGCAACACTTTTTTTCCTTAGGTACTTCATACTTTTTTCTTCTTCTTCTTTTATTGATACAGAGTTTAAATAACAAGAAACAGAACAATGGGAGTTGTCTTCTTTTTGACTGCTTGAAATCAGAACAAGGCCTGTTCCCAGCCAGAGCATTACTGTTCCGTATGCAAAGCATGGTCCCATAAACGTGACCACTATGGCCAACTTCACAAATCAGTAGTCAGACTCTAGCTTAGAGGACAGGTTCTCTAGCCATTTGTGTGACTTACTGCTTTTACTACACTGGCTGACGTCCTACCATTGCTGCTTGAGGTTTTCTGGACAATGACAATTGGTCTCTTGGACCATTCAAGCCCAAAGCTTCCTGAACCACACTAGATGTATCTGTATCTGGGGAGTCGAATACTGACAGAGTTGATGTCTCATACATAATATTGAACCAGTGGGTAACTTTCCTGTCATACTTTCTTTATCTCCTTTCAAAGATGAGACCTAGTTTGCATTGTATGTTCTAGGGACTTCACCAGGCTCTGGGACTTAAGCCATTCTTCACAAGAAACCTTTGTCCCTCTAACCATTAATTTGATGTTATTAGCAACACACACTGTCATCTCATTATTGACTCCCATTTCCAAATCATTTATGCTGAAGAACATGTCTCAAACCACTGAATCTTCGCTTGCGATGTCCTCCACTATCAAAACTCACCATTTACTTTGATGCTTTCTTTTTGATCTTTTAACCAACTATTTATCCATGCAAGTAGCTTCCATTTGATGCCCTCACTGTTTATGCTCAGAATCCCCTAGCCTAATGCTGTCTTTGCAAAGCTTTTTAAGGCCTGCCGTCCACTTCCGTGGAGTCCCACCATCCCTGTCAGCATTTTATTTAAACAAATCTTAATCATGGCCTAGCCAAAGCTCAGGTTCAAATGCTCCAAAAAGAATAATAAAGCAGATATTGTTGTGGAATTTACTCGTGACAGGTATTTTCTGCTTTCTAGACATTTTCCACGTTGAATCAAGAAGCACACCCTTTTCAACTACCTTTTCTGAACTTTGTCAAAGGCTAACATGAAGCTTAGGCTGAAGCCTCATAGTGTGCTTAAGGCCCATCAAGTAGTGTTCTCTGTGGGAAACCCCTGGACACCTGACCTGTCCTTTCTTGGATTCCCTTTTCTACCATCAGTCTCATCACGCCCTGTAAGCATTCTGGTTTATCACACCTTAACCCCAGCCCTCAGGACTAGCCCTAGCCTGAGGCTGGATGCATGTTACATTTAAATCCTGTTATGGGCAGAAGGGATCATGCCTTATAGAAGGAGGTAAGAATGCACTGTTAGTCCCATTAATGTTTTAACAACCTAATGGTAGAAATCATCCCATTAATGCAGAAAGAATACATTAACAATACAGTTAAAATCATTGTATATAAACTTGTTTGTATCTACTCAGTTTCTCTGGTGCTGTGCTCACCTTCTGTATGTACCACTGGGTCCTAAGGCCAACAACTTCCATCTTCCTCACCTTCCTGAAAAAATTGCAGCAGAAATGGAGGTGTTATGAGTCCCTAGCCTCCCACGTCTTTGCTGCTGGGAGTGTGATGTTCATGGGGGAGAGGGGGCCTTTCCCCTCTGTTTTGGGGTCTGCTTGTGTTTTCTTACTACAGTCTGCATCCTTCTCATTGCTGAAGACTGAAATCTGCCCCACAGATTCTCACAACCTCTTTTAAAGTAAAAAAATAAAAAAGATAAAAAGGCTATTGTGAGAGTAGGATTGTTAGGCTTTTACTATGTAAAGTATCCACAGAGCCAAACTTAACCTGGTTAGGTAATACCCACATGACCTCTAGACAATTGTAATGTACTGAAAAATATCCCAAACCACCTTAAGTCAAGACAAGCCCAGGTAACTCCCATGAACTCCTGCACTGCCAGGTCACTATGCAGTTTCTGGCCTTTTACTAGAATTGGCAAAATCATATTTACTGGGCTACATCTGAATGCACTGAAAAGCTTTTATCAGAGTGTAAGGTGGTACTTTCCTAAGCAGGATGCTAACTCTTCCCAGATAAATCAGATCTGTCCAGGTGTCCCCTAATTCTGTTCCTTATCATTGTTTCTAGTTATTTGCCCAATACACGTGTCAGACTTACATTGCTACCATTCCCCAGATTTTCTCTGGAACCTTTTTAAGGAATTGATGTCACATCTGCTGCCTTCCAGAAGCAAGGCAATTTAAAGCAATAGGTTGCACCCTGCTGTGAGTAATTCAGCTCTTTTGTCCTTGAGTTCCTTTAGAAATTTGGAGTGAATACTAGACAATCCTGGTGATTTTCACTTTATCTATTTATTCCATAATCTCTTCTACAATAATTTCAATTTCAGACTGATCTTCTGATGGGTCCCCTGCCAAGAAGGGTTCTGGTTTCAGAATCTTCCCAGTTCCTTCCACAGTGAACACCAATGCAGAGTTCACTTAGCGTCTCTGCAATGACCCTGTCTTCCCTGAGTACTCTTTTATGCCCTGAAAACCAACTGGTCTGACATATTCTAGCAAAATTCCTGCTCCTGATGTATTTCATAAAGGAAAGGATTAGTAATTTTGATTCCTTTGTTACTTATTCTTCTGGTGCTTTTTGGTCTGCCTTGGTACATTTTCACATTTAACCTGCCAGAGTTTGTAACTATTTCTTCTTGTGTCATTTGAACATGACTTCAGCATTTTCAAAGATGTATTTTTGCTTCTAACAACCTCTCTTACCTTGCCGATTAGTTACATGAGCTTTCTTTTGCCCTTTCTGAAGTCCTTCTCAAGAGAAAGCATGTATTTCTAGTACAAATCCTTAAGTAGGTTCTTTGGGGCCTGTACAGAGTTGAGACTGACTTTTAACAAACGTCCTCTTTCTTACTTTGTTGCTCTTTTTTGAATTAAAATAAAACCATAGTGAGGAAGTGCCCAGGAGTAAGCTCCTAGCTGTTCCTTGACCATGCTCTAGTCTAGGAGATTGCTGGCAGGGATCCCTTCCTCAGAGCTGTCTCTGTAGAGAACCAAAAAATGAAAACATGGGGAGGTATGTGCATGTGCTGCCCTAGGGCTTCCCAGGCTTATATCTGCCTTTACTTTGTCCCCTTACTCCTGTAGATAATCCACCCAGCTGCCTTGTACTTCTCTCAAACCACTGTAAGTTTTGTTGAACGGTTGTCCCTATTTGAGTTTCTGTGGCACCCTTACTGCCGTTTTGGGACCATGTCAGTGGGGAGTAACTGGACTTTCTCTGCTGCCATGTCTGGAATGACAATGGTAGTCGGGGTGATGCTTTGCCCAGTAGGGCTGTAGTAGATAGGAGCACATGCCTCTGGCTCCCTGCTAAGGCACCAGGGAGAGCTCTTCATGGTGCCTGCTCAGTGACCCAGCTCTTTCACAAGCCTTTCACACATAGGGGCAGTTGTGACAATTACAATGAACACTAATGAGATTGTGCAGAAGGAGGGTGTAGGGCTCTCCTCATATCAGTGGAAGGACTGTGCATGCCGCGGGTAACTCGGCCTCCAGTCAGGCTGGCGGAGGGTCCCCTGCTCAGGGTGACGGCCTGCTGCTCTCAAGTGTACCACGCCTTATGGTGTGAGGGAACTGCCATCCGCTCTGGGGAATCTCTGTCGTTGCTAAGAAAGTTGCATTATGATACTTTGAAAAATTATGAGGTGTAAAAATAACGATAGTCTCATTTTCTTTCTAGGCTAGATCTTTAGACTTCTGTTCTAAGGATCCTTACTACTCAGGTTTCCCTGCAAACCTGCTCAGAAGCCTTTTGAAGAAGAGCTGAGAAAAAGCTGAAAAGATTTCAGCTGAAAGATGAAATTCAGAAGCTAGAACTTTTTTCCATGCCATGGCACTTTCCAAATGATGGCAACCGGTAAGAAAATTGAAAGTTTGGGTCCCACTTACAACGTTAATTTAAAAAAAAAAAAAAAAAAGTCAAATGTGAGAATAAACATGTAGGATTAAGCTATTCTGACATATTCTAAATTTGGGTTAAAAGAGATAAGCTTGTCACAGTGTGCTCCCACAGAAGTTCGGGAGATAAGATTCTTGAGACTTTGATCAGTTTTGGCTGATCCTGAGCTGTCATTCAGTGGTTTATATCCCTGGAATATATATATATATATATATACATGGTTACAGTATGTTCCTCCTCTAATATGCATGGATCTCTGCTCTTCAGAAAATAAAATAGTTGAAGCTCTTTTATAAGATAACAAATCAAGATTAAGTTATTGGATAGTTTAAATACTGTTTATTATTATTACTTATTTGCTCTCTAGCAGTCAGGCAACACTATTATGGTGGATTTCTCCTTTATCACTTACTATATCCCATTTCCAGCACATCTGTTTTGAGCTATAGCACATCTTACTTATTTTTGTTCTGTGCATTAATGTTTGCCAGCAAGTGGTCATGAGTACAACAGAATTTCTGTGCAAGCAGTCGGTACTACTGACAGGGTTTCCTTGGTCCTTTTGCTGTTGAATTATCAGGAGAATAGAGAGGAAAAACATTTTTAGAAAGCTGTGTTGGATGCCAAGTAGAAACAGAAGACTACTTCCATGAAGAAACCTTTCTTTACTAGGTACCTGATGCACTACAACTAGCTAAATACAAATAGCTTTATTAATATTCCTTACAGCTTCAGGCTTTGAGAATAAAAGCATTAGCTCTTATGGACCGTAGTAGTTCTCATATAATCTGCAGCTCATTTCTGCAGCCATCATCTTTCATTTGTCAGCTCAGAAAAATTGACAAACTCAATGTAATGTCTGTTATTGACTGCAAAAGCTGCTATTTTCCTGGTAATTATCTTAGTTCACGCCACAAGTCTGAATTTAAATGCATAATTCAAATTCTTTTGAAGTTATGAGATTTTAGCCATTCCATTCCTCTGCATTATGCTTGACAAATTTAGGTCCTATTTAACATTTCTAATTATTTTTTTTTTATATTCAAGGAAATTACACTTGTCAAGCTATTCCATAAATACATAATTTTGCAGTAAGAATTTACTCACGGAAACATATTGTCGTCTTCACATAGGCAGAAATTATGAGTCAGCTCCCTTCCCCAATAAATTATTTCTTCATTTGCCTTGTGACTTAAGGGACTTTCAGACTCACTTGGTTTACTTTGTAAAAGTAGTTAAAATTCACTTTTTAACTACAAAGTCTAGAAAGAATATTTTTTTTCTGTAAATGACAGCTCACATTTTCACACTAGCATTTACTGGCTCAACCTCTAAGTAAAACATCAAATATCACAAGGTTAGAAATAAATAATCAGAAATGGTAATTATGAAAGCACTGTAGAAAGAAGAACTTTGATAACTAATAGTATAATTAGCAACTGAGAAAGCAATGGAAATTAATGTTGACAAATTGTCCTTTAAAGTATATCTGGAGTTGCATTTCTTTGCAAAACTGAAAGTAAATCTGTTTTCTTGTGAAAAAAAAATCTAAATTTGGAACCAGAATAACATCATTAATTCAAAAGACAGCTTTTTTTTTTCTTTTTTCATTGTAAAATCCAGAAATGTAGCTTTCTAAATACAGTAAACAACAGCCAGTCCATGAGATCCATTTGGATAAGAACTGAATTTTAAATTAGTCTTGAATTTGAAATGTAGGCTTGTAAAATGTAGAAATATTCTAGCATTCCTGCAAAAAGGTGAGGTAGATAATCTGATGAAAAATTATGGAATGGTCAGCTTAGACTATGACAAAAGTACAAGACTTTGTAAGAAAATGTGGGTGCTAACATATAGTGTATATATATGTTAATGTATAATATATAATATAAATAGTATGTAATTGTCAATTATAAGTTAGTGATACCTAAGATTATTTTTTTATATTTTTAAAAAAGCTTTGAAAAGAGACTCAATAAAATTTTGCTTTGCCTCTGTAATTGGCATGTGATTGTAATCAGAATGTGATTGTAATTGGAAATGCTTGGGTATCGATGAATGTTATCTTCCTGACTAATGAAAAGTTAAGCAATGTAAAGGGGAATAACCTGAAATGAGGTCAGAGTTCCTGACAATTTTTTGCAGCTGATTTCTGCAAATGAGTCACTCAGGAATTTGTCTTGGAAAGGTAGGAAATGCCACAGACTATACAACTGTAAGACTCCAGCATTCTACTGCCTGCCTGATGAAGTGAACGTAACCACTGTATGGGATATACTAATGAAATAAAACATCTGTGGGTGTAGTTTCTTCCTAAGCTCTAGCAATTTATGTGTGTTTTATATGTAGAATCATGAGAGGTTATATCCCTCATACATTTTAATGCTATCTAACATAACTCTTACTATTATTTTTATTCATATAAAAACCAAAGTCTTTTAAAAGTGCTATTTAGCTCTCATCTCTAAGATGTCTTTCAGACACAAGTTTGTAGGTTAATTATATATCAGATTTTTAAAAAAATCGTTATTGTCTATTTTTTCTATGTGTCTTGTATTACAAAAAAAGAGTAAATAATGAAAAATATTTTACCTAGTCATAAACATTACGGATTACATCTTTTATGGTAGTATTTCATCGTATCTTCATTCTCCTTGAACATGGAAGCATCTAACTGTCTTTGTTGCCTTCCATCGTATCTTTTCCCATTCTCTTGTATCCTTTCAAATTCTGGTAACAAGAATACTGAATACAGTATTTATGAGATGCTAATGGCAATATCTCACCTTGCAGTGTTTTGGAATAGCACAAAAACCAGAGATACAGAGTTTATTTTTATTCCTAGTAATGTTATTCAGAGAATATGAATTTAACCTTATGTCTTGGCCAACAAATCTAATTCTTGAGATTCTTCCCAGGACTGGGTTAATGTGTGATTGTCCACTAGAGAGCAGGCTGAGACCAACAAACCCATTTTGTTCTTGTCATAAACTGACTTTGAACCCAGGTGTCTTAATGTAAATCATTAGTACTTGAAAGCATTGCACCTTCTAGCTTCAGCTGTGAGTATATATACTGCTATCAAAGTTGATGGATATAGCTTGTGAAGCTTAGTGACCTAAGGTGGTGATAATAAAGTATTCTGGAACCTGGATAACATTTTATTCTGTCAGTATGGTTTTCTTGCTCTGGTGACATCAACTAATTTGTACTGCTTTACAGGGAATTTCTGTATCCAGCTTTTTAGCCAGAGTCTCAGTTTCCTTAAACCGCTTTTAGTTTTTTCTGTCAGACTGAATTTCTTTCAGAAAGAAAATATTGCTCAGTATTGATTCCATTGTGCTAGCTAATTTCAGGTTCTTGTACTGCAGATCATCTGAAGCACCATTCAAAATCTAAAAGAATTTTCTAATGCAAAATCCACAAATAAAATAACTCACATAATATCACCCAAAAAGAAAAACCTCCATTTTCTAATCCTTTGAAAAACCTAAGGTCAAATTAACAGGCTCTTTGCATTTTTACCCTAAAAAGTTACACTAACAAGGGTAAAGAGTTTTCAAAAAATCCATAGAATTCTTATCATTTTTGGCCTATTTTTTATTTTGCTTGTGTAAGACATTCTTCTTCTGTGGAAAAATGCTGACCCCTGAGGACAGATACACCAGTGGAGAGATTTAGAGTTCTCCTTGCTATTCTCCCTACAGAACCTATTATAGGGGTATATAGGAATTTTTGTAGAAGTAATAGAGAGTCTCTTAGTTTGCTTTCCTGTAATTGAAGAATATCACATTTCAATTCCCTTTGCTTCCTCAGTTTTGAAAAAATAAGTGCAAGTGTTATTTTAATTTCTTTATCTCCCTAGGCTGCTGTGAAGGCTGGCCTCGAAAGACAATTTTTCTTCAGTACTTTGAACCCTACCAATACTCTCTTGTATTTTGAAAAATAAAAAATGAAAATATGTAACTAATGCCTGTCTTCTCTTTCCACAATCTATAGTCCTTCCACCTTTGAATTTGTTAACGATTCCTTCTTAGAAGATCACATCCTGCTTTTTGCATCCTTTACCTAATCATATGTTTTCTATAGCCCAAAGCTGCTGTGGCTCCATGCTAAAAATTCCTCATTTACCATACACTGTTTTTGCTGTCTGAGTCAATACCTTTCTAATGTGAATATGCTTTCATTTATAATGGTTTCAAAGGTACAATATATATATATATTTTTAATATGAATACAACCTGAAAGATAAAAAATCATGTTAGTAGAGACAAATACCCAGGTTGGGTTATTTCAGCCTGAACAAATCATGTTTGTCTGATGTAGACAACTAAAAGCAGAATCTCATAATGGGAAAGTGCCAGGAAATCTTGAGAAGGAATCACACTGCCAACTCTACTTATAAAATAAATTAGGTTTACTAATGATTATATTTCCCCTCGTATCTATAGATGGAGCGCAGAGTTCCTGTTCTTCAAAGCTGGGATGTCAAATGTATTTCCTGACAGCTCCAGCTCACTTTTCATTATTGATAAGTTAAAGCATCGTGGCTGTTAGCTGCTCTTCGGTAATTAGTTCAATGAGTTTAGGAAACAGCCAGAGCTTGAGTAGGAATAGATGAAAAGAACTCACATATAATATGATGACAGTGGCACCTGGGCTCCCTCTGCCCTGCTGCCAAGCGAATGCTGGGACGTCATAAAATGAAGACTCTGTGCCTTCTGCTGCACAGTTCGCTTGCTGCTCTGTCCTAGGAATTGAGCAGTTATTACTGAAGACAGGAAATACCTCTGGTGCTAATGGGTATTTGGGGAAATGGGAATATTGGCAAACTTGGAAGGCAAATAGGTCAAAGGGATCTCCTCACACTGAGGTGAGGAACAGGACAAAAATAGGGTGATAACAGCAGTTCTTTTTGTTTCTCTTAACTTAATTTAATTCTGCTAACTAAAGAGGTGTATCTAAGAATCCTGAAATACTTGTCTATTTTTTTAACCATGATCCAGAGGATACCTGAAAAGGTAACTGGTATCTTACCACAGGATGGGTTTAGCATGCTTACTTAAAACTGTCCATGCTAAAGCCCATATAAAGATGTAAGAAAACGATTCTGTACAGCAGCTCTTATATGAAGATTTAAGTATTATCACACTGTAACAATGAAATCTGAAGGTACAGCTAAGATAAATGACAGGAAATGATACACTGAAATTGAAGAACTCTCTATAGAAGAAAGCTAAAGCTTACCATAAACAAAGAAAAAACTGAAAGGAACAAGAAGAAAGATGGAGAGAAAACCTACCTACTGAGGTAAAAGAAGAGAAGCATAAAAGGAACTTTTATCAAGGAGGAAAAAAAAAAAGACTATGTAAAGCAAGCCAGTTCCCTAGATATGAAGGGATACATGTGTTCAAGATTATTTATATGTGATGGCAGAGTAAAGACTTCCTTCTTCAGAATGTGTCTGATGCAGTGAGTACAGATCATCTTATAGTCCAGCTAGAGTTACTACAAGTTGATGCATTGTAAGAGATTTTGGGACTTAGGCAAAGTTCATGGAAGTAACGTAAAAAGCCACTGCATCATGATAGGAAATCATGGTAAAGTGGAAGGTACAGAAGTTGAAAATAATCTTCTTAGTTATCAAAAATAGCCTTGAATAATAAGTGGAAGGTAACAGAAGAAATAGAAAGCTGTGAAGTACGTAGGCAGGTGCTGAATACAGAAGCAGCATGCCAAGAAAGTGAAATATTATATTGAAAGCAGAAAATTAATTTCTCACTTCTAATTAGGGAATAACTGTGATTATGACTAGTATGGGTGGGCAAAGAAGGTCATTCATCTTTTGGAAAAAAAACATGAGGGTTACCAAAAGACTTGCAGTCTGAGACTTTATATCTCAGTTTACTTTCCCAAGGATGACCTAGCAACGTTATCTGGGATTTATTCTTGATAGAGGTATGAGAAGAGATCACATGCGGTATCACCTGTTTTTCTAGCACTTGTCTCTGTCCTGTCAATTATGCCACCTTGCATAAAACAGGGAATTTGGCTTGCAAGGGCAGGTATGAATGGAACAAGGAATTTAAAAAGTAGAGGACTGATCAGAGTCATAAGTAAAAACATAAAAAAAAAAAAGAGAAAGCAGCAGCAAATAAGATATAGAAAGAACAAATCTAGCTGGAGAATATACTGATATCAGAGTAATGATGAGGCGATCAGGACACCGGGAAGAGAGTATTTGCCGATATTGGAATGGTCAGTATGAATAAAACAAGCAAACAGTCAGAATTAGGAAGAACAACATACGTTCTTAAAAATTTTAGGTGAGATGAAAAATAGCTGTGATGCTAAAAATCGAACAGAAGACTGTTTGTGACCCCAGTGAGAATAAAGCGCAAATAAAAGGCAGATCTCAGAGAAGACACTTAGCTGCTATCAGCAATGTGAGAAGCTGGATTTAGGGAGTTGGTAAACTGTGGAAATTTTGAGTCTGGAGGACAGAGAATGTGATATTCAAAATAGATAGTGTTAGACTTTGACAGGAAGGAAGAAAACTTAAATCTAGCACTCAATCCTAGGTAAGGTAATATACAAATCAGCAAATCTAAAAATAAAAAAGAGAACAGATTTCCATTCGGCCTTGAAAATCACAGAAATACCTTAGTATTGCATGGATTCTGTCAGAGATGCTCATCATGCACAGTTTTACTGACTGCATCAAGTGTTTTTGGCATTCTGTGTTCACAAATCTGTGTAACTGTAGGCATCTAAACACAGACCTGACATCCTGAATTTTGGCACTTGAGTTTGTAAACAGTGGATTTGCAACAGGCTTTCACCTGCACCAAATGTATCACAATATCATCCTACTTAGTTTTGATCAAAGGATGGTAATAATTTAAAACTCCTGTAGCAATTCTGAAATGCTTATGCTCCCTATACAAAATGATATGTTATACAAATCTAACAGGTTTTTGCAGTCTATTAATGGGCTGGTTTACTAACAAGCTGTTGCAGCTAACCCTGTTTAGGTCTTCCAGCAAGAGGGTTCCATCAATAGGAGTTTGTTCACAGAACAAAGCCTTACATTGATACAAATGTCATTTGATCAGTGAGGAAGTCATAAATTCACGATTAAATTGGCTATAGAAATTGAGAAGTTCAGCATATATGAGCAGCTGCATTTGCATTGAGTGTGTTCTCAGTGTCTAAGCAAGTACGGAAGAAAAAGTTTAACCCAAGTAGAAATTCCTATTTGGAAAAATATTTGGATGATGAGACACCTAAAAATGACTCCCCTTCTCTAACTATGAAAATTATCCTGTCAGCTAGATGTATTTCTCTGAAAGACGGGTAAGAACCAGATGTAAAGAAATAGGCAGATATAGACATACTGTTGTATTTATTTGACTTTTTTTTTTCTAAATCTAGTAATTAGTTTCTGAAAACATTATTCTATTAGAGAAAAAAGCAACAATTCATTAGCAATTTCTTTTTACTTTTCTCTTAAGTTTTGAGATTGATTTTAGGGTCATCTAGCAAACTGTATGCTCCATAACCTGGCCAATAGCAAACACTACTCTCTGAGTAAACTTATGTATATGCTACATTAACAAAGTTAAAAGTGTGTGTTGGCAAGCAGCAAGAATATGGGGAGAGAGTCTGAAACCTGGAGAGGGTCCGAAACCCCAAACTCAACTTAGTTTGCTTTTATCAAAACTTACAAAAGATAGAAGATGATCATTTCCTAAGCATTAAGCTAAAAATATAAATATCCTGACAGATGGTTATACATTTAGCATGTATTTCAAAGTTGTATTGCTTCTCATTAAGAAGAGCATCTAAAATATTTGTATCAGCTCAGATTGTTTATTGACATCTATACAGCAAGTTCATGATACTCCATGCTCAGGGCTTTCATCTATGAAATCAGAGACAACAACAACAACAAAAACTATAAAAGAGTACCTGAGGTACTCCATGCTTTTTCATATACATCCTGCTTCTGTGGAACAAACAAGGAATGTCTAAGGAAGGGCTAAAGTGTCAGATACAAAATTAGATGAAATTCAGCCTATTTGAGTGCATGCCTTTCTTAACAGGGGCTTTGAGTTAGAGAATTCCAATTCTATCACAAAGATCTGAATGGTCCTGAGACAGATGAAGGAGGCAAATAGGCTTCTAGATCACAGTGTAAGACAAAGGTAGTGGAGATGAGGATTCAGACAATTAGCTGCAGAGGGGCTACAAAGTAGGCAGACACCAAAAAAGTCTTAGTGAACAGACCAGGCTGCAGGACTTTGCCCCATACCTGTAGGAAGACAAGCTAACTGCCCTCAGTGCAACCCTATGTTTATACCACAGTGTCCTGGAAGCTGGAAAACATAAATTCAAGGCAGGGAATAGTTTGTGAGAACTCTTAATCAGTGTTCACAGAACAGAAAATCCATCATTCACTGCATATGATCAGCATATAAGCACTGTTTTTGAAAAGTTAGTAGTTGTTATGGTTTGCCCTCAGAATCTTAATTATGAACAATAATAAATATGGCATAGGCAATCGTAGCACTATTAATTTTAATTCATACTTCAAGAGTGCAGAAACACATACACAGTTAGTAGCAAACTTTTTGAACTGCATTATGCTAAATTTTTCTCCAGATTAATTAAATGAGTGCTCTTTAACTCTCTTCGTGATCAGCCATAATCAGGCCTTTCATTTCACCTTCAGACTCATGTTTTCCTGACTGATGCTACTTTCATTAAATTTCTTTTCTTTTTCTTGCATTTAAATTGTTCCTTTTCATGAACATTAGTTGTCTGTATGAAATTGTGAACACAGAACTGTTACAAACCAAAATAATTATGTTTTCCACTCTGAGGGCTGAAAAACTTAGAAAACAGGCTGCTTATGCCAAGTTTTCTCATGACAACTAAATAGGACTATCTGTAAAATTAGGTAACATTTTCATTCTTGATGGCTTGTCAGTTGTTAACAACAACAACAAAAAAGACAGCTAGCTGATGCAGCGATCTAAATATGAACGGATTAGCAATGCATATCTCTGTTTTGATCACCATTGCCTCTCTTTTTTGGGATGGTTTCAAGAATAGCTATGACCATGGTGGGATCCTTGACTTGGCCACCTTCTCACAGCACATGTTGGTGTACTTTACATCACCTGGTATACTCACCTGTGCAGTTTCCTATGCATTTAGTTAGCATGTGGGGACTCTAAGGACAGCTTCTGGGTTAAGACTACTGTGTGCCCAGTTTCCCAGAAATGCCGTCTTAGCTTAAGAGGATGGTTTTTGATGAGGCTGCAGGAAACAGTTATTTCAGCTGTGTCTGGTGACCGCGTTCAGGACAACAGTACAGTGCGAGCTGCACAGCTCGTGTGCTCAAACTTGTGTCAGGGCTGCCCTCAAAGGCATTTTTCTTTTGTGCATCAGTGAGTTTGTCGCACCTGTCGCTGTTTACAGTGGGAAATGAGTTGGACACACACGGATGGATTTGGGGAGGCTCCTCGTGATGTCTCACAGCCCCGTAAGCACAAACATCAGTAACTTGCTCCCATTCGAGTGCCTCCATAAAGGCGACCAAACATCCAGAGTGGGCAGCCCCCGGCCGAAAGAACACAAACACACCACGCGAGCACACACATTTATTTCGCACTTATAACTCGCGCGTGGCCTACATACACGTTCAGCTGCCTGAACACCCCAGCGAACTTGTCAGGCCCCCGGTGGCTCCCCGCGACATGGCGGCGGGGCAGCCCGCCTCCCCGCCCGCCCCTTTCCCCGCCCGCTCCCGCTTTGGCGCCAACGGGCGAAGGCGAGCGGCGGGATGAGCGCCCAGCGGCCCGGCCACGTTAACGGGTACGGCTCCAGCGCCTCCTCCCGGGCACGGCACGGCCACGGGGGCTGCGGCCAGGCTGCCGGCCGCGGCCCGGAGGGGGTGGAAGCGGGGTGCCCCCGGCCCGGGCCGGCTGCTTTCGAGGAAGCTGGGCCCGGCTCTCGGCCGGGGAGCCGCGGGGGCAGGCCGCGGGGTGCTGCGGGGGGCTGGGTGTTTCTAGAAAGCGCCTGCGTTTAGGGGTATGGGGGGGGGGCTCGTGGAAAATCGGGGTGTAGTTGATTTTCAGTATCGCTTCTCGGTGGGGAAGGTTTGTTTTCTATTTCTCTCAAAAACTTGTCTCCCAGTGAGGAACATGTAACGATTGCATCCCAGTACGCGTAGGGGAAAGGTGCCGAGCCTCGGGATGACAGGCCCACTTGATAAAACACCAGTTGCAAACAAAATGGGGAGCCCTAAAGGAGTTAGTGCTGGAAGCCATCAAACACATGTATCCCACGTGGCCTTGGGGGAAAAAGACTGTGCCTAAAGGCGCTTTTTTTTTTTTTTTAAATACCCTCCCTCTCGTTTACCCTAACTGCTGCAAGTTGAGTGACAAAATATTGATAGTTGATCTTCAGGAGCATAATCCATCCTGAAGAAAAAAAACCAACGTTATAGTTGGAGTATAATGCACATGATATCACAAATATGAAAGCAGCAGAGAAAAAAAAAAGAGAGAGGAAAAAAAAATAGCCTGATACCGTGTTGTTCCTGAGTTGTACTACATTGTTGTGTAACTGACCACCATAAATCTTTTTGAAATGGTGTATTCTGTTCTAGGATCCTCGACTACATCTTTCATTAAGGGAGACTTTTTATTTTTTAGTAGTTGAATGAAACTTCTTCCTTTTTGAGACAGCGTGTTACAGTTTGCTTGAAGCCTGGATGGATGCAAAAGAGCTGAGAACAGAGGCAATGTCCTTTAATTACAGAATCTTTTTCTCTGTTTGCCTTTGAAATACAGTTTATGCAGACTTTCCTGCAGACTATAAATCACTGTAGAATTTGAAGATTTTTTTTTCTTCTTTCTTGAGTGGTGTTATATTCATGGCTATTACTTCCCATTACTTTTATTCATAAGTTCTTATGAATTATCACGAGGATAAACCTTATTTGCTTATTTTACAGCCAGCTATCATATTTTCTAGAATAGCCTTTATTCATGCAATTCTAGAACTTATAAATGAGTGTGAGGAGGATGACCAGCAGCCCAAAATCTATAAACTTAATTTTCCTCTGTGTGCTTGAGTGCTAGCCAAGTCCTTGGCTTCTGCTCAATCAGAAATGAAGTGTTTTATATCCATTTCACACTCCTGTGTTCCTGTGCATTGAGCTGAGGGAATTATCTAGCCAATCATTGTGATGTTAAGTAGAAGTAATTGAGTAAGGGGTTTTTTGTTTTGTTTTTATGTTCCCTTTGATGTAAGCCTTCTGCTCATTTTTCAGATATGCTCCTCTCCCTGTTAAGTTGGTACTCCGAGGGACTTCCACTTACATAGCGTTCTGTACTTATAAGAAAAGTAAATAGGGGCTTTTGTTTTTTTTTGAATAACTAGGGTTGCTAGGGGATAATTTAACAAAAGGAGACCTCAGGATCTCTTATTTCAGAGTACTATTGTTTTTCTGGAGAGCTTTTCTCAGAATGTTTTATTTGCTGTAGTTCTGCATTGAGTCTTAAATGTCTCTGCTGAGGACTCTCTGAAGACATCATTGTGAATGTCACTTAGTTTGGAATGTATTAGAGTAATCGTTTGAAGTCTGCTGGTGTTTTGGATTGTGTAAACCTGCTTTTGTGACATTTTTTAAATAATCACTCAAATCAGCTTAAGTACTTTTTTCGCATTTTAATTAACCTGTCAAAGTTCAGTTTGGTATGGAAAAATGGCAAGACCAGTAAGGCAAGCCTTAAATTTTTTTCTTTCTGCTGTGAACTTGTTCTCTGAACACTATTCTTTGTTAGTAGGATACCATTCCAACCCTTTAGCTGAAATGATTCAGGCCAGTTTGGGCACTCACGTTTTTGTGTGCTTTCATAATTGACAGTTTTTCACACTATTTACAGTGTTGTCAGTGTGAGAGGTGTGCTGGTTGCACAGAGAATGTACGTTTCTCCCACCTTATACTGAGATGATGGCCTCAGTGATAATTCTCATTCATTCCACGGAAAAGCCAAAACTGCTTAGTTGTAAGGTGTCATATACAAACAACTCAAAAGCAGCAATTTAGTTTTAGTAGATAGCACCTTTGTAGTTTTATCATTCATGTACCAGCAATCTCTTCAATAAATAGTGTAACCTCAGTGTGACAAGCTAACTGCAAACCTCAAATACATGCTATTCTTATATTTTTTGTTATAAAAACCACAACTAACAAAATATTTGTCTTCTAATGTTTGTGCTTGGAAGGCGCTGGTACTAGAGTGGCTACAAGATGTCTTGCTACTTGCAATTGCCTATGAAGTATTTTTCTGCATGGCTCAACATTGCTAGAAGGGTGTCTCAGTCTCCTTCCTCTTTTTCCTAAAATATCTTAAGCTGTAGTCCTTGGTAAGAGGGGCCCAAGAAGAAAAGTACTGCACCCGTTGTATTTTTATAGGCTATTTACTGTCTTGTATTTGAGATGTTCCATGGATCACTGGAGAGCTGTTAGAATTGTGACATCACTTTGTTTTTCAAGTGTAGCAATGGTAAGTGGGATCTGGGGGAAGCTCATTTGGATTCAATATTTTCCTTGAAATCTGCTAAGCTTTAGTATATTGGAGGGGAGAGGGGGATGTCTTTTCCCTCTTTGAACTGGAAAGCACAGAATTTTTTCTTATGCTGTCCAAGCAGCCTTTCAACCATAAGGAGGCAAGAGAAAGTGATGAATCACATCCCCTCTGCCTCTTCACATCCCCTTTGCCTCCCCCAAACAAACCCCCAAAAAGTATGGAAAGAAACTGCTTTTCATGCCACGCTTATATATTCTAAGGGAAAAATTCTTCAATCTATCTCGTATCATCTTTTAGGAGGCTTTCATAAAGGGCATAATCTCAAGAGCAACTTAGCAGGGGCCTATCAGAATAGTTTACAAGGTCAGATTGTTGCCAGTAAGTGTTGCATTGAGAGGCAAGCTCACGGCTATAATTGTACAGACAGAAAGGAAAGCCTGCACAGGAAGCTTCCAAATAGAAATCTAACGAACACTTGTCGTAGGCAGAAGTACAAAATAGCTTAGATTAGAGGCTTGCAGTTAGCACAGTCATCATAAAAAAAGATTATGTTGTTTGAGCGAAAAGAATGCCAGTACATGATATACCTGGATCTTAGAAATATACAAGGCGTTATCTATCAGGGATAAATTGCTCTGTCTTTGAATAGCTCAGTGCTCTGAATAGCTCAGCCTTCTTATCTAAAACTGAAATTTGCAACCTCACTTGGGTGCCTTTCCCCTGAATGGAGATGTTGCATATATAAGTTCTTGGAAAGCACATAACACTGACTATTTTACTGCTAAAATATTGGTGAATACATGGTGGTCTTAGCCACAATCTGATCCTGGTTAAATTAAACTTGTGCACATTTAAAAAATACGGTCTGTAGTAACTGTACATACGTGTTGTTTACTGATGTTTGTATTTTTCCCATAAAATGTAGTTTTGGCAATGAAGCATCCTGCAGAAAACGAGAGGATTATTTGGAATGGCCTGAATATTTTATGGCCGTAGCATTTTTGTCAGCACAAAGAAGCAAGGATCCAAGTTCTCAGGTAAGGAGGCAATGCATAAGAGTAACATAACCTAATCTGTGTTGCACATCACATCAGATGCACAAGTAGCACTTTCAGGGCTTTGTTATTAAAAGTTATTTCAGTATATAGCTATTGAATTTTTAACATGGTCAGCACTTTTTGTTACAGAAATTCTCTTATTGGGTCTGACCTCATGTGTATAATTCTGTGTGTACGTTTGCAGCTTGGAGTTTTGTAAATCTTCTATGTCATCTTAACTTTCAGATGAAGAGATGTTTTCTTCTTTTTCTAGTAAATGTAGTTACTGTGAGAGGAGGATGTAACTACTGAAATTTTAGATTGTAATTTTTAAGACACAGCATCTCAGCAAGTTCCTTTTCCTCACCTGTAAGAGTATAAAAATTCCCAGTTGTTTGTTCTTGGGTTGATTTGAGTTGTCATCTAGTTTGGTTTCTCCTTCCAGTTCTCCTTGCCCCTCCAATTCATTGCCTGTCTCTCCATTCTTTACTTCTTTCATGTGCCTCTCTTGCACTTGAACATCGGTTGGAGTTGATAGATAACCTCTCCTGAAACATGCTGTTCTGCGGGGCCCAGTCATACTGTTAGTCTTCTTTTGTGTGACAAATGTCTGGAAAAAAATCCCAACAAAGCAATGGATTAAAATGCATATTAACAGCTTGCTCAATTACTTGCTGGCTTCTGTACGTTATGGCTCTCACTTCTCTGAATCATACTTACTTAGGGCTAAATTCCTGTTACCCAAGTGCTGGTTAATAAACACATTGTATGAAGTAAAATTAATGCTGTTGCTGTTTCAATATATATAAAGTATGGACAGAAAATGTAAAAATGGGGCAGTTCATCACCCTAAAAGTAGGGCTCCTGTGCAGACTTTTATTAAAGTAATAAGGGGTGGGAGTTAAATGGTCTGCTATTTTGGTGCATGTTTGCATAAACAAGCCACAGAGGTTTGTGAGCTTATCTGTAGGTCAGCACTA
Organism: Anser brachyrhynchus; assembly: GCF_964034855.1. NCBI lineage: Eukaryota > Metazoa > Chordata > Aves > Anseriformes > Anatidae > Anser > Anser brachyrhynchus. The sequence continues at coordinate 21,902,828 of NC_137698.1, forward strand.
CCACATTTTAATTTATCTTCCATCCGTTTTCTTTAGCTCCTGCTGCTAGTTTGGGGAGCTAAACTACAAGAAAACCTACACTTAGTACAGTTAGTTCTGTGCTGGTTCTGCTCCCTGAACGTGGTTCACTTTGTAGCCAGGCAAGGAATGGTGCTGGCAGACTGGTTTGGGGACTGCATAACCAGAGGGTAGCAGGCTTGCGTCTGCCCTGATTTATTTTCAAGCTCTGCCAGTTAGGTACAGTTGTGGCCTTGCTTATCGTAGCCTTGTTGTGCTCAAGACAGTGCGACTTAATACAGGGTAAAGCTTGTATCTCTTAAATTACATTTGTAGGACTGGCTTTTCAGGTTCAGGTTTTATTGTGCTTGTTGATACATTATTTTTCATGCTGTTGATACTGTATAAGTCTTATTTTATCTAGGTTGGTGCCTGCATTGTAAATTCAGAAAACAAGATTGTTGGAATTGGATACAATGGGATGCCAAATGGCTGCAGCGATGATGTACTACCTTGGACGAGAACAGCAGCACATAGACTAGACACAAAATATCCTTATGGTAAGGCATCTTGCGGTTGACAAATCAAGCTTTTGATGTCTGTGTCTGTGAAAGTTCATTTGGTAAAATGTCAGTCAGTTTTTCTTCCACTCACCCAACTTTGTTAATGTGCACGTGTGATATGTCAGGATAAAAATCACAGCTGTGAAAGTAAATGGAAAGTCTTCGTGAAGGACTGAATTCCTCGTGAAATATATTCATGAATGGTTAGCTGGTTTGGATTATGTAATGAAAACTTGTAAATAGAATGCAGCTCATCAGCACACAGTCACAGTGTATGCAAATGATTGCTGTTTCAGTGTGTTTGTCTCCACAGAAATTACTGAGAGTGTGCACATGCAAAACAAATAATTGCGTCTAAAGTAGCGGTATTAAAATTGTAAACTCTAGTGGCTGTTGGAAATTCCAGTGTTCAGATGTTCATGGCATAGACAATGCATATTATGAAAGAGTTGAATTTTGTTTGTCTTGAAATATCACATTCTGTCATTCCATGCCTCTGTCTTATATGGTATGCAGTAGATCTGCCCTGCTACAGGTAAAGTGACTTGCATTGTTCATTTCAACCTATGATTTGGTTCACATGTACTAAATTGAGAGAATGAATGAAGAGCAATGACAGTTTCATGGTAAATATAGGTGAGTGCTGCTTCGGATCCGGTCTTTGCCTCTGCAGCAGGCTTAGTTTGGCCTTCTGCAAGCCTGCTTTGAAGGGTCCTCTATGAATATCGGTGGTACAAGGCTGTACTGTTGCCCCTCTGGGCCACAGGCTTGAAGGAGCCAGTGAAGATAACCCAGTGGACTGCCTCAGGCTTCACTCCATGAGGACTGCCTCTTGGGCATGGAAATGGTATTGGGAGCTGCCTTGTGGCCCTCAGTAGCTTATGTTGGGCAGGAACTGTGGTTAGGACTGATAAGGAAGGAGGGAGTGCATTCTGTCTTCCATCCCCCTTCATCTTTCTGCTTTCACACCAGCTCCTGCTGAACCTCTGTGGGATGAGACCAGTGGAGTAGGAAAAATGGGTATTAGGAGCTCCTTCGTGCTGTGCCGCATCATAGTCTGTCCTGGGCTCAGGAGTGGAAGGGGGAAGAGTCACAAAGCTGAACAAGAGCCCTGAGAAACTCTCCCTTTCTGCCTGCATTGGTGTGGGGAAATGAGCACCAGAATCTGGCCTTTGGAAAGATACTGACACCTCCAGTATACAGTATTTATCTCTGCCTACTAATTACTTTTTTTATTTTTTATTTTTATAACTTCTAAAAATTGATCTGATACAGAAATTAGACTTGTGTTAGTTTTGAAATTCCCTGTTTCATCCAAAGCTCTCTCTAAACACTGACATTACATGTTCCAGTTTCCTGTAGCATTGAAGTGAAAGATTATATGCAGTGGTTCAGCTCAATCAGTTTTGTATTTGAGTTCTTACAACTCCGGTACTTGTCCTTATTCAGTTTACCAATTTGCTGTAAAACCTCTAACATTAACTCTTAAACTTGATACAGTTTCATATTATTTTTCATAAGAGATGCATTGCTGATGGTAGGGCCAGCTCCTGCCAAATTCTAACATCTGCTCTAAGGCACAGCAGCAGTGGTTTTACGTACAATGAAGGTCCCATAACGGTACAGCGTGGTATGACTGCTCTTTATTTATAGGGTGTGGAAACAAGCATTAGCCCATTGATTAAATACAAAGTACTGAAGACAGAATATTGATTTTGGTTGAGTCGTAATGCTTGCTGTTAGGTCTCAGTTCTGAACTAAGATCAGCGTGGGTGGTCTTTGGGATGTAAGCATGTTCCAGGAGAGATGCAGAAACAGGGCATTCTAATATAAAGTTGATCAACTTAAACTAAAAAAAAAAAGTATGGATTTGTGGGGAATTTTAGCAGGAGATAACATGAGAATTTTTTTATTTTTAGTTAACGCTGACTCCAAAAGATGTAGAATGTTTTAGCATGTAAAAACCTCGTAACACGTTTAAAAAATGCACTAACCAATCTAACAGCCTGGAGAGCTGATTTCCTTTCTAGGAATTGGTCTAAGTAGCACCCTTCCCCCCAAAGAATCTTAGTCTTCACCTCATTAAAAAAAATCACAACTTTGTAACGTAAAATGTCTGCTGTGATGAATAAACGACCTATTTTGTAATTCACAGATCATTTAAACTCTAGCAGTTTCTTATTAATCTTGATAGCACAGTTGACAGACCAGACAAGTATATATATAAAAAAAATAATCTTCTGCTTTAAAAAATTCTGGTAGATGCAAGGAGACACATAGAATCGCTGCTAAAATCTCATTAAACTGTCATGTTTTCCTTTCTGCTTTTACTAATCATCACAGCGTTTGTGTAAATTGAACTTTTTATCCTTGACTTTTCCTGACTAGCTTGTTCGCAGACGATACAATCTTACTATGTGCTCCATTAGCTTATCATGGGAATGCTGGCACTGTATTCACTAGAGCTGCAATGTAACTTATTGGGTAAAGCTGATGACAGTTGTGCATGTACCACCACAGTAACCTGGAAAATGCCTTCTAGAGCTATTTTATGCGTCTCTGGCGCTACAGGAAAGGACTGGCGTTGAATTTGAGTGCTGACCTCCTTCCTGGTTTTACGTACTGCATTAGTTTAGGCATAAACATCAACTAACTTTTTCACAGGGTGTTTTGGACCACCCTGACTGGCTCTCTCCAGAACAAAGCCTGGGTGTTTCTCTGCAAATGGCTCACTCAGACACTGTTCCAGAAGCCAGGGTGGAAGAAAGGCGGTAAGAAAAGTCTCATCCTGTATGGGCTTATCATGCAAAGCCTGCTGAGATGGTATGCTTAACCTTCCTCCCTCCCTCAGGCCATACTGGGGGATATGCAATGCATACTCTGTTTCATGCTGTGAAAATACCACTGGTGGGCTGCAAAAAAGCCATCTCATTTCTTTATGCACTTTGAACATACAAAATATGTGTGTGTTGCCATGGGACTCTGGAGATGTGGAGCCGCAAGGAAACCTGGGGCCAAGTGCTATGTAGTGCTGCTGGAGCCCCGAGAAGGAGGAGCAGGAGCCAGTCTGTGCCAGTTGGCCTCGGGGCCAAGGGTCAGTCCCTGGCCCTGTCTGTGTTTAGTAGCACAGACATAGCAGGGGATTGGGCCCAGAGGCTATCTTTGCAGAAGTGTGTTAGATGATCCTATAATAAATTTATTGAGCTCCAGCAGAACAGATGGGTACATTGACCCCACAGCTCTGATCATTTTCATTGTTTCGTGGCTAGAAAACTTCCTCTTTCCATGCTAGATTTATTTATCGTTAATTTATACATTCTTGTGTATGCCAGCATTGTTCTTTTAGCGTTTCTTACTCTGTGCCATCAATGCTGCTTCTTCCTTTCTCCCTCCCCCTGTGCACTTACTGATAACAGTAATCTTTTGAACTTTTATTTTTTTAAGGCTAAACAAGTCCCATCACTCTTAAATTTTACTGCATCTTGAAACCTGTTGGCTTGAAATTCCCTAGTGTCTCAGTTATCTGTGTCTGCTGCAATATACGGTACGTTGTAAGCATCTAACCGGCACCCTGAAGTATGGCTTCTGTTCAGCTCAGTGTTAAGAAACAGGCTATGCTTGATTTAAGAAAAAAAAAATAAACCAAGGAATTTACTCGTACCTAAGTGTAATCTGAGCTGCTACTGAAAGAAAGCATGAAAATGTGGTAGGTAGTGCTCTCTTTACCTTAGAGAATGCAGATGTTTGCATTTGTACAATACTGGAATCCTGATGTGGATTGCCTGTACCCATATTTCACATTCCTTGTGAGAGTTTTGAAACTGATTAGAACTTTTCTTTCGAGCTGCAGAATATATTTGAACAGTTAAGTAGTATGGCCTTGTTATGTCAGAAAGTAGTTAGTGTTTTGCAGGATGCCATCTTTCACAGCACAAAATCAGGCTTTTGTTGCTTTGTGGGAACTGGTTCTTTCCAGGCTGCCAGTCAGTGACAGGAATGGGGATGTTTCTGTGCACACAGGAGAAAGGTTTTGGATACCTACTTTACTAAGATGTTATTAAAAGCTCTTCCTAAAGCTTTGTGTTCAATACAGTGTGTAGAACCTGCCTAATAATTAGACAGAATTCTGGCTTTCAGTGTCAAAGTGAGTGCCCTCTGTTACTGTTAGATGAATGCAAGGATTTGATGATGCACTGTTTCCTCTCACTGATCATTTAAAGTACTATGTTTTTCTCCTATTAACGTAAGTCTTCCCACTAATGCTAGTTGCTGTGCTCCTGTTATGCCCTCTGTCTCCACTGTAATCTAAGAACATCTATTTGACAACCAGTCTCCAATTAAGAGAGTTTTAAATTAAAATGACTGGCAAATATAGAAACCTCTAAGCAATAGAGAAAATATTCAGTAAATATGCTTACAAATATTTATACAGGTTCAGATATGATAAAATATGTGCTGTGGCAAAAAGTATACTCTAATTGAAGAGTACCTGCTGTGTAAAATGAAACAAACTGTTAGCAACATTTTGTCGTGTTAGGATTATGAGCTTTTCGTCATTTTTTTAAAGAGATGAACACTTGAACATATTCAGGCAAATGTTACTTTTGTGGAAGCTGTTATTTTGACAGCACAAAACTTGATAAGGCACTATGAAGAAGTGTGATGCTCTCTTTCCCAACTGGCAGTGCAAAGCTGAAGCTTCAACTGGAAGGGGGATCTATAGGAGACAGTCTCCACCTACAGCCACTCACTTTCTTGTCCTGCATGGATATCTTTTCGATTCTTGTGTCACACACCAAATCTCTAGAAAGCTTGGACATTTGGAAACACTGAAAGTAATTTCTCTTGTTCTGATTGTCCCTTAAGAAACAGCCCGGTGTTCTTGCTGAGATTTGAACAGACTTGGAGCAGTGTGGGAGGAACTGGAAAATGGGTTGGATTAGCTTAGTGCTTCTGAGATTCTGAAAGGGGCTTCCCTGGCCTGCCCTGGCAGATTTTGTGATGCTTGTAGATGGGCTGAGTAGGCCCCAGCTTCACTGCCCAGTTCTCCCTTTTCAGAGAACAAATTAGTGAGGTGGGGCTGTTCCCTTTTCCTGACTGCAGTCTGAAGAGGCTGACGCCAATGAAATCTGGTCATGTTATCCTTGCCTTCCTGCCCTGACCACAGCAACAGCTCTTCCTCTGACACAGAGAGGAAGAAGGGCTGAGGGCAGCATCAGCCCTACATCAGTGTCCTGTCTTCTGCTAATGTAGTCACCTGCACCCATCCCCATGCTTTCGCAAAGGGTTAAAAAAAAAAAGTCATGATTCTACAAATTACTGATCCATTGACCACTGTCCCCAAGGGATGGCACTCCAGACCCTGTGCTTTTCAGTAATATCTCAGTCCCTTCTGTGATCCTTGTTGTGTCAAGTGTCAGGTCCAGCGAGTAGAAAGTAACAGTAGAGGTGGAGCTTGGACAAAGACTGAATGGATGAGGGGCAAGAATGTCAAAAAGTGCAGATCTTACCAAAGGACTGAGGAACAAGTGGGCCAAATTACAGAACTCCCTATATTTATTTCTGTGACAGCTTTGTTTTGGAACAGAACCATATATCTGTATCAAGAACCTGTAGTATTTGTCAAGTTTGTTAATGTGGCAGTATAAAATCTTATGTTAATAAATAGGTCAAAACTTGTTGCATGACAATCTGTATGCATTTAATTGTATTCCTTTTGAACGTAACACCATATTTAGTACGCAATTTCTCCAAATTCCTAGTCTGTTTCTGTTAGTAATTAATCACATCAGGTCACTCCCTGGAGGCCTTCCTTTTGATTTCTTTTTAAAAGGTGACATGTTATGGTGGTCCCTTCAGGTCTTCATCAGGCATATAAGTCTTTTAACAGAATTAATAAGTATTTTGAATAATCATATGGTTCCTATAAAATCATTTATCAGAACACTTTTAGAAGGTGGGAAGAGTAGTTCTGACACTGCAAGAACGTGTTCATGGTAAGTGTTTAATTACTGAAAAATGACCATGAGTAGGGTTATTAGGGGTCGCCTATTTACAGGTAGGCTTAAGGATGAGTGCTATCTCACATACATAACACAAAGCAATATGCAATTAGAAAAGATAGAAACACAGTATTAATTAATACTAGCAGTAATGAAGCAGTCATTCCTCTGCTTTTTTTTCTTCCTCTCACGAACACTGTAGCAGGTGGTGAGAATGTCACAGGACACAATAACTTCTCGTTGCATGGTTATTTCTTCAGCTAATGAAGTCTTTAGAGAATACTTTTCAAGTCACTTTTCCAACATAGAAACCAGTGTTGCAGACCTAGTGTAATATTAACTATATGTGAATAATATTTAAAAAAGGAAAAAAGAAAAAATAACCCAAAACACTACTGACACTGGGGGCCCCCACAGGTATTGTAAAAACTCTTAGTTCTACCAGTCTGTTTAAATAAACAGCTTTCAGAGTTCTGAATGCTGTGCACCTGTGAAAGGTTACTGCAAGTTAGCCTCTTACTGTCTGAGAGAGAACAACATGTTACTAATCCTAGTTGGAGCTCTTAACAGGCTAGAAAACTTCGTAATACCCTAAATGTGGTACTTATTATACCCAGAGATTTTGAACTCCTGGATTTGATTTCTGTTTCCTTCAGTAATGCTCAATACAAAGTTTGGCAGGTCTATGAGATAATCTGTTACTCATAGAAATTTCTTATCTATAAATGGGTCAATAGTCAATGCCTGTCTGCCAGAGAGAGGGAAAACGAGAAAAAGGGGATCAAGAGCGATGGCAGAAAACCTGAAAATATTTGTCTGATGCCTGTACCTTCTTATGGACCATCTAACATAACACCTCGTACAGGGGCCAGTAGCAGATGTCTAGGGAAATGTATACAACAAAGACACACAAAATGACAGAACCCCAGAATAATAATCTTCCAAGTTCCAACTACTGAGACAGGATCGTTTTGTATTTAATAGCCCAGTAAACTGGAAAAAAAATACTGGAGAAAAAACATGACTTTTTGAATCAATGTAAATCTTTAGTTCTCAGCTCCTTTGTGCAGTAAGGGATATTTAGTCGAGCAACAGTGTGCATGCAAAGCCCACCTCCTTTTGTTTTTGAAACTAAATCCTGCCGGTTTTGTTAGAGACCCCGCTAATTCTTGTCTTGGAATGATTAGTTTCTACTTCTTCCTTGTTATCATTGGTCTTTTTTTGTCTCACCACTCTAGAGAGTTGTCGTTGCTCTTAACTTCAGATTGAATTAACATGATCGGGAGGCAAAATTTTTCCCTCCCTTACTCCAGCTGATTATCTTCTACAAGTTATTTTTGGCCTGAAATTGTTTTTGTTTGGGAGATTTGTTGTTGAAAATTTGCAGAATTCTGCAGTTTCTTAAAGGCTCTTTCTCCTCAGTGCAGGAAGGAAGCTTGTTGTAGTACTAATAATGAAATGTGTTTGGTTTTATGGCTGAAGATTTCTGAGTTTTAGTGAAAGAAAAATATTTACTGAAGGAATTAGGGTTTTTTTGACTTCTGTAAGCCTTTGAAAACATTCCCTCATCCTCCTTTCTGGAGGCCTTCGAGACTGGTGCCTGGGACGTAAGTATGTTGTTCAAAGAAACTTAAAAGTGATGGTTCTGACCTGTCAACACAACCTGGTTCCAGCTGCTGAAATTATTTTTCCCTCAATCTTTTGTAGCCCCAGATAAATAATTCTGTGGCTGTTTCATGTGAAGATAAGATTACTGCAACTCAGTAATATATTTGGAGTTAAAAGTATTTTCTGAATCTTCTAAGTTCATAAAATTGTATATCTTACATACTTAATGGTACATGTTTAAAGTTGTGTGAGCTGATTACAATAGTAATAGAAATAATAGTAATAGAAATCTTTTTTGTTGTTAATTTCCTATTTTTTATGTTAGTTTCTGGCTTTACTGTTTATGAGAAGGTATGTGGGCAGCATAATCATTGCAATTCTGGGGACTGCTTGTAGGAGTTGATGCTCAGCCTTCTTTAGCAAGCGTTTGGTCCTTTGTGACTTGCCTACATGGAAAAGTTTGTGTGCTGTAAGTTAGGCTGTAAATTTCTAGTGCATTAGCTGCTACATAGAAAATTCCATGTAGACCCTTAGCACATACGGAAAACATTTCCATTCAGTTCTTGCATGTTGAAAGTGCAACACTCAGTTATTCTTTGTGCAGTGAGATCATTCACACATGGGGTCAGTACATAATAGCAACTCTACTGTGAACCTGGGCTCTTAACTTTGCCTGTTTTAATTTTCCCATATATGCAAGGGAGAGGAAGACTTTTAAAATCCATTCTTCAAAATAAGCAGGGGAAGAAAAACGCTTAATGTTTCTGCACATGCAGGTCTCTAGATGAGCTCAAACCCACACTTCACTTCAGCACCTGTTTACGAAGTAAGTCAGGGTACCAGACAGTTTCTTAGTAGATAGCTGTATGAATTATGCAACTTGCTGTCATTTCTAGGTGTAAACAGGAGGTTCTAGCAGAGATCCTCTTTCCTAATGTTTTTTTTTTCAGAGTGGATGACATAAACTGAGCTTTTTTCACCTTTTTTTGAGGCACATTAGATAATGTACTGATGTGTACAGCATAAAAACCTGAACCCGAAGTTGCAACCTGTCCAGAAAGAGCTATTGTGTTATGGTGGAATAAGGCAGGGTTGTCTGTTTCTACCTGGGCTATCTCAAATCCATGGAGAAATAGAGGACTTTGTTTTCTTGCTTGGGAAGTCTGGCACCTTTTAATGAGCAGTAAACTCGCTTTAATATTAAAGCTGGGACGTTTTTATGGTTGAGTGTGTCTTGTGTATTCTTGGGGTGAGAGAATCATGCAGCAGCGCTGAGCAGTTCTGGGACCCAGAGGACAGAGCTGCTCAGTTTTACTTCATGATTCTCCTGCCTTTAAGAGCACACAGTGCGCTCTTATAACCATAAGAATGTTCCTATCTGTGCATGTAAACACATAAATGAGCTGTTTTATACTGGCAATTAGATTCTCTAGAGAGTTGTGAAGCTGTGAGATATTGCTTCACTTAGGGTGGTTGCAACTACTTGGCCCACAGCCTAAGGCTTTGTTGCCTGCTATAGGTGTTAGCAAATGGCAATGCTAATGTGCTTAATGATATCATTACTAATCGGCAACCTGGTCAGTACAATTGACCTTCATTGATCTTGGTATTTCTGCTTTTATTTCTTCCTCTGCCCTTTATGACAAGCTGTGCAAGCTATTTGCCTCTGAAAGGATGTAAGCAGTTATATTGTAACACTTTAATTTTAGTTTGACTGATTTATTTTAATGAACAGTATTATGAATTGTGTTTTTTTTTTTTTTTAATCAGTATGCCATGCTGAATTGAATGCCATCATGAACAAAAACTCAGCTGATGTGAAAGGCTGCAGCATGTATGTTGCCTTATTTCCATGTAATGAATGTGCAAAGCTCATCATCCAGGCAGGTAAGGAGTAGTGCCAGCTTGATTTGTCAGGGTTGCAGAGCTGCCGTCTCGTTGGTATCTTATCACGGATGTATTTGATGTTAAATTGCTGCTGTTAGATCTAAATTAATTGCACTGTCAACTTCATAAGATGCTACTTGTGGAGTTTTTTTGCATCTGAATGGTGCCAAATTTTTCCAGTGCTAATTGCATCTTCTGTGATTCTAAGCGTGCTTCTAATTTAGGTTTGTAACTTCTTAGACCAGGAGCTGCCAAAGAACAACACAGGCTTTGCATATAATTACTGTCAATTTTACTGTGCTCTGACACATTGAATAGAGTAGGGCAGAAAGAAATAAACTTCTGCATGACAAAAGGTCTGTTGGGAGTATATACATGAAATTTTAATTTGAATGTGATGCATAGTAGATATTTGAAGATTTTAAAATATCTTTGCGCATAAATGTCATAAGACTTCTATGATCCTATTTAATTATGTCTTTCATTACAATTGTTATAAATCTGTGCCACTGCAGCAAGTGTGCTGGCCTAAATGTGTCGCCTTTTTCAGATTAGCCATATCTGCAATAGGCTTCAGTTCCATAAAAATCTCTGCTTAAGGCAGCGTATATTTCGCAGCCTTAGCATGGATTGCTGTTCTGGGGAGTTCCTCTTGCCACTAATGGCCATTGGAATCTAGGAAGAAAGAAAGCAGCAAAAAGAATACTTCCTCATTTTGGTCAGTAAGGCTTGAAGTGAAGAGGGATGAAGGTGGAAGACAATCATATTCTGTATGCTACAATTCTCTTATTTACAGAATAAAAATCAAATGGTTTTCAAAGTAGATTCGCTGCTTGTTCTCAGTGTAGTCAGTCACTCATCCTTTTCCTTATGCAGCTAGGTCAGCAGAAAAATAGCAGTGTATTGATATGTATGGTATTTGCTAATACAGTAAGATATTGATAAGCTCTGAAACATTTGTAACTTCTCTTGGGTCAGCCTTTACGCTTCTCCTCTAAGTAGGGCACAAATCGTTAATTTAGGCATAGATCGTTCAACCATTTGAGACAATATGTGTTTATAAGGATTTGAACCTGGGACTGCAAGTTATTTATGAAATGAAAAACAAAAGAAAAAGAAACAACTATGCATTTGGAAGGGGAATGACATTTGGGGTTAAGTTCTTTGTGAGGAATTTCATCCATATTAGAGAAGTAAAAAGGCAAGTTTTCAATAACTTCTTGCAAAAATACTTAATTTCTAGTCCATCTATCTTACGGGTTTGCTGGCAACTTTTGGTTCTGGTTTTCTGTGGTAAACTTAGGTGAAAGTGGAGAAAATATTTTCTAACATTTTTAAGAGAACTGTTTTCCTTACACACCCCTATATACAGGTGCAACCTGTAATATTTGGGGAAGCAGAGATGTACCAGAGAGTTTTAAAGTATGTGGATGAGTGCTGTCTTTTCTGATTTTGTGCACCAGTTCTAGTATGTCATTACTTTTTATTTTCTTTCAATGTAATCCTAACATTTTTTTTTTCTGTATGACCTTTCTAGGCATAAAGGAAATTATTTTTATGTCTGACAAGTATCACGACACTACTGAAATGACAGCAGCACGGCGGATGTTTGATTTAGCTGGTATTGTATACAGGCAAGTGAACTTTCAATTAACTTTATTTTTATTTTGGAAAGGAAGAAAATGGTGCGTGAAAGAGACCAACTTTAGGGCAATTGTTTTTTTCTTTGCATTGTGCAATGTTTTCTTCTCTGATAGCAGGCTTGCTCTGTATGCCTGCAAAAGATACTGGGTTGATGGACTGTTGCACCATTGTTTTTCCCTAGAGTATGGTTGAAGTTCAGTTTCATAACGTTTGTATGAGAAAATGGTCCACTTGGAGTATTCCTTTTCATTCCTGGACTTTTCTTTTGAGACTGCCAGTGAAATTGTGAATGTGATGGTTCATTTGTTACATTGTGCTCAGAGTCATCACTGACCCTGTTTTGAACAGGAGGTTTGATAAGATGACCTCCTCAATTCCCTTACAACATGAATTATCCTATGAGTTGGACTGAAATGACCAATTTATTTTGTATGGATTACCTGATACTTATTGAAAGCTTAGTATCTTCACGTTGCAGTCAATTTAGGCAGGTATCAAACCAGCCAAACGAATATAATTATTGGTGCCTATAGGTGTCCAGTCTTCTTTGGTCAGCTTTTCTTGTGATAAAAGTGTAAAGCATGGAATATTTGCCTTAAGTAAAAAGACTAGGATTTTTAAAAACGCTGGCAGAGATACCTAAAGACAATCAGGGTCAGGATTAAAGGGAAGGCAGGGATAGGTGACATTATAGTGGGGGTCTGCTACAGGCTACCAGATGGGAAGACCAAGTGGAGGAGGCCTTGTGTAGACAGATAGGAGCAGCCTTGCATTCACAAGCTCTGGTCCTCATGGGAGACTTCAACCACCCTGATATCTTGTTGGAGGGGCAACAAAGCAGGGCCTTCTCCCAGGAGAAGGCTGAGATACTCAATGACTATTTTGCCTTAGTCTTCACTGGCAAGAGCTCTGGCCACACCACCCAAGTCACAGAAGGAAAAGGCAGGGACTGGGATAATGAAGAACAGCCCGCTGCAGTTCTAAAGAACCTGAAGGTGCACAAGTCCATGGGACCTGATGAGATGTCCCTGAGGGTCCTGAGGGAACTGGCGGATCTATCCATCATATTTGAGAAGTCATGGCAGTCTGGTGAAGTTCTCACTGACTGGAAAAGGGGAAACATAACTCCCATTTTTAAAAAGGGGAAAAAAGGAAGACCCAGGGAACTACAGGCCAGTCAGTCTCACCTCTGTGCCTGGCAAAATCATGGAACAGACCCTTCTGGAAACTATGCTAAGGCACATGGAAAATAAGGAGATGATTGCTGACAGCCAACGTGGTGTCAGTAAAGGCAGATTGTGCGTGACAAATCTGGTGGCCTTCTATGATGGGATACAGCGTTGGTGGATACGGGAAGAGCAACTGACAGCTAGCTGGACTTTTGCAAGGCATTTGACGCTGTCCTGCATGATATCCTCATCTCTAAATTGGAAAGACATGGATCTGATGGACGGACCACTCCATGGATAAGGAGTTGGCTGGAGGGTCGCACTCAGAGAGTTGTGGTCAACGGCACGATGTCTAGGTGGAAACCAGTGATGAGTGGTGTTGGGACAGGCACTGTTTAACATCTTTGTTGGTAACGTACGGTGGGATTGAGTGCACCCTCAGCAAGTTTGCCAACACCACCAAGCTGTGTGGTGTAGTTGACACACCGGAGGGAAGGGAGCCATCCAGAGGGACCTGGGCAGGCCTGAGAGGTGGGCCTGTGCAAACCTCACGAGGTTCAGCAAAGCCAAGTGCAAGGTCTTGCACCTGGGTCAGGGGCAATCCCAAGCACAAACACAGGCTGGATGGAGAAAGCAGCCCTGAGGAGAAGGTCTTGAGTGTGTTTGTTTAGGAGAAGCTCAACATGACCCAGTAATGTGCAGTTGCAGCTCAGAAAGCCAACTGTATCCTGGGCCGCATCAAAAGAAGCTTGACCAGGAGGCTGAGGAGGTGATTCCCCAACTCTACCCTGTTCTAGTGAGACCCCACCTGAAGGGGGCTCTGGGGCTCTCAACACAAGAAGAACATGGATCTGTTGAAGCGAATCCGGAGGAGGGCCATGAGGATAATCAGAGGGCTGGAGCACCCCTCCTGTGAAGACGGGTTGAGGGAGTTGGAGTTTTTCAGCCTGGGGAAGAGAAGCGAGACCTTATAGTGGCCTTCCAGTACCTAAAGGGGGCCTACAGGGAAGCTTGGGAGGGACTTTGTCGGGGAGTGTAGTGATAGGACAAGGGGTAATGGCTTTAAACTGAAAGAGGGGAGATTTTAGATTTAGGTATAAGGAAGAAATTCTTCACTCTGGGGGTGGTAAGGCACTGGCACAGTTTACTCAGAGGAGCTGTGGATGCCCCATCCCTGGAGGTGCTCAAGGCCAGGCTGGATGGGGCTTTGAGCAACCTGGTCTGGTGGGAGGTGTCCCTGCCCATGGCAGGGGGTTGGAACTTGGATGGGCTTTAAGGTTCCTTCCAACCCAAACCATTCTACGATCTGTTCAACAGCCAGTCTGATAGCAGTAGCATGCTGTGGGTGAGGGTAATTATGCAGTCAGGGAGGCTTTGCAGCTCTAAAAAGTCTTACAATATTAATACAAAGGCTTTGAAAAATTTGCAAACATAACAATTCTGACATAAAATTTTAGGATGAAAGGTACCTACTGGGCTAAGAAACATCCATGAAAAAATATAGCAGTACTTGAAATTCAGTTTTAGTCCTTCAGTGTATTTTGTGTCTACTAAGACTGGTTGACTAAGAAGCATAAATCATTCTCTTGCAAGTCAAATCTTGTAACTTCTCCAGGGTGAGAATGTTTCTTGTATTTTGGACTGCTATTCTGGACAAAGTGTGTTGCAGTCCTTCAGAGATTCTGTGGTCAGCAGCATGAGCTTTTTCTATGTTGATTATTCTTCATTCTTGTATTGATTATTAAGGATGTAGGTGGTACTTAATGAACCTCTTGAACTGAATTGCAGAGCTTAATTAGGCACTAAATCCACACTATTTGCATAATCCTTTGTTTACTGGTAGACTGTAAAATATATGCTCAGTCCCCAAATACCTTACTTACTAATTGCTGTAGCAGATGCTCTAATGATAATAAAAGGAAACATTTTGTGTCTGTATTAATTTTATAGTTCTAAAGTTACAATTTTTAAATGATTCTCTGTTAACTAGTTTGTTTTTACCCCAGTACAATATGTAATGTGATCTATTCCCCTAGCTCAAAAAATATTAAAATACACTGAGGCAAAATATCAAAGTTCTTTGAAAACTTGGTGAGGAAAAAAAAAGTGATCAAAACATTCATCAAAATGTATTTCAAATATTTTATATACACACGTGCATATGTATATAAACGTGTACAGTATATGGAAATATTTACATATATGCATACAAACACATTTACCTATACATCTTTATGTGTAAAGTATTTGAAATATAAATATATATGAACAAAAATCCCAGCCGTGGTAACATGATGCCACCACCTGCAGCTAAGTTGTTAGAAGT
The DNA here is from genome assembly GCF_964034855.1 of Anser brachyrhynchus. Classification (NCBI taxonomy): domain Eukaryota; kingdom Metazoa; phylum Chordata; class Aves; order Anseriformes; family Anatidae; genus Anser; species Anser brachyrhynchus. The sequence goes on from NC_137698.1 coordinate 21,918,024, forward strand.
CCTTTGACTCCTGGGTAATTTATGAACTCCAATAGCTGAAGAATGTAAAGGCTAACCCACTCCATGTGTCTTTTTTGTCTTAGTCTTTCTTGTCCAGGTTTCTCGCAGTCTGTTGCACTGTAATTGGCTCCCACAGAGATGAAAACTATGTGAATCCAAGGATGATTTTTTCTTTCAAAAATTTAGCTGGAGCTAAAGCAAGCAAAATGTTTTAACTACTCACTATCTGTATTTTTCTTTATTTTAGGGAATTCAAGCCAAAATGTAACAAGATCATCATCGACTTTGATTCAATTAACAGCAGACCAAGTCAAAAGCTTCTGTGAATTAAGTCTCATTAAATCTCTAGAAGACTGTGATTATCCTTTTCTAAAAAGCTGCTAATGCCTTTCATCTTGAAGTTACTTGCAACTTTTTAATGGTTTCTATAGCTAAAGTAAACTTCTAAGAAATGTAAGGCATAAAATGTTCCCCTCACTTCATCTTGTCACGTGGAATCTAAATCTACTTAAAAAATTTTAATGCCTTTATCAAATCTGCTTTAAAAGTCTAGAGATGTGTAGTTGAGACAATATACTGTATGTAAAGAAAACTGTTCTGATTCTTGCTGTATTCTTCACCACATGCTCTGATAGGCTGTCAGCATTCATTTAGACTCGGTTTAACAGTAGTTCTTATTGTAACTAGAGGTACATTGGAATATGCTAATATATGTTGATCTCTCTATTGGGTATGTGGGTCTAAATAGTTGATTCTAATAGATAACAAAAAATGTTATCCATGCAAATAGTAATCTTCCAACTAGCATAACACTAGTATTTTTAAAGGCTATACAGATTAAAGAATGTGTGATCTTCTACATGCATTATCCAACAATGGAATATTGATTTTTCTTTTAATTGCTATCTAACAATGTTATATTTGAGGAGAGGTGAGAGAGGAAGTTGTTCTGAGAATGGTCCATGATGGAGCAAGCTTCAGAGCCCTTTCAATTCCTTATTTTTCCCAAGACTCTAGAACTGAGAGGGTTAGAGGGAGTAAATCATTTGTCTCTTACTTTTGGGACTCTTATTTGGAGTTGGTTTTCGTGTATAGAAGGAAATTATTGGTCTAAGTTGTTTCTAGACAATCCAACATAGTTCAATCTTAAAATTAACCTATAAGGTAACTGAATCATTTTTTGTCCTTTGAGAGAAATTGGAGATATTCAACCCGTATCCACATCTGTGCCAAAAGAGGTAATTATGGTGTTAGCTTGTTTCCCAGTGCTGGCGTAGTACCTTCATTTTCATAAATGTTGCCTAAAATAATGTCCTTTTTAATTTTATCTTGAGATCTGGGAATAGATTTGAGTTCCTTTTCTCTAATTTGATTTTTTTAAATTAAATATGCCTAATGGCTTTGTTTAGATAACGTTGTTGGTGGGTTGTTTTTTTGTTTTGCCTTTTTTTTTTAAATGTGGTTATACTTCAGTGAGCTTTTATTTTCTCTGTAAAAGCTTTGTTTCATATTTTGGGACATTATGTAATTTGGCTTCATACCAGTATTATTAAAGTCTTATTAAAATCCACTACGTTGAAGTAGACTCATTATTATAATATTAAACCATGTGCTTGGCTCCAGAGTGCTGCTGGTTTTGCAATCATATGCAAAGCATATTTTGTGCATTTGTGATATTACATAAAGGGTAATGTTCACGAACCATTTGGCTACTAAAGGGAGCATTGTAATGTATTATAAAATGTGTCCGTTTATAAAGTAATTTCTGACTTTTTTTTTTCTTACAACTGTTTTCCACCTCAGAATTGGTCTGTGGCTTACTGCCAGAAGAAGAAATTTGCACATATGTGGAGGGGGAGGGTGAAACCTGAAAAATTACTTTAATAAAATGTCACTAAAACAGCTTATGCACGTCTTTTTCTTTGGCCTAAATTAATAAGTAGAAGCATTTTAAGTTACAGTGTTCTGACAATGGGACAGAGGGGAGAAAAGAAGCAAAATTTTGTTTTTGGCAGCAAAACTGCTGTTTTCCTCATAGATAATTGCTAATCTTTTAGACTTATGAGATGTATGCATTGTGATTCAGGTTAATTTAAGCTTTTTTTTCTATAAGGCCTTGGATAACAGGAATGTAGAGTGTACATAAGTCAAAAGGTTTTTGAACCAAAGTTCAAGTGTTTTTAGGAATGCAATGCACTAATTTATACACCCCCCCCCCCCCCAAGACTTCTCTGTGTAACAAAACAGCAGCACTGGAGAGTATGATAGGATTATAGATTTCTTCCAATCGTTGTTTTTGATCTGTTAAAAGCCATGTTTATAACCTTTCAGAGTAAGTTTCTGTTGATCCAGGCTAGCAAGTAGGTACTTTGATTTGCAGAGCAACTTGATAAGAGATGGAAAAAAGCACATACACTGTTGAGATAACATATGCTTAGCCTGAGCTTAATGTCTTAGAAAAATCTTGAAGATGCTTTGACCCTTACTGTTTGTGTGCATGCCTAGAAATCTATGTTGCTGACTTTTATTATAATGATTATATAATGATTATAATAATAATAATTAATATATTAACAATATGTGTATTGTATTATATTAGTATAATGTTATACATAATTAATATATAATATTAATAACATATAAATAACATAATTATAATATGATTAATATACAATTATAAAATTATATTATAATATTTTAATAATTAATAAAATAATTATATATAATTATAATTTTATTATTTTATAACAATTTTAATTTTTAATAATGATTTTATAATTTTATTATTATATTTTTTTAATAGTTTAGGAGATAGTGCTTTGCCTTCCAAATAAAGAATAATTATGTCAATTACCAGAGGAAACAATGAAAATTGTTAAATATCATAAACTGTGTGTCACGTCCTGAAGCTCAAGTTGAGGATACATAGAACCATTCAGGCTGGCAAGATATCTAGAGGTCATTTAGTCCTACTGTTGATGAAATCATGGTTGGCTGATAAGTTAGATCCAGTTGCTCAGGCCTTGTCCAGTTGAGTTTTGCAAATCTCCAAGAATGGAGATTCTGCAGCCTTTCTGGTCAGCCATTCCAGTACTTGCTCCACCCTCACTAGGTTTCATTTTACTTCAGTCAGAATTTCCACTGCTACAGTTTATGTCTGTTGCCTCTCATCTGTTCCCTGTAGGTGTCTGAAAAAAAATACCTGGCTGTCATCTTGGTTACCACTTATTATGTATCTGAAGTTAGCAGCTGGGTTCCCCTCATTTTTAACCTTTTCTTCTCCAGGCTGAACAAGTGCTGCTTTCATTCTTTCTCATGCATTATGTGCGCAACTCCCTCACCATCTTAGTGTCCCTCTACTGACTGTCTGGGGAGCACCAAGATGACACTACTCCAGATGCCTTTTTAAAAACGCTGAACAGAAGAGCACAAATAGTCACCCCATTAACCCTCTGGCTGCATGCTTCTGAGTAGAGCCTAATACATAGTTAGCCTTCTCTGGTGTGAGGGCGCTTCATCTTCTTGTCCACCTCAGTCCTTCTCTACCAAGGAGCCCTCTAACCAGTGTGTGTGTCCAGCCAGTCCTGTAATGTGAAGTTCTGTTCCTGGTGCAGGACTTTGTGTTTGCCTTGTTGCAATCCATCATGTTTCCCTCAGCCCTTCCCTCCAGTCATTACCGTTGGCACAGCTGGGCTTTGAACTACCAGCCGCACTACTCTTTGCACCCCATGTCTCACCAGCATGAAGCTTCACAGGACCCATCGTGGCTACTGACACCGCACCCATGGTAAACCACCTCCACAGCCTGCCAGAAGATGGGCAGGTGACTAGGATGGGGTTTCTTTAGGGGACTGCTTAAAAAACTGCAGGAAGCTGAAAGGGGACTGGGGAGCATTTTGATAGTTACTTCAGCAGCATTAATTGGAGGAAGAAATCACATTCAAATAAATGCTGAGATCCTATTGAGTTCAATATAACACCACCATAAAGGTTGAATCTAAATCCTGCCATCTAGATTTTCCTTCTAAATATTATTCTATTCCACCGTCAGAGAACCCAAGGAACCAGCAATCTTATTTACATAAATTTCATTTAAGAAAGGGTGGTTTCATACTCTCTCATTTTGTATGAGAGTATAATCTTCATCTCTGAAACTTTGATCACTGACTGAACACTTTACTGCTTTGTATATGAGGAATATTTTCACAAACACAACAAAAAGTATGCTGTGACCAGTATAATTGTTCTGATTTCCAAAATAGCCTGCTATAGCATTGGCAATAAAAGCTCTTCTGGTTTATCACTCAGACTGAAAGCTCCATGCATACAACTGCAGAAACTGCAGCAATTAATCAGCTGCTGAAATGAATCTTGGAGGGATTTTATCCTGTTGAGAGCAAGCAAAGTAAACAAGAATTCTGACTTACTGCTCTCCACTTTTCTCTCTGAAGTTGGGTGATGGGAGACTTGATGCAAGTGCAGTGGGACAAAGCACAGAGGCTCCACTTGATTGCCCTGGAGCAGCAATTAGGCAGGGCTTGGTCTCACCTGGGTGTCTGGGCTAAGTTTACGAGGTGAGGCTGTGGGGAGCAGCTGTGCCGCAGGGAGTCTTGAAGCTGCTATCGAGTGGTGAGAAACTCGTGAAGAAGCAGAGCGCAGTACTCTAGTAATCCAAAGGGGTTGGCTTCAGGTTTTGCTACACTGGAAGCACTTAAGAATGAAGTTCAGAAGTGACCACAGCTGAAGGGCTGCTTACTTGCAGCTGTTTCTTCTCAGTTGTAGGTAAGAAAAGGGCCTATGTAATACATGTCTGAAAGTGTGAGGAAACAACTCTTGCTCTCTTCACTGGGGCTGGCTCAAAGAGTTTGCTCCACTGAAGCCGTTTTTAGTAGATTTCTCTCTCCCTTTCCTTTAAAATCTAGTGCAAAACTCTCTGTGACTTGAGAACAGAGGGGTAAAACTTGTTTCAAGTGCGTAGTCTGCATCTCTTCCGTGTTCTCAGCTTCAGGAACTACTGAAAGGTGCACAACGGAAAAGCATTTAACAGACTGACTGTTTAAGAAACCCTGTATGAAACCTTTTAAGTCTGCATTCCTTACCTTTTACACTTAACTCACCTGTTTATTTTCTCTGGCTTAAAGAAAATGAGGGGAAAAAATAAAAAAAAAGAGGGGAAAAAAAAGCATTTCTGAATTGTCTCTGCCTCATTCAAAAAACAACCAACCAACCAATGTCTTCCTGGCATTTACAGCATTGTTAAACAACAGTGAAAGGTTTAATGAAGCGTGTGGTTAATCAAACTGGAAGAGAGTGCAGCATTTGATTTCTGCTGGAGCAGGATGGCAGCAGCTGGCTTCCCAACGCTCTCATCTCCAAGAGCAGTGGGATGGCGTTGTCCAAACCCTTCCAATGTACCATGACCATGGCTTTGAAGTGAGTCCCTCCGGAGCAGGCCTTCCAGGAGGAAGGTGCCTTCAGCTTCCTGCCCGTGAGGCACCACCTCCATAGTCGTGGCACAAAATGGTGGCACCTGAGCGGAGGGCAGCTGCCCATGGCTCCTCATGAGGAACAAGAGTTGGGCTTGATGATCCTTACGGGTCCCTTCCAACTTGGTCTTCTATGATTCTACGAAGGGCACCATCTTCCTGTGAACCTGACTTTTTTATTTTTGGGAGGTGTTAAAGAGCAGGGGTTGGAACGAAGAACTGCCACTTCCCTCTTGCGTGCTTTGAGGTTTGTGCTGGAAAATATGGCTTCTGTCAATACCCTCTCTCACCCACACATGAGACAAAAAAATTGAGCTCGGTGTGTTGGATTTTCTGTTATTGACATTATTTACTGTGCTCTTAACAAACGGTGCCCTAAGGAGAATGAGAATAATGTGCTTCAGCAGCAAAATATGCATAATAAAGAAGCAATTGCCTATGGTTTCATGGGATTTCCTACTCCATGTTCTCTACCTCCCTATTCCTTCATTGTTTTAAGCTAATGTGTATTTCAATTCTGTCATGCAAATATGCAGAAGGGCTTCCTGCACCAAAGGAGAGGAAATGAAATGAAATGTATTCAAATCACCACTTCAGTGGCATAATATGTGTCTTGTTTTGCCAGAGACTTGGGTGCATTCTTCAGTTGGCTGTGTAACTCTGCTGTTCCTGCTTGTTGACTTGTGCTCAAGTCTTTTATGTGGCATATCTATCTTCTTGTTTGTTTTTTTTTTTTTTCCCTCCTTCACTGTTCAATCAACTCTGCTAATCAGAATGTTGCTGGGTAAACAAGACTGATTAAAATTAAAATTTTAATTTTGTGTTGTAAACAATATGGCACTTTAATATTTGTACTGTTGTTAAGATACTAATAATAATGCATCTAGTGTTTTGTGGTGTGGTTTTCATATTTATTTCTTGAGTAGCTGACAAGTTTTGCTAGAGAGCTTCAAATTCAGATGCCAGGATTTTGGATTGCAGATTTCCTTTTTCAGGAATGACTGTACTTAATTATATTGGATATGTGTATCATATTTATTCTTTCTGGTTTTAAATCTTATGGGGAAGGTGTATTTCTGTGACAACTGGGGAAATGGCTTTGTAAGAAATGGGTCTTTGCTGTTAACATTGCTTATCTGTCTTCCAGAGAGAAAAACAAAAACAAAAAAAAAACAATAAAACAACAGTAACAACATCAAGAAAACTAACACTAACAAAAACCCAGAAGCTAGTTAGGTGTGGAAACACCTCAGAAGAGTGTTGGCTGGTACTTGGAGGTTTGGCCTGAGGAAAGGGGCAGAGGAGACCAGAACAGGGACTTTCTGTGGTAAGATGTTGAAGTCTGAAGATGAAACAATGAGAGAAAAGGACGTGTGTTTGTATAAGAGCTGTGCTATCTATTGGACACTTCAAGGCCAAATGAAGATATCTGGAAAGAGGGAGAGAAGGAACCTCCCTATAATTTGGAGGAAAAAAAAAAAGTTGAATAAGAGGAAGGGTGAAGAAGCTGAGCACCTCAGACCGCCCTGTCCTAAACTGAAGGAATTTTTTCAAACTGGTTAGGTAATATATATTCTTTATTTGATGAAAATCTGTGTTTCTTTTGTGCTAACTAGAGTTATTGTCTTTTGAAAGTCATAGGCTATGTTAGTGCTTCTAGTGTGCCAGGCAACTAAGAGGTCATTGCAGAGTACCTTCATGGTTAGTTGGAAGTTAGATGGAAGCATAGTGAAAGCACTGTGTAGGCTTAGAATCATAGAATCATTAAGGTTGGAAAAGACTTCCAAGATCATCTAGTCCAACCATCCCACTACCACCACTATCACCCACTAAACCATGTCCCTAAGCACCACGTCCAACCTTTCCTTAAACACCCCCAGGGACGGTGACTCCACCACCTCCCTGGACAAACCATTCCAATGCCTAACTACTCTTTCTGAGAAGAAACGTCTCCTAATTTCCAACCTGAACCTCCCCTGACACAACTTGAGGCCATTTCCTCTTGTCCTTTGTGCAGCTAGACTACACCCTCTGCTCTAGGACATCGTACAGGCAGAGGGGGTAGCCTGGAGGTATGTGAGGGAGGTTGACTGCTTCCCCCTGGGGTTCAGTATCTCTCCTCCAGAAATAAAACATACCAGCTGACTTCAGAGCAGTGGCTCCAGGAGATTTCCAGGTGTGTGATTTGACTGCTTCCTGCTCTGCCTCTCCCTACTCTCTTGGATCCTCATCATCTCTTCCTGCACCTGTTCTTCCCCCCATCTCCTCCAAGGTCTCTTTCTCCAGGGCTTCTGAGATACAAGCAAGAGGGCTATGTGGCACCCAGCAGGATGCATGTCTCTGAGCATGGGTCTTTGGGGTCCCACACTCACTAGCACTAACTTAAGCCTGCAGTAGGGTCACTGATGTCTGGGATGGTTCTTGCTATAAGGTATGATGGTGCCTTCATACATTTGGTTTTGGGGGAAAACAAACAAAAAGCAAAAAACAGCACCTTAATAGACTGTTTTGGATTAGATCTCATTGTTCATTACTGGCCACTTTCTGTTGATCGCAGCTTAGAGTGCAAGAAAAGCTGTAACCATCCAAGCTTTGCAGTGAGCTAGATTCCTGTATAAGTATGCATATTCCCCTCGCAGCTAAGGTGGCTGTACGGTACTACATATTTCCTGTTTATGACAGGATGTAAAATATGTGCTTAACTATCTTTTAAGTCAGTGGGGCTAAAGCTGATGATGTGTTCACATCCTTTCCTGACCTGAGGTCTATTATGAGGAGCCTGATGTCCCTATTGGCATTCGAACAACGCGTTCCTGACAAAGTCTGCAAAAAAACAGCTTTACAGTTTTGTAATAAATGTTCTGATTTTGAATTCTGCCCTCAAGTGGGGGCTATGCACTACCTGGATTGATTTTAAATGCACTTTTAGCTCAGGCTGGTGTAACTAAGATGTTCTTTTACATATCCCATGTAGGAGGGAAATGGACTGAAGGAGAGCAAAGGAGAGCTGTTTCAGGTCACCATCTTGTCACCTGAAACTCCCTGTGGGTTTCTCCCTGTGGGTAACTCCCTATGAAAATCAAAATAGCTGTGTAGCATTGGACCTCCACCACATTTGTTTTATTTCAGCCACTTTCTAAGGTTAAGGCATAACTACAAGCATCGGACAAACAAAACTGACCAACTTTACCTCAGGTGGAGAAGGACTATCTATGAGTGATTCTGAGAATTTGGCGTTCAAGAGAGAATACCTGAATACCTGAACATGTTTTCTTTCTAAGGAAAAAACTCCAGCAAGGAGGGTAGATTCTGATAATTTTTTTTTTTAATGGTTTCTTTTTATTTTTTCTTCCATAAAACCCTTTTGGTCTCATTGCTTAAAACTATGCTAGTAATGTTTATGAGCTTCCTCACCCATGTTATTTTCACTGACTACAGAAAAGCAGTCCTTTCCAAGTGCATGCCTGTACACATGTAGCAGACACCTCTTGTCCCCACTCCCACCACTGTACTGCCTGGCAGTGCAGGCAGATTGGTTAGCAGCGTTCAGATGTGAGCAGCGAGCGCTGCAAAAAGCATGTCAGCCTATACGGGTTGTCTGTTCTCATTTGAAAAAATCTGTTGAAGGATGCAGCAGGGGAGACAGGCTGTGGAGAGGAGCTTAGGAGACCAATATCTAAAAAGGGAAGCCTCTCAAAAGAGCCAGGAGTTGTGTTTAATAAAGGCAGATTGATCTCCTTGATGTCAGGGAATGAGACTTGACAGATGAGCAAAGTTTTTTTTTTTTTTTTTTTTAAAAAAAAAGTTCGTATCTACCCCAGAGATAATGTTAAGGCTACTGAGAGGTAGAAAAGGAACAGAAAAATGCATAGTTGGAGCCTTGGCCCAGTGTGTTGCAAGGTATGCATACCTTGGATTTCAATTTCTGGGAGGAGACTACAAAATTGCAGGACACTTATTGCCTGCCCCGGGGGTGAGGAGCAGCCTGCTGTATCACCTGGGTCTCATATTTGCACTGAACTTTCTGTTCCAGGAGAAGGGATGTGAAAGCTTTTATTGCTCTTCCTCTGGCTGTGCTGAGAGTTAGCATTCATTTCTCCTCAGCTAGTGAATGGGCTCACGAGGCAGCAGTATGCAAGCCACAGAGAGGCTTTTTGTGGTTGCCCCTCAGCGTGCTGCTCGAGCCTGCAATGGAAAACAAAAGCAAAAGTAGGGAGGACTCTGAGGGGCTCGGTGACTTCTAGCTCCCGGCAGAGAACTTTAATTTTGGTTGCAAAGTGTAATGAAGGGGTGACTTGCAAGATGCTGGGGAGGCACTGTTAGGGCTTGGAGAAGTACAATGAATGAGATGTTCTTGGTGCTCCTGGCTGATGTTCTGATGAGATGTTCTCGGTGCTCCTGGCTGTGGTGCTCTGACCACCCTTGGACCAGGGCTGTGTCTCTGTGGTTAGTGCTCTCTCGTGGGACCGCTTTCTGTAGCTCTGCTCCCAGCCATGCCTTTGACTCTTGCCAAGCTTCTTAACTGGTTTGCGACTGTCTGGTTCCTTCCCTCTGAATTAGAAATTTTCCTTTGCCTTTGAGGTGTTGGGGTGAGGGATCATAGATACCAGTGAGGGCTTTATGGCTGTGACTTTCTGTCTCTGTAGGTCACACATTACCATTATATCAAAACATGGCAAGGACTTGCCTGCGAGCATCATCAGGGTTCCCTGGATGAAGTGAGGCTCCAGATCTTTCTGCCCACACTGCTGCTTGCTTCTGGACATTTCTCTCCTAAGTAGAGGCAAAATCCTTGAGTCATGTTCTGGTCAAACACATTCGAAAATATATTTTTATATAATTACAAAATGAGAAAATGTGTTCATCCTGAACCACTTATTAGAAAGGGTTTTAAACTGAAGGTAACATATTCTTCAAATGATTTTTAACGAGATGTAGATATCAAAATCCACATCAGGCTGTGAACTAACTCAGCCTTGCACAGTTCTGCAGGTACATAACATTAAATTGCTGTACCTACTGATGTAACAGATGTATTTTGAAACTTGGTGTTTTCTTCATTAGTTCTTCCCTCCTTAGCAGATAAATTTTATTATATCTATAATTCTTTGATGTTAATTTTACTGAAACAGATACCTTACCAAGATATATTATATATATATATATATATATATATTTCAATTGAGAAATCTACCACTTAAAATTCTGAATTAGAAAGATTTAAAGTTAGGTTAAAAAATAATGGCTTTTGTCTCTGTCACTCCCTGAAGTCCTGAGTCCTGTTCTCATTGAGTCAGAGATAATACTTGAAGGACTGAACACATTTAAATAAGTTGAGACATTTTTGCCGAAAGGACTTGTAAGGGAGAAGGACCAAGTAGATTATTTGTGTGGGAGTGATGAATTGATTAGATAAGGCTTTAGGCTTTGTTTATGGAGTTACCCAAAAGCATAGCCAAAGAATAAAGCAGCTAGTTGATTTCTCTCTTCCTTATTCCTCATCCTTTTGTCATATGCTTGCAACATCACATACAATTGGTATCCATGGAAATTATATCATAACAGTAGCAGCTGATGAACTCTTGGGAAATAAAGATCCCATTTTCATGCAAATATTCTAAATAGCAAAGAGGTGAGGAAGAAAAATGGTTGATAAATAGAATTATTTCTGTCTTAGAATATATTTCAGTATTTTCCTTGAGGCAGCAGTAGCTTTTTGAAATTGTGTTCTTACTGAACGAAAACTTTCATAGATCAGTGTGTGTGTATGTAAGTTATGATGAAGAAAGCAAAGTTTAAAATAAGGCACATTGATTTTGTGATGAAATATTCTAGATACTCCTTGTGTAATTTAACTTTATTGTCAGAACACAATCCAATAACTTCAGAAAGAGCAGGCACCTTTCATTTAAAAGCTAGACTGAAAGAGAGATATATTGCTTGCTAGGGGCTGGACATCGGTGATTGGTGTAGTCTACCTTTTCAAGTGCGTTTGCAAGCTGTCTGTCCATGGCACCTCAACAATGCACAAAAATCTTATTTTTCTCTTTGCTCTTAAATGAGAGCAATGTAGTATTCAAAAGATTGCTTTTTCTGTCATATTTGTATTTCTGATTTTAGAATTTACGTGCACTGATATGAACACTTGCTTTCTGTCCTGCTGCCAGCACATTTTAATGCAAGCTTCTGAAGTGGAATGGTGCTTCAGTCTGTATTTCTGCATGGGCAAAGATGTAGATTAATCACCTAAAATGGGCTTCTTGACTCTTATTTCTCTTGAAAACTACTGATGGAAGTTTCAGTGAAGTAGAGGTTATCGTAACACATCATATAGCAATAAGGAGAAACTTGCCATAAATAAATGCAGTTTCCTGACAAATAATCACTCTAATACTGTTTTGACATATGCATATAGCATTCTTCCTTTTTTTCAGGTTTGGTAATTAAGATCCTCAAATCGCACCCTGTCCCACTTTCTAATAGTGCTTATAAGACGGCACCACTTGCACCACTTGTGTGCTACCTCTCCTCTCACATCACTCTGCTAAGCAAGAACTTTATGAAAGTATTGTGATAGTCACATACATCAACTGTGTCCAAATTAAAAAAAAAAATCAAAATAATGGATAGAACAAAATTGTTGCTGCGTACATAAATCTATAATTACCTCTCTATTGTCGTTATTAAATCCTCAGATTCTAACACGGAAAACACTGTGACATGTTGCTAGAAGCAAAGGTACTGCATCAATACGGGGGGGATTGATGCCAGTCATTAGAGCTGATGGGATTTTGATCCATTTGGTAGGCAGGACCTTCATTAGGGGAGCTGTCTGGAACATTGGAACTGTCTGCAATCTAATCAAATACACATATGGTCCGTTTAGCAGGGTAGTCTAACAGGGATCAACATTGTATACTTCAAATCCATACTAAAAAAAAGTCAAATTTGATGAACAGGTACATAACTGCATATTGTGAGGATTCTTTTCCTGTAAAGTCAAGGAGTTACTGATTTTTTTTATCCTGAATCACGGATGGTTGTCTCTAGATTACTGTTTGGTGTAGTCTGTTTAGGATGTATCCCAATCACTTGAAGGTATGTAACACAGTAAAGAAATTCACAGCTGATCCTTAGTAGGAAAAAGTTGTGGGGAAGGAAGGAAGGTCTTTAGTCTCATTGACTTTTTGCCTCCCTATCTTAAGTTGTGGACAACTCAAGGTCAAACATTTACTAACCAAGGTGGCACATCAAACTAATGTGGCTGAAGTCTGATCGTTTCTCTTATCAGTTGTTTACGAGGAAGGTATCACTTTCAACAGTGCTAGACTTCCCAGCATGAACGATGTCGGTTGGGCTGATTGAGTCTTGCTCCTGGCTTGCACGGGTAATTGCTCTTAAGCCTGGGTCCACTGCAAGATCCCTTAACCACTCTTCTGTCAGTCTCCACTGAGAATACTGAGAGAAAAGAAAATTACTGCATCTGGGGAAAAATAATCTGAAACCCCAATAGCAAGAAATTTTGGAAAAAATTGATAAGTAGTGAGAGTTAGTCAGTAGTACAACATAGATGAGTTGTAACGGGATACGGTAGCTTACAGTTTGTAATGGGATACAGAGAGCATGTAACAACCTGGGGATCTTACTAGGGAAAAACTCAAAAAGGCCTCTTTAAATTATGCTTAAAATGACACTGAGATGTTTTCAAATATTTGAAGTTATAGGGAGGGACTAGTCAGTTCAAAAGGCTGTGACTATGACCAGTATGTTGAAGTAAATGAGGGAGGAAACTTAAATATTCGCTGGAATTGTTAGCGTCACTTCAACCTGTAATGGCAACAACACAGTTTTGGGGATCAACCTGCTATTCAACAATAATCTCTGCAGTTTGATTTGTGTTCCAAACTGAAAAATACTTCAGGGCTTTTTCTTTTTCTCTCTCTCTTCTCTTTTCTTCTTTTACTTTACCTTTTCCTTCTGCTGCTCAGTGGAGTGATGTACATACCTGTATGCTAGTATATGCCAGGCATAGGTTGAAATAACATAGAAAATATTATGAATATTTGCTTATGAGGGATTTTCTTTCATACCATATTGCCTTGTCCCTGCTATGGTGAGCATATTATCAGGGTTGCCACTGCAATCCACATCTTCAACAGTCTGTAATCTGTTACAATAAAAACTTCCAACCTGAAATTTCCCTCCTGTTGTGTGAGCCCAGCGCAGAGCAGTTGTACATTTAAAATACTTATTTTAAATGCTTTCTAAACTAGACTACCAGGACAACTGCTGATGTTTGCACCTGCAAGTATTTTTCCTGGAGAAGAGTTTGACAGCGTGGTGCTTGTGAACCATGGTGGGAAGATGCAGCATCGTGACACGGGAATGCCAAATGTCACCTGTGTAATACAGGTCAGAACTATTGAGTATTTAATAAAAGAGCTAAATTGCCCCAATTGCTTTGATAGCAAAGTGACTGCTGAGCCTGCCAAGTAAATAATTAATTTCCAGCACATATTTGGCTCTTGTGGCTGGCAGCCACCTTTGTTTCATGGACCGTAACTGGTTGACACTAAAAGGCTAAAGCAGAAGCTTTTAAATAGAGATTAACAGGCACATTAACTTTTAGGATGTAAATAATCTGCATTCTTTAAAAGGTTGTGTGTGTATTTACAGAACAAAATGCCATAGTATGCCCTTCTAGCCCTGCCTTGCTAGCATTTTGTGTAGCAAGATCATCAAGACCACCCTGTGACCGGTGTTTGTAGCTGTGGCAAATCTCCTCATCGTTTTTAAGAATTGGTATGATGGCTTTCTATTGCTTCCAGATAACAAGGGAGAATTTTCTTTTCCTAAACTAGAGAGGAAGGGGTGACAGGTGGACATTGAGGTGATTTTGGGGTGCCTCCTGTAAAGTTTCAGTCGTGAAGAGGGAAGGGTCAGCACAGCTGGCATAGGCAAGGAAGGAAATGCATGGATGTACAGTGTTTGGGTTTTAATCCCTGACAACTGAAGTAGTATTAATTCTACTCACTTGTGCAAAGAGCTGTTTTGGTCAGTCCTACCATCCTTTTGATTTCTGAACTATTGCAAACAAGTGTTAATGTGTCTATGGTCCCTGCCACCAACATCAAATGTGGCACTGATTAAACAAACAAGCAAACAAACCAAACAGCCGAAACTCTGAGATCTGATGATCTCTGTCTTTTCTTTACTCCATCCCTCATGTGCCTGCAGATTCACAGTGGAGAGTCAAAGGGGAAGAAACAAAATGATACTGAGGACTGAGTAATATCCACCTTGCCTCGGACTCTATTTGCACTCTGTCATAACCCTACCATAATGTAAGATGTCTAAGAGGTATTCATGGATATGCTAGCTGGTGCCCAGAGTCTTAGGGAGCCCCTTAAAAATGTATAAATTTCTGATATAAAGCAGGTAGTTGTGGGAGCCAGCTGAAGCCATGCTTGCTTTATAATGGAGTAGTGGCAGTGAAAGCAGTATAGCTTGCACTATCCAAGAGGGATATGTACTCACCTGTGATTAACTTTCCTTGCCCATTAAATGTCACAGTTGGTGCGTATACATCGAGCAGAAAGAATATATATATTTGTCAGTAAAAAGGTGATTGAATGAAAGAAGTCATGAAATGACATTTTTCAGTAGGTTTGTCATAGCTGGAGCGTGGAGGAAAATTGCTTTCTGTAAATCTTGGCCCAACAGAACAAAACACACATTTCTTTCCAGTTGGGAAGCCATACTCATAGACATAATGAAAGCATTGTGAGCTCTGACTTTTGCAAACTCTGATAGAAACCAATCTGCAATCTTGACAGATATGATCTTTTGCAGGATGCACTGTTCATTTACAGCAGCTAGAGACCTCAATTAATTTATGAGCAAGGACAGCAGGCTGTGAACTCCCCAGCTCAGCCTAGGTGGAGATGTCCCTGTCTGAATTTATGTTCTGGTAATTTAAAAAGATTTATACAAAGCTTTTCTTTCATTTTGAGAGTAGATTAAAATTCTAATGGAAACCATTTGTATGCATTTGTTGAATCGAATAATATTTATTGCTGTATGAAAAGGGGAAAGAAAAAAAGAAAGAAATGCTGAAAAACTTTGCTAGCAATAAAGATGGTGAGGCAGCAATAAGTAAGAACAGAGGCAGAAAGAGCCCAAACCAGAAAGCAATACTTAGTAGAGCCTGTATAGAACCTACCGATTTATAAAAGCATAATGAAAGGAATTTTACACCATTTTGTGAAGATAGAAAATAGGATAGTAGCTAGTGTGCGTTGTCTGTTCTTTAATTTATCTAGTGAGATATTTCTTAACGTTTGAAAAAAAAAAAAGGCTTCATTGTGGACATGATGTTTGCAGCTCAGAACATCCCTTTTCAATCTAGTAGCGTTGTGATTTTCAGGGGATGTCACAAAAAACTATTAATTTACTCCTGGAAAGACCTTCTGAATGTCATAAATGACGTCAGAGCAGAAATCCAATTGAAGGGGAAGATGTTATTAGGACTTACGCTTCTGGACCATGTTAACTCATAACCATAACTCATAACTCATCCAATATGACTATTTTGGTTGGGGTCAAGCTTTTGGATTTTCTTTTGATGGAATAATTTACAAGCACCACGCATCACATAGGGGCTAGTACAACATGACTGTATACTGGAGGAGGAATAAACTAGAAGAATGTCTATGCAAGAATTGTTCTAACTTTACTTGACAGCTGACTTGTCTGAGACGTGATCAATAGTTAACCTGTGAGAGTTTTGTATGAAGATCAGTAGGTAAATATTTGAGCTGTTCCTGAAAAGACTTCTTGATAAGGCAAATTTACTTTCATTAGCTGACTTAGTAAAGAGCATGCATGCCCTCCTAAAGCCACCGACAGCGTGCACAAGTGCAAAAGTATTCTCCCTGTGCTCCTCAGAGCTGGGATCCTGTTTCCACATCTGAATGTAGGGGCCCAGGCAAACTCTTGGCATTGCATGGAAACAACAGGGTAGAGAAACTTAAGTAAGTTTTGGTAAGTCCTGCCACAAGTTCACGTTATCCAGCTGTCCATCTACGTGCACCAGAGTAAAGGAAGGGGTACAAGATGGAAAGGTGATAATATAGAAAGTGCCAGCTCCCACTGGGATTCTGGGATGGGCTGTGGTGGGGAAGAACACGCCCCTAAATTTACTGGTTTGAAAATATTAATTCTGTATGGTCTTAAGTTATCCTTTAAGATGTGTATTCCCCTGAAATGCTCAAATATATCTGGGGAAACTATGAATTTAAATCCATCAGTCTCAAGATAAAGTGACTCTTGATAAATATCTGGAATACAAATGAAGAACTAATGCAGGATATAGACATCCTAAAATGATCAGGGCTAGTTGTGATAATATGAATGTGTTTTAAAGCTTGGTCAAATTAAACCTTGGATCAATTTCTGACATTTTTATTTACATTAAATAGTATCTTGTTTTAGCCATAATTCCACTGATGACCTATTAATTTCTCGTTAGAGTTGCACCCATGAGAAGCAGGTGTTGCAGAGCACAGAATAATAGGAATCTCATTAAAAATCCTCACAGCATTTTATCATTGATTTCTAAAAGACAATAGACAAAAAGATTAAGCGTGATCCTTTAAATTGTATCCACATTTTGATAAACTTAAAAAAGGGGTAAAAAGTGGGCTTATTTTTTCACGTAGTAGAGCATCTATTACAGATTTTTCAGAGGAGCGAAGTGGCTCACACACAGACTCAGTTTGATCCTTGTGCCCTTACTCCGTGCACCTTAATGGCACTACTTGAGCAGCTGGTAATTTTGAACAGGATATAAGAATTGAGTCCGTGATGAATTAACAGACAGCCAAACTATCTAAAAGCATTTCTTTTTAAGGCTATCATGTGGCAAAAGCATCCACAAATCACTATCCCTTTATTGTATAGCCTTCCAGAATGTAAATCTTTTCCCTCTGCCTTTTTATCTTAACTTACATTTCATTGATCTATACAGTGATTTTTTTTTTTTTTTTTTTTTTGGGGGGTGGTGGTGGTGAGGGGGTGTAAATTAATACATTGCATTTTCCTTCCACACACATTCTTCATTGCCTTTAGGGATTTCATTTGACAAAGGCCTCACTAATGGAAATGCAAATTTTCTACCTGTCACAGAGTACTTTTGACTCTGCTGTTTGTCAGAGCAACACATTCCTCAAAAGTGTGGTTACTCTGTCTTCTCGGAAGCCAGGGGAATTGTGTCTGCACCTACCAGGGCTCTGTTTGACCTAGCAGACAGTAAAGAACACATTTATGTAAATCTGCATGAGAAATATTAGCCTATTCAGTTCTCTGCTATAAATAAAAAACCACATGGATTGAAAGCCTTATTAAGCTTTGATTTATTGCAGCCATTCATCCATTTCCTGTTTAGTAGTTTTGTTGCACTTTAATAGACAGCAACTTCTTCTTTCATTTTCTAGTGATACATTAGTGATTTTAGTTCTGATAATATTCCATCTAATCTAATCTCATCTTTCGAGGGCTGTAGAAAACCATGCGCATTAAAATGGAGAAGATCCTTGGGCTATGTGATTTAGCAGATTAGAAAATGTCCTTTGTCTGTACAGTTCCACTCAAGGCAGAGCAGACGGCCTCAGCAAACCTGTAGTAGGGGAATTGTACAATGCAAATGTATAACCTCAAACTTTTAAGGCAGGGAATGGGGAAATGAGACACTGCGTTGCTACATTCAGATAAGAATTAGAAAAATAAAATGCTTCGTTTCCTTGACGAGAGAAAACCTGTTCATTTATTTTTTGAGAATTTGCGCTTTTGTTACTACCTACATCTCAGTGGCCACGAGAAGACTTAGGACTCTTGTTCTTAGGGCAAGACAGTGAGTGAAATCTTTGCGACTTTTAAGTAGGCTGTAACATTCCCAGTGACTGGGGAGGTCCAGGAATTTGTGTGCCATATGTTAGTCCAGCTTAGCAATACTAACAGTACATTTTTAAATAGTTGACAACTAGGTTTGACAGCCTTCCCTTGTGAAATTTCTAGTCTAAGCAATGCATCCTGTTCTGTATTTTCTAACTCTTCTCCCCCTGAAAGCAATGCCCTTGAGTAATCACACTTCTTTTAGTAACCCTGCCCTCTATTTTCTCTTTTAATTTTGCCTGGTTCTTTTCTTCTCTGGAGGGCTCTACTCATTCCTGCGGAATCGTAGCATTTCTTCACCTCCATTGTCCTTGAGTCGTACATCCTACCCCACTCATCCTTCTCTAGTGCCCTTACACGGCCCCGCTCACTCACCGCCTGGGCTTCTTCCCAAAGGGGAAGGACAGGCATTCCCCCTCTGCCACAGCTCGGCTCTTGGGTGAAGGAAGAAGTAGGGAATCTCAATGGCTGAAGAATGAAGGTGCCGAACGCCTGACACGTATGGAAGTATCTTCTTGCTTGCGCAAGTTTTATGGTGCAATAGACAGCAAGAGATTTAATCACTTACTACGTTTCTCACATTACGGTGGTCTTCACTAAAATGTTTTCTTCCCTCTGTGCAAACCAGAGCATTTCAGCAGCAGCCAGGGCTGCCGTTTGTGAGGGCAGGCCGTGTTTTTAAACTGCTCTTTCTGCAAAGAGACATTTCTTCTGAAATGGATGATGCTTTCCAAGGCTGGAGCTGCAACAAAGTATTTACTTAGCCGTAGAGATCATAATGTTCCATGGTTTATTTGAATTATTAAAATGCAATACTGCACAATAATCATTATTGCACAGCTTCAAAACACTTACTGACAATGCGGTCTTGGCAAAGTAAGCACTAGTCTTTTTAATGGATGGTTGTTGCAACAGAGAAGGGGAAACCTGTGTTTCAGACTAAGCTGTGCTTTCCAAAGGGGCAAAAGCTATCGATTGTAATATCGATTCCATACAGATTTCTGTTGTTGCTTTATATTTTTAAAATAACCTTCCTCCCCATTCTCTCTCAACAGATCAGATGCCACTTCACTTTTCTTTCCTTGAAATAACACTGGAAGCAGATTGTTGACAGCTTTGGGCTTCTGCATAGTCAGCAGTATGAGGGAACAGTATAGACATGAGCAAAAGTCAAATGGTCTCCCAGGAGCTCCAGCCCATTAGAACAATTGCTAAGGGCGCAAGAGCACAATAAACATCTGCGGTTTGTCTCCCCAGCATACCACATGCCTTTCAGTTTGCCTCTGCTTGGAAATGGGCTTGAGCTGTCTGATTGGACCCAGATGTGAACCTGCAGAATTCAAGCCTTCTCAGAACTTGAATTTGGGTTCCAGGCTGAGGCTGGGAGTAATGGTAAAGTTAGGTTCCAGATCAGCACTTCCTCAGATTCAAGCCTGTCTTAACACTTTTTTTTTTCTTTTTTTTTTTTTTTTTCTGGCTCTGCTAGGAATTGCAGCATTGCGAGCATCCTGATCTACAGGACAGTCCTCAGTGCTTACTGGAACCAAACGCTCCAATGAAGAGAACAAATGCCTTCATAAGGTACCCCATGCAGACTGTCTTCCTCATGGGTCAATATCAGTGACTGAATTTTGCTAAATCAATAATAAAAACATATACCTTACCACATATGCATGAGGTTGCTGCTAGAGAGCATTTTATTAGGTTGATTTTGCGTCAAAATGAATATTCACGTTCTATTTTAATGAGATATTTTAGCAACCTAAATGATACCATCTTTGGTATAATATTTAGAAAACAACAATTTTATGTGGAAATGTTTATCACAACCCAATGCTTAAATAAGCAACACCTTTCATTTACAGAACTATAGTATCTCCAGGATGGCCAGCCAGCTCTACTAAATAGGTTAAACAAAAAGAAAAATGAACCAAAACTCTGTTTTGGTAGAATTCAACACGGATCTATTGGATTTAGGGAAGGGAAAAATTCTGTTTTGCTAACAAATGTCACTCATTGGTAATTCAGCCTCAAGGATGAAATATACTTTAGAGGATTAAGCAGAAAGGAAACAATTTACTTGTTACTTTAAATTAATTAAAACTATTAGAGCAGAAGAGATGAGAACAAAGATGTTGCAATAACTTAATAGTATGGTGAAGGTAAATCATCCAGTGCTCAATTTATTTGTAACTGTGTGCTTGTGCATTGCAATGGAGAATGAACACAATCTTGTTAGCAATAATGATATTACTCTTAAGTCTTTGTTTAAATACTTCACGGAGGAGGAAATTAGAGACAAATAACATCCTAAAATAGGTTGGACTAGGAAGCAACAGTCATAACTCTGAATGCCTCACTCTGCATACACTTCCATTCAGAAAGCTCAAAGCAGAAGTCCTGGAAGTGAACACAAACCCTTTCCAGGTTGGAGTTGCTTTTTTTTTTTTTTTTTTTTAATCAGATGAAAGATTATCTCAATGCATCACAATCACAAGCTTTCCTTGCACTGCAGCAATGGTATAATTTGCCAGACACTGACTCTGGTGTGCAATGTGATGGCTGAGAACAGTTTTTAGCACAAAGTGCTGAGAAATACAATACGAACAATGCACTACAGATGGCAGTAATTTGCATTTAAGAAAAGAAGGCATTGTTCTTGTAGTTGAGGAAAGCTTATATAAATGGACTTATGCATATCTGTACATGTAGAGGGATGGCAGAAGGGAGGAATGGAACCGTGTGGGACTTCTTGTAAGGAGAGTAGGTAGGGCAAAGACATTAGGGACAGAGCCACCCTCTGTACTGGAACTGCTGCAACAAACCTGGATGGCTGTCCTGAATGAACAGTGTCACAAGAGGTATCATCTGCTGGCGGCTTAAATAACTTGAACAGGGAAGAGGAGTGTCTGCCTGTTTTGAAGATGCATGTTCAGTGCTGCATTCGTGCCAGGCAGAGCCGCTGTATCTTTCTGGTTAGAGACTGGAGATGATGCTGGAAAAGAGGTAGTGAATAATCCCCAAAGGAGTCGGAGTATGGCTAGAGGGAGCAAAGCAATTTAACATTATTTCTCATTCTGAAAAGTGCTCGGCATAAATATTGTTTAATTGCAGAGCTGGTTCCTGATAAACTGTCACCAGAAGAGGGCTAGAAATAAAGAAAAGAGATCTTAGCAGTGGTTCCGGATGCCTGGTCCAGAGAGGAGATGGGGCCTATTCCCAGCTCAGCAGTGAGGGGTGGAGGGGGTCTTGTCAGCACTGCTGGGACAAGTGGAAGTGTGCAGGGAGGGCAATCGCAGAGCCCTGGCAGGGGGAAGGCACTGCACTAGACTGATGACCCGCACAGACTGAGTTACTGCCAGATGGCTCCCAGCTGGGGGACTTAAGGAGACTGTGATCTGGCCTAATCAAATGCCTGGCACCTTCTCTCCCTGCCGTGTCCAGAAAGACGACCCTCACTGCCAGCAATACAAAGGATCGGGAGTGATGAGACTGCTTTTTACAAATACAGTCTGGGCAGCGCATGTAATTCTTTTTGTTGGCTCTCTCTCAGTGGCATTACCTTGAATATGAGGAAATTAAGGAGAAAAATTGCTATGAGCTTTGTAGGCCCTTTATCGCTTTAATCTCTTCTACTCTCTGCTTTCTATTTTTCTGTCTCTTGTCATCCATCTTTGCAGAGACAGTGACCAAGTTAAGCTAAACAACAATTTGGATTTGTTAGCCATGGATTTGATTTCTGCTTTCAGAAACTGAAATAGTCTAAATGTATTATTTTAAGTAGGACTAGGTTTTCAATGCAATTTCTGAGATAGCCAGAGCAAGAATTCAATAGATTTAGGGAGGGAGAAAAAAATACGTGGAATGTCTATGGGATGGAAAGTAAACTGCTCAGTTTCTGTGATCCCCTTTAGAAGGATGCAAGGGAAGGACAAGAAAGACTACACCCTGGAGCACGTACCCTTACAGAAACTTGGCACAGGGGTTGTTACTGTTTGGTGTTGTACGAGGCTCTACAGATACTGGCTGAGCCTGCTGCATGGTTAGTGCAGAGCCTGCAAGGGCTGTTTGTGTTAAGTTGTATTGATTGCTTCGTGTATAATTTAATAAAGTTGAAGCCTGCTTTCTTTCCTCGCAGCTATACGCTGCATCTGTCCTTGTTGGAGTGTTCCCATGGCAATCGTGGGCTGGATTTTTATTAGTTTGATTTACTCGATAAATAAATAGAAAAACAAAACAAGATAATTACCCAACAATGAATAGCTACCATATGAACATAGTGAAAACTACACCAAAGGCCACTGGCAACAGACAACACTTCTAGTTTAGAAGTAATGCAGAGATTTCCAGTGTAATTTTTCTGACCTTCCTTGGCCCTTCCTCCATTAGGTGTCAGGCTCTGTTGCTTATATGAGTTTCACTGCATACAAAATGTCTCTCCTGGCTTCTCACATTCACAGCATTGTTACTCTTTTTTAAGCAGTGGCTGCAGTTTTATGTTCTCTTACTACTTGGTCTGAACAGTTGCCCTTGCAGGGAAGAAACCTCCCTCCTCTTTCCCCAGAAGAGTGGTTGGAAAACCTGTGCTAACAAAGCAAATATCTGTGCTTTGCCAGAGGTTTGCTCTCCTAACAGACCAGATGAACACACAGGCAGGCCACTAATAGGCATCCAAATCACTCAGGAAAACAGCATTTCCAGGAGATGTGGGGATCTAGCTGGACTCCTGATAACCTTGGGGCAGATGGAGTCATGAGACAGGCAGCTTTTGCAAGGGACACTGCAGCACAGATATTTCACAGAAGAACAAGAGAGGACTAGTCTGGATGTTACTTAGAGGACAGGAAGACTTTGGCAGCAAGTTCATAAGGAAACCATATCTGATGCTTAAAATATTGAAGCATAGGTCACTTATTTTACAATACACTTGAACCAGTTTTCAACACACAGTTCATAAATGTTAGGAGACTGGGCTCCTGCTGTAGTAGCACAGCATTGGGTGAACTCAGAATGGAAGAGCTGTAAATGCGGCGGTGCATTCAACACTGACAATAAAATTTGACATGGGCGTCCCCAGGTACTTGTTTTAAAGTCTGAGAGCTCCTGACAGCTATGTATTGCTGAGGTCACTCCAATGACCAGCACTAGTGGAAAACTAGAGGATCTTTATTGTGGCTTCTTGTACCCTTGGGACAAGATGCATAGAGCGGGAGTGATTGTTTCTGAAAAGAGATGGTCCCGGGCTGTCTCTGCTGGCTGCAGGGTCCTTGTGTTTCAGTCAAGCACCATTTTAAAATCCTGACCTTTCATCAGCCTTCATATAAACTAACAGGACAAGAAAAATTTCTGCTGAATGTTCAACACGCTGCTAATCAGGACGTGCTATGCAGGATGCACCCAGTGGTGTTCAAGCAGCATACTAAGCTACGCTTTTAATCAGAAGAAGATAGTTATCCCTTTGAAGATCTCTTTTTTTTTCTCCAGAGGATCTCACACAAGTGCAAAACTTCCTAAGAGCATCTGCCGAATGGCTTAAGATATGCCTGAGTATGGGAAGCTTCTAAACCGATGTTTGGAATCTGCCTTGAATGCTCATCGAAGGGCACCTGTAATACAAGCTAAAATTTGTGGCTCTTATAGGGAACTGTGGATCCTGTTTCAAATCTTATTTCCATGAGAGTTACATCAGCACTTAAGACTTCCACTGCTGTTAGTGTAAACGTTTTTAAAATTAGTGCTAAAATGTCAGTGCCTTTGTGGAGAAACTATCATTAAGAGAAGACTCCCATGATGGCAGCCTGTTCCCACCATTAGACCCACAGAAACTGGGAGGCCTGGGGTCTGTTTCTCGACTCTGCTTCTGGCCTGCTGTTGCTTGCAACTCTTATCATCTCTCTGTAAAATGAGGATAAAGCTCGGCTTCTTTTGTAAAATGTTATGAGCGCTTCAGAGACAGATGTTTCAAAAGAACCAAGTTTTATTAAGAACCTCGGTTGTTCTCACCTCTTTCTCTCTCCTGCAGTGTGAAATATTGCAAGACCTGTGGCCTTGGAAAGTGCGTAGACTCTCTCATGAGCCTATCGCTGCTGACTCTGAGGCAAGCCTGCCTGGCGGAAGCTGTGAGCTGCGGGCCAGTAATTGTATAATTTCACCCTAGGAAATTTTCCACTTTTGTCTAGGGTAATACCCCAGACGAATAGTGTTCTGGAGTTATTACAGCCTGAATCAGAAGTTTAGGAAGGGGAAGAGTGAGCAGTTTCATCTCGGCTTTCCTCAGCAGAACAGTGAGAGAATCTGTCCTAAAATAAACGGGAAGAAAGCTCTCAGGTAATTCTCAGTCCAAACAAGTGGTAAGTGCTTCATCTGGGCACACAGATTATCAAGAAACCATTAGCAAGATTTGGTTGCTGGTCCCGTGAGTGTGTGGTGTACAGGTCGTCTCAGCCATTTGCAAAGCACTTGAGGGAAAAGCTTGGTGGCTTGGGGATGGGAATAAGCACCCTATCCTGCCTACCCACCACTGAGGCTTGGAGTGGATTAGAAATGACGAGCAGAAGTTGTAAGTTGGGACAGCCCCTTACATCTGAGATCCCTGGTGTTTAGCCCGTGCCTGTTCTTCTGACTTGTGGAGACATTAGGGAGAGAGGACAGTGTCTGAGGGGCAGGTGGAGAGGAGGTCCATCTGGATGGTGCATGTCTGCTGTCATGGGCAGGGCCTTCTGCCCTGCTCCGACCTCGTGACATTGCCTCCTCTGTGCTACACTGAGGTACCGAGGCTTTCTTCCTGACCCTTTCCCTTGCTAGCACTGAAGGAAGGTTTATTTTATGTAATCTGTTTTCTCTTCTTTAGCTGTTATTTTATTTTCATTTGCTTTCCACCTGGCTTCCTCTCTGCTGTTCAGGGCTGGACCCTGCCCCACCCGTTGAGGCTGCCTATGTCACTGTTGCTGTGATCCTGGCTGCTTTTGCACCTCACCTGTGCCATGACATAGGCTTTGGATGCCACAGCGTAACCTTCTGTAATGATTTTTGCTCTTCCCGGACAAATCCCCAAGGAAATCTTGCAGCATATGGTCTTTTGAGGTCCTAAGCCTGCAGTGTGGTGCATGGAAACTGTTTCCCCAGGAAGCGATGTTAACAGCCACTCTGAGCAAGGAGTAAAGCTGGATGGCTTCCTGCATCCTCCATCCATCCATCCTTTCACTACATATTGCTCAAATACCTTAGTGGTGGGGGTATTGAGTTGGGATATACTCAGACATTAACCACTAGGCTGTTCAGGTTAACTGGTAAGCAATCAAAGGATTTTACTATAAGATGCACAATTTTATTTGTTTGTTTATTTTGTTTATTTTTTAACTCCTAAACCTGCAACACAATCCAGGAATTTGAGTGGAGGGTTTGTCATATTCTACCTGGTCTTATAATTTTTGTACAGTATTAATATTTTGACAATGGAACTGTTTTGATCAAAGGTTGTATAAATCCCATTAGTGACAGCAACTGAACCTGTGTGAACCCTCTGTTAGGCCTTGTATCACCTGAATTTCTACGGTACAGTTAAAACTTCCACCTTGTATGTGTAGATATACTTTTATTTGAGCTCCTGTGGCTGTGGCTGCACGCTGTGGTGGGCTAAGGCATGGTGTGATCTGATGTAATGTGTGGGCTGCAAGATCCGGGCTCACCAGCATTCCTTAACTATGGGTTGTCAGCTCCACATCTCCCTGTGTTTGTCAGCTAGTGTCACATCCATAGCATTTTGGCTGAATGTTTCTTGTTTGCTCCAACTGAGAAATAAATAGAACTCTGGAAAACAAATGGTGCTGCTTTACCGAGCTGCAGTGATTTATGCACACGTCAACAGGAATGAGGAAAAGCAAATCCCTTCTGCTTACAGATATTTCAGGTTTCTGTTTAATAACACCCCAGGCCAGCCACTCTGAGGGCACTATTCTATTTCTTGGGTTGTTGAAATCATTTGGCCTTGTGCCTCACAACACCACATGGGGTATGTCTTAATAGACCTGAAAGGTATGGCATGCTGTGACTTGATTTTATTTACATTTATGTAAATATTACCGTGTTTATTTTAAAATGACTGAACTTCTGCAGTTGCAGCTCTGGGGTGGTAAAGGTCACTGAAAGGACAGTTAGGTTCCTATCGTCTCAATCTGGAAGACCTCACTTAAAATCACACTGTTTGCCATTTCTCGCTGTGCTGAGTTCATCCAGTGAAATTGTACTGGTGTGTTGTATTTCCTGTTTTTTTTCTTGACTAGCCCAGTAACTCTAGTTGGCTTTCCAATGGCAGAATGACAGCTAACAGAGCTCTGGATAGTATGAAAAAAAATGTAATGCCAACAAAAAATTAAACTTTGAAGTATATTTTCTTTTATTTAACTGAAACTCCTCAAGCTCGTAACTGACTGTATTGGATGCCTGTGTCGCTAACATTAGAGCTTCATCTCAAAAGGACAACTTAACTAGTCAGAAAAGGAAGCTTTGAGGCACTACAGGTGTAATGAGATAAGTCAGTTTCTAGCTTATTGTGCAGTGCTGGTCAGGAATTTTCTGTCAAAATGTTTTTTTTTCGCTCATCAGGAATCACTGATTTGACAGCTGTTAGTGGAAATGTACCTATCAGTTTTGGCAGGCAAGCCTTCTCACGCAGGAGAAGGAATCTCTGGAGAGGTGCAGCTGCCAGTCCGCGGAGCATCCCGCTCACCCCGGCATGGCTAGCAGCCCTCCCTGGGTCCTTGGAGACTTCTTCCAGTGCTCTGCCGACCCGGAGACCTGAACTTCCGTTTCTAGTAGCTCAGATGGGTAGGGCTGCAGGCTGCTACTGCTGTTATGAGGCTTTCTCAGTCTCTAGTTACAGCTATTTCATGTTCAGCTAAGAGATTAAATATTTATTGGGCCAGAGAGGATGCAGGTGACTGAAACTGTTATGGGATAGCCATTTAAACTGATTCTGGTGAGTGAGGTCCTGCCCCTGTTTCCCCTTCACCCCAAGCCTGGCTGCATGTTCCTGTCTTCTTACTTGAGTCCAAAGTCATGCTCATCTCACACCGCCTGCAGACCACTTCCCCAGGGAAGTGGTCACTGCACCGAGCCTGTCTGAATTTAAGAAGGGATTGGACTGTGCACTTAGTCACATGGTCTGAACTTTTGGGTAGACCTGTGCGGTATCAAGAGTTGGACTTGATGATCCTTAAGGGTCCCTTCCAACTCAGGATATTCTATGATTCTATGATTCTATGTCAGAGAGCTAAGGTCTGTGGAAAACGAAAGATACAACACTGAGGCTCAGATTCATGGCTGTAAACCCATTCACCCCAGCTACACGCCCTGATCAATAAACAAATGGCTACTTTGGGATGTCTCACTCTCTGCTTGTAATTTCCCCCAGTGGAGCATCACAGAGATCTCTAGGTTTCATCCAGGTGTGGAATCAAGAGGTCCATCCCGAAAATGTCCCACGCCTGCCTCTTTTCTCCCTTGTCTTCTGCAGCTCTCTTTCTTCTCTCTCTGCTGTTCTGTGGCTCTCAAACTAAGCTAGAAAGCCCTGCAAGACCAGGAGACTCACAGACATAGTAAATGGCTTTATACATGTGCTTCCCCAGAGGTTTCAGTCCCAGTGGGGTGCAGCTGACCTTGCCCAGAGGCAGCAGAGCCTATTCAGCAGGACTGTGCCTAGCACCTAATCTGCATCATGTCCTGTCCCCCGCCAGCTGAAAAGTGTTGTGCTAGGGAAATCTGCTACAATCTGAAATCTGTCTCCCAGCTCACAATGAGTTCAGTGGGATTACTTCTATTGCACAAGGCTGGTTGGCACTGCCACTTAAAATATTTCCTTTTTTAAAGTTAGTTGAGACTTTTTTTTTTTTTTTGTTAAGGATAGTCTACACGTGAAGCTGTGAGCCTCTGCTCCCAGGCACAGGGTGCAGGTAACTGCTGAGCTGCTGCGGAAGGTAGCAGGTACTTTGACTGGTTCATTGCTAATTATTGCTTCAGTAAACAACAGCTGTTCAGATGCAGCTCAGCTTCTTGCTTTGAAAAGATTACAGTGCCCAAACTGTAGTCTGGTATTATTGAAAAAAGAAAAAAAAATGTTATAATCATTTCACTCCCCTACTGCTACAGATTTTATGGGCCTTGTAGTGCACTGTTATGTCAGGCATATTAATTGCTAGTGAGTCGATGTTAAGCAAATGAAACAGCTTTGTGCAGTGTTTGGACACTCGGTTATAGACAGTTTAACAGCAGTCTTCTGGAGAGACTCTGCATTAGTCTTAGATTATATCTCAGCACTGGAGGAATGGCTCTTTCAAAGTAACTATAAAATGAACCATTGCTGCCGTGCAATAGCAGTAATAAGCTGTTAAGGTACCTTGCAAAGCATGAGGTCAGAGGCAGTGTGTTCTTCCAGCCACCCAAGAAGTGTAATAGCAACTAATTAGCACAGCTCCTTCAGAGGCTATTGCTATTGTAACCGGAGGAAAGAAAGGAAGAAAAGTGCAAAGGGGGGGGGGCCTCTACTGTTACTATCTGCCCTTTAGATGAAGGAGTTGTTGGTACTAACTTAACAGAGGGTGAAGGCCTGACCCAGCACAGCA
Organism: Anser brachyrhynchus; assembly: GCF_964034855.1. Taxonomy (NCBI): domain Eukaryota; kingdom Metazoa; phylum Chordata; class Aves; order Anseriformes; family Anatidae; genus Anser; species Anser brachyrhynchus. Next base: position 21,947,080 of record NC_137698.1, read on the forward strand.
CTGAGTGTCACTGATGTGCTGCTGCCACTGAAAAGAAAAATGGTCCTGTTCCCTGCTCCATGCAGCTCCTGCCCTTCTGCTTTCTTCCTGAGGAGCAGGATTTATAGGGACATCTGATTTGATTTATGGGGGAGTGAAATCACAAATTAACCATCCAGGCACACACTTTGCTGCACAACATCAGACTCAGCCCTTCCTTTCCTCCCTCCCTGCTGAGCTGCTGTCGCTCTGCAGCAGCTGGCTGGGCTATCGGCCTGGCGTTGGTGTTAGCCACTGCGGTGCCCATGGCCAGGGACAGCCTGGGTGCCAGCCACCGGGGGTCTGGCTCTGGCTATAGCAACCCCTTCCAGCTACACCACGAGAGGCAGCGGGAACACAGCTCTGTGTTTGAAGTAATTGATCTCTGTGTTGTTGCATTTCACTGGCGGTGGATGACAGCCATCTGTAAGTATCTTTTGTGCAGTTAAAAAAAAATGTATTTTACTAAATGCATATGCCAGTAGTCAAGCTGGTGCCCTTTTATTGTATTTAGAGAGGAACAAGGTGGTATTAGCACAGCTACACATCATTGGTAGCGAAGAGTGTGATTTGCCACAGAAAGGGCCCCTCTTTGGGATTTCTGACTGGGACCTGCCGCTGGGGCTGGGCCATGCAGCAGGCTGCAGTGCTGGTGGGGAGGCTGAAAGAGCGGGCAGTGCCTGGCCTCATGCAGTGTGGGTTTTAAAACTGCATTTAAAACTGCGTATTGCATTAGATTTGAAGCTGGTGCTGCCCTTCTAGTTGCTGCCATGTGCTCTGCAGGTATGAAATGTTAAGCTGCACCCAAGAGCCACAGCGTGCTTCAGGTTGACACAAGGTGAAGCAGGATCTCAACTTGGTGATTTTTATTCATTTCACTTAATTTAATTTCACAGGATCTTAACGTTGTGTTTCTTAGCCATCGCATTTCTCTTATTTATCTGTTTTTGTGAGAACCCGTCCTTGCCGACCTGTAGGGCTGAGCGGCCCTCACCGGGCCGACAAAATGGCGGCCCATGCACCCCCGGGGGGCCGCTCCCCGGGGCCGGCCGCCGCCGCCCTTCCCCTGCCCGCCAGGGGGCACGCGAGCCATGGCGGCGCCGCTCTGAGGGGATCCGGGCCGGGCCGGGCCGGGCCGCGCCGGGCCGCCTGCACCGGTACGAGGGCAGCCGGTGCCGAAGAAGCTCCGCGAGGGGCTCCAGCCCCGCTGGCTGCGGCGCCGGGGGGCTCGGTGGTACTGCCGGGGCTGGTGCTTGGTTGAGCCCGGGCACCGTTTCGGACCGGGGGAGCTGGGCAAGGAGCTTGGAGCGCCGTTTCAGTGTCTTTGTGAAGTGGGGAAGGAGCCAGGAGTGAGCAATTTTCTGCCCGCTGTTAGTTGTAAAGTAGATTAAATAGGTTAGAAATCCGCTAGCATGCAAGCCCGTCCTAGCGATGCTGCAGGCATCAGCTCTTCATTTTGCACCAAATAATGACTAGCTGCCGCCCCACCTTCACCCAAGCTGACAGAGCATGAAACACCTGGGAAGGAGCAGGGAGAGTCAATAATCGAGGGCAATGTATGCTCAGGGCAAAGTGCAGTCACTGTTGGCACAGACAGGATTTTTTTTTTTTTTTTAACCTAAACACTTGCCTCTGGATACTTTGGAGACATAAACATGCAGGCATATTGGAAGTACTGACTCCTGCTACACTCATGAAAAGAATTTAATAGAAAGTGAAGGCTTATTTTAGTTAGTTTTAATAATCAGCTGCTATAAAGAGTAATAGAAAGTCTTATCTCTGCTGTGGAAACCAAGCTATGATTTAAAAATGTTCCAAGCTGGCTCTGCCCATTTGAAAAGTCTGGGCTTTTAGAATATTTTTTGTTGGCTTCTGTCAAATTAATGTGGGTATTTCAGGGTTGGAAAGGGGGAGGGGAACAGGGGGAGACAAACCCTAAACCTCTGGCCTGGCATTTACCAGAGTTGAAAAGTATTTACTTTCATATCTAATGTGGGGCCAAATGGACCGTGCCATCATCTAGTCTAAACTCCATCACCAGCATCCATCAAACATAATTCCAACAGCCTTCTTGTTTTTGCCAAAAGCTTCTGGAAAATTCTTCCCTTGTAGTTTGCTCTAGCGGTCATGAAGCAGCTGCCCCTCGCCCTGCTTTTTTTTAGTTCCAAATGTGAATTTATCAGAATTGCCTTCCCAGACACCGCTTCTGCCCCCCTTCCCACATTTAGAAGCACTTTACTCCAATGTGTTTTTTTCCTCTGGAGGCACTTACAGTCTATTGTCAAGGCACCCTTTGGCGCCTTTTTTTTTTTTTTTTTGTTGAGCTGTTTAAATCTCTCCCTGCAAGCAGCTGTGAGCTGTGTCTTTTTTTTTTTTTTTAATGTTCTTTTTTTCCTTTTTGTTTTTGCTAAGCCTCAGATTTATTTGTGATGTCTCCATGTGCGCTCTCTCCAGGGTTTTAACAGCTTCTTCACAATGCATGCTCCAGAACTGTATGCAAGAGTAGTGTTGCCAGTGCCATACGCAGAGATAACATTGCCTTCCTATTTCCCTTGTTTAACAAGGCCAATAATCTCATTAAGCTTTTCCACCCTTATGAGCTCTTCATTGCCACCACTATTGTACTGGAATCTCACAATGAGTTATTTATCTATTATGCGCTCCTCATTCTTTCCAGTCATTGCTTTCTTGTAGGCTGCTACATACCTTTCATAGTGAGATTTGCATTTCTTATTCTGAGATACTTTACTTCTGGAGTCGCCTGTATTAAAATGCATTTTGTTTGAATGGGCTCATTTTAGCGAGTGATCCATATTGTTCTGTTTGACTGCCCTGTCCTAGCCATTATTTGCCACTCCATCAATTTTTGTCATCTGCAGATGTTGGCATCACTAATTTTTTTATATATACTACCCTGTTGTTGCAGAAAACGGTGACTAGCACTGGGTCTTGTGCCCCTTCTCCTCCCTCTTTTTTTTTGCCCCATAGTTTTTGTCAGCAAACACTGGATGGATTTTTCTACAGCATCAAATGACATGCCTATAGCCATTCTCAGATTTTAATTCTTCAACTGGTTTCTCTGTTAGCTTTCCATACACTGATTTGGTTTGTTTTTGATTGAGGTAAGGTCCATTAGGTAGCCATTCTTGTCATTTTGGTTTTAAAATTGTTCCCGGGCTTGGAATGTGGAAATACTTCATTGTGTTGGGATAGCAATTATTTCCAGCATGCCTCTGTAATGCATGGCACTCTCTCTGCTGTCTCAGACCGCTTAAGTGTGATTGAGTAACTAGAGCTGGTTGAAACATGTTGTCGCCTTCCAGCCTTGTTCTTAGTTTCTTCCTTTTCCTCCTGAATCCCAAAAGGCTTTATTAAGACAGCTTTGTGGGAGCCATTAACTCTAAGCTGCATAATTACCTTACTATGAGCTTTGACTCAGTTTATAGTAGGGAAAAAAATTGCATGTGTCTCTAGAAATTTATATTCCTCAATGCCAGAATTTTAACTTAGTAAATTAAAAGGTTTACTCAATTTACCTAGGAATTTATGGTAATTAACAGCAGGAGAGTTTACCTGCAGAACTACTAAATACAATGAGGTAGGGTTTGTGAAAACATGACGCTAATGAGCTGCCATGTTGTTACGCTCGTTCTTCACCCTCCAAATTGCCCATAAGACCCTTAGGTACTTCAAGAAAGGCATGTTTTTGCTGTTTAGCATGCTTTGTTTAGAAGTGGGGCACAATGTTTAGCATATTTATCTTTATTTGGGGATGCATTTTATGTCATCCTTGCATGAATCAGCATTGTATCAATTTGTGACACTAGAAATCAGGCCAGTTTTTTTTTTTTCTTTTTTTTCTCTTAAGGAATGTGTATAAAGAATCATGCAGCTAAGATAAACCTCATGCCAGTGTTTGTGAGATGCTGGGTGACTTCGCTCCCACTGCTGGGTTTTAGACCAGCTGCTGACAGGACACGTCCCTTCCCTCTCCCTCCCCTGTCATCCGCAACACATCCCGTTACTGAAGCAGGGCAGACTGTGCCTGGGTGGCCAACAGTATGCTCTTGTTCCTCTGCCACCCTCACTGTGCTAACTGCAATATCCAGCATTATATTGTGCGATCAGGAGGTGGCCTGAGAAACACACCTTTTCATCATCTTTTCACCCTGAGAGGCCTAAGACATTTTGGGGGATCTGCAACAATTTCTCTGCTTCTTGAGATGAACAGAGGAGCTGCATTTTTTCAGGCTTTGGTGGCGTGCTTACAGCAAGTGCTGGCTTCCTTATCTACACTACTATTAACGTTGAAAATGGGCCAGGAGGAAGGAGTGGGGCTTAACTATTACTAGGACTTTCACTTTTTTCTTAGTTCTAACCTAGGCACTCACACCGTTAAATTTTGCCTGACATGGTCCTGCCACAAAGCTGAAAACTTCAGAGGGAAAAGTTAAAGTCCTCAGTACTGTCCGTCAGTGCGATGGCTATGGACCTTGTGTGCCTCTTTCCTAGGAGAAGAAAATTGGCACGTCCCTGTCAATTCACTGGTGTTCGTTTTGGGCTTTATTTTTGATCAACGAGCCCCAGAAACTTGTGTGTGCAGTCAAAGATCAATTTAATTTTATAAGCATCGCATATTTATTCCTTAGCACTAATTGGCTGTAGATGAGAAGCTGATCAGTCTGGTCGGTTTGGACGTGGCTGTGCAGCTAGGGATATTTCCCTGTGCCTGTGCTGCTCAGTTCACGCTGTGTGATGCTCTCTGCTTTGGCTTATTTTTAACCCTGGCAGCTTCCAGTAAGTGTCAAATAAACAGCTTCTAATAAGCTGCTTAGAAGCTGTTTCTAGTAAGTGTCTTTGCTTTGCATTTCCCATCCCCAAAGAATTATACACTAGTCCTTCCTATTAAAGGTTCTGAAACTCGCCATATGTGTAGCTGTAGCTTGCCATTATGGAGGTAACCGTAAATCATGGTATTAACATTTTAAGAAGTTTTTTTTTTTTCTCCTTCTTTTTCGTGATGTGCCTTTAAAAGAATAGCATAAAGATTCAAAACTGTGTTTTAATTCACCAAGTTTTAAACTCAGCAATTGAAGACAGAATTCAAACATTTTGTCATCTCGGATTCTCTGCAAACACAGCCTATTCTCTCATAGACAATCATTTTAAACTGTTATTTTATGCAGTGTTTCTTCTTTTGCAGTCTTTCAGCCATCACTTTAAAAGTGCCTCTGAAGAGTGGCAGTGGTAACTAGCATTTTTTTTCCTTGTCAAATGCAAATCTCTCACCTCCCAAGTGTGAACATACAAAGCTCTCTGACTGGCTTTTTTTTTTTAATAACAAAATTAGGGCACAGTTAGCTAAGCAGAGTGACCCGATTCATGCTGGATCAACACGTTATCAACTTGAGGTTGTCACTACAAAGTGTGGTGAAGTCTGCCTGTTCCAACTAAAATCAAAGCGGTCTCCTGACATACAGTAGAGCTGAAGTCAGCAGTTTCTACAAAGTGGGTCTAAATGCAGATTGAAGGATCTCTTCTGTGTACATATGTAACTACCAGTGCCAACCTAATTATTTCTAATCAAATACTTTTTGTCGTATTTTTACTCAGGAGGACATGAGAGAAAACAGTTCTAAGTGATTTTTTTTTTTTGTTCTTTGGCTTTTCGTTATCTATAGAAGATTTGACTTTGTGAGGTATATTTAATGTTTTCTCTAAAGTAGGCCACCCGAGAGATCCCATGGAGTAATTCACTTTGCTGAGTTAGCAGACTAAGCCATTGGACGGAGGAAAAAAGACACTGCCAACTGTGAAGCAAATGAATCAATACCCGTGCAACTGGATCGCTTTGCTTCTTCCGATAGAACCAGAAAAGCGATAGTGCAGCTGTAATATCTGACATACAGGTTTAAAAAGCAAATATAAACGCACACACACGCACACATTGGGTTGGCTTTTATTGGAAAGCCTAGATGCAATCTATAGTTATCAATTTGTGGAAAATTCAGGACACATATAAAGTTAAGAAGGCAAATTAAAAGAACAATACAAATCAGACGAAATATACATCTCAAAATATCAGGATAGCATTTTGACTGGCATTGCCTAAAATACTTAGAATCTCCTTTTTTTGTAATATGTTTCTTTTAATTATACATATCTTTTTCTTTAAAAAGATCTTTTGTTTATATATTCCCCAAGGTCACTATTTCCTGCAGGAGCATGTCCAGATCACAAGTCTTTTTTTAGCAAGAAATAGGCTCATTATACCTACTAACAAGGCCACTAATTGGCTTGATTTGACTTTATCTAAAATGATCACCAACAGATACTATAATTTGTTGTTTATTGGTGCCAGAACAAAGGAGAAGGAACTGGTACGCGTCAAGTAGAAGATATATTTCATTGTTGACATGTTATACAAGCTTTTCATATTCAAACAGAACAGAAACATTTGACATAATTTAGAATATGAGCCTATTTCAACAGAGAGCACTTACAGCATGCTAAATACAGTGCTGTGGAAGAGCCACCCAACAGAACTGCGAACACCTAGCATTTTACATCTTCAAAAATAATACGTAGATCAATGACACGCCGCTGGGGTCTGACATATCATCCTCCTCTCTAAATTTAGGGCCCTCAAGGCTTCAAAGGTAAAAATACTAACAAACAACTAATCTGTGCTTTCATTCTAATAGATGATTAGCATTGATTATATGTGTAATTAGTTCTGTATGCTCTACCAAATACACACATACAGTAACAGCACCGATACTGTAGATTCGGTAGCAACTTGGCCGGGAGAAATTCAAATCTGTTTATCAAACAATCCTAATGTGCAATTTAGAGTATGTAATACCATAGACTCTCAGAATACAAAGCAGTTAGAAAACTATTTTTATTACATCCACTTGAACCATTCATAGTTAAGACACGTTCACTTACTATGTTTCGTCATTATAATACATGGATAGAAATAACTGTGTATATTTCAATGAACATCAAAAAAAAACCAAACAATTTTGTCTCATCTTAAAAATATTTGTTTTTGTGGCTGAATTTAGTGCTCATGAGAGTAAAGCTCTAAGAATGGTTTCAGCCAATATGTAGAACAGATGCCATAGATGCCCCTACAGGCTTCCTATAAGGAACCAGCTGCACACTTCAGTTACGTCCTGCAGCAAATACACTGGGCCTTGGAGCAGAGCATGCCAAATCTATGCAGTGGTGTTGAGATGCAGACTAGGCACTAGGATTAGACCTTCCTCTCCATCCCCGTGTTCTGTTTTCACAGTAATGGAATTTGATCTGCCAGCTGAAGGCCAGGAAATGAACCTACTGAACAGCCTGCCTGCCTAAAGAGCTATTGTGTAGCATCAGGTCAGAGGTACGCTTCTTCTATCTGGAGTTATAACATCTAAAAGAGCTGTACTATACAGAAGACAAAGTTGACATAACTGGATGAAACTACATCATTTCTTCTTCTTCTTCTACATACAATTTGCCAAGCACCTGAGACACTATTCTCTCCATTGTGAAACAAAGCTTCTAAAAAAACAACAGAAACCCCACTTGGTATGAATAAATGTCCATTTATTACGTTAGGGCTGAAAAAGACAAGGAAAACCCAACCTATTAAAGTCTTCCATCATAATAAACGAGACTTATTTGGTTACTGTGCCTTCTAACAATGACTGATGAAGTGGCACTGGCCTGGGTGACAGGAGAGGTACAGGAGGGAAGGGAGCTGCAGTCTGATTCAGCCAGCCACTTTGGAGTGTTTCATCCTATCAGCAGAGTGATAGATGCACAGCTTTAAACCTAATACAAAAATATTAACACTTTTGGACATTAGTTATCACTGTTATATCTCTACAATATAATCCTTTATACTGTACAGCTATAACATAAAAGGTGCAATTCCTTTTTCTTTAAAAAAATCACACACAGCACATGTTTTTATCATTTTATTTTTAAGTATAAACTTTTTTAAACACTTTACATAAATTAACTCCTCTGAGACTAATATTTGATGTACAGTAAATTGTAATTCATATAAAAATCCATAAACAACTTGTCTCACATAATTTACAAAAAAATCAGGGTTTCCTTTGCTTATCTGTAACAAGGATTCTACTTGCAGTTTTTTTCCCCCAAGGCAAACCATGTTAGCATTGTAAAATCCATTATTAAATTCCCATGGTAGCATAAGTCACTTGTGCCAATGTCCTTTTAGAAAGCAGCACAGTTTAAAGCAGTTGGGTTGTCTATAAACAGTAATTTTTGCCCCACGTTTTAAAATTAACAGATATATACCACATCCTATGCAGTGAGAAAGAGAGAGAAAAAGAGAGAGAGAAAGAGAGAGACTACTTCTGGTAAGCAAAGGTCAACAATTCAGTAACATTTGGAAACACTGTATGGGTCTGTATCTTAATTAAATACAGTGCCTCAAAGGAACAGACAGCCTGTTGCAAGATCTTTAGGCCTTTTTCTTTTCTTTTTTTCTTCTTCTTCTTTTTTTTTTTTTAATACTTTTCAGTCCAACTTGAGTGCAGCGATATGCATATGTAAACATATTCTTTAAAGCAGATCACCTTTAAGGTCATTGAGAAAAAAAAAGTTTTGTCATTAGCAGTATCATTCTTCTGGAAGGCGCTCTTTTCCTTAGAGTCCATTCGGATTGTGCTACAGAAAAAATCTGAGCAAAGATGTAAGCTTAGGCTCAAGTAGTAATGCAGCAAAACAGTTTGGTCTCCTTTTTAGAAGACACTGGTACACAGTCTCTTTGGCAGCCTGAGCTAAGCCAGTGTGTTACCTCTTTCCTATCTCACTTTGTCTGAGGAACTGTATATTGTTAGCGCTGTCTGCTAATTCTGGATATTGCTCCACAGAGAGTACATAGTACCCATCATATCCTTGTACCTTTCCAGCACTTAGCAACTGCCTCTTTTCTCCTTCTGTCCACAGCCTGGCGCCTTCCTCTCCATCCCTTACTCTCTGTTGTTCTCTGGCCCAGGCACTGGAAAGGGCTCTTTGCCTGGCTTGCTCCAGTATTCGGGCTTTCTCCTCATCAAGCGTCATGCCATAGCGGACGTGAAGTGCTAAAGCACCGTATTGCATTTCAACATCGGCAAACCTACGAGTCCTGCCGTTTACCACGGTCGTGGACTGGGAAACGGTGACGTTGATGCCATTCTCCAGGGCCTTCCGCCCACTCGTCAGCCTCAGCGTCCCAAGGTCACTCTCGGGGGAGGTGGTCTTGATAAAATAGTGCGTGTCCTTTCCTTCAACGGTGAAATGCAAGTTTTCTAGGTAGTAGGCATTGTTCAGAACAGCTGCCACTTTTATGCAGTCCTCGTTTGCGATGTTGAGCACGTTCGTTTGCACTTTCCCTTGATTGACAGCCAGCATCACCCCCTTCCCGATCAGAGACTTCACTGTAGCAAACCACAGCCACGACTTCTCTCCGCTGGATTTCCGTCTGCTGACCTGCACTTCTGCCATCTTTCCCAGGGAAAGGAAAGCCTTTGCTTGTCTCGCCACTTGTTGTTGCACTCCAGAAATTGGCTGTAAACAAGAACAGAAGTTTTACCAACCATCTGTAGCCCTCTAGATGCCAAACAGGCAGGCTTTCTTGGTGCGCTGCCCATGGACGACAACAGGATATGCCACAACTGACAGTGCCAAGGAGTTAATTAAATCTACATACTGCTTGTTCTACTGAGCTGCAAGACTATTTGGTTTGATAATGTTTCTCTCTTTGTCTCCCTGAGAACCTGCGCATGCACAAAAGCACTGTTTATTTCACAGGCTACTTGGTGGGCCACACAGGACTTTTGCAATACTAATACTTAATAGGGGAAAGAGCTGTCTTACTACGGTGTTGTCTAATCCTTTGAGCCTGTTCAACTGTGGTTCCTGTCTACCACAGTTCCATCTAAATTGAGGAGATTCTTGCAAGTCACGAAGCTGTGCGTTAGAAGGAGAACAAGCCTTTCTTTACACCGAGTCAGGAGATACAGTCTCTTAAGTAGCTGCGGTCCAAGGCCAAACTGCAGGGAGGCTCTCATATCCCCTGAAGCTGGTAAACGAAGGGGGCAAACCATGAGGATAGGCTTTATGGCAAAAGAGGAGGAGGTAAATGGTACGGAGCAGAGGAGTGGAGTGTTGGGGACTGATGCTCTTTCTTGCAAATACAGGCACAAACTGACAAAAGGGGATATGTGAAAAAGCTGCAGCCACTCCAGCTACGTGAGCATCCATTTCCCTTCAAGTCTCAGCGTGCTGGCTGGGGCCTGAAAGAGACGAGCGGTCTCTCTCCAGAGAACTTCAGAGGGGTGTAATCCTGAATACAGCAAAGTGCTTTGTTGACAGCTGGCAAAGAAAAGGGGCAATGAATGAAAATAACCAACAGGCAAGTCTAAAATATGCTCACTTATTACTTCATGTTTTCCCTTATCTAGGGTGTTCTTGTTGGAAAGGCAGGTGTGCCATAAAGGGGAGGAAATTACAGTTGCAGTTCTGAGGTGCAAAGGCACACGATGGGAAAGCTAGGGTAGGAAAATATGTTTTAAAAGTTTGTTTGACTGTTAAGAGCTACGTGTAGGCCAGTACGCTAGATGCACTCTTGGTAAGGTGAGAGGACAACCAGAGACCAGGACCTGTCAGCAGAACTGCTGTGGTTAGCCCCAGTGGCAAGGAAAGTAGAAGCAGCCAGCAGGAATGGTTACCTAGCGTGGCCAGACAGCGGGGCAGCTCACATTATGGGGTCGACTGTGGTTGGGATGAGACCTTACCACTGTGCAGAATAGGCACATCCTATCTGTCTAACCCTGGGGCTTAACAACAAGCTGTGAATGAGATCGTATTGACGGAGGTGGAGAGCAGACAGCTGCCCTAGCAGTTGTCTCAGCAGGAAACAGAGAGAAAGATTTTAAATAGCTTTGGCTGCACTTTTGAAAAGGAATAGTTAGTTTCTGTAGATTATCCAGCCTATCTTCCAATTGACCCTTTGTCCTTTCAGTAAAATATTGTGTAAACCCACTTAACTCTTGACTGACAAATAAGGCATGAGCCTGTTCACTCTTCCGAAATTTTTGGATGGGATACCAAGCAGGAGTCATTAACGCAGACTCTGCAATCTTAATTCAGCCTCGCTGCTAATCAAAGCTTGGCAAAAGGTTTGCAAAGGCTTCTCTGCTTTGCCACAAGGGCAGCTTTCTGGAGGGTACAGTTCCTGAGGGAATTCAAATTGACTTGGGCTCTCAACTCCCCTTAAATGTGGCAGATTCTTGTCTGCACTTGCTAACAAGTATGAATTTCAGCTGTTCTGAATCCTACAGGAAAGCTATTGAGCACAAGATATATTCTAGCCAGCACACTCATCAGTGAGAGCAGCAAGATGCTATAACAACTTAATGACAAAATTTGTTTATTTTTAACGTAACCTCAGAGCTCTGAAGCAAAACCTCAGAGCTGAGTACAGCTCACTCCCTAAAACGTTTCAAAATACTAAGCGTTTCTTATGTTTACTTCTGGCTCCTGGTTGTGTTTGCTTATTCAGCAGTGAATACCAAAGTTACAACTTCTTCCTACCTGAGAATTTTGCATCTTTGTTTTCCTTCCCCCCCTCTCTCCCTCCCTCCTCCTTCGTCATGTTGCATGTCCCTGGCACTCCTCACATGCCTCCCTGGTACTCCTGTCCTGAAGGAAGGTTTCTGACAACTAGCTGGCTGCTCCCATCTCTTTGGCCAGACTGGTTCTCTTCCTGGTGCCCTTTCCCTGGCGGTACTGGGTAATTGTGTTCTTTAGCCTTTGAGATCTAAATAAACAGCCTCTAATGGTTCCCCACAGCAGTGCCTGATGACAGGTCTCTTATCTCCTGGTAACAGCCCAGAGTACGTGCAACACTCTTTACTGCCTCTACTATTCATGGACAGTACCATTCTCGTGGTGTACTCTATGGTCTTTTTCCATTACTTGGTCCCTGGCTATTAAACTACACAGATATTGGGTCACTTCATGCATGCAGAATTCCCTTCCATATATTCCCTTCCGCTGGGCCACCTTTTAATGATTTTTTTTTTCTAAATTAGCTTGCAAGGTTTTAATCTTGTAAAGTTCTCTATCATGATTCTTGTAAAAAGAGAATGGTTTTTGACTACTCATGATCAGATTACCCATTTTACTGTCTCTTATAACACTTCCTTCTTAACTGAGAACTGGAGAATTTTAGAGGGCATAGGTCTTTGATCTTTGAATAAGCTTGATTTGTAAACAACATTTTCTTTAATAGCGGGTTTGGATTTTAACTTTTACATTCATTTCTTTTATGATTTAAAATTCAAAGAGGTTTTCAGGTTTGCAGTTCATTTTCTTCCTCCCAAAAGAACTTCATAAGCACCTGGAGTTTTGGTTTTATGTAATATAATGGATTTTACCTCAGGTAATTTCATTTTCAATATTTTATCTTTACATATAAAACATGGTTAATATTAAAGAGAAGTAAAATTGTAGTGGTGCCTGGTATGCATAATTTATATCACCTGTTCTTCTGTTTATTTCACAGTCTATTTTTTGCTACAGTGTTCAGTTTCTGCCTTCAGGCAGAGTGTTAGTACAAATCTAATCTCTGTAGTTTCTGCTAGGAAACTCAGACATCTTTAAAGGGTCTTAAACTTCTTTTAGTTGATTATTGTCCTTCTGCATTTTTATTATTGCTGAAAGCAAACAAAAAGCTTATTTAAAATTGTACCTAGCTTAGCAAATCTGTAAGAAAGAACATCATCTGTAACTTCTTAAATTATTTTGAAAATAAATAGATAAAAATCAGAGGTTTGAAAAGTACTGTTCAGATTTAACTTAGCAAGTAGCCCTGGCAGGATTATCCATGCCTATTAAGAGCTGAATAGGAGGGAACATTCTATCTCCTTCCATTTGTATGCTTATCTTTGTTTCTTACAGGTATATCTTCCCATTGCTGGCTCTTCACAAGTTCATAGGAGGGTTCTGTTAAATCAAATTTAGGAACAGGAAAACCGGGAATGGCATTGTGCAGATGGAAGCCGAATGTCACCAGCCAGCTGTTAACATCTGAAAGAGATTAAAAAAAAAAAGAGAGAAAAAAAATGTTAGAATTGTTCAGTATTTTATAATTATTTGTTACCATTTGTACATGGAATAGCTTTTGACATAGTTGATCTCCTTCTGTAAGATGAAAATTATTCAACAGTCTTTGCTTTGATATGTATGGATTTAGATTTGTGCTACAGCTAGAATAGCAAGCCGATGTAGAAAACCTGAAGTCCTAAGCTTACGTGAAATTTCTGCTCTGTGTTCCAGGCTCTTTTGAAAGGTACTGCAGGTTTCAGCAATTTTAAAGGCCTCAGTGACTTCCAGAACGAATATAGGAGCACGACTGGGTGAGATTTCCTTCCAATATAGCCTAAACTAACTGGGATTTCAGGGTCATACTGATCACTCTCTTTGTTATACCTTCATCATCAATACATCAAAATAAAGCGAAAGAGTGCTGCTGAACACATCCAGTTCTTTTGTTATACATGTTTTATTGTAGTGTCTTCAAACTGTATCTGAAATAACACCTTTACAGTCAATTACCTTTTAAATGATTTGGCATCAAATTTATGTTGATTCAAGAGAAATCTCCCCCGCTTCCAGATGAAGTCAGATTGATGAAATTAAAAACTAATGAAATGTATTATAATTGTGTCAGTAAGTAGACAGAATACTAAATTAGCATTAGATAACATTATTTATGATACACTTTATGTTCTATTACAATAAATAAATTAGGGATGCTGGCAATTAACTAATTAAAAATTGTTGGGCAAGAATGGGTGCTCTGCCTTGCTAGTTTCTGTCTTTCTACCCTATCTGTCTTTCTACCCTATCTTGCACAAATATTAAGCTTGGTGGAAGTTGGCAACCTTATCGAGTCTAGTAGTTTTTATTTAAGAAAACCCCACACAAGTGTAAGAAGGAACAAAATTCTTCCAAATCTTAATAAAAAATATGTACCCAAAAATAATTTATAACCTTTCCAGATAAATGATATGCTTCATGAGGCTCTGGATCTAAAAATGCCAGCCAGCTGAATTAGTCATTGTAATGATAACCTCATATAAGCAGTATGTATCTATGTATTCCATATGTGGAAGATGTTAATAGAAGAACTAAAGCTGTATTATGAGGGCAACTTTTGAACCACGTGCATCATTTTCAATGCCACAAACAATCTGATTGCAACTGCATCCCCTATAGCACATGCTGCTAGAAGAGGCCAGATCCAAAGGTTTACTATCATCCTTGCTCCGAGGCAACCTGTTAGCAACCCTATTAATAGCTGCTGGTTTTTAAATTAATGCAAACCCACTTCATTCCTGGTATGATTCTCTGAGTGGTAGCCTCACAAAGTGGAGCTGAGCTCCTCCTTTGTCTAGTGCTGTCTGTGTAAAATATACATTTATTCAAATACAAAAATTCAAATGATTCTGATTGAGCCATGCACTTTTCAGAAACTTCTGGTGATGTGTGTTATTTTCTGTACGTAGATTAATGGAAAACAATACACATCGCTAACTCTAGATCCACGAAAAGCATATAGAGATTCCCTAACAACTCAATTGTACAAGTAGCATGTCAGCAGCTTTCTAGTGCCAAAAGAGAATTCTGTACTATGTTTGTATGTCCTGCTCTGTACTTCCCAGTCCTGCCTGTGTAGTCATCGGACTACACATCATTGTTGAACTTCCCTTTCTTAGCCAATTTACATTAGCAGCCTTGCAAAAACACGCTCTGGCAAATCAACCAACATACTTCCAGTGAACACTTTCTGCCGTGTTCATGAATTTAACTGGTCACAGAAAGACTCCTCCTGCCCTTGCTACTGTACATTCTCATTCCCTCTTGTTTTTGGTACACAAATATGCATTTCTTACTGCCCAATAGCCCTGATACATTAAAAAAACAAAAAAACAAAAAAAAACCAAAAAAAACCAGACTAATTCAAATGTAAGGAGATTATCATGAGTGTTCTTGAGGGGATCTTGCTCTTGTACTTGTTCAAGAAGTCTATCTATTTTCATTATAAGAGCACTTGGCAATGTATTACAATACTGGAAGGAGAACCTAGAACTCCCCTTTCCTTTCCCAATACACTGAGATCTCTGAGCAACCCAGTGTTACAGTTCAGTTGGTGGATGAGGAAGAGATGTATTGCACTGGTACGTTGAAATGTACTTTGGAAAACTCAACCCCTCTGTATACTGAGATACTCTGAATTATCATTTTGGGTCAAGTCTAATACTAGGGCATCATAAGGATTGTGTAGGACACAAGTAGTTCTCTTATTGTAGTTACCTATGCCTAAAAGCTAATAATATGTTGTGTATTTCCATCTCTCTTAGGTACCTAAATCAATGTCTAAAGCTAGACAAGATATTTCAAGATTGCTATTTCACCATTCATGATGAGCATGTTTGCTGTAGTTCATTTCATTGTTGAGAGCTTAATGTTTTCTCATAAATAGCTTTTCCAAATACAACATACCAAGGTACTTCACCAAAATTGTACATTCCAGTCTAAACTGGATGTTTATAGGCCTAGCACACCAAGCTGAAATCACTTTGTTGATCTGGTCCTAAATGCCAACTACTTTTCTGAACAAGTATTTTCCCTGAAAGTTTCTTTAGTAACCTTCCACACATAGTATCCTCAGTCTCTAATGCAGATAAACAGATTCCAGATTATAAGAATACAGAGACAGAAAAGTTTGAGCAAGTCTTGCAATTTAAGTAACCTTCTTTTACCTGTGATGTAATCCTTCACATCATGTATTTTACTTGCTGGGTTGTTATTTCTAAACATGTACAAATTAAAAGGAGCTGGATCCTTCCCAATTCTCTTCCAGACTTCAATATCAGGTGTTGTCCACCGGCCTGCCATTATGTCATAATCTCTTTCTCCAAAGTGGACTAGTTTGGTCAGTGGGTCGTATAAGCCTCCGTGGAATCCTATTACCAGCTGGAAGTCAAGGTTAGAGTCAAAGTAGATCTCTCCGTAAGCCGTATATTGAATTTGCTTAAGCATGAGACCATTGCTACTAAAAACAGCCAGTGGTGTCCCCGTATTGTCTGATGCAATGTAAAACTCATCTCCACTGCTAATCTCCATGGCAAAAAGATGTCCTTGCAGGTCATAGTAAAGAGAAGTGATTTCAGAACTTGAGTGGTTGTATACGTGAGTGATCCTGGTTGGGTAAGTAAGGTCTGCATAAAAAAACTGGAGATGCTGTCCAAGGCTGGTTTTACTGGAAACTCGTCGTCCGAGCCCATCGTAACGGTAAATCACTGTCCATCCACTGCCTTTGCTATAAACTCTAGTAAGAAGGCCCTTTGAACTGTATTCAAAGATTTCAGTACCCCTCTGACGCAGAAATCCATCTTCATCTAATCGATACTGCACGTCCCCTAGCCGGGTTATTCTGTCTCTCAGGTCATAGCGAAGTGGCGTCAGACGGGCACTGCTACTGGGGTTGAGCAAGTGGAGGTTGCCATTCAAGTCATAGTTGTATCGCCACATTATTTTTTCATTCAGATAAACTGTCTGGAGCTGACCATCTACATCATACTCGTAAGCATATTTTGTGGTGTTGGCAAATGGCCCAATCTTAATTTCTCTTTTTGTCACTCGTCCCATGTTATCATACTGAATTGTAATCCAATACATTAGTGACCGAAATATTTCGTACTGAATTTCCTTGATGCGACCATGTGCATCAAAGTGTTTTGTGTAAGTCATTACAGCTGTAGAGATGATTTGGTTAATATCATAATATATAACTCCAAATTTCCCGAATTGTTCTACTTTGCCGGAGATGTCGTCAAACTGGTAGAGGTCAATCGGCAATGGGGTTTCATTGATGACACCTTGCATGCTAGTCACTCTGAAACTATTGTCATAGCTGTAGTCAAATCGGGCATTTACCATTCCGTCTTCGCTAAAGCGGAAAATCTGTCTGTCAATCAATGGGCCAATTTGCCTGTATCTAATGGTGCAGATAAAGCCATCGCTTTGGAGGTTTACTGTTTTCAGGACTCCTGCTGTCTCATCATAAGTAAAACTAACTCTTGTACTATCGTATAAAATTTCTGAGAGCTTGGTCTGCCGTCTGTACTTGAATAATACTCTTCGGCTTGTCCCCAGGAAAGCAGTTTGAAGGAGCTGCCCTTCTTCATTGTAGTCCATTATAACAGAAGCATTACTTTCAGGGGGGTTGTATATATTCCGGTAATAGCCAATGGAGCGAATAGTCTGCATGGTATGACGAGCAACACTGGGCATGGTGACAGCAGAAAGCCGATCCAACAAATCGTATTCAAAGATATATTGCCGTTGGCTATGAAGCAGAAGAACCATTGACTGAAAATTAAGAACAGATTTTTACCATGTGACAAATGGTGGAGTACCCCCCCACATATACCGATACTATTTCTTCGCAAAAATGTGACATTCCCACTTGAGAAAATTATCTCCTCTTTAATTGAGTTATCCTTGACCTTACATGTTGTTAACATCTCCCTGCCTAATTTACTTGGATGCTTAATTTTAAGGGGTTCTGTAATTAGTAGTTCGACATTCATAATTTGCTACTTGTTATGACTGTATCACTCTTTTATCAAGCACTCACAGCTAAACAGCAGATTGTCAATGGATTCAGATAAGACATGTTTAATATGGGAAGAAGAAAAACTGTCTTGGAGCCATTAACTCAGGAGGAGAACAACATATGGGAGATACAATTTCTTCCCTACAATTAGAGATGACTTCGAAGAATTTGAATAGCCTGAGATCTCTGAATACTGTGTTCTGTACGTGTTAAGACATAGACAAAAGAATTGTTTGATTATTTATATCAGAAGGAGCCACTCGGAATTATTCTAACATTTTTCTGATGTGTGGCTATTATGTATCATAGGTCTGAATTAAATTATGTCTGCAATGACTAGCAAACAGTATTTGCTGAGCAACAGATTCAATAGGAACAATTTAAATCCCACAAAGAAATTGATTCTGTTTTTGCACAGAATCACAGCATGGTTTGGGTTGGAAGGGACCTTAAAGCCCACCCAGTCCCACCCCCCTGCCGTGGGCAGGGACACCTCCCACAAGCCCAGGTTGCCCAAAGCCCCATCCAGCCTGGCCTTGATCACCTCCAGGGATGGGGCATCCACAGCTTCTCTGGGCAACCTGTGCCAGTGCCTCACTGCCCTCTGAGTGAAGAATTTCCTCCTAACATCTAATCTAAAGCTTCCCTCTTTTAGTTTAAAACCATTCCCCCTTGTCCTATCATTATTTGCCTGAGTAGAAGCAGGCATGAGAACTCACAAGGGGGATTTTCACAGCTATTTCTAGAGGAAGAGCTATCATTCAGTAATCAGTATATCTAATGAAGAACTCTGATTTTTGCTTATTATTTATTTCTATGCTACAACATATAGGAAGTGTAAATTGAGAGACACAACTATTTAAAAACAAGATTTTCTTGGTAGTGAAGAAAGAAGTGAATAATTTACAAATAAATGATTTTCAACCGAATTATATTGCAGAGATCTAATTCCTGTACCTTATTTTAAGCATTTGAAATAAAAGGTAAATACAGATGCTGCTTAATTTAGAAAGTCATCAATTCTTAACAATTAGCTACAGCATGGTTACATATCTATTTTATAAAACATTCCCATAGGAACCACATGTTGATATGTAAGAGTAATTGAAATACGCTTCCACTACCTGTTTTTATGTTGCATACAGCAGTCAGATGCTGCACAATTTTAGCACATTCAAAGTATTTTTTAAACCCTGAGTGTTCTTTACCTTTTCCAAGTATGTGTAACTCCAAGTTTTCCCATCAGCAAACACTCTAGACACTATCCTTCCCTGTCCATCATACTCTATTTTTTCACTAGTCGTCCCACGCTGTACGCTGCCTATTTGCCCTGTGGATGAATAGGTAACATTGACAGCCATCAGCTTGCTGCTTGGTAGCCACAGCGTGGGGTGCCCTGATGTGTCGTAGGCAATCCTCAGCAGAAATTTACGGTGGTCATCGTAGATCTTTTCTGTCTTTGTGGTTCGATCAAAGTCAACTGAAAGGAGGTTTCTGCCATTAACCTTTTTAAAACAAACAAAATGACATCATAAATCATGCTGTTCAAACACTACCCACCTATTATTTCCACAAAATGCTAGCTATTCTTTAAATACCATTTCCAGTGATTGATTTGCTGTGTATATAAATTATTTTAGCAACTTCCTAATATAAATGTGATGCACTACATTAGCATATATTTTAAAAGGCTTCATTATATGAAGAGATGGCCCAGAATTTGTTGCTATTTGTGTTCTTTCTTGATGCTTAGTCAACTGTTAAGAAAATACTTAAAAATATGCACTGAAAACTTCTTCAATAAACAGTGCCTTTTCAGAGAACTAGCTATTTATTTTGTGGCAGTCTAAAATATACCTAGCAAACTATTAAGACATATCCCAGCAACTGCTGGTCCAGGTCATGACTATCAAACTCTAAGAATGAACTGAGTCCTAATCCTCCACAGCAAGTATTTTTCAAAAGAATAAATACAAAATTAAGATCTTCAAAACACATTTAATCTTCAAATTACGATCAAACACTTTTTAGAACACAGGCTTTCACCTTTCCAGTTCAGATGGAAATTTAACTCAGTATACGATCCACAGCCACAATGTATTATTATGCTAAAATCTTCAGTATAGGTTTAAGTCCTTTGCCTAATTAACTGACCAGTTAAAGCCATAAATGGCTGGAAGACTACAGAACCACTGCAAAACAGTTATAAATGCTTTGAGGTTTGTAATTATTTTGATTTCAAACAGATATATTTATTTATTTAATTATTTTAATTAATATATGTAAACAACAGTGATGAATAGTGAGTTTTATGTAATACCTTTAAAACTGGAATATGTACCCTCTGTTTTAGTGTTTCAAATATGCTAACTTTCAGTTTCATTGAATCAGTTTTCATTTTTTGTATTTGTGAAATGAAAACGTCTGTTTTTCTTTTCCCATACTGGCATTTTTGCAGTTCTCTGTTCATCTTCTGTAACTGCTTTCTAGTGTTCTCAAGCAGGCCTTTGTCCATCTGAAAACCATTTCTGTATATGCTGTGTCTTTTAAAGTTATTCCAGGTAAGGATGAAACACTGATAACTAAGATTTTTTAACGCTGTATCTTGCTAACATATGAGAAGTAGGGGACAGACATATAACTATGTGAATTAAGATTTGTTAAAAATTCTTATTCAAGTATTTGATGCATATATACCAAAGAAGTGAAGAATGAAGATGACTGAATAGCATTTAGAAAAGAGAAAGAAAACAGATATCCTGACCAAATAAATGGCTGGAGGATTTTTGCATTTTTTAGAGCTGCATGTTCAAAAATCCATATATCATGGACTTTGCTACTTTTACCCAGAGGATGATGATCTTCTAAAAGATCAATATAAATTAGATCCTTTGTTATTAGCACAAAAGGTATTAAAGCAATGGCAATGGGTTATAGGAGAACATGAAAAAAACTCAAAATATTCAGTTTTGCTTATATCTGTCTATTTATCTATCTTCATTACCTCTATTTATGTTAACGTGCTCATTTTTAATATGAAATCACTGGCATGACAACAATCTGCACTATCAATTTCAGAACAAAAAATCCTATTTTCATGTAAATCTTCTAAGGAAGGAACACAAAGTCTAGTAGATGCAGAATAGCTACATTATGAACTCAATGAGCCATCAAATATTATTTAAACATACTGTGAAAAATTAATGCTACAAGACTGATTCTAAAGGTAGTTTAACCTTTTTTATTTTCTTTTTTTTTGACTTTTTCATTTTCAGGTATTTTTTGTTTAAGTTTTCCAACATTTATATTCAATCATTTGCCTAAATTTACACTTAAATCTTGTTTATTGCTGGCTTTTATCTCTCAGCCTCTCCCACCCATGCCTGCACTCATCTCTCCCTCTCTCTCTGCCCGTTTTGCTTCTCTGATTTTTTTCTTCCCTTTCTCTCCATCTTACCTTCTTTATTTTACATTTAATTATGAGTTTTATTAATTTTCTTGTCTGCCTCTCAGGCTTAGATGCTGAAGTGGGAACAGGTACTTCTGATTTCTGAACTGGCAAAGAGGGAAGGGTGGTTTTATGGTTAAGGCAGATGTCCAAGCAATTGTGGTTAATTTCTTGGCTAAGCACATCCTTCCGGTGTAAATTACAGCAAAGTACTTAATCTAGCTGTCTCGCTGCCTTATCTGCTAAATGGGATAATAACATCCCTTGATTCTCACTTTCCATCTGTCTTGTCTGTGTAAGGGCTGGATACTAGAAGAAAGGAAGTGCCTTTTTCTGTAGCCAGATTCATGCTTCCAAAATCTGCTGACAGAGCTCTTGCATTCAAACGTGAGCTTTGGGTGAAACTGGCTGTGCTTGCATGATCTTGTAATACATGTGGCAGTTAGAAGGACAAATTAGCTTTGGTTGAATGCTTCTACAGCAAAGTGTAAACATTTTTATTGTGTCTAAAACAATCATACCTCTAAATACATTGGTAATTCTGGGCTTCATTATGATATAAACAGCAATTCAGGAAATTTTCAATGAACAAACACAATGACACAAAACCAAGTCTCTTGACAGCCCCTATATGCTGTCCTACTCTTTCAGTAATTACGGTGTCCAGCTATCCTGCTCTGCTCTATCTCCTGGTTTTCTTTCCAGTGGCTCCCTGAGAAGCATGAAACCAGACAGTGATTTCCCCATTAGTAGTAGGGGTATATTGTGCCTTACAGAGAGATTCAAGAGGTGATGTGAAAACTGGGGATGTTTGCAGGACTTGGAGCTTGTCTGGAGAAGGTAGTGCAAAAACCCTTATTGTGAGGTCCCTCTTTGGTGTCACCTGTCCTCTCTAGGTGCACCCCCTGAGACAGAACTCGTATCAGTTCCTTTATTTAACAACCTGGTAAGTGAGGGTCTGTCTTGGCCTCAGTAAAACTGCCCCAAAATGGCTCTTCCCTGAAGAGGACTGCTGGCACCTCTGCCAAAGACCAGCTTAAAAACAGATGTACAGGTCCAGTGACGAAGCTAGCTTATAGAGCACACACAGAACAAATCTGAACAAAAGTTAGATTGACAGAGGCTTGTTGAGTTCAAGAATGGTGAAAAACACGGTTATCAATTTCTTTATAAAGACTACTAGTAGTGGGTATAACTAATACAAGATAGAAACCCAGGAGAGTACCACAGTGTACTTCCTGGTGTTACATACTGCATATATATAATGCAGTGAAAGTGTCATATATATGAGTACATTTACTGGCAATACATTTTGTCACTGTTTTTTGTCTACATTTGTCTTCTCTGCAGCAAAATGTTACTGACATATCTGTAGATGGAAATGATGAGCTCTGTAAGTTATTCTTGTTCTTTCAGTTCTTGTTTTCTTTCTCCACCCCCCAACTACCCCTGAGCAATATTTCTGCAGTATCTTCCTAAGTAAACCAATTTAAAAAACAAACAAAAAAACAATAAAAAACTTCCCTTTTATAATTTGGTAGCAATTTTCTTTTATCTTATTAGCCCATATTCTCACCTGCCCTACTTATCACATTTGCATATACATTTTTAATTACCACTGTTTTGTCCTAATTTATGATCTCTCACTTCCCCCCGCTCATGTTACGTCTTTCCCTCTTTGCTGTTCCTTCTTTCAACTCTTCCAAGTCAGAGTTGCCCATGACATTTCTTTAACCTCCTTTGCATCCGAATGACAAAATTTTGCTTTGATTTTTAGAACTGGACTCATAGAGATTTGCTTCACTACCAAAACCAATCATGCTATTGGTATGATTATTTATTTATTTATTTATTTATTTTCTTAGCCTTCCTTCATGAATTACTTGGCAGGTGTATTATCCCAACTTGCTATGTAATGGCTATGAACCAGAACCACAAGGACGAGCTCCACAAGTATGGATTCCTTTTGCTCTTCCTTATCCATGGTAAGACTGCTACCACAGCTAGGTACAAGCATGTTGTTCTTAAGCAGCAGCTACTGTACATAATCATTCTTCCTTCTTGGAAAAAAACAATTCTTCTTGCAGGGCAAGTGGTAGAGAGAAATAGAAGATGCATGGCAGCATTCCCTCCTTCCCAAAGGAAAGTAAAAAAAAATTAAAATTAGAAAATGGCATGTTACCTCTCAGAAGTCAAGTGGTCTGAAATTACTTACCTTTATTTGATATACTGCCTAGGCCTTATTTTAAAGAACTGAGTTCAGTCCTAATAGTATGTCAGACCTCTGATGTGGTCTCGAAATGGTTTCCTGGCAACCCAATTTTAAATGCTTAATCTATGTTGTCTTTACCAAATGGCTGTCATAAATCATAGTTTGCTTCCTACTTACATTTCACACACTATATAGGAAGAAGAAATGCCAACAAAATGGTAAAGACATATGTTGGAGGAATATGCCGTACACATTCACACAGTGTTACCTAAGACCATGCTAACTCATGGTAGACTAATTTAAAACGATTCAAAAGCGGGTGTGTGAGTTCAGTGCTGGAAATAAAAAGTGAAGGAAAGCAGTAAAAATATTATTTTTATCCTGAGTCATTTTAAGGCATTGAAGGCTAAAAAGAACAGTTTAGAATCCGCAGAAAAGAGCAATTAATATGGAATAAGAGCTAATATATAAAGTAATAAAAGCAACAACTTTCAACTCTACAGTAAGCTTATCTGCGGTAAATACTCTGCGGTTGTTGGATGGCAATACCTACAAGAACGCATTTACGTTTCCTCTCAGTTAATGAGAATGCAATAGACACCACACATGCTTGCATGCTTACCCTAAGCTTTCGGCCAAACACATTGACTTTTCCCTGGGCTTGCTCTTTCCGGAATCGCCACTCCACCAAGTTCTGCCCGTTCTCCCCTGGGAGGGTCATGTTCCTTTTTGCTACTGTCGGGTTGGCAGTGCCAGCCAGGACGTGCGGCTCTGTCTGGTAGTGTGAATCCAGGCCGCTGGCGTACAGGATTCTGAGCGAGCCATCATAACCGATCTGGTAGCTGTTTCTCAACTGATCTGAAAATGCAAAAAACCACACAAACACACATTACATATGTGGGTTAAGTCTGCCTTTGTTCTCTACTCCTTATGCAATATATGCATGTAAAATCTTGACTTCAGCTACTGACCTGACATAAATAAACACCAAGGGTGAGACTGATGAAAACACCTGTGTCACATCCATGTGTATCCCATGCGAGCAAAAACATCTTTGGGATGTCACTCAAACATCCGAAAAATCCCACCTATATTTTTTGTATATTGAATATAGTCTCTGGAGTTGCACAAAACATATTCTCTGCTGTTTCATTTGGCATTTTTGGCCACATCCAAAGTATGTTGTGACTAGTGACTTTTGCAAGGATGTGGGTGCTGGGATGCCACATGCTATTTTAAAGCTCAAATCTCACATTATGCTATTTTTACACCAATTTCCCTTGCAATCCATTTCACACTCTTTTTCCAGATTCCCTTTTTATGCAAAGTAGGTATTCTGACTACTTCCAACAACTGTTTGCAAAAGCTATTCGGTTAGAAAACATTTAATTATACTTTCATTGTACCTCCTTCCTTCCCAGAACAGCTCTTTTTATATATGTATAAAAGCACGTGTGTCACCTCCTCCTCCAAACACTAGGCCTCTAAGTTTCCCTCTAAGGCATCTCATCTAAGCTGTTTGTACCAGAAGAAAAGAGTTTTCAGGTCAGTATCTGCTGAGAAATGTTTTGTATACAGTACCTTGAACCATGGTATAGAAAGAATCAATTGATGATAAGTTGGAAGTGATGCTGACATCTTCCTCTCTGCTGGATGATTCAATATCCACCGTAATGGCCCTTTCCATTTCCCCATGAAGGTTTGTGACAACTCCAGTAGGAAATGTAACGTTTGTTAGACGGCCCTCACTATCATAGCTAAAAAAAAAAAAAAAAGTCAAAAAATGATACATAGCAGGAACAAATTGTTTCCATTTACAAGCAAAATGAACAAAAATACCAGCTACTCATATTGTTAATGCACTCTTGCTTTTTGTGCATGGGATAGGCACAGCAAAGACTTCAAACGTGCTTTGAAGTAGTCAAAAGACTGTTTAACATACAGGAGCCTCAATGGTGATAGCAAGAGCAAACAGATGGATCTTCAGCTCTGCATATGATTCTTTGAAGTGTGACCAGATCCTGCTGCACATCTAATTCACCGTTTCAAAGGGAGAATATTTGTTGGTACTAAATTCCGTAGCATTATGTACTCACTCCCTGTTATTGGAATAGATTTTTTCTGTTATTGTAGGAATCCTCAAAAATTTTCATAAAAAGGGTATCTAAGCAGACTTTCCCTTTGGCCCTTCCTATTCACTGATTATGTGGACCACCTGCTCTCCTGGTCCTGAATGCTTAACATCCCTTGTATTATTAAGAGAAAGGATCTCGGGTAGTATTTATTCTACTTAAGCTGTTTGTAGCTGGAAATCATAGCAGCTAGTGTATGTAACTTGATAGCTGCCTGTGGATCATAGCCTGAGAACTGTGGCACAAGCCACGCAGGAGAAACATTTTCTGGTCCCACTGACATTTCTTTAAACCAATAGTTACATATCCATTCAAGAGTAGGTAGGTAGATACGATGTCTGTAATTGAAATAGACCTAGGACTTGTAAAACGTGTATCTTCCTGTGCTTTGTTAGGTATACCCCAGCTACTAATACCATTGATAAGGTATGTGCAGCTCTGCGCATGTGAAAAACAAGACAAACAAAGTGATCCCATCAGAAGTGCAGACAATTCCTAACAGTACTTCTTGAGACCCAAGTAAGCAATCAGTGAATGAAGGGGCACTTCTACTATGTTTTTCAAATACAGCACCAAGACCATGGTCAAATCAAACATACATTGCAGTCACAGTGTACAGAGGTACGGCACTGTGTAAGCTTCAGGTCATACAACTGCCTTTAGGATTAGCTCTTCAAATACTACAGCTTGGATTCATCAGCTCAGGTGTTCAGCTGAGACATGTTTTTCAGAATTAGAGGCTCCCTGTGTCTGCAACGGAGCAAAACAAGTATCTAAAGGGTGATTCAGCCCACCTAAGACCTGTTTGATGTCAGGAGTTGTACATCCCTCTACCATGACTGCAGTAGGAAGCTGAAGGAAGCTTTATTCACCTATAACATGACCCTGCAGATCCACAAAGCATGCTAAGCTCTTCATACTTACTATTATCATCAAAATGTTCCTTCTGGGAAAGAACCCCCCAAGGAACAACAAAACAAACCATGTATATCACTGAGGCTACAGAAACTCTTTTTTAAATTGGGAGAAATAACTCCAAACTGTTTTAACCCACAATACCCTCACTTTCTCTGTACATCGTGAGTACTGCACGGATTGCTGTAACTGAAAGGATTAGGTTTAGAAATGTTTTTTTCCAGTTTGCTTACTCTATAGATTTGACAGCTTTTTGCACACAGTCATTTTCATCCTTTTAACACAGTTGATTTCCTTTGTTTATGAGAGACTTGCACTTAGCAACAGGAAAAAGGAAAGAATGTTTAAAAATCAGAAGCCCTTCTGCAAGCCAGGGAAATCAAGTGGGGAAACTTATTTCTTGAAGTTAAGTATATTTCAAAAAACAGGGTTTCTTCCAGGGTGTTTCTATCCCTAATATTGGCTGTTTTTCCTATACAGGACTTGGCAAGCTGAGATGCTGCATTTATGCAAGAAACTGAAACAAATACAGCAACATTCCTTGTGCATAAATTTGACTGCAAGCCCATTAATGACCTTCAGTTCCATAAATTTATTTTCTTTTCATGCACAACTTCCCTTTTAAACTCCCAGGGGAACATATATCCCCCAATTACTGTCCTCTTCTATTTTTCATGTTACAGAAGAATGCTTGAAAATGGTATCAAGTTATCTTTTCGGGAGCTACTTGTGTCCTTTGATTCCAGGAGCCAAGTGCCAGTTTTCATCTGGAACAATGCTTCCTAAAGTTACAAAAGGTAAGATTTCTCTGTAAGAACTTTTCTTCCTTTGAATCGTAACATTTACGAGAAATTAATTATACATATTTCTGAGTACAACACTGGAGCTGGGAAGCACTATGCATCTGTAGTTTTCAGTAGAATGTGTGGCTTCACTACAGTATGCAGCGCTGAACATTGCTATTCTTGTTTTATGCATTCTTGCTTCCATATTATTTTTTGAGTCTGTGCATATAGTTCCTGAACTGGTCTCTTTTCTTTCACAAATAAATAAAAAGCACACCATGAGCCTGGAATAAGCAGCTAATATTATTACAGAGGGGAAGAGTTCAAAGATCAGCAAAATTCATGCTACACATTCATGTTCTTAAAAACATAACTTTAAAGCTAGAAGAATCTTAAAAGCCATGATTGCTTGGTTCAGGCATCCTAGTGCTGGAAGAAAATGTGAATGAGATGTGAAAAGTAAGAATAGGATTTCTCATACTTTTATAGCCAGGAACAAAAAGAAAGAAAGGAAATAGGTCTTTCTACAATTTATTACATATTCCATTTTATGATGGATTGTAATGTGTGTCCTTCATTCTGTTCACAGTACATCAAATACTAAACTTACTTCTATACTTGATATCTTTTTGCCCACAATGAAAGCCTTATCAATGCTCAACATAGCAACATCACTCATACCTTTGGGCATTCCTATGCTATTTTTCTCATTACATCCAAATATCCTTGCGTTCTGCTGCCAAGGTGAATTTATTCATCCAATATTGTCAGTTTTAGACCGAGAGATTTATTTTATCTGTCTTGTGTTCTAATATTGAAATTGCCCTAACAGGAATGAGATATAAAGTCTAGAGGGCAAGCACCTATATTTGGCATTTCACAGCCTCTTTGATCTTTTCATCCAAACACAAGCACAGGCACACATGTTACTGCTGAGCCCTCTGATCTTCCTCCTATACCAGGCAAAGCCGTTCAACCTCTCTCTTAAATTCCTCAAGAGCAGGTTGCACATAAACATTTCAAGAATCTAAAACAAAAACTTGCTTACTGGGCATTACCTCATGCGCTTTAATCCTATAAACCCCATTCCACTCATTAACATAATGACCTTCATATTCGGTCAATAACTACAGAAGAGAGCAGCAGGGGCAGGACAGTTGCCACCACCACTAGCTGAAATTCCCCTTATATCAAATTCTTTTTCTTCCTTTGGGGTGATCTGCCACTGCTGGCTAGTTTTCCCCTTCTGCAGTGAGAAATTCTCAGAGATAATGATTATCAGCTTCCCAGATTCTTGACCTTTCGCTCTGCTGGAAGTCCCTCTTCCATTGTTCATCTTCTTTAGTTTTAATTACATTCCTTCCCAGACCATTTTCCGTTCTAGTCTATGTAGGACAATTTTCACTTTGCAGTGATAACTTCCCGGCAAGCCTTGTCACAGATGGAAATGCCCTACTTTCTTTATTTCTGACTTGTTTCTCATACGAGTTGTATCATAGTTTGGAGCACATTTAGCTCGACCCCAGCTTGCAGAGCATTATTAATGTTTTATATTGGAAGTTACTTCAACATAAATAGGGAGCTATAGAAATGAAGTGTATGGTAAAGGTTGCTGCTAAAGCCAATAGCTAAGTTATGACTGATACTGTTTTTCCACAGACCTCTGCAGCATATTCCTGTAACAAAATAAATTCCATACTTTTTTTTCCAGCTGTTGTAAACATGTCAGGTTTAAGAGCAAGGTACATTGGTTCCTGTACATTTCAGATAACAAGACTTACAGTGCAAATGTATATTATGTATTTCTTTAAAGACTGGTTATGGATTATACTATTAGTTGGGATACGGTATTAGAGAAATGAGGCATGAATACATCTCATAATACAGACATGTATAATTTTGACAGTAGAATGAAAAGTACTGTTACATACTCAGCACAACAGGCATTTCCTTTATACATCTTGAATTATCAAGAGTGGCTAGAAAATTCATGGAGCATTACCCTACTTGTTTCATGTTATTCACAGGAAGCCTCTTATATCAATGCGCTGCTTATTGGTGGGTGAGAGCAGAAACTTCAAAGTTCACTTTCTGCAGTACAGTGTGCTGTTGGTTTAGGTGTATAATCACTGTGTTCAGACGCATACTGAAAATCCGCCCTAACGTGGCAGTGAAATGTCTCACTGAGCTTTTTGTGGCCATTATGTTCCCATTTACAATGAAGACTACTGTCTTCAGCATTACAGAATGTTTGTCATTTTGCAAATACCTTCTTTCAGCCATGTTTAGCCTCCCATAATGTACCTGAAGCTCAGTCCCTCCAAAAAGTGAACTTGCAGTTTGAAAACTGCAGTAAGGAGAAGCCACCTTGATTGGGTATCATTGCTTTGCTAAAACAGTAATAAAATAGTTATCTTGCTGATCACAAGGAAACAAATGCATAGTTTATATAGCTTCCCTTTCATTATCATTTTGTCACTGATACAGAGCTTTCCTCTCCTCCCGTTTTAAAACTGGGCATGGCAAGTTACTGGGGGCTCTATTCTGACCATCTTCAAGCATTAAGTGACTTTTTGGAAGAGAGGAAAAGACTCTTAACTTCAAGAGTATGAGATTTAGGTAATTTTTCCCCTTCACTCCGTTTGTGAGTTGCTTTCCCAATTTTGATATGCATTTTTGCTTTTTGCTTGTAACAGGAGTGACTGAACGATCCTGCTAGGAATGCACAAACTGAAAATAACCTACAGATGCATGGGCAGACAAATGATTCTGCCTTTTTTTGGCTTTTATTCTGTAGCCTTACAGATATGCATACATTATAACCTGCCTTCTTAAACATAATATGAGCTTAAATACTGGTTGCATATATTCCTTTATTTGGACATTTTGTATTAGATGTTAAAAGGTTTAGTGCCTTGCTTGTGAATTCACAGTGCAAATATATCAGGAAACCCAAAATATTAAACTAGAATTTTTAAAATATAACAGGTAGATTTAAAAGAAAAGAAGAAGAAAAAAAAAGAACCATAAACAATGAGATATTTGTATGTCTTGTTAATACTGGTTTGTTTTACCTAGCAAGAGGGGAAGAAGGGAGCATATGTGTTGTAAATGACAATTTGATATATGTTAGTAAGCTCGTAAATTATGACAAGAGCTTTGATTTTATTTATTTATTTTTAAATGAAGGACTACTGTCTAATAAGGGTAGCATTTATTCCTTTGTTCTTACCTGGAAAGTTGTTAAGCTTGAGAAAAAAAAAAAAAATCAGTATTCTTACCAGTCTTACAGAACCTTAAATATATGAAAAAGGTCTCTTATCTTGCCTCCCCTCACTTTTCCTCTCATGCTTCTACTTCTCCACTTCTACCTCCATCTCCATCTCACTCCTCCTGTACTTATCTGACAAAATAGTAGCTGAATACGAATCAGAGAAAATAGGTCCAGGAGTGATGCTTGGAAGCACTTAAAGTAAACTGCAGCCTGAAATCCAATTCTGGATAGGAATTTATCTGTCACTACTTGGTTTTAAAATGGAATTTGGACAGAAAAATGCAAACTCACAGAGGCTGGAAAGGCATTAAAAGTCTGTTAAGTATCAGCTGAATTTCTCTGTCTTGCTCAAACAAGTGTCAGAAAACTCAAGCCCGAATTCAAGCAGCTGGCCATCTTTTCCTCTCCCTTTATCTGATGCCTGTCTTCCACTGAGAAGGGCCAGCTTCAGCTGGGATAATCTGGTCTAACTGCACAGTTGGTTAAATAATTCAGGTAATGTTTTTTTTTATCTTAGCAACCTGGTCAGGATGAATGTTTCAGCCCATGTTTAATGAAGACATTTCCTCAGCTTGAAAGTGATTGACAAATTTTCTTTTCACCTTCTCCTGTTATAGCCGCAGCATTTGGGGCTTTTTTGTGTGTGTCTATTTTGTCATAACGTTAAAAGGATAGTTTTCGGTCTTTTCTGTAAACTGGCATTCAATATACTAGACATGTGAACAATTCACCTAAATAGGCCATTCCTGACAGCTATAACTCATCTGCAAAACAACAGGCACACTCTAAACCGAAATCACTGTGGAAAATGTGTCTGTTGGAAAGGAGCTCACAGAAATGAATCAACACCTTCCCTCCTGATAGCTCGCCCACTTCCGCACCGAGACGTTTCTGATGCTCATTTTCCACTTCATCGCACAGCAATGAAAACAAGTGCGAGTTCGGTGCTCGCGCTTCCCTAAGATTGACCACCTTTACAGCCTAACCCAAAATGACTTCCAGATGGGTATTTTGGGGGAATGGTACTTTGCGGTGAAAGAAGCAATACATGAATTTATCATCGTTTTATCTTTACTTTTTGCCAGAAGACTGCCAAACTTTTTTACTCGTTGCTTCCATCAGACCGTACGGTGTTGCAGTCTTCCAATGCTGTGCTGTTTGCTGTGATAAGCATCTGCCATTTATATTCTTGTAAGCACTCACAAACCATGAAGTCTGCCATACCTCTCATTTCTGACACAAAGTGTACATGCACAAGAGTCTGGATAAGCAACTCGTGCGAACGATGCTGGTGCTTTTGGAAGAGGAGGACGAACGACTGGTGTGTGTGCAAGGGGAAGGGGTGCAGTGGGAGCAGCAGGATGGAGGTGGTGTGGCTTAAATTAGAGGTGTCTCCTGGGGACGAAGATGCTTCCCAAGGTTTTGGGGGTGCTCCTCAGCAGTGCTGACACTGTCCAACCAAGCACAGCCATCTCAAGGCCAATGGCATGGGGCTTGTCTGTACGAAGATGAACCTAAACAACAGTAGCCAGGCAGCCACAGACCTGCAGCCAGGCTTTTATCTACAAGACCGCAACACTCATGCCTTGCTTTTCAGCTTCCCTCTAACAGGCATTCACCGCCCCGAGCCTCGTGGGGTCTGGTCATGGGTTTTTGTCGGGGTGTGCAGGGCGAGCGCCTGTCCTGCGGCAGCTCCCTGCAGGCTTTGATCTTGGGGCTCCCTGAGGCCCACGTTTTGTTCCTCTGTCACTTCCCCCCCTCTTGCCTAGCTCGTCTATTGCTGTACAAATAAACAGTGAGCCCTGCTGATATAAATACTGGAATATGGCCTTTCAAATAGAAGAAATCTTGGTGTATATATACTTTGTTTGACAGATTGGCCCTTGCTGTAAGGTCTGCTTATAGTATCAGGGCCGAGTGCTAAGGCCTTTCAAGAAAAAAGGGATGTAAGGCAGGTCTCTTTGGTCAGATGTTGTTTACAGAATAAGCTTTACTGATGCTTCCCCCCCTTTTTTCCTTTTTCGCTTTAAAATGTAAAAACTATCCAGGTGTTTTTACAGGGTCGCAACAACCCATAACTTGGACATAATAAAACTTTAATAAATTACATTATGTTTGAAAACTTAGGAAAAGGAACACAAAATTATATGGATTTTTTTCTTTTTTTTAGGATAGTGAAATGCCAAGGTACTAAAAAATTTTGCTAGGTTCAGGTTCTGTGGTTAATTTATTACAGCACCCTTACTGCTTTGGTGCATGAATCATATCCAGCCAATGCAGGCTTCAGAAGTGACAGACTCTCTCATCTTCTGGGGGAATTGGGTAGGGCTTTCAGTGCCATGTGCTCTGTAGACTCCCTAAAAAGCTGATCGGTCCAGCCTCAATGAGGACATCCTCCTCTATTCAAATTGCCCATTTTCAAGAAAACTGTAGCAACCTGATTAGAACAGTAAGTTCAAAGTAATTTAAATTAGTAAATGGTAAATTCAGATTAATAACTTCAGCACTGAGTACCAACAGGCATAAGCCTTATGACTTTGGAAATATGGCCTCCTTTGGAAAACAGGCCCCCCCCCAAAACAAATAATTACTCTGTGTTGTAGCACACATTACTACTTCTGAGAGGTGTTGTGGCAATGGCTCCTGAGAAAAAAAGGGAGGAGGAGGAGGACAAAACTGGAATATCGATGCCATTCCAGTTTGCTCCAGGGAGGAGTTTCCTGAAGGAGAAACGTGAAAGAAAAGCCAGATGGACACAGAGCGTAGAAAAATTGGAATAATACGGCTGAAGACTCAACAGTGATGTGTAACATCAGAACAACACAATGGAAGACCAAAATCTTCAGAAAGATTGACCATCTTTACGACCTAGTCCAAAACGACTTCCAAAGACAGGCATTCTGGGGGCACGGTGCTTTGCAGTGAACGAAGCAACACCTGGTGAAAGAAGCAGTGCAAGGTGAGGCCTGAGCATGAGGACTGTGCTTGAATACTGTGGGACTGAAAACACAGCTGTTATGTGAAGGCTGGAGCTGCCATTCAGTGCTCAGTGCACCAGTGAAGTGAGTATAAAGGAGAGACAGCGAGCTTGGCTCTAGCCTCACTGACTCGTGCTTGATATAGAAAATGAACATGGGACAAGAACACTACCATGGGGATAACTGAACAAATGGTATTCTTAAGCTCCTGATAAAGCCAGAAGTGAAATGGATACTTTCAGAAGCCTAAACAGAGTTGATTGGATTGACAGTACAGGACATTTATGTCATTAGTAAGAAAGATACTGTTTTTTTGCTGAACTATCTTTACTTCTAAGTGCTTTCCAAAACCACAGAGACATCATATGCTGATTTTCTTGGCAGAAATCAAAGCACTTCTTTTTTTCTCATGCACGTAGGATGTAATAATGATATGTGTCTTCAGTGTTGCTATTTTGATATTATTACCTATTCAACGGTTTCTCAGTTCTACTTTTATTACTTAGACTAGTTCTAAGGACAAGAAATAGCAAACATTAAAAAAAAAAAAAGGAACGGATAAATGCCTATCAAACTAGATCTGCTACTGATACCTGAGCAATTAGGGGACAAGCTGAAGTTCTCTGAAAAATTTTACATTGCTATTAATAATTGATTATTTTTAACATGTCTGCTTTGTTATTTAGTAGGATGAGTCTGAAACAGCAAGTTTGTATGCTCCACTGATAGCATACCCTTATCAAACTATTTAACAGCATGTTGTATTATAATTATGAAATTTACTGTAAAGTTGAGTTAGTGTTCCAGCTGAGAAAACTGAGAGATCACAACCTCTGTTCTCACCAAAATGAAGTTAGAAATTAAAAAAAAAATTAACAATTTATCTAAAGAGAAAGATGGTAAGCACAGACAGTAAGCACAACTGTCACAAAGTTCTCCTCAGAAAATCCATGTTGTGTGAATGCTCAGTTCTGTGTGTGTGTGTAGTAGCAATGTAACTAAGAGAAGGTTTAAAACACAGGATTTTCTTCAGTCTGCTGTGGCCATGCACAATTGAACACATCAGCTAGATAATTTTCTCCATGAATTCTCTCTGGGCAGAGGAAATATTTGTCGAGTTTGAATAGAGGGAAATGCTTTAATGTTTTTTTGG
Source organism: Anser brachyrhynchus (assembly GCF_964034855.1). NCBI lineage: Eukaryota > Metazoa > Chordata > Aves > Anseriformes > Anatidae > Anser > Anser brachyrhynchus. The sequence continues at coordinate 21,981,693 of NC_137698.1, forward strand.
CCAGCCTTGCCTCCATGAGTCTATATGAAATGGTGGGAGAAGGTTATGCCTACTGGAATTTCAGTCTGTTCCATGTTGAGAGGAGGAGAAACACCAAATGTTGACTAACAGAGAACCAGCTAGTTCCTGAAAGGTGCTTTCAGACAGTAATATGTGTACTGCCTGCTGGACTCAGAGAAGCAACATGGATAAAGAGGCACATGTGCAAGGACTAGGTATCTAGAAAATATCCCAAAAACGACACTTAGGAAAAAAAAATAAGAATGAAGAGAACATGCATTAAGTTGCTTGAGTAAATGTAATATGGGAAGATTAACGTTATCACACTTGTAAGACATGATTTGCAAGCAAGGGCTCATGTGAGGATGCAAAAGTCAGTACGGGCATGTTATACAAAACCAATGTGGTGAGTGTGGTTAATTACTTCAAAGCCACTGATTTGGACAGATGAAGCACAAAGCAGCAACAGTAAAAGCAAAAGGTATAGAAGGCTGTTGATGGTAAAAGGAGAAAAATATCTAAAAACCACTGTGATACCAAGGACATTCAGAGAACACTGTTTAGAGCTGTTAAAAAAACAAAACAACAAAAAACAGATTACAATTTTGTACAAGTTTCTAGTACTTTAAGAAAACAAAATCAAATTAGAATGAAAGCCCAAAAACTGCAAGAAAAAAAGGGTAGGCATTTTTTTGATATCCAAATTACTGAAGCACAAATGTGATAGAAAAATGAACAGAAGTAGAAACACAAATAAAACCCTACAAATTTACAAGAAACAGTATACAAATATTAATGACGAAAACTGAATTGTGAACACCTTAATATACCGTAAAAGTGCAAGTGAATTGACACTGTTATTGGGAGATAATTTTTACCTGATTGAAATTAAATATTTGCTTTTCTCTAAATTTAACTTTTCATTAAAACTTCCTTAGACTTTTTACAAGCAAAATCTCTGTATTTCCAAGTGAGACTCCACAAGAAAGCCATTAAGATGAAGCAAGAGAAATACTGCAAAATATCATCTGTTCCCTGTTGCCAAATGCCGACAGTTACAGATGATGTGCTGGCTGCACAGGGAAACTAAACAAGTCGAAGCCAGAGGCAGGGTCTTACTCTGAATGCTGCAGTTTTAAGGAAACCACAGCAATGAATGCATTGTTAATAAAAGCATCATATGTAAAGCATGATACTCCGCAGCACGCAGTGGAAATACATTTCACCTGCGACTCTCTCGCCTGTAAAATTCTTTTAAGGATTTCACAGTCTGCACAATTTCACCGCCTTTCTGGAAGGGCTGGAAAGCTCATTAATTTAACTGTGGGAGCAAAGTAAACTTGTAAGAGCTCTGCCTGCTAATGTCACTCTCTTTGATTTCTGTTGCATTCCCTTGGAGACAGGAATTGAGCGAGAGAGGGAGGAGAGGAACGAGAAGACAAATGAGCTCAGGGCATGAAGTGCCCGGAGAAACATTGGACGGACTGTCAAGAGATACAAGAGGGGATTGAGAAGAAATGCACCTCTGGGAAAGGAAAAGGCGGGGAAGCCAAACACGCCTTAGAGAAATGACAGGAGACATGGGAAGGAGCAAGATACGAGGTAAGGAAATAAGGAAATGCAGTTGGAGGGGAGGGTCTGGAGAGCCAAAAAGAGACTTGGAAGAAAGGGAGTGAAATTGCAGGGAAGAGGAGGAGGCATCTTAGTTTGGATCAGATATTGCCTGCTGACATTGCTCCCAAAAGGAGAGCGATGCAAGAGTGGAGAAGACAGGAAAGAGATAATAATCAGTGGCTACTGGAAAGAATTCACAGCTAAGGGAGCAAAGTTATCTCAGATTAGCTGAAGGGGGAAGAGGAAGCCAAAGGCGATCGCTATGTTGTCTGCACTTCTCAGGGAAACGGGGGCACGAGGCATAAATGAAAGAAAATGTAGATGTGTGGAACTGTAGTACCTGCTGCCTTTGGAAACTTACTGATCGCTTTGCCTCTTTACAAAGGTTCCTGCAGACGCACCTAGGCTGGGACTGCAGAGGGATGGATCCCGGCCACCTGATGCTGGGCTGACCACGACTCGTCCTCAGCTGTCTGTGAGGAAGAGACCGCTCAGGTGCCAGTCTGCATGCACACTGCATTGGTTTTTTCTTTTTTTAAGTGAGCTTTTGAAGCAGTTTCAGCTGACTTGGCTGGCAAGTGCTGGCACACCAGGGCATTCATGGAGACGTGGCGTGGCAGGCTGGGGGCTCTGCCTTCCTGCACCACTGAGCCAGTTGCACAGGGGCACCTCAGGGCTTCTTAGGAGTTCACTTCTGATTACTAGTACTTGTAATTTTCACTTTGAAAAACACAAAGAGTAAAACAAATATTTCCTGTATGCCAGTCCTTCCCTCAGGCAAAGTGGAGACTAAAAACCATAGACTCTAGATTATTTAGTGTCCAGATGAAATAAAATATAAAGTAAACCTTTTTGGCTCTGATATTGGTGTGACTGAGCTTGTAGGGAGGAGGGAGAACATGAAAAGCTGCTATAATATGTGCCAGGGCAGCGACTGCCCATTTTGGGATGCACTATTTTCTTCAAAGGTTCCTCTTTTCACTAAAAAGTTACTCTAAAAAATTAACAAAAAATAAAATAGTTGTCTTAAATCTACTGCCACATCACTGAGAACTCAGCAGAATCCATGGTGCAGTTGTACAGATTTGTACCAGAGAAAAGTTAACAAAGCTATTACTGAATTGGCTCTGAAGACTGATCTTTTTATTACTAGAAATGCAGTATTTTTACTCCAGTATAACTTCTGCCATTTAGGCAGATGCATGGCCACCAAATGGTGAAACAACTCAGCCATAATCACAGCTGAAAAATGACATTTCTATTCCACTGGAAATTCTAACAGTTAAAAAGTTTTAAGTCTGAGTTGAAAGAAAGTCTAAATTCACAATGGAATATAAACTTTATTCCCTTCCCAAAATATTTTGAGAAGCTGAGTAATAATATAAATAAAGTAAATAAAATACATAAATAAACTCCTATATGTAAAGAAAGTGTATCCAGCAATGAAACTGAAATATTTTGCTATTACCAAAATAGAACAAGAAAGTCAGAACAATTTCTTCTCCTCATTTCTTATTCCTATCCTGGCATCCTAGGGAAACCTTATAGCTTTCACAGGACTTCATTTTTTTCAACAGAAAAACGTTCAGCTGAAGAATTTTTAGCCCATACTACCTACCAACATGAAAATGCCAAAAGCTGGGGCTGAGATACACGCACACACACCATGTCACTCCAACAAAAACCCCTAAACAATATGCATGGTTTCCACTTTGGCAATAGATGCAGAAGCCTCTGGAAATCCAGCTGAAGTCAGATTTACTATTATAAATCACCGCCACTGAAAAGCAAAGTCAAAACAATGTTTGCTGATCCCAGAATAAAAGATGCAGAATGGTCTCGTTTTTATCTACTTTTTCTCCAAAAGGGAAGTACACAGACACAAATTTAGTGTATGGGGATTTTATGTCCAAAAACAGTAAGCAGCTCTGATGCCCAATGGATGTCTTTAAGAATGCTGTTTTGGCAAGAAAAATAACCCGGTGGTTTTTTTTTCCTCATTCCCTGTAGCTTTACATAATCAGCACAATTTTTTTTATTTTTGGTATTAACTTGTACAGAGCATTATAGAAAACATGACTGCAAGGGACCTTGAGAGGTCAGATGGTCCAGCCCCTACCCCAAGGCAGGATCTGTTCTTCCCAAGTTAGTCCTCAAAGATGTCTCATCTGTTCTTAAAGACAGCCTGTGAAGGGTAAGGGGTCACTGTTGTCTGTCTGCTTCAGGGCTCCAAAATCTTCACAGTGAAGTTTTTCCAAATGTCTAATCTCAATCTTCCTTGTTGCAATTAAACAGATTACTTCTTCATCATGGATACAGGGAGGAGATTAATACCTTTGCTTCTGCAAAAGCCTAATACACTGGCAGATTTGGGGTGAATGAAATTGCTTTGCTCTCTCCATAATTATTTCAGCTTGGGACTTCTAACGAGACATTGGTCTGAGGCAATTGTTTAGGAAGCGCATAAACAGCAGCTTGGAAATAGTACTAACACTTTCTGAGGGGAATAGCCTGCCCTTTGGGTTCTGTGCAAGCCAGCTGGACATACCTAACACAGACCAGAAAGCCTGCACGAAAGCAGACCAGATGTGAAAGAGGGCTATTTACAAACTCAGTAAATAACTATCTATTTCATGACACACAGTAGCCTAAATTCTTCCTATGAGGAAAAATACAGGCCTTTAAAACACTTACTGGTGAATACAGTATCTGCTTTTTCTTGTGATCTTGCAGACGCCATGACGATACATTCAGGAGCCATCAGCTACTTCTGCAGTGCACCACAGTAGGCACGCCAAAGCTACACACATCGTGGTGAGAAATTACTGCCCTGATTAAAACTCTGGGTCCTCAATTATTCAGTATAAATGCCAGCATGATTTGAAGTGCCTGCTGTACCCAACTGATGCCTTAATTTCAGTAAGGGACTTCACTATCCCCCAAATTGACTGCCTTGCCCAAATCGCATGTTGGAAACAAGTGGGTTTTGTGCGTCACCGTTAAATACTGGATTTACTCTCTGAGGAAATAGATGAGTATTTACAGCCCATCTGAAGCTGTGCTTTGGTCTCTCAGCATATAGGACACAGCTAACTCGCGGGACTGAGAACACATGCCCTCGCGACTGAACAGTGCCTCATTCCTCTGTGCATGTCTCATTCCTCTGTGTATCCTCGCTGTGCGTGTGTCCTCTTGGCAGGACCTAAAAAGATGTGCAGCGATGCACAAATGCACAATTAAATATTACAGACGTGCGCTAATGCTTTGGTAATGTGCCCACTCCGAAAGCCCTGCCAACTTGCAGCTTATTGTAAGAATACCTTAAAACTGGCAGCAGTGCCATTCCACCTGCTGTCTTTGTTAGGAATCAGCACTTCTAGCCATGTCTCCACTTCAAGACACAATATGCAGTGAAGCAGCACCTGCTGCTCTCGTGTCTCTGATGGGCAAATGTAAAGGTTGGAGAGTAGATACAGGTGCTCATAGCCTTCCTGTGTATTGCCTCAGCCAAATGTACACTGACATAAATGTGAAGTTATCTCAGAACACAGATGTTTGGCTTTGCTGCCACTGCCTGACACCAGCACTTTATTTTCTTTATCATGTGTGTTGAATTGAAAGCTTTTTTTAGGCCCTGACCTTGGCAGCAGTTGCTACTGCATTTCATCTAAAAGATAGGAGAAAAGAAGGAAAAAAAAAAAGAAGAATGATTTACTGGATTTTCATGATGCCCTTTGTAATCCTGAATACTTCAACTGAGGGCCCTCTAATGCTTTTACTTATTGTACTAACTTTACATCTTCCACTCCTCCACAGACACATTTTTACCCAACCGTGGCATCTGTCTTTCAAGTGATTTAAGAACACACATTATTTTCCAATTGACTGAGATAACGGAAAAAAATAAGTGTTAATTTTACATCGATCTTTATTAAAATAAATTGTGTTTTAAGCTGTATTTTTGATACATTTTGCTTGGCATATCAGTCTGTAGTCTAGTTCATTAGGGAATGAAATTGCCTTTAAAGGCACTATCTGAACTGTCAGGTTCTACTAGTTTATCTATAAATTGTCATGACCTTCCTCATTCGATATAATTGAGGATTCTGTAAAACTTTTTGCTAATCTGGCTGTTATGAACAGGCATTGATGATTTAATGACTTACACGGGGTAAAACAATTAACTGAAAAAAATTTTCAGATATTGGTAAAATTAAAAGTCTAGTATCTCTCACTGCTGTGTTTGCATGTGTGTATACCACACATTGCTGGTGGTCTCTGTTTTCAGTTTATTCCTACAGGAATGGTATTTCCCCCATGATCATGCTTTCTCTTCTCAGATTCCTCCCTCAAGGGTCCACCTGTGTGAAAGCTTGTCATGTCATCCAGGAGATGGTCCTGGATATTTGCCACTCAGGGAAACACAAGCTTTCACCACTTTAAAAAAAAAAAAAATCTACCCAGCCTTTTCTGGGTAAAAGACAGTGCAGGCATGTAATAAGAAAAGATGTTAAAAAAAAAAAAAGAAAAAAATGTTTAGCAGTGAAGCACATTTCTTGTCAGTATTTGCTGCAGAACAATGTCAATCTAATGAGCAAAAAGGATAAAAAATCTAGTTTCTCACGCAAATGTACAAAATCGTAGTTGTCTGAGTTACAACTTTGTTGACAAGAGTGAGATGTTGTCTCACAATTATTTTAATGTATAAAACAGAAATTGAAAATAATGACTTTAAGATTATGCAGACCCAATGCTTAGAATAAGTAAGATAGATGTGGACGGCCTGGAAAACGAAAAGTATCTTTCAGTGTTTTTTGATATTAAGTGTCATCTTCACATTTACTTACCAGTCTTCAGCAATATTTCAAGTGGTGCTGTATAGCTCAATAGAACTATACAGCATCTAGCTTTATTTATGTACTTACTCAAAAAAAGTGGTCCATCCAGTCTCATCACTTTTAGTTGCCAGAAGTCCACTGTTACCATGGTAGGTAAATAAAACAAGCTCTTGTCCTTGTGCAGTCATGCTTTTCAAACATCCATTAGTGCCTATCGTCAACCAGATGACTTGGTTATCAGGAGAGACCACTCTCACTGGCATCCGGTTGGGGTCCCGTCTGATACGAAGAGTATTCCCATTGCTGTCCGTGACTGCAGTAATATCATTATCATTACTGTAGCTAAAATTGTACAGGTAGTCTCCAGTGACTAAACTCACAGTGTACTGGTGAGTACCATTGACATCAAAGATATAAAGCTCTTGATCAGTTGGAGAAGCAACTTCATAAAAGTTCATTGAGTTCAATAAGGGTTTGTTCTTTGACACAGACCGTATCCTAATGTTTCCCAGATCAGCAATATACAGCGTGCCATCTGGAGACACAGCTAAAGAGGAAGGGGCATTAAGTTTGGCATCTTTAGCATAGCCATCTCCATTCTGGTAACAGTCACAGTTGACATCATTTTTGCAATCACACTCTGAAGGTATTCCAGCAACTAATGAGATCTCTCCATCGGTTGTAACCTGTCTTATCCTATTAATCTTTTTTTCATCAGTTTCTGTAATGTAAAGTACCCCACTGTAAGACACTGCAATGGCAGTTGCTGACTCTAATGTGGTCTGTACAGCATGCTTGCCCACCGTGTACTCCACTCCGGGAACTTGGCAATGCATTGGCCTCCCCGCAGCAATGCGAACCTGACGGTTTTCGGTGATCTGCAGAACTACGTTGTTATCCAGAACATAAATGGAGTTATCCATTGGGTTGATAGCTAAATCTGTAGGCCATTCCAGACGAACCTTAACAAAGAGAAGTGGTTTATTACACAGTTAACTAGTGCACCTTAAACGGAATGAATGAATTAACTTTCAGTTTTAGATAATGCTGTAAGGATATTTTTTATCTGCTGTAACCAATCAAGACAGAAAGACTTGTACAAAAAGGAATGCAGCAAATGAAAGGTTTCAGGGAGGCAAGGGGAAGGGTTTCCAGATGACTACTTCATTGAAAAAACAGCAGCATTGGAACTGTAATACAGGTCAAATTTCCCCTCCAATAAGTGCCATACTTGTTTTTATCACCAATGCATAAATAAAAATAGAGACAGCTATCAGTTTACTGTCCACGGACAGTAGTCATTTTTTATTTTTGCACTAGCAAAAATAATTTACTACATTCCAGACTACGAAACACTGGACTGTACTCAATTTCTAAACACAGCACTAGTGACATCTCTTCTTACCTACACAAACTTGTTGAGACAAAAAAAAATAAATTGCCCTATTATATATATCCTCTCATTCACCCTGGTAGGCTATTAGTAATTCAGAAAACACGGACATGCCAATACAATTCTAACATATCTGTCGTTCTTCAAGTATTTACTACTGGACTTAACATTTCCTGCTGGTGGTTTTGCTGTTCTAAACTAAACTGAACTTTATGGGCAGAAAAATTGAATACAGCAGCATTTATAGCTAGGAGAATACACTGAGATTCATGTCCTTGGAATAGGTTTCTTTCTCCACAAATTCTACTCTTAAATATTCATTACACACTCCACCCAGTTTTATTTTAATTGGCAAGGAAGCTGCATTTGCATTTCTAGCCCCCCGATTTGCTTTCCGAATTAGCGGCTCTTAATGTGTACCTGGCTGATGTGCATGCTGGTATCGCAGGTTAGAGGTCGTGCTGAGGTCAGGTCGTTGGAGCCAAGCAACGTGGATATTATGCCATTCTGATCCACTTTTCTGATCATGGTCCCATCAACAAAGTAGATTAACCCATTCTTGTCAATTGCTATTCCTTCAGTGAATAGAATAAAAATTAGTTGCTTGTACTAATATCTGTAACTAAGGGCCTGAGTGGTATGTATATAGTGGTATGTATATTAAGGGCAGAAAAAGGCCTAGCATTTAAGTTAACCTGAAACATGGGGTAAGTGGAACCACATGCAACACTGATTTTACATCTTCACCATTGTTTGCCAAACACATAATCTAAACAAGCATTTTAAAGTGCTCAATAACCATGAAAGCCACATATTGACTATAAAATTAACCTGGCTCTCCTGCAGCTGTCTTCCTCAATGGTTTTCCCCGGTGGGAAAAATTATTTGAACTACATTTTTGAACCAACTCTTGTATTAAACATGACCATGCCCATCTCTGAACTTTCATATTTACCTTTAGGGCTCATGAGAGTTGCCTCCACCGCCTTGCCTCCATCACCACATCTTGCCTCATCAAAGGGCAGGCACTGCTCCCCGGTTCCTCCTATTACGTCAGCATTTTTCGTCAGGTCTTTTGCACCCGTGAGTGACCTGGGCCGATAGATCCTGCGTGTGTTTGTGTCAGAAACGTACAAATCTCCTGTCACGGGGTCAGTTGCGAGGTAGTATCTGTGGGCTGGGTTGCTGCTGTAAAAAGGAATTACACATTGCTCGTGCTGTAATTAATTGCACCAACGTCGGACCAAGAAGAAAAGATTTCAGTTCATACACAGTCTGTACTAATACATAAATAGTTAACAACCATGCTGGTGCTCTGGGCTTATGCAGCAGAGGTCATGGCCCCAAAGCTTTTCTCGGTTTTCATTTGTTTCCTGTGTCAGAGGCAGGCCGACCTAGACTAGTCATCCTTTTGGGACAGAAAATTCGATTTTGTCTATGATGCTGTAATTAGAGACAGTTCTCAACGCCATAATAGGCCACATCAAAACGGTGGAGTCTTAGAACTGGTGTTGACTGAAACCTTGGCTCAGTTTCAAACTTTGCAGCATGACCCCAACCCTAGCTTACACTTTGTTGCCATTATCATCCTATCCGTTTTATTATAATTTACATAAGGCTGCTGGGGTGCATGGTTTATATAATTCATAAACAGATAAGGCAGAGTTCGTATTATTAGTTCACAGGCAAGAGATAAGACATCCTTCATAAGTATTTGTTTAATCCACTGCTTTCAAAGACGTGATATGCATGATTTAACGCATTAGGAAATGTCATCTTTTCCACCAGAACACCAAGCGGAGCTTTTCTGTTCTCCTTAACACAGAATCATATTTCAAACAACTGTACACATTGGCACAAAACCACTAACTATGCCAACACAGTCTTTATTACAGTGAAAATATATATTGCTAACCATTTTCCCAGAAACGTACACTTTGCCTCTCCACTGGTGCTACATAATTGAGAATTACTGTCTTTTCTCCCCTGCTGGTGAAAAAACCTACCCTGGAGAGTACCTTTTGGGTTGATATATTACGACGTAGAAACTTAACCCACCGCAGTTAGGATTCCTGACCTAATTTACGGCATGAAGAACTAAAATAAGGTCATGTAAACACAGGAGGTAATTTCAGATGCTCTCCTAATGGATTGAATCAGTGTCAGAACAGTCAGTTCCACTTCTGATGTTTGCAAAAGTGCTGCTGAAACCTATCTACCAGTCTTGGTGATATCCAAACATCTGTTCGCGGAACACTGTACTTCACATTTTGTAAATACATAACTGTGCTAATGTAACACATTTTTATGTAGTGCCACTTGGAAAAAGCAACAAGAGACCAACAGAAACAACTTGTGAACAAACGATGCCTTTTAGCAGGGACAGATTTTTATAGCTCTCCAATTACAAAAACACAGAAAAATGTGTTGCATAAATAGGATTTTCTTTGGTTTTAAGAGTTTAAACATGTTGGTGCAGAAGGAAGAAATCAAGTGAAGCAGACTAATGAAATCAAATACACAGTGATTAGCACCTCTTAAAAAGCCCTGCTACGGAGCTGAATGTTATACAGCATGTCTGAAAACAATTAAGTGGAGCCTTAACTCAAATTTCTGTCTGTTAGAAACTTGTTATTGCCAATGCACTAAATAGTTTAAAGGTATTTTCCGAACCTTAATTTACAAAGAGATCATTTATATGATCACTATGTAGTGTACAAATTATTTATATCTCCATGGGCTGCAAATTAAATTATACACATTTATATGATTACTCTGGTCTTTAAGAAACTTTGCAGACATTTCACATATAAACACATAGCAAAATGTGAATTAAATTTTATTTAATTGTAATTTAAAATAAAGTCCTTTCTTATGCTACTATAATCTAAATTAAGGTACTTTCCTTCAACTCATTTAACATTGCCTAAACCGTATTTTTCAGTTGTTGGAATAAAGAGTCACCAAATCAATAACTAAATGATTTATACCTAATGTTATTTTTTTTTAATTTCTAGAAAAGAATTTTTAAAGCTGCTCTCTTCATATATATGAAAACATTTAAGTTTTAATTAATTCCAGCAAGAATGATACAGCCCTTCTTAGTCAGGATGAGTTCTGGTAATAAGTAGTGCATCCGTATTAAAAAATACAGATGACAATTTAAGGATACTTTCTCATTTTATCCAAAAAAATCCCAACAACCCTGAGGTTTGGGAGCGCATAGGATATTATTATTGAATCAATGTAAACTCTCCAATTTGTATTAAGTAATGTCTCATGGTTTCTTTCTGAGACAATATAGCTAGCTTAACTTTGGTATTTCTTTTCAAGAGAAGGTCAGAAAGCTGAGGTAGCTTTAGCTGTTAGGAACAAACCACCAATTCTCTGGAGCAAGGCACAATCTGAGGAACTAGATCACTGTCCACTGAAAACCATGTTTCCTAGCCAGAAGACATTTATGCATACTATGCAGACCTCTAAAATAGCACAGGGTTAAGTATCCAACACCTGCAAAACTGCAGAGATTCTTCTATTTCATTGTGGCCTGAAACAACGTTAAGGCTCTGCCTTCTACCAATAACAACAAGAACAGAGAACTAAAATGCAGAGCCAGTGCCTTCTCGGCTCATTCAGTATTGCCAGGTTGCTGCACAGGGCTCTGGAAAACAAGCGGTTACATGCCAACACAGGGTCCAATAAAGACAAACGACTACATATTAACTTGTTCGATCTGCACTTAATCAACAGTGCTTACGATTTAAAGCACACACACACGTGCATGTTTGCACACAGCTTAAGCCTTTTCAATGACCAGACCTTGCACATTTTCCCATTCCTGTTTTTGGTTTTCTTAATGCAAAATGGTAAAATGTTAGAAAAACTTACTTGTAAGTGCTGCCTACTATTTAGTTGCTGTCATGATCTGTTTCTCATTGCTTTATCTTGCTTATGCTGTTCTTTTAAATCCTCAGCTGTCAGATTGCTTGCATTACTCTCCATGAAGAATTTAAAAAAACACTACTCTTCCTGCTCTGGCCCTGATCTATGCTCTCCCATTCAATGTATGCCATCTAAACCATATGCCCTCAAAGCTGTTTTTAGGTCTAAGAAAACTTTTTTCTGTCTCTCTACAGACTCTGCAGGATATCGCCATAGCCTACAAGTGACCTCCTTGTCTTCAAAGTCCTTCTAAAAATTACTTCCATGAATGCCTATCAGCATTAATCAGCCATAGGCATCAGGGTGTATAAAGACATCAGCTCAGCTTTCAGACTAAAAAAACGTTAGGTCACTGGTACATTAGAGAATAAATTTGACCTGTCTCCCTAATTTAGAGCACAGGCTCCTTGAGGTGGGAGACTTGCTCTCTGTGCTGAACCACCATGTCTGTAGGTGAGGAAAGGTGAATGCTTGAGCAGATAACAGCTCTCGGCTAGTATTTAGTGCTTGTCATCTGTTTTACTTGGTGAATGCATATTTTGCCAGGCCAAAGAAGCTATTTTGTCTCGCAGTGTGTCCTCAAGATGGGGGAACCCATGGCCACAGGACCTGGTGGATGCTCAAAGGCTGTGTGTTTAAAAGTTGTCAGATAAATCAATAGAATGAAAAGCTGTCAGGGGATATTCAACATAAAGGTACACTTGTGGCTTAAGAAGTCCCTGAGCAGCAAAACCCTAAGAGTTTTCACACTGGGAAAACGTCCTGTGATGGGAGAGAAAACTCAGACTCAAGCAGACCATGTTGGGCTGCACACTGGGCTCGACACCTCCCTGGGCTGCACACTGGGCTCGACACCTCCCTGCCTGCTGGCTCCACGACCACTGCTGCAGTGCTCATTGTCCATGGTCTTCAAGGCGTCTGCCTACCTCAGGAGGAACCCCCACCTTGTAGCTGCTACACAAGTCTATGAAGATGCTGTTACCCTAATTTGTGCAGTATGATTACAATGTCACTGTCTGGAGCTTATGCACATGTACATGAATAAAGGAGAAAAGCTCCAATGTTTGCCCTCACCAAATTGTTTCTGAAAGGCCACAGCTGAGACTGTGACCACAGCTCTGCTGGAGGTAAAAGAGGCCGTCACCACTAAATCACAGCAAAACACACCTCGTTGTACATCAGCTCCTTAATCCCGTTTGTCCATTCCAAATTCCCATTTTCAGTATTACTCTGTATTCCACACATTTGTCAGACAATGTCTTATACAGCTGTAATCACAGCTTTGTGTTATCACAAGGGATTTCTTCTAAAAGTAGTGCAACAAATGCAAATTAAACTTAATAACGAAATCTAAAATTATCAGATTACCTCAGAGTCACACCTGGAAGATAACTTCAAACCAGTCAGACTATGCATCACTTCCCGTATCTGACTATTAGCAGTGATGCAAACATCTTATTTAGTCATGGAATTTTTTGCCTAACCCATTTGAAACAATTTTTTGAACATAAAACCTGTCCTTATAAAGAAGGTTCAGACTTAAGTCAATTTAAAAAAACTGGGCTAAAGGAGAACTGAGATATGACTCTCCTTGTTGAAAAATGAGGAAGGAAAAGGGTTGACAGCAAAAAAGGAGCGAAAGAGACCCTGCAGGGCTGCTGAGCCCTGTACTTAGCAAGTCTGACACAAAGTCTTGCAGGGCTTCATGTATCCAACAAGGCTTTAGCATAATGTTGTTTTTGTCTCCTTTTCAGTGACAGCTGTTGTGGCAAAGCACTTCTAAGCATCCACCTTCCTCGCCTCTGCTCTTGCCACTATTGTACCTATGCCAGGACAGATGAATGCTGCACTACAACCCCTCTGATTACTCTTGTTTCTGTGACAAGCCTTATGGAATCTTCACGTACTTCTAAATCTGAACTGTTGGAGTCTTGTTATTACGTGACTATTTCAGCTTTCATTACTAAGAAAAGTTCACATTTAAACAAAAGCGTCTGTTTAATGTGAGCTTGAAAAGGCTCAGCATCAAAAGGCTAATGAAACGAACTCACTTTATACTTCTGTAATTTCTACTTCTATAATACATCTATTAGTTATATGTTGTACTCACTGTATTTGGGGGATCTGACTAATGAATGAGTTTTGATAGAAACAGCAGAAGTGTGAGCAAAGGAACAGGAGCAAGAAGGCATGAAGGGATAGTGCAGGAGGGCACATACAAGCATAAAAAGAAGCCTGGCTGCGGACAGAGAGTGATGAGAAAATAGGAACTTGTATCCGAAAGGACGATGCAGCCTGACAGCTGACATAACTAAAACATATGAACTCATTATTTTTGAAAAATACTCCTCTTTCCTAATAATACATCTCAGAAAGGACTTGTCCATTATAAGCATTCATTTGTTAAAAAAGAAAAAAGAACAGTTAGAAATATAGAAATCTTCTGTAAGAAATGCTTACCTATGTCTAAAATCTTTATTTCTTGGTGGGAGCAAGTAAAAAAGAACAGAAAAACATTATTAGAAAAATATTCAGAAAGGGTGTTAGAAGATGAAAAGAAGGCAACATTTAAATCTATCATTAGTGAAGAGGTCCACTCACGTTGACTATGTAGGTTCACTCTTTAAACCCACAGAATAGTTACTCTGGGAAGACCAAATTCTCACAGTTTGCATTTACAGAGTTAAGGTATTTTACCATGGTAAATTTTTATCATTTCAGTTTTAAATACCATTTCCAACATGTTAAAATTTTTGAATCCACTTTTTTTGCTTCAAAAGCGTTTGGAAGCTCTAACTTACACAACATCAGAAATCCATTCCATACTTCTGTTTGCATCAGTAATTCACAACTCTAAAGGTCCAAGATGTGAGTAAAACATACCTTAGCTCCAGAACACTAGTTACATTTCCAGATGGAAATATCCGCCGAACGTAGTTGAAATCCCCAATGTAAAGACTTCCATCTACCCCACAAGCTAAGGCAACTGGAGCCAGTAGTTTATTACCATCAGCTTGACCGTTACAACTTGGACAGGAGATGCTGCGTCTTCTTCCATTGCCCATGATGCTACTGACAACTGGGGGTTGCTGAGATATAAATTGATTTTCACCATTTCCTTTGTAGAGGATTCCTGGCAGATAATATAAAAACCACAAAATAACAACAACAACAACGTTTATAAAAACCTTGAATGTATGTACATGAGATGATGCATAGATATTCTGAATATCTCTTTTTATTTGAGTAATATAGTTTAATGGACTTCTAATTGTTTCAGCACCACATTTTTTCTCACTACAACTAACAGAACTTAGTTATGAACTACAAATGTTCTAATAAAGTCACAAATACACTAAAACACCCAAAGCATTAAATTATCTTGTCCAAAAAATGTAGTAAAAATGCATTTTAAACTTCTGTTTAGAAATTCTCCTGAAATAACTGAAATTCTACCTGTGTATATATCATTAAAAAGGAAAAAATTGTATTTGCAAATTGCATCTCTAATGCCCTACTATAACTAATTATGAATATGATGTCAAATGTAATCTAAAGCAGATTACTACTGCAAATTGTAAAGATTAACTAAAAAATTGGAGATTGCTTCTATCTTACATTATAAAATGCTCTTTACTCAGCTCACAATAAAAATCTACCTCTGGCAATAAAGTCTGCCTCAATACCATGTCTGCAGTTATAGGCAGTTATTAAAAATGTCAAAAAAAAACAACAAAAAAATGTGGTGCCAGGCCAACCTGTCTCTTAAACTTAATTCTGCTTTGAGGCATGAAAGGAACAGTAATTTTGTAAAGACAAAGCAATGTGCCAGCAGTATTTTTCTTCCTTATAGCCTCCATAGGAAATCTGAGAAGAAAAATGCATGCTTTATGTTAAATCTTCAGTTTGGAAAAAATGTTTAAATTTACAGCATGTTAAAATGTTGCCAAATTCTTCTTGTATTATAGACCTCAATGAATCCATCAAGGTGTACTCTACCAATGGTCAGGTGTTACGGTTCTACTCATAAGTCACAATTTACCTTTCCGTGGTATAATCCACGTAAACCATGTGTCACTTTGTACTTTACAGTGATAAATTCTTTATCAATTGTCCATACAGTTTCAAAGGCAGTTTGGGGCTGAGGGATACATTTGTCTTTTGAGGTGCTTAGAGGAAATTTAAGACGTGTTCCTCTTTCAGTCCTCACCTCAAAAATGCACTCTTTATACTGAAAGATATGAAGAAAAAACACTTTGCCCTTTAAATGCTTTAGGTGGCTTCACTATTTTTTAATGTTCTAAAATTTGGGAGATTATAAACATAACACCAATAAACATGATCAAATCGGGAAGAATGAAAATGGTTTATGGAAACTTAATGACAAGTAATCTAAATAAGTAATCTAAATCAAAAGAAGGAGAATGTATTTTTCATGAATAGTCAAAGCCAGAATGCATTAGCAGTATACAAAATCCCCTCTCCTATGATTACATCATTTATGACAATCATGGAACCATAATTTTGCCTGAAATAGCTGAGTTCTATAATTTTCATCAGAGGAATTCTACAAGTCAGCACAGTGCACTATTGCATCTGATTTATTCTATCATTACCTTGAAAAATTGGTCCTTCACATTTCTCCTCTATTATCACAGACTAAGAGATGCACATTAGACTATTTACTGCAGTAGCTTAGGATGTCCGTACAAACAGTGTCTGCACTCTCTTCTGAATAAATTTCTCCAGCTCACCCACCTTGCCATTACAACTCTCCACTTTGTTTATTCAATTAGACACACGTCACTTTGAAAAGTCATTACTTGTCAAATGTACTCTTGAAAATAATTTAAAGCCACCACCAATTCAACTTGTGAACAGAATCAATCATATATATATATATATTTAGAATTGTAGCTCTTTACATTTTTAGATGAATTACCTTTCAGGAATTTGCACTTTTCCCCACCCACTTTTAAATTAGGTACAATGACACCTTTCCCTTTATTTGGTTACCTTGTTTTTCTACTAGCCAGAAGTGAGGCTTTTAGGTGATGATTAGCATATCACAGCAAATAAACTGATGCACTAGCAGGAGACTTCTGAGGGACACTGGGTACCACAGAAGTGATGTTCTTCCCACTGAATTACTTTTGGGTACCTCCTTTCCATAAAAATTGAGTGCAACCAACTCCCACCATAAGCTATGCAACTTTGTCTATTTCACCTGTCTTACACACTTCTAGCCCAATTTTTACGCATTTCCTCCTGTTCAGTGTTCAGCTGGTGTTTCCTCAGCATGGCACCCACCTGGCAGTTACTGAGAGACACACTGGACAAATCGACCTTGATGCCAAGGCACGGTCCTTGTTAAATGTGTCCTGCTCCTCATCTTTTCACTGGGATTAAAGAGGACTTGCTCCCTGGCAACTGGAGTCTGTCCTGATAATAGGAGCATAAGGAGCCTTCATTGGCTGAAGGCACTGTCATTTGTCACCTGCAATGTGTCAAGCTGACCACGCATCCTGGGGAGGATGTACGTCAGGGAAGGGTTTAAATGAGAGGACAGTGGAAACGACTGCTCATCCTCCAGAATACATTGTAACCATGCACTAAATGCTCCCATCAGCAGTCATGCTGTGGCTGGGGATATCATGACCTGAAGGGGAAAATCTCCAATATAAATGAAGACTTTAAAACTGGGAGTGGAGACCTCTTGGTTTGGCAGGAATGCCTGCTATTGCCATTTAATTTTTAATCATTGTGAGAAAGCATTCAAGATACTGCTACCATACATCCAGCTAGTGCCAATAACAATGGTGACATCTACAATTGCTTTAGAAACAGTGTCTCCTTAGCATCACTTAATTTTTTGGGGGTGGTTTCTTTGGAGAACGCATCCAACATAGAATGACACAGTTAGATGCACTTATTAGTGCGTACGTATTTGTAGGAGGAAGCAAAGCATTTATCACATGCAAAGCATTCTGTAATTTCCCTTTTTTAAAATAGGGAAGCAAACATTTGAAAAGCTAAAATGAGATGACTAAGGTGTGTGGCAGTTGAGAGGCAGCTGAATATTACAATTAGGAAGAGGAAGCATAACTCCTTACCATTCTGAACGTCCAAGACATGGTGTTTATCCAATGTCCAGCCACCCATGTTAGAGGCATCCAGTTCATAGCCTTGCAAAATGGCAGTCCGCTTTTCCCAGAGAGTCAGATCCAAGCAAGACTCATATTCGTAGCCTACAGACACTGAAAAAAACAGTACATTTCCTCATTAAATATAGAAACTTGTTCAGATGAATAGTTTAAAGAAGGTAATTTCCTAAACTGTGTATGTTCTGCTCTCCCAGGCTACCTAAAAATCCCTATGGCTTCCTTAGATGTATTGAAAATACTAAACAGAATTTCAAAATACTTTAAAAAGTAATCTTGGGTTATTAAAATAATCTTAGCTATTAAAAAGAATTAGAAGAGGACAGGTAGAGAAGAAACCTGTTTTGTGAATTATGTCAGAATGCTATTGTGCTCTAAAGTATGCGGAGTGCACAGACTGAACACCATACCATATTATTAGGCTGAGGATTACTCATGGGTAAGAACTACAAGTGAAAAATGACAGTGGTCTCTTTTTCCTTTTGAAGCATGCTTTTCTCATAATGTAAAGTTGAGATTTGCGTTGTTTAATATACTTTACTATCCACCATTATTTCTCATCTTATTATGCCAAACATTTTCTGATTAATGGATACAGGTATTTCAGATGTGTTTCTCTATTTTCAAGACAATAGCAAAAATGCAAAAAATCCCAAACCTTTGCTTAACACACATACCAACAGCTTCAGATAATCCATAGACTCTCTGGTTGTAGGCATCAGTTTTATCCCATATGAAAGTGTAAGCCAGATTTGGAGATGCGGGGAACCATTTCTGGAAAAGCCTTCCCACCACTGCCACCATAAGATGAACTTTCATTAGATTAAACGGTATAACAGATTGGGTCATAGTGATCTTCAGAACAGACTTATATCCTGCAGCCCTGGAGCTTAGGTATGATAACTTCAGATCAGTTCCTGGTATTGTCGTTTCTTCATGAAGTACCTATGCCATCAGTAAGAGAAAAGGCAACATGTGAATGATCTGGAAATTAAACGTAACAATGCAAATATTGTAAAAGGGGGCTTGATATGATGCTACACAACAATCCATTATGAAGTATCATCTAAATCTGGCCTTCATTTAATATGTAAAATAAAAACAAATGAAGAACAGTATTTTACTTTTTTTTTTTTTTTCCCATAATAGCAAAGTCTAACATCTTTGTTATACTAAAGCTGCTTAGTTCATACATTCTGCTGAAGGATTTCAAAGATGTCTCCTTTATTTTAATGGGTGGAGGTACGGAGAAGAGGAGAGTATGCCTTCCCAAATGCTTTTTCCAAAACCAGCAGAAAAGCATCTTCTACCTAAGTGTAAACAGCCCCCACTTGTGCTGCCATCCATATCCTAACTACGGATACATAATAAAGACAAAAGAGCCTCAAAACACTGCAGAGCTTCAGATTTAGGTTAGGATGTCTAATTGCTCCTGAAGTTCACAGGGTAATAGTGCAACACAGGAAGGACTTTTAGGTGGTTTATTATTTGCATTATCTGTGGATTGTAAATACTTTAAACCAGAGTATTCTTCCATTTATTTCACTGAGATAAGTAGGATGCCTCAGGGAAAGCTTTTCCGTATTTCCTGATCAATATTCACTACTCAGACATCAGCTCACCACTTTCTCATTTCAGAGAGGTGCAATGATTCAATTTTATTTTTAAAAGGTTCCTCCCCCCTCTACCTTGTCTTTGCCTCTGAGTTGGGGAGCTTTAGTGGGTGATGGATGGATGTGGAAGGTTTCTGCGTAACGTGGATGAAGACAGCCAATACTGTCCTATACCTCAGTTGGGACATAAAACTGTATTAGAATCATGTCCCTAAACACTGAGAGCCAGCACTTCAGCTGCACAGCTACCAACCATCCTTGCTTATTGAAAATAAGGAAAAAGAAGTATCTAGACACATTTATAAACATAATGTTTCGGGGGGGGGGGGGGGGGGGAATAGAGGGCAAAGGATGCTGAATCACAAGCCCAGAGCCTTTGTGGTGTCAAAGGAGTACTCCTGGGGAAGTACCTTTGGAAAGCTGTATTTTACCTACCTGTCTCCTGGTCCTGAACTCTGAAGACCAAACACTAATTAGTATCAGTAGAAAGCAGACTTCAGGGAGAGAACAAATATCCCTGACATTAAGCTTGAGACTTCAGTGTGATCAAAAGCTGGCTACTTATGAAGTGCTATGTTAGCTCAGGATTTCTGTAGCGCAGGTTTTCTCCAGCGTTCTCTATGCTAGAGAATCCTCAGACGCTGCTTTTAAACAATTGACTGGGTTGAACAGAATCAAAATATGTGGTTCTGTGGTCCTGAGGAGGGCAACAGATGATACAACATTACCTATGTTAGCACTACCGCTGTTATATAGATTTGTATACTATTAATTGCATTTGCCTCCTTCCCCTTAACAACAGCAGCAAATCAGAAATAGTATTTTGGCTCATGGTCTGGCATGAATGGTTACTAAAATCTGATATGTGTAGGGATATGACTCTTCACCTCCAGCAAGGCTGTAACAGAGCTGTGGGAAATAAAGGAAGCATTGGAAGACACCAGACAAATGAAATTCTTAATTCTCAATCTTTGAAAGTTTCTTTTTCTCCCCACCAACAACCTGGCATCACTGAAATGATGAGCAGTATCATCACCTGGAAGGAGGTGAGCTGTATCAATTCTGTTTGAAAATCTAGTCTGCTCTCCCTCAGACCAATATACACACAGTATCTAAGCCAGATGAGAAGAAAATCTTTTCTGCACAAACAAAACTCTCTAGAGAGAAAAGCAATTGTGAACATGTTCCTTTTCTAAGACTTTGAAGGAACAACACAAAACACCAATGAACAAAAGACAAATTCCTCCTCAAGACATCAGCGGGACTCTTATCTACTGCACATTAAATCTGGTCTAACAGATGGAGTTCTCCGTAAGCAAGAGGAGAAAAAGAAATAATACACTTGTAATAGGACACAATTTAATGGCCTTGACTGGTCTCCTGTTAAGACCACTGTTTCTTTTACAACTTTAACTGTGGAAGAGCAGTGTTAAACACTTAGGTGGTCTTCTGATACTCTTGCCTGAGATAACAGACAATAAAGAGGACACCTTGAAGCTTCAATTTCCAAGAAACTCCACTGTGTATTTGGATTACTATCAAATTAGAAAGTAGGACAGGCAGTTCTCAGCGAGGTTTAAAACAAAAAAACCACGAACCCCTATTATTAGTTTCTGCAGAAGCCTCAAACATCTGCTGGAAATCTGACTTATAACTTCCTTCCTTCCATAAAATATTCCCTGTAGTAACTTATTTTCTTGCAAACTTCAGAAATCTAGAGGTAAGGTTATGCATCTCAATCTCACTCCTAGAATCAAGCATTACAAAGAGAATTAAACAGTTTAATGTTCATCTGAAACGTTAAATCATCAGGCACAGCAGAGAGCATCCTATGGGAGCCATGACAATACATCAATTGTAAAGCAATCAGGAAAGTGACTGGGTATAAAAGTCACATCAGGAATTGCCAGCACAACCAATCTGTCTGTACTTTACCTTTTCCCGACAGAGTATCAAACTACCTCCAGAAATGCTGACACCCTGTGGGGACTGAGTTATAGCCCCCCCACCACATTCGAACGGTTGACATTTTATTTACGGATGATCAAGCTTCTTGGGAGGAAAACTGTGAAATACTTAACCTACAGGACTGAGATAAGGGTCACCTCAATTTTCACAAAGACAGAGTTTGCTCTCCTCAAAGTTCAAGTGGGTGACTGAGTCACATAAATTGTGCAGGACTCCTTGCCTCTTGTGGCCAGAAGGACTAAAGCTGTCCAGGCTCTGGAATGCTTTCCTGCTCCACAATATGATGCGATTCAGGTGGCATGCTATGATAGTATTAAGAACCCTGAACTGGGAATTTACACTCAATTAGGGGGAAAATTGGCCTGCTGTATTGCCAAGTATTTTTGCCAAATGAGCAACTTCAATAGAGGATTTGAGAAAAGAAATCACAAATGAGTGCAAACTTGAAGTCCTTGCGTCTGAAAAAGGTTCTTTGCAGAGATGTAAGGAGCTGCACTGCTGTACTAAAATGTAACATCATCGTGGTTTGAGAGGGATAAAGATGGCATGTTTAGACACAGGTAGGTATTGGCAGCTACTATTATTACACAAAGCTTGAGACCAAAGAATACTAAAATTACACTTCTTTAAGCAGAAGCTGAAGCTGCTCATTTCAAGATGGAAAAATCTTTTCCTTTAAAAAAAAAACAAATTCCCCTAGAATTGAGGCTCTTAAATGAACTTATAAAGACATAACCCTGGGTTAACAATATAAAGCAAGGAGAAATGAAAAGGGGTGAAGATGCTTGTTTTTTATAGAGTTAAAGCATTGTTGAGATACCACGGAGAAGGATGGAAAAAAACATACACGTATCAGGCTAAAAATGTATCAGTAAAAGCATAAACCAAGAGGCATATATAAAGTCTAAAACAGAAAACAAAGAGAAGAAAATTAGATAAACTACTGGAAAACAAGGACACTTAAATGGAAATATTTAGCTCGATGAAGTAATCTTCATTGTCTTCTCAGTACAAATTCAGAGTTTACAGATTAAGCTAAGTGAAACCAGGATATACCATCTATATAAGACTGAAATATCTAGGCGTCCTATTAGACTGCAAGGTTTAATGAAAAAATAGGTTTGTTTTTTTGGTGAAAACCTGGACATTTTGAAGTTACAAACATAATAATTTTATTAAGTTACTGAGGCCCCTATTTTACTCTTAATTCTTCTGGGTGAAGAAATTTTGCCAATTTCCGCTGTATAGTATTGCCAGTAGTAAAACAGAGTCAGAGAAGAAGAAAAAAAAAGTGTGCAATCTTGAACTGTTTTGACAAAACTCATCCACAGTTCACCCAGGCAACACTGGAATTAAACCAAAGCATCTACTCTCAGTAATTGGTCCCCTAACAATGTAGCTCTCCAAACCTGCGTTGGTCCCTTAATCATGCAGGTCACACTCCACAGATGCAGTCAAAGCCACTTCCCTCTAAACACATATAAGCGTACAATTTGAAAGAATACTTCTCAGTCTTCATTCACCTACACACTTGACGTGACGGAAGCAAGCTGCTCAGGACCTGCAGAAGGCATCTTGGAGCCTTGCAAGCATATGTAACAGTGAATAATGGAAGTGTAGGAGAAGGAAAGCCACAAAAACTCAGTTTCAGAACTGAACTCATTGAGTTGTGAGTTTTCAGAACTCATTGTGACTCACATGTGGGTTTCTGCCAGACCACACTGCAATATGTGGCATACAGACATTTATTATATTAGGAAAAAGACAGCAATGATATTACCTAATACGTATAAGCAGCTCCAGCGCAACCTGATCTCCCTCATCTGCATGCAGTTTAACTTCTCGTTCCATGCCGGCTAATCTCAGCTATTTAAGTCTAGGCAGAGCATGCTAACTTGCAATTGGAAGTGGATAAAAAATTATGCCTAGAGTAGTCCAAATTTAGTTAACATGTATTTATTATCATCCATCTTGAGTAATGATCTGCTGGGTCTGTGATCACCTCTCCACCTACTGCATTCTTTGTTTCCCCGTACTTGTCCTCTTTTTTCATTTTTCTTTTGTGCTGCTTCTTCGGCACAGACTTTAATTCCCCCTCTGATCATTTTGGGATTCATAAGCCACTAAGTACACTCTTTTGGAAACATTATCTCCAAGGGATGATGAAGCACTTCAAGAGATGATGATGATTATAGCAGCACATCATTTTCTCCTGTATGTGACAGTGAGTGCTGTCACACTGCACCAACGGGGTGACTGATGCTGACTGCAAGACACAGGAAACGCTTTCTTTTCCTATGCCTTCAGCCAGCCTCCCATGCTTTAAACTCGCATCACCCTCTTTTAAATGAAAAGATTTATAGCAGTTCCTCTGGAGCTGAACAGGCAGTTTTTAATGGAATCTGAAGCTGCTCATCTTTTATCAGATTGGTGAATTTTTTGGGAGACAGACTTGTGCACGAAGTGTTTCTGAGTGGAATACGACCCTAAAGAGCACTTCCCAGGCACGGCTGTGCAGCTCCCACCTGCTGATGCAGGGCATTACATATGTCTGATGAACAAAGTATATCAAAGAAAATACTTCTTGATTTTTTTACACAGTACAGGATTTTTTTTTGCATACACAGCAACATTACTTTTTTTCCCTCATCAGAAATCACCCATTAGCACCTAGTATTCAAGGAGAATATGACCTTTTCTTCCGGTTGGTTTTGCAAGGAAATCAGACTGAGCCACTAGTCCTGCCTACCAGATCTCCCACCCTTTGAACTTGGTAGCAAATCTAAACCAAATCTGAAACAATAGTAGAAATCACTAAATCACTAAGATAACTCAGTTCCTTTAGATTTTAGAAAAACAACAACAACAACACAATAACAACAAAAACAAAAACAAACAAAACCCAACCAAACAAAAAATCCCACACCCAACAACAACCATATAAAAATAAAAATTAAAAAAAAGATTTGGGTAGGGAAGTTAGTATCCAAATTGGCACTCCCATGACAAAGAGGCTAAATGCAGTCAGTGGGGGAAGGACTGGACATGGCAGACAGCTGCAATTATAGCAGTGGGAATTAGTTGGAATCCAGACTTCATTAGTCCCACTGCTCTCAAAATGACTTTTTTTCTGACATTTTTCTATTATTACTTTTTCTTGATTTATACACCATCTATCTAAGCCATTTGCCATCACTTCAGGAACTGAATCTATCATATGTTGCCAAAACAAGTAAATCAGAGCTGTTTTTCAGTGGACTGTGTTTTGCAAATCCTTTCTTTTAATTGACTTGCAACTAACAATGGCTCGGAAAGACAGGATAAAAGCAACAATTTCCTAGCATGGTCTTGATTTGTATGACTGTTTAGTTGTAATTTCCTTACATCTTTACTTTTAACCTGCTCCTTCCATGAACTGCTTAATGATTTTGCTCTTTTCTTAAAAGCTCTATAAATTTTTGAATACATTTTCTATATTTCCCATGAAGATGCAAGGATATTTCTTAGTGAATGTGAAAAAGAATGCCCTATGTAATTATGACATTGTGAGGGTGGGAGAGAGAGGAAGAGAGAGAAAGAGCAAGGAGAAAGAGTGCTGTTTCAGTACGAAAAGCTTTATCAGAAATCAATAATGAAATAAGTTTTATCAGAAATCAATAATGACATAAATACTACTTGAAACACAACTCTGCTTTAAGAGTTGAGGAAGACTACATTAGTGATCAGTTATCTGAGGTAACACAACCTATGATAGAAAAAAAAACATTCCAGTCGCAGCTCTTTCAGCTGCAAACAAGGTTTTGATGTTGTTAAGTTTTACTTTGGACATCACAAGCTCTGAGGATGTACATTAGCACACACGCTCATTGCCTTGTAAGCCTGTCCTTAGCATTAAAAACAGAGAATTTTTCAGTATAAAAAGAAATAGGAGTGTTATGCTCTCTATTAAAAATAAATGATAAATTGAACTGTATGACTTTTTTTGACACAATGGAAATACACATTTCATTTTCTGTTTTGAAGTACATTTCTAACAAGAGGGCAGTCTAAGAAGTTTGATGTACTACAGTGTGTCCATTTTGATGGGCCAGTGCTTGATTGATGAAGACATTCTGTCCTTTTAATGATGCAAACAGATACAAAACCAGACACTGGCGTGCACCAAGTTTTCTTAGATTTTTTTTAAATTAAATTTTAAAAATTATCACATTGAATAAATAAATCGGTCTAAAAATAACCACATTGCAAATTCTTGGCAGAATTATTTATTTAAAAACAATTAATTTACACTCTTTTCACTATAGTTACTTAATTCTAGCCTAAGATAAAATGCTGCTTGTTTGTAATACACTTTACCTGTGTCTCTGGGATGATAGGACTATCTTCAGGAGAAATTCTAAAGAAGGTAGATAAAGGCGATGACACAATAATGGGGTTTGGCCTTACGAATCCACTCAGGTCACAACTAGGAATGTCGTTCTCTTCCTTTTTCATGACCAGGGTATCCATGACATAAAATACATTCCAGGGAATCCACACTGTGTGATACTGCGTCAGGAACGGCGATCGCTCAAACACCAGTGTGAGAGAGGCACCACCATTCGCTACCAAGTCAAACCTAGAAAAAAATAGGGGCAGCTGTTGAGCAAATTCCCACAGCCATCCACAGCCTCCATTTTACTGATTGATTCTTCACCCTATTGTACTGATCTGAAGAAAGAATAGCTCTACTGGGAACAATGGAGAAATCAATTAAATTACATTACATAATACTGCACTAAGAGAATGGAGAATTTGGGATGCTGCATTTAAATTCAACAAGGCCTTCTACTTCCAAAGTATATATATGGTAAGTTTATATTTATTTGAAGAATATACAAAGTACAGAGTTGCTTAACCACTTTTTCAGGTCTATTGTTTCCATTATTTAATTACTGATTTATTTTTACAAGCAGTTCTTTATTTATGTATTTACTGTCTTGATGTCTTAGAAACGCTTCAAAGTGTACTCACATTCCATCTTGGCGAGTGATTGTATATCCATAGTCTGGGTAGTGTAAAAAGGAGACGTTGACCCCAATGAGTGGAGTTCCATCAGCAGTTAATACTTGGCCTCTTATGACAGATGCAAGGCTGTGAAAAAATATCAAATTACAAATCTATTTTATTTTTTTTAGTTCTCTTTTGAATGAACAATAGCTAGCACAGCAAACAACATACATCTCGACATGGTATCAACTACGAGGAGCGGCTGAGGGAGCTGGGCTTGTTCAGCCTGGAGAGGAGGAGGCTCAGGGGCAACCTTATCGCTCTTTACAGTTACCTTAAAGGAGGCTGTAGAGAGGTGGGGGTTGGTCTGTTCTCCCACGTGCCTGGTGACAGGACGAGGGGGAATGGGCGAAAGTTGCGACAGGGGAGTTTTAAGTTGGATGTTAGGAAGTACTTCTTTACCGAAAGGGTTATTAAGCATTGGAACGGGCTGCCCAGGGAGGTGGTGGAGTCACCATCCCTGGAGGTCTTTAAAAGACGTTTAGATGTAGAGCTTAGCGATATGGTTTAGTGGAGTACTTAGTGTTAGGTCGGAGGTTGGACTCGATGATCTTGAGGTCTCTTCCAACCTAGAAATCTGTGATACTGTGATAACTCTAATTAACAAAATCACTCCTGAGCCTTCAAACCATCTACAAATTCACATAACTGACATTGTATAAACACATACCTCAACATCTACAGATTATCATTTTGTTTTAATTTGGTTGAGTTTACTTTGGTTCATTTTGTATGAACTCTGTACTGAGTTACTAAGCCCAGTAATACACTGAAGAATTTTAAGAACTTATAATCTCTAGATGTTCTGTAAGTCATACCTCTGGCAGGTTCTTAAAGAAAAATGTACTTTTCAATTAGTATCAAAGCAATCTGTAAAACTGCAGGGACTACAAAGTACAAAATTTAAAAGAGCAATAAGGAACATTTGTGCAAGAACTTTTAATCAACTGCTGTGCCCAAACACATTAATGCTGTTAAATTACTGCAAACGCAGTGGTTCTAGTGTAAATCATCTTCTTTCACTCAGTGAGATCCGAGACACCTGCTTCCTGTTACTGGTTTATTTTCAGGTCATTACTGCTTCGCAGAGCACCAGTCAAATAGTTTATGCAATTATACTGTCGTGCACTTAACAGTTCTATTACATTAATTCATAATTTATATTATTTAGTGAGCTCAGTTTAAAAAGTGTAGCTTTGCTTTTCCTTCTGAAGTGTTTTCATTGCTTTGATATACTTCCAACTGTGCTAGCCCAAATTAACTGGTTAAATAAAGATTTATTTAATCATTAATAAAGTGCCCTGTTAGAATACAGGTACTATGTACGGCAAACACCTGCTGCAACCCAGTGGCACTGGCAATTTGAATTTTTTAGGAAATGAGATGAAATAAGCAATCTGATATATTAAGAGAAAATGTCGTTGTTGAAAGTCCACTCCATTAAATTTGCAATCACAGTGGATCTTCTCCTAGCATGCACCTCACACGTTCTTCAATTGCTTTTGTATTCATAAGTAAAGGATGAGTCACGCTTACCTCTTATTAAAAGGACTTTCCCCAGGTATGACATGAGTGCTGTCTGCTCCGATAAGAAAACTGATCCGATCATAAAATGCTTTGGCAGCTTGCTGAGATGGCGACTGTTGGCTTTGGCTGATAATATCTTGGGGATCAGGTAGCCCACGACAATAAGGCTGATTTTGGCAAGAACTCTGCAAACAGCAGTCAGGATCCATACAGTCAACCAGTCCATCTGTTGGCAGAAATTCACACAAATGAACAAACTCTTCCTCCTGCCCTTTTGTATGTGAATGAGTCGGCAAGCAGAGAGATTAAAAAAATTACATAGTATGAAAGAGTATTAATAATTAAGATTTTAATAAATTCACTTTAAATTAAAGAAATGTAAGTTTGTTTCCACTGAATTCTTAAACTCCCATGGAAATCCTAGCAAGCTAAATGTGCTCAGGATCTTGCATAAATTAAATGTCTTTATTCAATACTTTTCTATAAATATGTGGAACAAACCAGAAAACGAAGGCAACTCAGGCTCTGCACACACTGCTAACTTATAAATATTAAACATTTTAGGTGGGTCTCAGTAGCTTTTATCTGAGGTTATTTGGCTTGCTAGAGAAAAGAAACAAGTAACTCCCACTCTGCTGTTTTCCTGAACTTTTTAGCATATCTATGCTGCGAGTAGCTTTAAATATTTCACAACATTTATCAAGGTGAATTCCTTTATACTTTGGCAGAAAGGTTTTGTTGCTAGTGGCAATTTCCACAACTATTTTGCATGAAAATGTATATGAGAACAAAATCTGTACTTAACATTTAGATTTTATTTTGAATAAAATGATGAGGAATACTGGCCACTATAAAAAGATTTAAACACATGGGTGCTTTTATGCTTATGTGTTGAAATATTCACATATAATGAGCATTAGATCTGTCACATCACTGGAAATCTAATTTGGTGAAAGATTAAAATCAAGATCAAATTGATAACTACTAATTTGTTGTAAGTAAAGTCGTAAGGAAAATGAGCCTGGAAATGTCAGCTACAGAAAATTTCCAGATGAATGTAATATGGTATCACATCGCTGATAATTGTTTCCCCAAAAGAACAGCAAGACTGAAATAGCTCAAACATTTTATTATTCCATTTATATTAGAGAGGGAGCCTGCTTGCTGCACTAAAATGAAAAATACACCAATGCAGCACTCTGAGGAAGCCCGTGACTGCTTCTCTCACAAAAGAATCTAGCTTTATAGTAAAACTTTCTGCAGGGAAAATTATCATCCATTTTTGTTCAATCATACGTTGAAAGAGTGTAAGTAAACAGAGAACTTCTAAAGGTATTCCTCTAAGAACTGCCGTGCTGTGTGGATTGGTTGGAAGACTGGCAAAACAGTGAGGGGCTGGGATTTCTATTCTTTTGCACATCTAAAATTCCTATTTAACTCAGCCGACATTGAAGTCAGTTCAAGAAAAATAAAAGGGATGAAAAAATCCCCGTTAAGTATATCAAAGTTTAAACTTTTTTAAGAGAAAAGAAATATCATTGATTTTTCCTTGGGATGAGTGGTTGATACGCCTGGGAGTCGTGCTGCCGTCCAGAGGGACCTTCCCAGGCTAGAGAAGCGGGCTGACAGGAACCTCATGAAGTTTGATAAAGAGAAGTGCGAAGTCCTGCACCTGGGAAGGAACAACCCCAGGCACCGGTACATGCTGGGGGGAAACAAGATGGAAACCGGCTTTGTGAAGACCTTGGGAGTCCTGGTGGACACCAAGTTGAACACGAGCCAGCAATGCACCCCATCAGCACCAAGGTGCTGACGACATACTGGGCTGTGTCAGAAAGAGGCCATACCTGGAGTGCTGGGCTCACCTGGAGTTCAGGCTCTCCAGTACATGAGAGACATGGACATGAGACATGGACATGCTACAGCAAAGGGCCACAAAGATGATTAAGGGACCAGAACGCCTTGCCTAAGAGGAAAGGCTGAGAGAGCTGAGACTCTTCAGCCTAGAGAAGAGAAGGCTCGAGAGGGATCTCATCAATGTATATGAACACCTCATGGAGGGTGCAAAGAACATGGAGTCAGGCTATTTTCAGTGGTGCCTAGCAAAAGGACCACAGGCAACAGGCAATGCTTGGAATACAGGAAATTCTGTTTAAACATCTGAAAAAATTTTTTACTGTGAATCACCAGACACTGCAACAGGTTGCCCAGGGAGGCTGTGCAGTCTGCATCCTTGGAGATGAACCCATTGGACAGAGCCCTGAGCGACCTGCCCTGGCTGACCCTGCTTTGAGCAGCGAGACTAGATGATATCCAGAGGCCCTTCCAACCTCAACTGGTCTGTGCTCCTTGTGATTTTCTAGTCTCACTCTTGTACAATGTGAAACCCCTTTCCAGCTGAAGCACTGAGCTCCCTTGCTGGTTTTAGCTCTAGAAGCTTGGATCAGTATCAAAGCTGGGGGTACTGATGGTTAAAAGCATAGTTTTGTTTTTTTATATCTCTGTATGGTCTCCCAGGCAATATCTCATGCAGTTGCCAAAGAAATGCTCAAATTTAGTCATTCATCTTTGTTAGTTTATAAAAAGCAAATGTACATCTGGAGTACAGACTGCAGGTCATAAAACTGCATGAGATTGACACCTTCTGAACTAATCAGCTGGAAATGCATTTTTACAAGCCTCTCTGCTAACATCAATCAGAGAAAGAATCTCATTTTCACCAGCCAAGATATAGGGATACGCTGTTTGTTATTTTTCTGTGGAGTTTATCAGCAACTTGCCCAGGCGAGTGACGGATGGTTATGAATCTGGCTCCTTATAACCTGAGCAAACATTTTTCATTCTTTCTCTGTACATATGTGGCTAGAGCTATCTAGTACCACTAAGCTGACTACTCTATTGCACTGTGTGAAGCAGAGTAAAATTTCCTTTCTGAAATAGCTCTGCAAAATATCGATGAATGCTGTTTAGCCTGAAAAATATAAGACTTAGCTTAACACGAGCTTATCAGTTATATCACTCAAATGCAATAGGAAAATTATAAAGAAAATAGAAACTCTTATAGCCAGCTGGACAATCATTATTAGTCTCAGAGGGCTATTTTGTACCTCTTTTTTTGTTCTAGATCTAAGTGGTACTTCTGTACACAGCAGACATAATGACTACGTTATTGTTTTCTTCCTCAAAACTAAAGTCTAGGCGTAAAAATCTCAACCAATGTTACTTTTCCCTTTGTACCAAAATGCACAGAATTGCAATGGAGGTGACAAAATTGCTTTTTTGTAGAGACTAATAAAAACAAACCAAAACAAAATTAAATAAGAAGAGTCAAGACATGATTCCTGTGTTTCTGATGTTTACAAAATAAGATGTATCAGCGGGCATGTTTACTTCTGAATCGAATTTGAAGTGTAGACTCCTGGAAGACAACATGTGGGACAAAATTCCAGGGCACAAGTTCTGCTAGTGCCAGGGGGAGATCATGGCCAATGACCTACATAAATCACATTCTTGATAAGTAAGTCAACTGTGTAGTTAGGCAACAAAGAATCTTCATAATGTGAAATTCAGTGCCTGCAAAGGAAGAGCCCAGTTTTGGAGCTGTGATGCTGGCCATCCCAGCTTATTGGTTTCAGTGCCAGTGTCACATGAAGAGGAGAGGCTGGAATGGACAGAAAACTGTATTAACAAAACTCTGTTATTCTCATGTAGCTCAGTTTTAGGATGGGGTGTAACAAATTGACTCAATTATAGACAGCAAAAATGATTGCACGTAGGAGCAGCTGGTCAGAAAACTCACAAAAGCAGAAATAGCCCTTGATTTATTCCTAAGCAGCACACAAGTATCTTGTTCAATGTTACTACTGCAGTATCTCTGTAAACTTATCTATAGCATCCTCAAATTAGTCTGAGTTTGTACTACCCTGCGACAATGATTACCCTAAGCCAGCCATCCTAGCCTATGCAAGTAATTACAAAAGCACAGTACTGTACTGCTAAGTAGGCTTTGCTTTATAATAGTATTAATTTTAATTTTACTAATAAAAGAACATTAATAATCCTTTCAATTCTGCTGGTGGAAACCTTTAACTACTCTTACTAACTGGATAGGAGCTTATAAAAAGCAAGCCTTACAAAGGAATCTGTTCAGTAAAGACCCACCTAAACTAAAAAGTCAACAGCTTATTCTTCCTACAGTGATGACAAAACATGGCCCACTTTGTCAAAGTATAATAGTGATTCATTTTTTGCCAAGTAAGGAAGTTAGGCTTCTTCCACCCACGGACAACTCTGACTTCTCCTCTCCCCACAAAGTCATTAAGAGTTTAATTCAGCCTAAGGTCTGCTTGTTGAAAACACATTTGTTGTGGATTGCTAAAATGTAAAGAAAATCCTGTAACAGACTACTCAAATCAAACACATGAAAAAATAAAGCAACTGTGATCCTTAAAGGGAAAGGAAACGATTTGCAGGACTCTCAAAAATCTGTATTAAAAGGAAGATGAGTAATTATCCCATCATACTTCAGTAGTATCTAGATGGGTGCTTTGATGCCATTAACGCATGAACATAACATGAAGAATTTTCCCATTGGGGTTGTTGGGATGCTCATGTTCATGGAATTTGAACAATCAGTCCAAGAAAGAGTTAAGAATCAGAGGAGCAGCAGACACTGTTATTAATGAATTATACTCATATTAATATATTACATATATTTCATCCAGTGTATGATGAAGCATTAACATTAACCACAGTATCTCAATTAGCTAACAACTAAGATAACTCCAATTATATTACCACTGAGCCTAGTGTGATGTAAATCAAGGTACCTGCAGTCATCAGTATAAATTCAGCAGAATTGCTCAGACAACCTAACGTCGCAGAGTAAACAAATACAACAGAGGCATCCGCGTGCCATCACCTGCAGCTGTCTGGAATCTGAATGGCTTGCCTGAGAGATCAGTAGGCTGACTGCACATATTCTTGGAAAGGGAAGAAAGTGCTTCTCTTTCTGGGTGGGTTTCTGGTAAAAAGGACTTTCCTTTTCCAGTTTTGTTTGGTATGCTTCCAACTTTTAATTTAATTTGTTATATTCTAACATGGTTCCTCAGCCACTAATCAAGGATAGAAGCGAGTATGCTCGTTATTGAAGCACGTACATTAAAAATAAAATAAAGAAAGAGAAATGTCAGTGAAAAAGAGCATTATAGGGGACAATCATAGCAAAACAACTGTTTGGCCAATCCCCTCCTCATACATAGCTGCATAATGTTTGTAAAGGGAGTAATGAAAAAATTAAAGAGAAAAAAAGCAACACAAATACTAGCAGTAGAGTATTATTTTTGCAATATTGTTCGTTCTTTCTGAACTTTAAGTCATCCTGTTAGATCCTTCTGCTACGATTCCTCATCCTGTTTCCCCTTTTCCTCACAAACACCTATTATTGTTTTCAGTCTGAAGGAGCATCTCTTTTTGTCTTGTTCTGTTTATGTGCATTCCTGTTCACCTTGCTCCTCTTCCTCCTACTGCTCTGTTATCTGCTGTTGACTCTCCCGCTCACTTTCTGATACATAACGCCATTCTATTCCCCTTAACGCTTACAGAATCTGTTTTAGTCTGACCCTGGGCTTTCAACTTTTTTTCCTTTTTTTCCTACCATCTATCTTTTTTTCCTCCAGATTATGTTCTAACCTAGTTTTTCTTCCTCCTTGCTTTGTCTCTTTTCATGCTTGAAGATTTCTCTTTCTTCCTTATGTTCATAATCTCCCAGCCCACATGAACTTCATTCTTCGAACAGCACATCTCTGCATGGAAATGCAATGGATAACTCAGTCCTCTTGCTCCCTTCATACATGCAGAAATTCAGCTTCACACTAGCTCACTGTATGCCAGATTGCATCACATTCTTCAGGATCCTAAGTTCACTCAGAATGTAAAATATTTAACAGAGAAGTGTAGTAAATCCAATGATATGTAAAGCAGTAAATAGCAGTACCTTTTTGACCATATTACTTTTTTTTTTTTCCTCAGGAAGTAAATGCTACTGTTGC
Source organism: Anser brachyrhynchus (assembly GCF_964034855.1). Taxonomy (NCBI): domain Eukaryota; kingdom Metazoa; phylum Chordata; class Aves; order Anseriformes; family Anatidae; genus Anser; species Anser brachyrhynchus. The sequence continues at coordinate 22,015,848 of NC_137698.1, forward strand.
TTATGTTTGTGATTTCTAAAATCCCAACTGCAATTGGGATACGAGAGCAAACAGCCGACCAACAATGGCAAAGGAATACACAGACTTAAGCTGCAAAACAAAGTCAGCCATAGATGACATTATCATCCAGAGTCCCTAATGGAGTTTGTTATCTCTGTTCTGGATCTGAAGGTGTTAAAAAAAAAAAAAAAAAAAAAGAGTTGATGGGAGAGGAGGATGGAAGAAAGAACAAAAGTATTATGCTGATCTACTATATGACTGCATTCACATTCAGTCTTGTTTTTGTGTGTGATTCTGGAGTCATGCCGCAGTCACAGTCCCTCTCCCTTCCCCACCCTACACCGATGATTGCAGATTGATTCCTTAAGTCAGCAGTCCTGCCTGTATCTTACTGCAGATTGTTACCTGTCACCCAAGTGACAGACTGCAGAGAAGCAAGCCAAAAAAAAAAAAAAGAGAAGAAAAGACTTCTGGGAGTGTCCTGTCAATTATCTGAGTATTCACAGGCTATCTTTGTAGACTGGGCAAGCAATTGTTTCCAGCAATAGCATCATAGGTCAAAATGTAAAGTCCCTGTTTGGCCTTTCCTCTTAGGATACATTTCCTTGTGAGGTCACTGCAAATGTGAACTCTTTCCTTTTTATTTCCTCCCCAGTACAGTTCACTAAGTTGAGATGACGCTTTATTCCACTATCAAAGAACACCGCAGGAACTCTAAGGTGACACCAATCATTTTCTAAGTACCTATCTCCGCTGTCGTAAGCATCTTGTGAGGCTTTGCTGATACGCCGTACAAAAGCAGCACATACCTCAGTGTATTCTTACAGGCATGAGAGCTAGTAAAACGCGAGCACGGTTCTCATAGCAGCACATACCTCAGTGTATTCTTACAGGCATGAGAGCTAGTAAAACGCGAGCACGGTTCTCATAGCAGCACTTTATCACCTGCCTGTAAAACCTCTGGTTCTCAGCACACCCTCCCCAGCATTACAGATCCAGCTGGTATACCCCCTGTTGGCAGGGAGTTGGATGGTCTCTAAGGTCCCTTCCAACCCGAGCCGTTCTGTGATTCTGTGACTCTGTGACACCTTACCTCCTTCGTTGTCCTTACTGTCAGTGCACAGAGTTTCCATGGCTACGTCACAGCCTGCTCCCCTCCATCCTGGCTGGCAGACGCAGTGCCAGCCGTTCTGGTCCAGCGTGCACCTTCCATTGCTGTTGCACAAGCCGGGGCAGCCCTCTGTTGAAACAGACAAAGAAGAACACCACAGGTGATTTAAATATTGCAATTATTTCAGTCAAATAAAAGCTACAAACAAGGGACACTTACTGGGAACAGGCCTTTATAACAGCACAACTACTGTAATTGCACATGGAGTGGAACAGCAACATTACCTGGGGAATGTAATTCTTAACAAAGTGGCATCTTTGATTGGCCTGACACTTGAGACACCACTTACCTGTACAGGCAGGAAATAAATGCATCAATCCTCTAAATACCTGCAGGCCAGACAAAATTAAGTTTGTTTTTCAATTTTTTTTTTTTTTTTTGGCAGGGTAACAAGAGATGAGTGCATAGTGCAAACACAGCTGTATAAAATAATACATTTTTCTGTGCTCATATTGTCTTTTGCTCTATGCAGTATTGGTTACTTACTGGCAAAAATGTTTAAACTCCCTGTTACTATGAACAAATCCCTCCAAATTATGAAGCAGGAAAGTGGGATGTTCTTAGGCACGTAATAAAAGAGAACATTATCTGGTCTCAGAGTTGCCGTATATTCATGTGAAATTACAGTGCGTTAAAAACTGCACAAAGTATAGGCTGGTTTTAATGACTATACTTTATGCCAGAAGTACATTCCTTTTCACAGAATAAGCAAAGCCCAGGAAATAGTGAAGCAGCTTAGCATCTATTCTAACAAACATTAGGATTCAGGCTGCATACGGATGGGACAGGACCAACAGGATTTCCAACTAAATGTAGTAGCTGCGCGTATTTGATTACTTAGGACGGACAAAATGAAATACCATAAGGACCACAATAAAACATTGATAGACTGAACAAAAACACGGTAGTGACGTGCTTCAAGACAGATAGCAGAGAGTGATTTTTTGTGACAATCTCCCTAAGGCTTTTGTGCTGTTACCTTTATATCCTATCTTGTCTGCTTTTATGGCCAAGGAGGGAAAATTTGGGAAACAATTAAAATAATTTAATATATCCAAAATCTGTAATTGTTTTCAGTCTAACATTACATTAAATAAAAAAGAAAAAAGAAAACAGTAGCTGTCACTTCCTAGTGATGAAATCTGGCATGCAGCCAACATGATCTGTATGAGGATGACAACACTATAAATATGTAGATTTTGGTGTTCCTTATCTATGACTATGATAAGACACTGACAGAAGCAAGTACAGATATGGCACTAAGTATCTTATGAGAAAGTGACTATAAATCAGATTATTTTTGGACACAATTTTCGGTAAACTTTTATCAGAAGAAAGCTAAGTGGCTAAATACTTCACTTGCTAGAACTACTGTTGTTATGAACTAGTCTACTGACTTGTTCTGGTTAAACTGAGTTGAGCTCAGAACAGTATTTCAGAAGGAATAGTTTATTTTTTCTTCTAAAGAATTTTGAATTTACTGACTCCTTTCAACCATGTAGTTTCAAATTGCAAACACTCTCGGAAAAAGTTACGAAGAGTGCTCAACTCTTGTCAAATTACTCTTAGAAGGCAGAAAATCAGAAAAGCCTCTTATGAGGATGTATGGTGATGCTACAGTTATGGTTACGTGTTACCAAGCTAGGCTGAAATTAATCTTGCTACTCTTATTCTTTCAGATTGTAGCTGCTAATAGTATCTGTTGATGTACAGAGAGCTATTTTTTCCTTAATGTTTCTTCTGTTTAATTTATGGAAGACTTACATATTTAATTGCCCTACTGACAGAGCATTTTAGGAGTCAACTGGGTACACTCAAGACTTATTGTGTGAAAGCCTGGATATTGCCATGAATATTGCCATATTTTAATGAAAAAAAACAACAAAACACAAATAAGGAATAGAGAAGATACTAAGGGAAAGAGGGGTAGGAATAGTTTAAACATTTTTTAAAATATATTTTTCACCATAACTGAAGATACAAAACTCTTTGCTGTTTCATGTTAGGCATTTGCATCCTTTAACCTTTTAATTGAAAAGGCTGCATACGAGCTTTTTCTGGTGTCATACAAAATACAAGTCATAATTTTCTATAGATTTTCTACATTCAGATAAACCAAAGCTTAAAATCCCGCATTATTCTATTGATCTATCTACATGTAAACACACATCTGTAATTAATCTGCTCTTTGGAACTAATGACACTTGTTTTATGACAAGAGTTTTGCTTTGCTTTGTCTCCTAAATATTTACTGTTTCATAGGTAGAGATCTAATGACAAAACTCACAAAGAAACAAACCAAACAGCAAATGAATACTATCTTCAGTTTTTGGTTCAAACAAAATCTAATGCACGTATACAGTTTGTACAGAAAGGTATAATAACTGATAAAATGTCATGATATAACATAAACAAGGTTTCATTTTTAATTTGAGATGAGTTGAAAGTAGTATGAATTAAATCTATAATCCGTGGAATGTATGTGAGAGAAGATTCTTTTGCCAATCTGGTATGTTTGCCACTATATATTCAGATATTAAAATATACATGTAGGTATAGGCATGTCATCAAAGAGCAAATATACAGTACCTTTCACTATCTTATCCAAATAGTGAGCTTGAGAATTAAAAAGAAAAAAAAAACAGACAGACATTTCAGAAGTGTCACATAAAACAGGAATTGTTCAGAATTCACATGCAAATCAAGCAGGTGCTCCTGACATGAGAGGTCTTACATTACAGAATGAAAATGTATTTCACAGCCTTTAAAAATGCAAGAAATTCTCTTTCCAGCAAACATACTCATGACTCAATGAAATAGTATTTTAAAAAGGAGGTCTGCAGAGGAAAGATGCTACGTTTCTAAGACTAGGTCTTTCTTTTTTCTTCCCACTTCCCTTCACATGCTTTGATTTTTACGTATAACAAAAATATAATCAAAGCTAGTTAAAAAATCCAATTTTCAACACAACGTAAGAGTAATTACTTCGCTTTTGAGCTTAAAACACTGACCATACTGGAAGATCTTTAATTTGCAGGTCATGTATAGCTCTGACAGCATAACCAGCATACTATCTTAACTCTGATTGCATTAACAGTATTTTTAAGAGGAATAATTTCCTTCTGCTTCAGTTCAACCACAGTTATTCTTCTGAGCACACACACCGATTATGTAAATAAGTTAAGACCATATAGGTAGGGTTGAAGAAGGTATAGTGGGGTTAGTAGCATGGTGATCCACTTCATTTGGAAAAACAGGTGACAATTAAACTCAGGCTTTAGATGTATAAAAATAAATAACACAGTATATCCAAGAAAAGCAAGACTTTTTTTTCATAAGTTACGACAATTAACATTTGAGGAGGAAAAAAAATTTGAGGAGGACAGATGGATGAATGAAAGACAGAGCACAAGATGGGTTTAAAGCAGCAGGCTCCTACTTTTGATACATGAAACACAGCAGGTTGTATGTTCCCTCCTTACTTTTAGGAAACAGACATCAGCTGCAGTTGTGTTAAAGGGACGAATACATAAAACAAAACCACATAGGACTGGTCTACTGCAGTCTACCAAATCCAGCCACCTGCACATGAGGTGATGGGACATTGCAGACCATTGTAGCAGGGACAAGCAAAGCCGAGTCACCAATGTCAGATTCAATTCCATATTTTTGCTGTGGACAAGATCTCCCAGCAGAGCCCATATAGGCTCACTTTCAAAATCTGTCCTTTTCTAAAACTGTGCTGGACAATGGACCCTTTCTGGCAAGTACTGTGTGTCACTTGCTATTGACCCTCAGCTTTGTGTATCTGAGGTAAGAAAGGCGTTTCCAGCCACAGAATTTCCTCCAGTTTGACTGAATGGGAAAAAATTCTTCCTGAGCCCAAGGAGGAATGTGATGAGCTACGTAGACCCAGAGAAGACACAATCACTGCTACAACTAGGAGGTGGAAACTTTCTAGTCTCTGTCGCTTGAAGAAAGTATCAGCTGTCCACTGCACAGTTTGTTTGTTTTTTTCTATAATGATAGGGTTAAAGGGAGACTAAGAAAGAAGATGAAAACATCAATTATAGAACATTAGAATGGCAGCAGCAAAGTAAGTACCTTTTCACATACACCACAAACAAAAAGAAAAGTGATACAGCTGCATTTCAGGGTGGATCAAATTCTTCTCTTACTCATCCAGTATAATTCCTCTTGCTCCTACACAGCTGCTCTCAGAATAGTGCAGCAAGTGTGGAGGAAAAATCAAGCTTTTTTCCATAAAATTGAAGCAATTAGGTCTGTCTGGGGAATGCATCTGTCCACCAGTGAAACATTAAATGTCTCCACAAATATACAGATAGGTAACAAAATGGAACATAGGAAAAACCTCCTAGGCAACAGAAAACAGTCCTTGCAAATGGGCCCCCTCATACTATTACCCTTCAGAAAGACAATCTGCATTAAAAAGAAAAAAAAAAGAAATCAGAAATTGCTTTTTGTGTGTGTGTCCAGGAGTCTTACAAGAAGTCGGTACCAGACCATAAACCTATAATGTGCAGAAACCAAGTTCTATATCCCAGTGTCCTTCTACCCGTGATCACTTGACATTAAGGGCAATGTTAGAAACTGCTCTGTGAATATGCAGCATCCTAGAATCATAAAGCAGAAAACAAGTGACCAAAAATAGTACAACTTTTTAGTGAGGTTTAACTAGCCATACTATCTTCCTTGTGGTTATGGCCCTGCCACTGAAACAGGAATTAACCCCGTTCTGTGTGGAAATACAAAATACAAGCATTTTCCCTTCTGTGCAGAGAATTCTAGGTGGGATTTGGAGGATGGAGCATCTCAGCAGGTGCTCCTCTTTGTGATATTTTTAAACAGCTGGCACATTTGGGTTATGTGAAGTCCTTAAAGAGTCTAATACACTAGCCATAGACCAGACAATGTATGCACAACAGTTTTCTTGCAGGGTTTAAGACTGTGAAATTGAAAGTTTTGGTATTATTTCAAGCAGGGACTTTCAAGAGGGACTTAATATAGCTTCAAATGGAATAAAGAAAAACAACAAGTATAAAATTTGCACAGTTTCTAGGACAGTCCAAGAACATGTAAGTGGCAGTCAATATAAAATATAAATTATATTATCAATGGGTGTACGTTTGCATATAAATACGTGGCAAATAAATGTGTTTTACAAAGAAGTGGTAACAGTCAGGCAAATTCACATTTAACATGGCATATTTCATAACCAGTCAGAACCCAGACCTTTTTTAATTCTTTTTTTTAGATTTAATGTCTCCCATTAGTCTCCTACCAGAGATGTAAGTCAGTGTCTCCCTTAGATTATTCATATGCTACTTCCTCTAGGTAAGAAAGAATAGCCACAGAATAAAAGTACATATTAAATCCATTTATCCCAATCAGTTCCTGTTTAAATCAGCATGAGTCACATACCCATTGATTTGATGTTCCTTAATTGGTACTTATAGCACTGCATTATTCTGATTATTCCGTCATAAAGGATCATAACAGCGACATGTTTTTAAATACTGTATAGCAAATTTATACTTCTATTTGTTTATGTTATTATTATTGTATTGGGTTTACATGGCACAGTTTTGGTAGCAGGGGGCTGCAGGGGCGGCCTCTGTGAGCAGAGCCCAGCAGCTGCTCCATGTCAGATCAGAGCCAGCTCCAAAAGGGACCTGCTGCTGGCCAGAGCTGAGCCAGGGAGTGACAATGGGTGGGCCTCTGGGAGAACAGATTTAGGAAAGGGAAGAAAGCTGCTGTGCAACAGCAGCTGGGTGAGAGGAGTGAGAACCAGCGCTGCAGACCCCAAGGTCAGTGCAGAAGGAGGGCAGGAGGTGCTCCAGGTGGAGCTGGAGCTCCCCTGCCACCCATGGGGGACCCGTGCTGGAGCAGTTTGCTCCTGGGGGATGGACCCCATGGTACGGAGCCATATCTGGAGCAGTTCTTGAAGAGCTGCTGCCTGTGGGCAGCCCCCGCAGGCTCAGTTTGGGAAGGCCGGCATCCCGTGGGAGGGACCCCATGTGGAGCGGGGGCAGAGAGGGACCGTGAAGGAGTGGTGGAGATGAAGCCTCAGGGACTGACCACAGCCCCCATTCCCCATTCTCCTGCGACACAGGTAGAAGAAGGCGGATGGGGGAAGGTGTTTTTAGTTTGCTTTTAGTTTCTCACTGCTCTAGCCCGTTATTAGCAATAAGCAATACATTACATTAATCTCCCTGTGCTAAATCTGTTTTGCATATGATGGTAATTGGTAAACAATTCCCTGTCCTTATCTCAACCCTTGAGCCCTTTTTCATAGTATTCTCTCACCCAGTTCCTTTGTGGGGGGCGAGTGAGAGAGCAGTGTGGTGGAGCTCAGCTAGCCAGCAGTGTGAAACCACCACACCCCTTCACAAGACATTTTCACCCACAATAACCTTTGTAATCTACACACTAAACTACAACATACCACATACTTTTTGTAGCATATACTAGCCCATTACAGCGTCAAATCAACAGCTCCACAGAAGTCATGAGTTACTTTGCAGCAAGAGCAGAATTTGACCTCATAGCACTGCTAGATGTGAAGTAAAAATACAAAAGAATGTGACCAAAGCCATTTCATTCATGGTCTGTCCAAATTAAAAACTTTTATTTTTTGCTTCCTCTACCCTGAAATGTGAGCAGCACCCCTGCCTCCTCTCCCCTAACACCAGCAGCTTCCTCCCTTCTTTATTACATTACAGCCTCTCCCTCCTAAAGAAAACAGAAAGCAGAAATTTGAGAGAAGAGAGCTAAAAGAGGAAAAATTGAAGAAGTAATTTTTATACCCTCTTTCCTTCATCAGTGTACAGAACTGACAGCCCTCCTTCAGCACTCCATGTAGTTATATTTTTATTATAATGTATTTGATACTATATATGTTGTTTCTTTTCTAATCATCATGACAATGACAGAAGGACCAAATGAGTGTTGCCTCATGGCCTCCCAGCTTTATATTTTTGATTTTGCTACTGATGTTCTTTTAACATGGCTTTTGGGCATCTATAAGTTCTCAGGTCTTACGTACACCAAATAAATTAAAAAAAAAAAAGGAAGGGGGAAAAAAGAAATTCCATTCTGTGACATTACATTTTTTCATGGTGAGTGACAGGGAAGCTTTGATGAGCCACCTACACTTCTGCCATTTGTGCTAACGAAGTGTTATGAACATTATAGCTTACTCCCTGCACAGCCAAGCAGTAGCAGGGGATGAGGCACACTGCTTTCTCAGTGGTTTCACAGACACTTGCCAACAGAAGAGAAACTCCTGAGAGCTTCATTGCAAACTTTAGGGAGAATGCAGTTTGTGTGAACAAAGTTTTTTGTGTTTGTTTTGGGGGAACTCGTACAAAAAACATTTGACTGCTCTGTCCTAACCCCTCTAACCTACTCAAGCCTCAGTCTGTAGTTCCTCATTCTGGTTCACTTCTCCTAGCAGGGCACCTTGAAGAATGTTCCTCTCATGTCCACCCAGCCACAGCTTAACTACCCTGGCAATTAAAACATCTTTCAAATGTAAAAAACAAATATCCCTTGTGATATTTAAACCCAGTACTTCTTATCCTGTCCATAGCAGACTTAGGGAAAGATGTACTGATTTCTTTATGCAACTGCTTTTATTCTCTAAGGCTGACTAAAAAAAGCCGTGCATCCATATGAAATTTCTGAGGAGGTCCATACATCTACCAGAAAACTTACAGGAGGCCACAATTCACTACAATTTTAAAGCCACTGTTCTAGCCTGTCTGCAGAGCAGCTCACTCATGTCAAATTCATGATTCACTACAGTCTTTTTGGAGTATCTTCTACCTGGTGAGCTGCTTCCTAACGTGACTTTGTGCAGTTGATTATTCTGACTTAAGCACAAAACCTTGCATTCATCGAATTGCACCTATTTTTCTGCAAATCCTGTTCTATTTGTTAAAGTAATTTTAAATTCTTGTCCCGTCTTCCAAAGTGCTTGGGGGCAGCAGGCTTTGGTATCATTTGCAAATATAATTCTCTCTATTCATCACCTAACAGTACTGAAAGCACATGTTCTTCCAGTGTATGCAACTCATGGTTGTCATTCTTTTTCTGAGTTTGTAAGAACCTTGTCTTAGACATACCATATGTTCAGAGAGTTGCTGCCAATAGAGGAGGATTACAAACACTCTTTCCTTTTGAGACTTTCTTACTCCTAAATTTCCATCTTGCCCTTCTTGTAAAGGAGAACACATGATTTGGAATAATGGTCACTGGCAATCTTCTTTGTTTTCCTCCCTACGTAGGCCAAAACATAATTCTCATCCCAAAATCATACCTTCATCATTTCTGCACTTTTCTCCAACATCTACATAGACCTAGTGCGTATGTCTTTGCAGGGAGAACTGAATTCACTGCAATTTATCCCTTGCCAAAACCGCAACAGTTCCTCACAGCAACCTTTCATGGGCTTTTACATTCAAAGGCACCGAAGCCCACTGTCCTCTAGATTTTTTGTTCTGGAGACAATCCCAATTTTACTTTAAAACAAGACTTCTTATCATTATTATTGGAAAGCCACATGTCTCTTAGCATAAAAGGTTTAGTTGCTTTTAAGGGTATAATAGACATTGTAAGTTTGGTACATGTTTGGGACTGCTAACATGTTCATGACTAGTGTTGTTCCCTATCTAACATCTACTTAACTGGAAAAGGATTTAGAAGAAAAGTAATATGCCATTAAGGATTTAAAACTGTCTCACATGTTAAGGCTGAAAAAGTTCAAATACCTGTTTGAGACTTCTAACAAAATCTCAAAGAGCTGCTTCAGACAGATGAACGTATAATCTGATGCATAGCGTAAGAACTGCATGAAGGTTAAATTTGGCTTGAAAACATATTAGGGCATGGAACAGGATGGGATGGGAAGAATTATTGTTTCCATCTTTCCTTCTGACTAGAGATACTTTCAGAATGTGTCTGACCAGCAGGTAGCTAGTTATACAACTTACTATAACACTCACTTTCTGGCCACTTCAACTGAAGTAAGCTTTGCAACACACTTTAAAATTCTTCTCATCTCAGAGGATTCTGTTTTCTGAAAATGTGCCTAACTTGAACTTCACATGTGGTCCTCATTTAAATGCAAATCAACCAATTAGCAATTTAAAGTATGCTAACAGATAATTTGTATTTGAGATACTTGGTCTTGGAATGTGTTAAGGCCTGAACAAATAATTCACTTTGTTTTACAGTTTCAGATACGCAGGCACGATCTTCAAGTTACCTGGTAATGGAGTATTTTATTAGTTACAAAGCATGTAAATTACTTTGCATATTCAAGGTTTGGCCTGGAAAGTTAATAACATACTCTTCAGGCACAGGGAAGATGAAAACCACATTTGAACTAAATTCCATGAAATACTGTTAAACTGTGGTTATCAGTCCTCTGGGTGCCAAGAAAGTTATCTTCTCTTTTCTATTAAGTTTTTGCATTGATGGTACATGTTTAAATACTGTGGTGAAATCCTGACTCCAGTGAGGTCAGGTGTTTTTGAGACATTAATTTTGAAAGTAGGATTTCATTCACAATTATTGTGTGCACTAATTGGTATTGATGTAATTAGTTTTGAATCTTTGGTAGATTTTATCTGAGAGTAAAAGGTTTGAACGGCAAAGGACATACCTTCCTTCAGATCTTAATTTAAGGTGAAATTTGCACTGAGTGTAATTCCATGAACTCTACACTAAGGAAACACATGCATTGAGGAATTTTGATAATTATAGAATGTATTAATATAGCAGTATTTATTCTATTTCAAAGGAAAACATTTTCTTTTGGTCAAAATTCAAAAATCTCAAAAGAATCTTAATGTTTATGAAGATTTCTTGGCATGAAGACATTAAGGTACGTTTTGCCTAACAGAAACATTAAAACACTATGAAATGTGAGTATACTTGGTAATTTAAACTCTGTAGAAAAGTAGAACATGCTTGCCATATTAGCATCAGTATTGAGATAAGGATGGTCAACATAACGTTATGTTGCTTTCCCTCTAACCTGCAAAAGGTGGGGAACATCAAGCAAGCCCTCAAAATGTTCAATAACTTTGTTTGTCAAACTCACACTGCAAAGATATATGGTGTAATTATATATAGGTATACCAAGTTTTCTATGAGGACTTCATTTAATTAACAGGAGGAAAACATTTGTCCTGACTTGCTCTCTGATATTATAAAGGGATGAAGTGTCGTTTCCACATAGTCTTATTCAAAATCTGTAATATAAGGAGCCCTAAGCTAAACACATGTTGAAGAAAGCAGGTGCAGATCACATGGTTTAGGGAAGGAGAATACTTTTTAAAGTAAGCATTCCTCAACGCTGCGAATACCTCTGAGCTGCTCATGGTCACATACAAAAACAGCATGCAAATACCTTTGTGTTTGTTCATACTCACAAAACCTTTTTTCCCATTAACCAGGGCGGAGTCTGTACTAATGGAAATGAACCTACAGGAGTGTGCTCCAGATTTTTTTTTCTGTAGTTCTGAAAATCTAAACCAGATGACTTCCCTGGTTTTCTAGTTAAGATAGCCGAAACTAGAAAGCTCTTGCTAAAGAAAATTCATTTTTTTTAACATTATTTAATGCAGAGAAAAGTTTAATTTAAGTACTTTGCTGACCCTTGTTATTTTTTTCTCAATTAATTTTAGGGAAAATTCTTAGATGATAAAAAACATTCTGATCCCAGTTTCCAAGGGAATACAAACATATTGTAAGCTGTACTCTTCTACAGCAGACCATCACTGGATGTGAATTTCAGTTCTGCGTACCAGGTAAGATAGCATCACACAGCACTCTAAAGTAGCTTGAATACCACTACGCTAACTTTAGCCCTCCTGAGGGATTAATATCAATGCTTAATGACATTAATCCACATTTAGATCACTTATGTTTAATGACTTGCTTTCCATGCATACATATATAAACATTAATTTTGGATGGAAAGATAATCGTTCAACACGATAACAATTAAACAGCTGTAACCTGTCTCATGTGTTAAGTAATGGAGCTGCAGGCAAGCTCCATAAACAGATGGTCTTACCCACCCATGCTTAATGTCGAAGACTTTTTAAAAAAGAGGTGTTGACAAATCTGAACAAGAAGGCATAGTTTTAATGCAAATTGGCCAATTTGCAATTTAGATTACCCTAAAACTAATTTGGTCTATAGAAAAAATTAAGTTGCATTGTAAAACTGAGATGTTACACAGCACATGGATATAGCAGATTCCCCACCAACATAATTATTTACTAATTTCATTCAGCTAACAGAGTTTAATGGAAAAGCAGCTGGAAAAGTATTCATATTTATGGGCTTCCTAAGACAGTTACTTAATTTACTCATGGTACATAACAGTTATATCACAAAAAATAATGAGACTTGTGAAATGTCTGTTCCAATCTCACAGAGCAACAACTAAGACAGGAGAGGGTCACTGAACTCATTGCAAGCCAGGATAGAAAGGAAACTAAAACATATTTTAGCACAACTGTGTTATAAAAACTTTATTACAGAGCAAATTTTCATCCAGGCTTTCACCTGGGCACCAGCTGTGCATGTGTGGTCTTGTATCACATTGAGATGCAGGTTCAGCTTTACAAAATGATACATGGATGCTGACCCCAGACCCATGAATGTTACTCCCAAACCAAATAAACAATTGACAGGGATTTTCCATAGCTTTGCAGTAAACTGTAGATTTAACCCGCTCTCACATGGATACAAGAAATGGTAAAATACTACGATTTTCTAGAGGGAAAAGACAGTAAGCAATTTAGATAGCCTTAAAATGGAATATGTATTTGGAACATATATTGCCAGTGTTTAGTTCAATCTTTTACGATGCTAAACAAAGCAATAAATCTTGAGTTTCTTTATTTCTCATTAGATTAATCTAGTCACAACACTGTAGTGTTTTGATGAACATCTTTGATGTAAATCTTTGGAAGTATGCGTTCAGAGCAAAGAAAATGACTCACAAGTGTGGCCCACATTAGGTATGGTGTTTACGTCAGAACAACCCTTTGCCAGAGATGCACAACAGACCAGTGGGTGTCAGCAACACACATCACGCTTACCACATTAGCCAAAAAAACCTTGCCCACTTTACTACACACTTCGCTTGAAAAACTTTAAAAAATCTTATTTATTTAGTCTATTCTGTTCTCTCTCACAAACCAAATGTACATAACATTAAATGTATATAAATTCCAATTTTCAGTCTTGCGATCCCTGGCCTTAGGGAAACGTTGATGCTTAACAAATGTATGCTGAGTAACAGATGTCAAAATTTTGTCTGAACAAAAAAAGCAAACCTTTGCAATCATCTGTTATTTTGATTCTCAAAGTCCTGAAGTATTGGAATAAAAAGAAACAAATGCTCTCTGAAATTTTAGAGCAATTAGACTTTCCTTTGGCCAAATTTCTATTTGAGTATCTTGGGAGTATAAACAAACACCATAATAACTCAAAAAGCAATCAAGGGCGTAAAAGATTTTAGAGAAGAGTACCACTAAGGACTATCTTCTTTAAATTACAGCAATAAGTTTGTGGTTTTTTCCTTTTTCCTATCCTTTAATAAAAGTCAACTAAAAATACAAACAGTGGGATAACTGAAAATGACACTGGACTAACAGTCAACGTTTAGAAATACATAAAAATTTTAAGTAGAAGTGCAAAACGTTTTTACATCTGAAGTGGCATTCACGCTTCACAAAAAAACATTATGTCTTCGATCAAAATGAGTTAGGGACTTTGATGATTCAGTGAACATTCCAGTTAGCGCCTCTGTACTTAATGCATACTTATCTACCACATTCTGTGCAACCAGCTAGAGATCTGGTGGGCTATTCCTCTCCCCAAAAGTGAATAAAGTGCATTGGCCTTAAAATTTACAACTTCTTTGGAATATTCCTTTCCCAAAGAAGTTGTAAATGCAGGCCATTGCATTTTATGCGCCTTCCAGCTAACACCTGCATCAGACAAACAAATCTGTATTTCTAAAATCTTTCACACTACTGTAGCTAAACAGTTAATGACTCAGAAAAAAGAAAGATGCCCTTATTTTAATTTTGGGGATATGAAGGCAGAGTGCAAGTCTTTCCTGTGCTCAACAGAAGTTAGATAAATATTCTGCTACCAAACTGGGAGTTGTAAATAACATAAAAATGCTTGGGCTACAAACGGAGGGTGACATTAAAGAGCTGGTATGCATGGAGACACATTCTGATGTCCTTAGTATTTTGAAATTTATTGCTTAGAAGGAGCTACTATATACTCTAGGACAGGTGAGAGAAAAGCAAATTGACTCTCCATTTACCAAGCTGAGGAAGCATCAATTTTTACTCCACTAAGTAGGAATAACTCTTGTAAATGAACAGTAAAATGACCTGGTTTCTCCATAGCACTGGGGTCCTGAAGAAAACAGCACTAGGAAAAATAAATATTAACAGCAGGCTACAGACTGTACCTCATTACATGTCTTCAAGGCTGTGAGGGTAATATAAACAAATCAAACTATTTTTACAGCAGCAGCCACAAAGTAAATACACATTTGAAGAATAAACAGGTGGGAAGACAAACCTGCTTGGCCAGCACTGAGGAAAAACTTGTTTGTGCCTAATATGTTGGAAAAATTGTTCAAGAGCAGTTCATCCGTGTATAACTACAACCCTTGAAATGCTGCCAAGGTCAGTGAGACCAACAGCAGAGTGATTTGCTGAGTAATTGCTCGTTGGCAAGTTAAAGCGGTCAAGGGAAAGGTTTTATCCTACTTCTAAAGATTTACTTTATTGTTTAAAAAGCAGTTCTCTCCCCACCTCGCTACTCACTTTGTCAGCATGTTTTCTGGAAGCTCCTCAAAAATGTTAACCCCATCAATTCTTCCCAGGGTCCTGCGCAGTTGCATCTTGGCCCCCCCTCCCTCCTACATCTGGACACTCTCATTTGTAAACAAACAAACAAAAAAAAATCAATTGCGATTTCTTTAAAAATAACTCACAAATCAATCTTACTACTTCACACCTGACTCCTTTCTACAAAATGGAATTTTGACTCGTGTTCCTGGTGCAATGATGTGGGTATCAGTAATACAGCCAAAACAGACCTTCATTTTCCCTGCCCTCAAAGCTCACGCCACTGTTTCCTGTGACTGCCACATACAGCACCACCATCCTGCCTGCCAGCCAAGGCTACAGCTATTTGGGAATGTAGCTTGGGCCTTTTCTCTAGATACTCATGCCCCAGTGATGACACAGTCATGCCCGCACACTCTGAGTCACAGCCCTTCCAAAACATCCGCAGAGGTTGAACTTCTCCAGCCCCTTTTCAGCCTGTAGCAAAAGAAAATCATGCTACGTTCACATCCATCACCTCTACCACTATTAGACTTACTGTCCTACCTTGTTGCTTTGGCCACATAACCTCTTTTAACTGATGCTCTTCCATCTCTTCAAATATGAAACTTTTTCCTTATCAAAAGTTTTTTAGACTATTTAGATTATCTTTCAATTTCCACATCACTCATTGCTAATACTTGCCTTTGTCCTGTGACCACCTCTTCACATCTATTCAATTCACCTCCAAGCGCTTATCCACGATGTTTCTCACATTTGGGAGATGTGCCCCGTAAATTCCTGCTGAGCCACTTTGTTACTCCTGTCACAGCCTTCACTGAGCTTTGTGCAGTGCTCACCACAGCCCTAAGTACTTGTGAGTCTGCTTTTACACTCAGACTTCTGCCGATCCTTTGTCTGTGCTTCCTACCTGTTGTCATGCAATCATTTTTATCTGCGATTATGCAGAGACAAAAAATGTTTGGATAGGACCCTCCTTCTGCATTAGAGTCCTGCTGCATCTTGCATGAAGTGAGCCTAGGTGATTTTTCAGCTCTACAGCTTTTCAAAATCAACTTAAAAATGATAAACTTTTGGACAACTCTTCATCCACTTTCTTCTGTTTCCTTAGTTCCCTTATCTACAGGTGTAATCTCCCATGCTAATGCACTGTCAAGCCTTGGGCAGTGGGGAGGATGAGCTGCACATGGGTCATACATACTGTACATAACTGAGTAAGAAAAGCTCCATTAATAAAGGCACAGTAATCTCCAAAGGTTTCTCCATGCTAGAACTAACTCAATTACAGCAACACAGAAGCTGTAGTGAGGATTACTTCTTCTCAATCTGCTGTATGAAATTGCTGTTATTTACATATAAAAACTGATATAATTCTTAAATAGAGCATTATGTTTACAAGAAGGTAATTTTGGGTAGTTAGATCACATATTACAAAGTGGAAGTGCTGTTTTTGTGCATAGGCAAAATTCACTTTTCAGACCTTCTTCTCCAAGAAATAATAATAATAATAATAAAAGAAAAACAAAAGGAAGCTTCATTTCCGAAAGACATTAAGCTATCATATAAAAATAGAAAAGTATAAATCAAAGAATATATTTACAGTTTAAAATAAGTGTAGCCTCCTCGGCAAAAAGGCAGTTAAAGGGAAAAGATTGAAAAGGGAATTCTTTTCACAGCAAACTAGCTATGGAGAACTGATGAGCCATTATATAACCATTTCCTTTCTTAAAATATCAATTCCTTTACACAGACTGACAAGTGCAAATATTCTGTTTGAAGAAACAAGCATCAAAGTAATACGCTTCTTATTCAGACACAGCCAGCAGTGCTGGCTCTTTGAGTTTCGCACCGAGGACACATTAAAGCATAGCCAGCCTACCAATAGTACAGTGCTCTCCATTCCATCCCTGGCTACATTCGCACTTCCCGTCCTTGCAGGTGCCGTGCTCAGTGCAGCGGGGATGGCAGGCTCTCTGGTTGCAGGCTGCGCCCGTCCAGCCGTCCTCGCAGCGACACGTTCCACCCATGCAGACACCGTGCGTGCCGCAGTCCACCGAACAGATTTCTGGATTTGAGAGGGGAACAGGGGAGAAAAGGAGGCAGAGAGTGCACACAGGAGAGAGAGGGTGTGCATTAATTAGCAGCGCTACATTTTAACTCAACATGTGAAGAGCAAGAAAGTCAAAATCTTTGGTAATTAAATCAAAGGAATTTACAGTGAAAGGCATTTTCAGGTAGGACACAACATAATATGGAGCACAGAGTTTTATCTCCATGTTAATACTTAGTTATCCACTAGACTTAGTGGTGCTTAAGTGCACACAGTTCTTCTGTTAGCTCTAAGTAACTTTTATTTACATTTTTTGAGATCACATACATGTTAACAGCAGCCTTTCATAACTTACGTTATATGGCACTCAAACCTAGAAGTTACAACATACATCTAGTGACTAAATGTACCACATACCTAGGTCATTGTACATTGTAAGCAAAAATCTACTATTAATGAAAGTTCATTTTAACAAGGTTTCCCCTCCCTACCCTGCTCCCTGTTTTCTTTCGAAGTAAAAATGTGCCATTTCTGACACATTTTTTCATTATAAAGAATCAGCCTTACTGAGACAAATTAGTACTATGCTGACATACTGACACATCTGTTAAATATAAAAGATGATTCTCTTTTACATTCAGTAAATTTGTATCAGTGACAGCTATGAGCAGTCTGATTTAAATAATAGATTGTTAAAAAAATAAATCAACATACAGCAATTTAACTTGTCATTTACGTATAGTAACAGGATCTTGTAACTGATAGAATAATTGAAAAATATGTTAAGAGCCAAAGGTAGACAGAGGCCAAACAACGCATGTTAAGTCTCTGCTAATACAACATGATAATTTAGACTGCCAGATTTTGCATTTACAGTTTCAGTTCATTTAGTCAGACTCCAGAAAACTTTACTTCTGCTAAGCACACGACAGAAAAAAGGAGAAGCTACAATACAGCCCGAGGGAATTCTTTGGTTCCTTGGCATATGGTTGGTTGTAACCACATAAGAGTATTGCTTCATAAGAGTACTGTATTTTGTTTTTGTTTTCTTGTAAAAGACAACAAACAATTTAGTAATAAAAGGCTGAAATTATTTTCAACAGATTTCAGTGCATCAAAGGTTTCCAGTTTTCCACTCAATAAGGGTTTTCTTCCCCAGTAGAGGAAAACTCTCTGTCTCCAAGTGCTGTGGAACATTAAACACAGTACCAAGGAGCTGTGACATTTCCCATAAGAAACAGACCAGAATGTTTCTGGAGAAAGACATCTGTAATTCCGTCCCCCCCCCCCCCCCCCCTTTTCTTCCTATACAGCATTTTATATCTACTTTGAATTAGATTTTTGATTAAGAGATCCAAGATTGTTTGATTAACTTTAGAGTCGCAAAACGTCAATGCAGCTCCAAAAAAGAAAGGTTTATTTCTCTTCAATCTAATCAATTTTTCATTAGGGTGAAGGTGTTTATCAGCTTTTAGCACACTAGCTTTGAGCAAGGTGCGTCAATCTTTGTAATGAACTTATTAATTAGAGTTAATTTAATTGAAGTGGAATTGAAGGGCTAATTAACGGACAAACTGCTGATGAAGATAGAGGAAAGCTCTGCTGATTTCAAACCTATAAACTCCTCTGATGGAAATAACTCATTCTTTTTTTTTTCTTCTAGCAGCTTAACAAAATGTTTATGGGAAAGATTTACTTCTTTAGTGTACCAGTCTGAAGGTCATTTTGCACAACTTCGGCAAATAATCTGTGTCTTTTTACAATGCTTTTTTGTGAGGCTGACACTTCTGATGTATCTGAGATCAAAAATATTGCATTTATTATAATGACTAATCATTCCTTGAAATGTAAGTAGAAGATGGAGGATAACTGAATAATCAAAAACAGTATAACGGACCTTGTATCAAGAAATAGAGGATCCATGTTTTGCCTGAGAACTACAACAGATCTCTCACAAATAGCCATTTTTAGTGCAAGAAAATGAGATTTTTTTCTTTTAAACAAATTTAATAGAAGACATTTTCTCCTTTTTGTCACTTTTTATTGAATGTTTGGAACTCTGTCCCGTCATTTTCATATACATAAAACATTACGGAGTATCACAGATCCTGGTCAGGAAGTACATTTGCTTTAAAAAGACGGTTCCTCATAAAAAAGTTATATTTATTCATAAGCTGGCACAAACCCAGCTAGCCCATGTGTTCAGTTTTCATTAACAAAATCATCTGAGTTGTTAGATGAACTGTTTAAGTCAAATATATATCTCACAGTTAGACATGATTTGTCTCTTGATATGTGACTACCAAACAATATTCTAAAAACTTGTATTTGTCAAAAGGCTGCTGTCATAATCATAAATATTTAGATTCTGCTTCCTGGGACAGAAACTCCAGTCATTTTCTCCTACTTCCTCTAAGCTTGGATTACACTTTTAATAAGTACAGTTTCAGACTTCAAGAAGTCCCATTTACTTCTTCACCTCTACCAACTCCTTCTGCCCTGGCAGCCTGCACCTTTCCTCGAAAGCTGTTTAGGATTAATTCTTGCATTCGCATTGCCTTCAAACTGGTACGTCTGTGCAAAAACTTCAAGAAAAAGGTCTTCAATTAGCTAGAGAGATTTTTAAATGGACTCTCTCTAGCTTCACTGTTGTAGTTTCTAACTGGATGTATTAAGATGATACTTATATATATATTGTACAAAGAACATTCTGTAGTTGTATGTGAGCTATCAGGAGAAAGTGGCTAACAGATAATAACAAAGTAATTTCCAAATACTTCAAATTCGTTAGCTATTTTGAACCTTTGAATCAATTCACAGCTCATACTAACGTCATCTGAAAGGCTTGCATCAGCTTGGTAGGTCCTGTGCTAACACAATAATGTCATTAAAGCAGTGCTATCCAATACATCATCGTTTTACAAAACATGAGTGCTTTTAACCCTTACCATTGGAGCAATCTGGACCTGTCCAGTTGGGGTCACAGGTGCAGGTACCAGTCTCTTGAAGGTAGGTGCCATGGCCAGAGCACTGGTCAGGGCACATTGTCTTCAGGATTTCACAGTTGCTGCCCCCCCAGCCCGGGTTGCAGTGGCACTCGCCGTGGATGCACACACCGTGACTGGAACAGGCTGGGTCCAAGCAATCCGCTGCAGGGAGAAGAGAAAGATTGGCTTAAACTTGTCATTTCTAACAACAATAATCACCTCTAGGTGCTCACGGCACCGTTGGGCTTAATCCGCATGTTAAGACCTTGTGAAATATACAGCATTGCACTCCTCTTAAAAGTAAACATCAGTGGCTGAAGCTGACAAATTCACCTTTGCTTCACTGCAATGAGTGAGGAAAAGACAGGGCAGACCAAGGTATCTTGGTGCCAGCCTCCCTTCTCTGGCTACAAGCTAAATCACTCTTTATTATCATTATTGACTACAAGTCCTAGCCAATCTCTGTTAGCATACCCGCAATTTTCTTTGTAAAAAACATGTCACTTCCACACCACTTTCTGGTATTGTGAAATCTGTGTGTGCACATAACTGACTTCGAGACAGTCACAGGCTGCCATTGAGTTAACAAAGAACCTTTCAAGGTTTGCTAATTTTTCTGAATTATAACAAGATTGGCTTCAGGTCTCGGGCTACTGATCTCTGTTTTGCCTAATCACAGTGTAACAACTGCCGTATTCCCTGCAACACTTGGTATCAACTGACCCGATCCACCGCTATGGAGTTTTGACAGCTCTACAGGACCCTCAATGTGTTTCAGAAATAAATGAGTTGCATACTCTTTATCCTTCTTAATTCACTTTAATGTGCTTTAGATGACGAGATTTAATTTAGCAATTTGACTCAATAAAATGTTACACTTGTAGGGTCAATGGTCTGAAAATTTAATTCCAGAGACTTAATTGCATTACTTTGTACGTGGAGATCAATAAAATCAATTTCATTGAGGAAGAAAATGGCACTTTTTACTCCCTAAAAAAATAGAATAGAAAATGAACTGCATTTTGCAGCATACCAGAAAGAATATTATTACACACATCTTTGGAATACAAAAATGATGTGTCGTTCTTCACAGTGATGCATTTGAATCAGCACTTTCCACAATGTGGTTGGTGGAAAAGATCACTAACAAAAGCAATACATTAATGATTTATTCTATACTGTGAAAATTCAGTAAGTCTTCTTGTATTCCAACATTTATTTTTTGTGTGCTTTCTTCATATCCCCAAAAAAGTAAAAACTGGCAAAAAGATATCATTAGTGAGAACTTTCACATTTGATTACTTGAGGATAAGTGAGGTATAATAATTCTATAGTGATACTAGTTCTTCCGAAACTTGATTTTTAGTATTCTAAACTGATTTTTGAAGAAATACCAGACATATTTCAGACAGACATATTTCAGTATGTTTAAGATTTAACAATAAACAGGCTTCTTTCTTCTCCTGGTATTAGTGCATATGATCTAGATCCGGCAAAATCAATAGAGCTGGATGAGCCAGCTGGAAACCTGACCAACAACAGCAGGTGCTGGGGTAAATATTTACTTGTTTACCTTCTTCACAGTTTTCTCCTTTATATCCGGAGTTGCAGGCGCAAGAGCCCATGATGCAAATGCCACGGCCCCCGCACTGGGGATCAATGCACTGCGTTGCAGGCACGTCGCACTCAGTGCCCTTCCAGCCGCTGTAGCAGAGGCAGCGTCCTTTGGAGTACTGCCCGTTGCCGCTGCACAGTACCGGGCAGGCTGCTGTGGAATAAAGCACGACGGAAAGATTTGAATAGAGTTTTTTCATCAACGCTTCATAAACAAGAATATCTATGGAGCCTGTTGCATGCCAATTTCTTTCCTAATGTATTTGTTTTCATGCTTGCTTAGACTGACTTGGGGAGAGGATTGGGCTGAGGTACCTCTCGAACAGTCGGGGCCCAGAAAGCCCGGAAAACAATGGCAGGATCCAGAAACACACTCGCCGTTACCATGGCAATTCCGGGGGCATTCCACCACAGACTCTGCAGGAAAAAAAGCAGGATCACTCACCGACCCCACCGCGCGAAGCACCTTTCACGCGAACCGCTGCTGACTGACAGCACACCCAGGTTCTCGGGGAAGGGTTAATGTTTGCTTTGTTTGAGGAGCATGCATTGCTGTTATTTTCTATAGTTGATGCCTGTAATATCTCAGGACTTTACATTCCAACAGGAAGGCTCCAATTATAATGGCACAACAAGATGAGCTCTACACTCAAAATACAGCTCTGTGCTGCTTAACAAAGACTTGACGATGGCGTACTCCTTTCAAGCACTGCTTTATAAGAAGGTACGTAACTTGTGCCTTAGACCAACTAATTAAATTGTATATTCTGCATCTTTTTCTGAGCAGCAAAAGAAGCACTATGAATGGAAAAAAAGATCACCAGACTTCAAAAACTTATCTTTGGATTCCTAAAAAAATTCACGACCAGAGCCCAGCTTTTGGTCAGAGCTTTGAAGATGATGCTTACCTATAATGATGGTATTGAAGGACACCTGCTCCGCATTTTTCCCATCGTTATAAAAGGCCAGATGCCAGATGCCGGAATCCAAATACTGGATAAAACCCGCTTCGTGGAGACTGACAGACCTCGTCTGCCGACCCGCTCGCTCCGACTCGAGCAGGTTGCGTTGCTCCCGTGCAATCAGCCGGCTGCCGTCCAGGAGCTCCACAAAGTCATACTGCAGGGAGGAACAGAGGGGAGCTTGACATACAGCTGTGCTCATCCTTATAGCAAGGGCTTTTTTGGTGACATGAGTGCAGGACAGTTAACCCATTTCACACACTGGGTGGAGGAAAACATCAGCTGAAATAAATCTGACCTACAGGTCACCTGACCTACAGGTGAGCGCTAACTTTCCAAGCGCATTACATGCGCATGGATTAACAATAATACCCACCACCAACCATCTACTTGGCTTTTTATTTATTTTCACGTTGGGGATTAAATTGTCTGCTCAATCCCCATTTCAGACAGTTTGGAGTTCAAAAAGAAGAAGAGAAAGAGCTTTACTTCCATCCCCTCAGGCAGAAGCCCAAAAGAGGGAAAGGAAAGCATAAAGAACGACAACTACTGAAAATGACAAACTGACAAAAAATGGAGGTCCCTTAGGTCAATGGAGAGTGTATATTGTTTTGCTGACAACCATCAGTGGAGCTTTAGAAATGTAGCATCTCAGCTGATACAACAAGTAAACTCACAACCCGAGATTTCATGCATGTTCACCTTAACTAGCGTTAATAACAGCTAAGGAGCTGAATCTGCTCTGCACTGTTTTATACTATCCGGGAGGCTGCTCTCAAGACTTGCATGTTTAGCATGGAAAGATCAATGTGTATATAGCAAAATTAGACACGCAGGAAAGTTCAAGAGCATTACTGCTTATGGTGGAGAATCTCTGCTGGCCCTGCTGAAGTCTGCTCACAGTCTCACTTCAATACACGTTTATTGTACAAGGGGAAATGTTACACATAAACCTTCAATCTTCACACGTGTTTGAGAACTCTCTCAAATGGAATTATATCCAGGGCCTATTGAAGTAAAGGCCAGGATGTGCAGCCACTGATTCACCCGAGCTAGGATAACATCGGTTACCAGGACCAGAAACATTGGTGGTTTTATGCCCTGACTTGTGGCCTTCAGAAACTGCTCCCAGGACAAAAGAAAACACGATAGCCTTTGTCCCAGAACAGGGCTTAAGTCCCTACGTTCTCTTCCCAAAACTGCAGGCTTGCAGGTCAAAATTCACTGGTATTGTAAGAATGTTCCTCCATGGTAATCAGATTTACCTTTCAACCATTCAGGATGTGAAAGAAATGCATAGTTACTATGCCTCTATCGACAACTGAGACACCTTCCCAGCTACGTCTGAACAAGCAGAACAGAACATAAATGCGATTAGTATGTGCAGGAGCCAGTACCTTGATGTGCTGTCACTTTGTACGTGCAGCACCACATGAAAATGAATGCAACTGCTTCGGGAGAGAACAATTATTCAAAACCAGTCAACATTCCCATTTGTCAGAGAATTAAATATTTATATTATTATGCTTGAGAGAGAAAAACAATTTTGTATTTTTTTCCCTCCCACTAGACTCAAGAACACTTCTTCCTGCTCATGCTGTTCACTAATATTTTTAAAAAGAGAAAGCCCAGGCAGTTCTGTGCTTCAACAAGTCATTTATGGACATTAGGAGTGACCTTGTAATTTGTACTCTGAAGAGGGTCATTTTTATGTAGGACAATTTCAGCTAAAAAACATATTTCTGATACAGGAGCAAATGATTACACTACCTGATTGACCACAAAGAGTATAATTGATATACAATATATAATTGGCTGGCAAGCATGGTACAATTAGTGATTTTGTATAAAGAACATAGTAAGGGCAGATGTCGTTATCAGAGCACCATTTTAGACTACATTTTAAAAGCCGTACAGAGGGGAATTTATTGTTCAGTCTGTCCCCCAGCAAACAATAATTGATCTTAACCCTTTTAAAGGCTTTTTTTTTTTTTTTTTTAATGTAGGACAGAATAACAGAAACAGACTGGGAAAAACAATCATCTTCATAAGTAAAAAACATACTAATTTTATTTCCCTCCTATGATGCTAAATTAATTACCTTTATATTGAGTCTAAATGTGCTGAATTGCCCTAGTACTCCATTCATTTTTGTTTTAAACCAAAGTCCTTTTCTTATTCTTAAAGTCTCTTTAAATAAACATATTGATTCTCTGGCTGCAATGAAACTGACATTTTTAGAAAGTGTCACAAAGACTTTCAGGCTTGCATTGATTGGGTTCTGAATGGACAGCCACTGTCAATTATTTCTGGTTGATTTATTTATGACTCCCCAGAAAGAGAGAACTATGCATCTCAGACTGGTCTGTGACACATACAGAGGCTGTGTTTCAGACTGATAATAGGTACCTAAGGAGAATAGAGAAACAAACCAAAAATTTCTCCTGATTACAATGTATCGAAAATGTTTCCTACATGCTGTATTCCTATTATTTTGTACCGTGGGAGAGAAGGAGAATTAAATTTACTGCATTGTGTTATTACGTTGTGAAGAAATACTAACAAACTAATGCGAATGGTTTTGATACAGCCCATCCTGTTCCAAGACAGGGCTGTGAACTTACTGAGATCTCTCCCAAGCTCATTTCTGGCATTCTTTCATTATGGCCATTACAGTGGTACGAAAATTAGCATCAGAAGGTCATGCAGCTATGGAATGAAAGACTCCAGTTTCGTTTTACTGTTTGGTTTAACTGGATACAGCAAAGACGTAGATAAGCAGGTGAAGGGTCTGGGAAACAGAAGTGGAGAAAGTGGCAAATGTCACATGCAGGTTTTGCATATGGAGAGGAGGCGGATTCTCATAGAAGGACCTAAGCTTTAAGGAGGGAGCTAATGTAGATGGTGGTGGTAATGCACGCAGGGTATCAAAGGCGTATGAGCAAAGATATTGGACGGGGACAGCTGGTACAGAAACTTTATGAATGCTGGCAGAGTGCAGGTAGTAATCAGTTCTTTATTATTTGACATAAGATCTGAAAATTCAAACACTGACGTTTGAGAAACAGGCAGCAGTTGCTCATTTGCATAAATTTTGCTATTAGCACTTGTCACTCTGTGACTAGGAGATAAGAGTAGATAGCATTCAGGAGACGCAAACATAATGTGATATATGTATGGGTGAGATCCTGCTCTACGAAGTCCTCATGAAACAACCCTAACTTTACACATCTAGAGAAGGGCTCTGAGCCAAGTTGTATCATTCTGGTATGAGATCAGGGTGCTACGGTAGACAGTTCTTAGGAAATTTCAGTTCTACAATTAAAAAAAAACAACAACACCAACAAGCAAAAACCACAAAACCCCATCAAAACAAACAAAAAACCCAGCAGACAGCATTAAGGCACTCTACAAAACCATGGCAGCTCAACAACTGCTATGTTCTGTGCCATTCTGGCCTCCCCATCTCAAAAGGCTACAATAAAACTGGAGGAGTTCAGAAAAGGAAAAAGATGATCAAAGGACTGAAACGGTTTTCATGCAAAGAATGACTGAATAGGCTGGAAGAAACACTAGTCCTTCAGGACACTAGAGATCTACAAATAATGGGTGAGATTGAGAAGAAATTAGTGGGAAAATCTCCACTGTCTCTTCCAAAAGACTACCAACTGGGTGTCAAAGTAAAGCTACAATGAAGCGGTCTCAAAACACACTAAATATATCATGCAAGATGTATAGTTAAACTGTGAAATTTCTTGATGCAAATGTCACAGATGCTGAAAGCTTCCAGGGGTTCAGAGGTAACTAGGAAAAAAAACATCTTTCAAAGGTTATGAAATATAAAGACAGCACCTTTGACTCAGGAAGTCCTTCAGCCTTAAAATGCTGGAGGCCAGGAGTGTATTCTAGGAAGAATAACTACAAATCTGTCATGCTGCTTTATTAATCTCTACAGATCTGCTAATGGCCAGTGTCAGAGACAGAATATTGAGTTAGATGGGCCTTTGATCAGACCCAGCATGGACATCCGTGTGTTTTTCTAACACGCTCCTATGACCCTTGGAGCTATATGAGTAAGCTGCCTCACCCAGAGAAAGGATGCCGCACAATTAGCTGGTAGTCTGCCACTGCTGGTTGTGGCTGGCTCACAGCGAAGAACTCTGTCAGCACAAGCTATAAGGGTTAGGGGAAATAAGAAAACAATGAACAGATTCATGCTTGCAACCCTCTCAGTGTTCCATTTCATTAGATGTCCTTTAGCCTAAATCCTTTATTTTATATATATAAGTTAATTTGGCAAAATATGTATTTTACTCACAGAAGCTGCGTCTTCATCATGAAGACCCTGATGAGGACTTTGCTTTGTTGCAAAAAGGCTTAAACTGTTGAGAAACATTTCACTCAACTTTTTTTCCCCATGTGCAGGAACATGGTTATCTGCACCCCGCCCCAGCTGCTCATTATATACCGGTGTTTTCAGGAGATTACATAAAGATAGTTAATCTCTGCCACCTAAACCAGACATGACTGGAGTCAGGCCATAAAAGCATTCTGATAAACCCTGTACCCCAGGGAATCTTCAGCAGTCCTACAAGTTCACTAGGGCTGCTAAGTAAGCATGCCTAATTTGTCAAGGTATCAAGTGTCAGTCAAATGGTTTGTGAAAAATACTCTAATTTTATACCAGACAAAAATAGGACAAGAGAGCTTGACCTATATCCTGGGAACAATATATCCAAAAAATCACAGAATCTACAGAAGATGTAGTAGCAGGATTTGTGCATGTTTCTTTCTGTTTTATCATACTTAAACGTGGATAAGCACTTGCATAGCAGGAATCCAAAGGGAAAGGAGTCTGTGTAACATCGATGATGGGAAACAGATTTAGTTATCTTATTTTTCAGAGTTTTTGGATATAGGGCACCCCTATCTCAATCTTTTGCCAGGATAAGGAATCAATGAAGGATCATCTTACACATCTACTTACATAACTTCTCATATAAATGCAAAGTCCAGATCAGCTTCTTCAATTTTATTCATTCTTGCCACACATGTATTTCCCTAGCTCCTGTTATTATTGTTATCACTGAGATGGCATTTGTATTCCAGACCCCTATGTCCAATGGCTGATAACTCTCTGAATCAATTTTCTTTGAGCTAGAATTTCTCATGCTTGTTGTCAGCCTAAGGGTGGGTGTTCAAATGTGAAGGTTTGAAGAAAATCCATTTAATAATTTTTTATGAGGATCAAATTTTTAAATAAACATAAGTGCATTTTCTGCATTCAATAAATTGTTTGTAGTTTAATGGAAACTAAACTAAAAAGTCAAGCTAATGTAACATTCTGAGGTTTTAGTTGCAAGAAAATCCTTTGCTGGCTCTTTCTACATAATTTGTGACAAAATTTCATATGAGACAGTACCTGCTTAAAAGGTGATATAATTAGGAATATTTCTATGCTCTAGGTCTTTTAAAATTTATGCCTATAAAAACAAAAGAAATAACTTTCAGTAATATAACAACATATAAATCAAAATGAAAAAATAAGGATCAAAGAGAGAAATTGAAATTTGCAGTTTTCAAATTTGAAGTTGCAACTGTGTATCAGGCATAATTAGCCAAACTTCATTCCAACTATCCCATTAGGCTAGTATACTGAGAGTTGTGTTCACAGCAAATCTATACACTTAAAAAAAAGTCGGTAAGATATTGCGTAATTCTATAAGTGGGGTAGAAGCGCATGAGCTCAACTGCCTTTTCAAGTGGAACAATGGTTCAGAGCCAGCACTTGGACTACCATCCAGCTGAAAGAAATCTGAACGTGGAGGATCTTAAATCTTAAAAATAAGATCCGATTACAATTAATTCCAAAATACCATCTCAGAAAATGCTTCTCCCTTCCCCCTGCCAATCCTGCCAGAAGACTATTCATTCTTTTATGCTTCAACACTTCTCTAACTATGGATAAACTTTGTTCTTTGTTACTAGGCAAGAGCATAATCATACGCAGTAAAGTCTCGCTAGAAACCTTCTGAGGAGTGAGCAGAGTAAATCCTTCTGGGACACTTACGAACAGTTTTAAGACAGTTCAGATGTCTACTGAAAACTGACACTTTCACAACCCCAGTTCACTGTATCTTCATAATCACATATTACATACTTTTCCTTTTATGTATTTATTTAGTGAACCACCAAACTATAAATACTGTAGCATTTGTTTGTAGAGCAAACTGAAGTTTCCTTAAAATACTCTTTTCTTTTTGCTTGGAAATTTGGCAAATGCAGCCTTTGCCATGCACACATGACCACATGTATGACCATAAGAAACTGCACTAGTTTGCTTAGTTTTTTAAGGATATGTCTATATCCTAGAGAAGAAAAAAGTACATATAAATTCTGCATGAAACAACCCCATATCTAAAGCATCATCACTGCTCACAGCATTCATGCAGCTTGTAAATAAGAACCTTTCGTCCACTCCCATAATACACTTTAGATCCCATCACTTACGGTATTATGTATGTTTTGGACATCACATGAGATCAATAAAGTATAAAAACTAAAAATCAGCAAAATGGAAAAGCATGTTATCCTGAGGAATAAAAGAAGATACAAAAGATACAGACTATCAGTTTTCGATAATGTATCATACTTTTAATGAAAGCAGTTCTCACCTGAGTATGTGAAGGTGGTAAGCCTTTTCGGCCATATACTCCGATCAATGCATCTTTCTGAAGGGATATATTGAATTTTAGAAATTGTGGCTGATCAATGAAGAGTTGTGATCTCCAGAAAATCCCAGGGGGGACTTCTTGTATTGCTCTTCGGCCTATATCAAGTTCTCCAGAATCTATAGTGTTGTTTTCTTGTGCAAATCCCCCTAATTTTCCTGACAGGTTAGAATAATAAGGGAGAAAAAATCAGTATTCTTTTTTTTGTTCTCAATCACCCTTCATATGAACTGTCAAATATTTAGAATCACCTCAGATAAAATGCTACTTGATAATCTTTCTCAATGTAAGGTCCCAGGGAATTCACTGACTGAGACCTAACAAAGCAAAGACAACACAAGTATCTATCAAGTAAAAATACTGTAACTTCCCTGAGCACAGGCAATACATAAACTGCTTTGGGATCTACACTAAACAATTCATTTTTGTCAAGTGTTTCAAAAGACAGTGTTTTCCAGCATAAAGACTTATTCTAAAAAAGTATAAGAAAAAAGGGAAATGCAGCAGACAGATTTTAAGATTAACAGATAAACCTAACCAGTCAAGAGAACTAATACACACAGTCTTCTCTAAATCAAATATTCTAGCATGTACATACAATCCTAGCAATGCCTACAGATCTGGTTCTCTATTTTAGGTTTCTTTTTTCTCTCCAAAAGGAAGGCAATGTTTCTTCCTTTGTTGTGCCTACATCCTGATGCCTTCACTCCCCATAACGCCTAGGTCCTCTGTGCTCCCCAGCCTCTGCCCCAAGCTTGTTACCACCTTCTTGACCATGCTGTCTCCTGACTAAAATGTGTAGTAACATGTCAAAGTCTGGTACTCCCACTGTCTTCCACATTACAAATATGTATTTATCCTAAAGGGCAATTACTAGGAATAAGAACATAATCCTGAAGGGTATTAATGATTTTGCTCTAAGAAGCATTAATGCAACTATCAGTTAGCCTTAGGAGCCCAGTGACGATGGTTTGGACATGCCCTGAAGAAGCAAAGAAGATGCTAACATGCAAAAGACTTGTGATTTCGAATGCTAACACTGAAAAACTGGATTACCAGTTGTGGCATTAAAAAAGAATATGTCATAAAATTCACATATCCACTACAAACTCTTTTTCTTTGAGTGGGTAAGTTGCAAGCAAGAAAGACTGTATTTACACTATAGCTCGGGTGCAGAACAGTATCATCTGATCTGCAATAGTCTGTGACCTCCCAGTGAAGCGCTGTCAAGTAAATGGATGGGGCAGAACTGTTGCAGCCCAAGCTGATAACTCTGCAAGGCACCAGGCTGCATGCTATGGATAGCACAGGTCTGTGACAGCACTGAGATCTCCGTGTTGTCCCTGGCTGCACTGCACAGGCATACTTTAAAATCCAGCAAAGATTACAAACCTGTCTCAAAGTTCACTAGCAAACAATTTAAGGCTTAGTTATGGGAGCATCTTCCACCTGCAAGGTTTGCAGGGAAAAGAACTACTAAGACTTACACACTACGAAAGTGGCTTGGATGAACTGCCACCATCCAGGTTTAAGATTTGGGATGGCTTAGTAAAGCTTGCATCAACCCTGTTTGTGGCCAAAGGCTCAGACCTGATGCCCAGGCTCTATATCCATGTTTTGTGGCTGTACCCAAGTGCCCTCCGAACCTGGTGCCAGGGTCAAAGCCTACTTTGACCCAATGGAAGCAGCGCTGTCAAACCTAGGCTAAGACAAAAAGATTTGCCTAAGAACTTGCCTATCAACACCTGCCAGCTCCAGACTATGCAGGCGATGCCATATTTAGTCAGCTGGCTCATCAAGGTGAGCCTTGTGTGAAGCAATATAAAGGAGAATGGAAGTGTAGTTACAACCCTATAGTCAACTGTGTTTTTTACCAATTCACTTCCTTTCTTCAGCAGCCAGTCTATTATAAGGACTGAACTAAACCCGTCTGAATGTGATAAGCATGTTCAAGAGATGCTGGCTTGTTTGCGTACAAGTGTTGTAAAGAAGTGACAACGCTCTGTTGCTGCCCTGTCGTCTATGTTCAAATTCTACATTATTCATCATTTGAGCGAACAAACTGACACAACCTTTTTGCAAACATTTAGACTTTGAAAAAAAAAATGATTAAAATCTGAAATGCCAGGTAAGGTCACAGATTGATCCTCGCCACTTTTTGTGCATCCCAGATGAGGAGAGGCTGCTTTTGAATTAAGCAGGTACAGAAGCACTACTGAGAGGCCTTGAGTGGGGGCTCCTATCATCATCAGGGCTACGCTGCAACACTGCTGCAGTCACTGAAAATGTCTCACTTACAGGATCATCATATTGATCAGTGTTCTGCTTTCAAGAGACAGTGAAATATCTGATCTTGGAAGAAACATTTTTTTACTCTTTTCAGGATGACGTTGATGCTTTTCTAACTTTGGAGTTAACCTTTTGCGATATTTATACGTTACGCTAGAAGATAGATCTTGATTTACTATTTCAGTTCATTTAAAAGCATGTTTCTTACAACTTCAAATTGAAGCGTGTTTTGTTGTATAAATTCAAGAACTGATGGCTGGTAACCACTAAACAATAAATATTTGTTTGCAGTATTGATCTACAACTTCCCCTATTTGTATATTTGAAATGAAAAACAGCTACGTCTTTATACCAGTAAGAAAAGATGAACTAGATAGCTTGAACAGGTGCTTTTTTTCAAACAAATATTTTGCCCAACATGTCAGAAATGACTGTTACTGGACTTCAGCAATTATCCTTAGCAGGTGATGAATGATCTTATAGGCTCCCATTTTCTTCACCAAAAACGGGGTACTTTTACTCTGTAGCCACATGCCCCTTTAATGCCAAACTACCTCTCTCAAAGTCATCACTAGCTTTTTGTCTTCCTAAGAACACGGCACTAACTATTCTTTTTCCCTCCTGGGGAAAGAGGAATAAGAAAATGTTAGTAGTTTCATCATTTCCTTTTCGCATTCTAAAATGGTAACAGTTCTTACACAAAGCTTTAAGTCCAAAGCTTTAAATCCAAATATGAAATGTCACATTCATTCACACAATTTTGTAATGACAAAATAGTCCAAAGATGAAACCTATTTTTAAAACAGATAGCCTCCTGAATATTTTCCCTTTCATTTTACTTCTCTACCACAAAAATTTATTCTTTCCCAGCCCCTCATGAAAAAAAAATAAAAATACCAAAAGAATTTATAGGTAAATAATATTTATATCATAATTTGTACTTATGTTGCTAGAAGTCCTATTATTCAATGTACAATATACATTATTTTGCTGAATTACATACTATACATCATTATATTGAGTACTCATGCGATAAACAATCCGATGTATTGCAGTTAATTAACAGATAAAATATTTGTTATATTTATTATTTGTAAATTCTATTTTGACTGTCTGAGGTTACAGTGGACAAAATCCTGAGCTGAACAAATATTTAAAGCAATAAACAAAATTCAGTTATTGTTCAAGAAAAATAGTTCAAAAAATCATGAAAATTACATGAAGCCAAACTCCCTCTCCTTATCTGCAAACATTCTAGGGATTCATACACAAGATATTCTGTAAAGAATTGAGTATCCATAACAGAATGAAAATGAATGCATAACCAAAACACAAAAAAGCTGAACATTAATTGCTGTACAGTGTCACATATAATATCATTTTCCATCCTTCATAGGCAGCACTAATTAAAATATTAGGTTGCAAAGCTGGATTTACAGACAATCAATAGCATTTTCACCCATTCCATTGAATAACCTTGTATTCAGATCTTTTCTTGAGACATCACTGTATATCCTTCTGCAACAACTATTTCAACAAATGAAATCAAAATACTCCTTAAATACATACCTTTTATAGAAAAAAAATCAATATAGCATCTAATTAAGAAGTTACTATACATTCAATTAACATGATATACTGTAAACAAAACAGAAAAGCACAAGACGTATCAGTTACATTTCAGTCAGTATAATCTCAAAACCTGCATTTAAGTCACCCAGAAGAAATGCCTTTTTTCCCATTCTCTTTTTTCTCTCTTGCATTTAAAAACATCAACAACAACAAAAAACATGTTCAATTAAGCATAAATTAATAAAAGGTATTTCTGAACTGCACATTGATTTATACAACATAAAATAAAGACAGCAATATATGAGATGTGAGTAACTATTAGAACACTATGGTTAAACAAATTTTCAGCTCTGTGTTTTTTAACCTTTCTTTTCTATTGCCTAGTTATAAAAACAGATGAAGCACTGATGCACTTCAAATAAGTGGTGTATGTGATCAAGCATGGCTTACAAAGTATTTTGGAAAACCTAAACTGAAGTGCCCTACAAAATTCTTCATCTCTGTAGAAAATACATATTCTTATGCTACCTTATGCAGCCGTGAATCATGCCTGTCTAGATAAGCAGGTGATAGGTTGCCAGCAGCTTACTCTTCATACAGAGAAAAGCATTGGGAGAGAAAGAAAGAAAAAAAGCAACACTAAAAAACAACTAACAAACAAAATCTTTTGAAAAGGCTTGTTCAGAGATTCAAGCTTCATTTAACAAATGATTTGCATCTAAGGATGATTTAACATGCTTTTACTGTCAGTTTATGACTAGCTATTTCTAGGTAAACCACGGCTGAATTTTCTTCAAGGGTCATAAGAATGCATTTTAAAGTTTAAGCTTTACTAATTCATCACACAAAGTATCCGTACCTGTGAATGGCAAATGGCTGTCTAAGATCTAAGCCACACATATAAGGGCTACGATTTTCTGACCAAAACTGGCTCAGGACTGTTCAAAATTTAGGTGAGATAGACTCAAGAAAAATTAATGGCCCCCATAACAATGAAAAATTCTCCCATCTGAATTGGAGTATCGGAATATTACTGGGGGCTAAAGAGTTGGGGAGTACTGAAAGCTGTATGGCTGCTGAGGTATCAAAATCAAGGCCTTATTGATTCTTCCTTACGGTTTTCAGTAACTAGTGTGACAGCACAGGGGCCCCCTCATTAAATTTCCTATCTAGTCATCGCCATGCTTTGCCTTCTACTTAACTTTCCTTTTGTGGTTTAAAATGTGTATTCTTTGGTCCATCTGTTGCTTAGTATTGATGTATGCTGATAAATGACCACTTACTATATTCTGCAGAGGATAGCATTTTAGCAGTGGATGAAATTAACCCCATTTTCCTGTGTAGTATTTAAGGACATAAGTAAAGAAAAAAAGGATTTGATGTATTTGTTATTTCCATTTAACTTTGAGGCAAAGTAAACAGCTTTTAATTTGTTAAAAATATAGAAATGATAAAGGGGAAAAAAACTAATTTATATTTATAAAATATTTACAAAAATAAATGTATATTTAAAGTATATTTAAAAAAAAATAATCTTGGCTTCTCAGAGCAGAAGACAGCAGGATGATGAGCCGTCACTGCAGCATCAATATTCATTAACCATACAGTAGCTTTTTGCTATTCATCAAAACAAGTAAGAACACAGAAAGAGATAATGAATATCTAAGTGCAAGAAAAAGGCAGTAGGGTAAAGGAAATGAAAAAGGAAAAAGTCCTACTGGAGAAGTTTCATATGCTTAAAAAGATGTGAGAAAGAATGAACTGAGCTGTATCATTTCTATAACTCGGAGCTGTGATAACTTGAAAAATTTTCAAGATGTCAAGTGCTGGCAGAGGCTTCCTCCTCCTCAGTGGTAAGGAGGTCAGCTCTACCTTGCGAAAGGGAAAATGGATTTTTCTGTAATGAAGCAAATACCACATTCATCAACCATTTAAATCAAGTTTTCCATTCAAAAACTATTGATTTTAAAGCCTCTGTTAGCCAAAAGTGCACAGGCTCTTAAATGTTTTGAGATTCTTAAAGGGCAACATGAAAAAAGGTCGATAAAAAATAATCCCTTTATGTGGTTTGTATTTTAAAAGCTCCTACAACAAAATTAATAAAGTTTTTTTTTTTTTATTTTATATATTGGCTGGATGATTCAGACTCAATATTATACGCTAGACATTTTTAGATAACAAATGAACATAGTACACATGACCTATTGTTTCAGAGAGAAATAGAAAAAGTCCTCATTATCTACAGAAAAAAACAAGAGGCATTCTGAAGCAAGGTCATCATGCCATAGGAAGCTCCTTGGTCATGAGTTGCCTTCTACGCACAACTAACAGAGAAGCTTTGAAAAATATGCAAATCCCCCTGCAGAGCCTCTTCTGGTGCTGATCCTTTAGAAAAGGGTTGATTAAGTCCCTCTGTCACAGATAAGGCTTTGGTCTGAAAACTATCCAGAGCTCAACAGGACTCCCAAAGTCTGAATCTTGTGTCAAGTTCCCCTTATGAAATAGCATGTTCTGTCACCTTTGGCACCCTGGCTTTGCTGTGGCCATTTCTGCAGCCTGGGAGCCCTCAGGGAGGACGGTCTGAGCCAGCCTCAGCACCACCTCGCCTCCTCCAGGGACCCCACAAAAATCATTAGGTCATCAAGGATTTTAGAGTAAGAGGTTTTACTTCCCTGGGCATGACAAGAGGTTTTCTGCCCTTACCCAATACCGCATGTAAATTCCCATAAGGAATTTTGGTTGACAGTCGGCTTTCCTAATAAGATCAAGATTATCACTGAAGATTCATAACTACCTTCACATGTTAGAGGTTAGGTATTCTTTCCAATTGAAATACAACTCCTATTTCGTATTTGCATGCCTATTTAGAATTACTATTATTTTCAAAGGCTCTGTACTTCCATTTAAGTATAGAGTTTTGAAGGAAAAGTGTTAAAGTCTGGTGATGTAAACCAAACACAAAGAAAGGAAATGCCTTGAAAGGATGAAAGAAATTGGTGTGTTTCACTTACCATTTTCTCCAGCAGGTACTGTTACAGGGTGTGTTGGCACAGTATCAGAATTCACTTTTCCATTCTCAAAAGTATCATTTTCAGTTTGCTGCAACTGCCAGTTGAGGCCAAACAGATGCATTGCTGGTGGTGAAGGATACAGGTTATTTGATGCTCTTAACCACAATGACAAATCACATAAATAATGGCTTTCCATGCTTTGCAGCAGAACAGAAAGTCATACATTAAAAAATTAAATTACAGGAACAAGCATACAGAGACTGATAGTTCAACTCAGCAGTGGCATTAAGCAATTACTACCACTGTCCTTTAATGATACAGCGCTTTTGGTGAATACAGCTGACAAAAAGCTCACCAGTCTCATTTTGAGTCTTTTACTGGTCCCAAATCAATGTTCAAAAGGATAGGCAGTAATAGTAATTATGTCCTTTCCTCTTTTTTTCACTTTTGATCCTTCTAAAGTGACAAACCATTTAAGTGAGCTCCTAAGTGACCTCCTGAAATAAATGATTTCTGCAACAGATGGACCTGTTCTGGTTAGCCATGAAAAGGAGAGGAAGAGGGCTGCTGTGGGCATTATAGGGCTAACCTGTGACTTTACCACTCCTTTCCATGCTGTCACCAACACCCTGTGAAACCTCAAGTTTCATGCTAATCCCATATGCTAGTCTACAGCACAAGGCCAAGACCACTAGCAGGGCTGGAGACACTGGGTACTTAGCTGCTGTAGTAATGACAATGCGTAAGGTAGGTTTCGGAAGTACTTAATTCTCCATAATCCCCTTGGAGATTGTCCAAAGCCACCTGGATGTGGTCTGGGCAAGCAGCTCCAGGTGGCCTTGCCTGAGCAGAGGGTTGGACCAGGTGGGCTCCAGAGGGCCCTGCCAGCCTCAGCCATTCTGTGATTCTCCACTGTCTGCCTAAACTTTTAGAGCAAAAATATGGAAAACCAATTCACCTTAATGATATGCTATGATACACATAACATATGCAACTTGTTGCTGTCTGTTGGCCGGTTTCCTTCTCTTCAAATGACTCTAGGATACCACCAAAAATATTTTTTATTATAATTACTGCAATTTGCTTTTGGGATAACATGCACTTGCTTATTCTACAAGAGCAGTTATATCCAAAGATGAAACAGTATTTTGGTGCTACTGAGGAATAAAAATTCAGTGGAAAATTTTTCTGTAATGATGTATTTTAACTATTAGTGCTGAATACAAGGAAGATGATTCACAGCATCTTGTTTCTTCTGCTCCTTCCGTCCCATAAATAGATACTGCTATAGTCGATGTTATTCATTCCTTCTATCCTAATGATAAGCAATTCTTCATTCTATTTGGTTTCATCTCTAATCTTTCAATCTCTCTGTATTGACCATGGCAACCCTTACTTAAGACAAACAGACTGCAGTGTAAGTTTAGTTAGGGAGACAGCAAACACTGCAGAATTAAGACCCTCTCTGCCAGGTCTTTGCCTTAAGCTCTCCCCCTCAGCACTAACAAAACAAAAAAAAACAGAACGCAACCGAAGACCTATTACTGAATGCTTCAAAGACTGAAATCCCCACTAGAGATGACATATTCTCTTTGTTCCAAGTCTCTGACTCCACTATTACTCTTCTTTCTCAGACCTTAAATTGCCTGTCAAAGCCTGATAATGTAGAATGTTCCCTGACCCTAAAACCTTATTTCTTTTTTCCCCTCCCACCTCTTGTTAAAACATAAATCTGACCACCACCATTTCTGGCACGTTGCTAGAATTAACCATTATTACTTCGTCCCTCCCTCAGCTGAAATTCTTATTTATGTATTAATCTTCTAATGATTTTACCTGTTTTAATATATTTCATCAAAATCTCTAGGGTCAGATTCTACTATCTGTTATATCAGTTCACTTCACTGGCAGCAATGAAAGACTGCAAATAGCTAAATATTTCATGATTCAAACTCAGTATATTTCTTGGAGAACTAAATCACCTCTCCTAACTTTGCTGGATTCTTATCACTTTTAATACTTCACAGGAGGAAAACAAACAAACAAACAAAAAGGCATCTATTTTGAAATAGCTTTCTCTAGAAGTGCATCCCTTCCAAGCACGAGCTCGGAACATCACTGACAGCTCTTTCTGCTGGTACTATGTACATGCCCTGTACCTCTTCATGCTCCGCTGGGAGGTCAGAAGGGGAAAATCTGACATGACCTTCTAGCCATTCCCTCATAATTCAAAACAGCTGGAATTTGAAGTCTTCAAAGGCAAGGACTGTGGGATCTGTATTGATTACATCTCAAAGAACCATAGTTACTACAAGGTAAGTGACAATTACCTTTTCTTTGTGTTTGTGCTGATGCGTATCCCACTGTAGCTGCCTGTCGAAGATGGTAATAGTTGTATCCCTCAAGAACACTATTGTTCTCTCAACTTTGACATTGAACTTGCACCAAGTTCAGTAAACAACATTTAATAAAAAGGAAGAGAATGATACCTGCAGCAGTTTCACAAATTTTTAATACTGGAATATTTTTTGAAGCAGACCGAAGATGTTGTTTGAGAGCTCTAATGACAACCCAAAACTTACAGTGTGTGCAAACACACTATATAATTCAACTATCTAATCCCTTTGAGACAGTACTATGGAATTTAGAGAAGTCTCATTTCACTATACACATATGGGAACAACATGAAAATATTAGGCCTGTGGATACAGGACCAAAATATAAAGCACAATTGCCTCAGAGCTGTCAAGCTTTAAGAACACAGGTAAATTTTATCTATGTGTAGTTTACTCTTTCTTGTTTTACATTAAGATTGTTTTCTTCTCAGCCAGCCATCTAAACAATGGTAAACTTTAAGCTCTTATCATTGTTACAAGGACAGCGAGGCACCTTCTAAAAATTCCTGATGCCTAAATGACTGATAAACAGCACCTGGTACTGGTAACTCTATAGTGAGAGCACAGCTCAGTGGGAAGTCAAAGATTCTCAAGTCAAATGTAATGAACTGGTTCTGAATTTGCAGAGGTGGAGTGATGCACGCAGTCTGCAGGGTTGTACATCCTTATTTGGTCTCCTCAAGTCTAGAAAAGGATGAAGACTTTCTTGCATCTTTGGGAGGTGGATGTAAGAGTTCAATCCATTCTCCACTATTTCTGAAGATTTTTTTTTCTATTAGATTCAGAGAAATCGTAAATCCACTTCTTTCAATAAAGAACGTGTTATATGAAGCAAAGTTAAGGAGGAATGTATTTCTCATTTGCCAGCTGCTATCTTAGTTGCAAATGTAATGTAAAGCAGTATATTGATTTTGGATTAGATATTGGCTGTCAGTTCTGATTTATTCTCATTAAATTTGGCATTTTTTTGGTGTTAGACAATGACAGTGAACACAACAGATCCTTCCTAGAGTACCAAGTTCTGAGCCTGTAATTAGGCTGCCAAATAAGTGA
The DNA here is from genome assembly GCF_964034855.1 of Anser brachyrhynchus. Lineage (NCBI taxonomy): Eukaryota > Metazoa > Chordata > Aves > Anseriformes > Anatidae > Anser > Anser brachyrhynchus. Next base: position 22,055,603 of record NC_137698.1, read on the forward strand.
GGGTACTAACACTGTAACAACTTTCAGTATTGGCACATCTTTCATGGCAGCAAGGACTTGTTTGAGAATGTCAGATGTCTCTAACGAGGAGGCATACAGCTTGTGATGGTTGTGGTCACAGACCATAACAATTTAGTCCAAATAACCCACAGCTGCAAGAAGGGATGAACCCTCAGTGAACAGGTGAAAACATGGGTTGTCACAATCACACGTGCCAACAAACCCTAGCAAAAACCTCCTTTTACTTGTATCACAACAGGGAAGACTGCCCTTATTGAGGATCAGGATGACTTAAGCACAGAAATAATGATGATATCCTCTGCTTATTCTGCCTTTTCAGTCCACATCTCCATTCTGTAAAGTTATCTCTAGCTGCCACCAACAGGTCTTCTTTACTTGCAGGCGTTGAGCCAGTATTTTACCTTAGGACTGACAAACTTGCTTACGGTGGTATTTGTACTGCTACTGGCCAGGTTATCAGCTTTATGGTCAGCCTTTAGAGTGCAGTGATAGTTTAAATGGTGAAGACTGCATTCCCTTCAACAGGGTGGGAAGGAGAGGCATCAGGAGAAACTCCCCTGGGGTCCATGCGTATGTTTACATGAACACAGTGTCTGTGGTGGTGGATACAGCTGAATTCTCCAGAGCAAATCTTAAACTTATGAGCAATAACCAAACTAACAGTTCAATTTTTCTTCTTCCCTTTATACGCCTTCAAAGCAGCACGTTGGCCTATATGCCAAATGGACTGGGATACTCCAAAGATTCAGAGCTCAGATTAAAGAAGTGCATTTATACCTACAGTAGCCTGTAAAAACCAGCATTTTTGTTGATGCTATCAAGTAATCTTACCATCTGTCACCATGCAGTTCACTGAAGGGTTTCTAAAGCACCTTAAACTACTTTTTCAAGCTTGGTTGATCTTACCTTTCACTCTCTATAATCAACATCTAGTTCTTTTGGTTTGAAAGCAGTCTACAGAGTCTTCATTTCCACTTAATAATTAAAAAAGCAACAAAGTATACATTTCACAGCAAATGCTTGAAAAAGAAATTACCTGTTTACACTTTTATAAAACATTTTACAATAATCTGCTTCAGGAAAAAGAAGCTGCTGTATCAGGCCCTTTCATTCATTTCAGGCTGCCAGCCTACTTAACTTGTATGCTCATTTCTCAAACAAGTATTGCTGTACTTACTTTATGCATTCTCTCTACAACTAACTTGTTCTTGAGCAAATACACTGTATTATTACTTCAAAACCGTCTTCAAGACTTTCTTCAGTAAGCCAAAAGGAAATCGTTTTTTTTTATTAGTAGGTGGTAAAAGAGAGGGGTAACTGTGTAACCATGTGAGAGAAGAATGGTGAGAGTTGACAAATCCTCAGCTTGCGCAGTGCTTTCCCTTCCCTGTCTTGCTCACTGGCTCGAAGGCCTCTTCTGCCAAAGTTATGACAGGCAGAGAAGAGAATTGTAACAGAAGAACGCTCAAACAGTAAGAGGATAGGGACAGCTATTTGGTAGAGAAATTAGACAGGTGTCAGCAACCTCCAGAATCTGGGCTGCAGCAGTTGTCATTTGTACTGGAGAGCTCTAAACAGAAAAAGTCTGGACACAGATATGAGTATACATACTATGCAGTAAAAAACAAAAAAACCTATCTATTGGTCTGGTCAAAATTCAAGGGTGTCTCTCCTAAGTCATCAGCATCAACCACATCTGTTTTTAACGTACTGTGATTGACAGTCAGGTTCATGAAAAACAAAGTGCACAGCAAACACCCGATAAGCTGTGTGAGTGAGAAGTATTAAACATGCAGGTGATAAAGATGAATAAGCAAAACTGTGTGCATACTAGCAGAGGCTTTATTCACAGAAGTATCCCTCCAGCAACTGGATAGGCAATGCGAGTGTGAGCATGAATTCTCTAAGTACTGGCTGGTTGTGCCAGTAATCCAACAGGCGACATTCTGCATTTGGTAAATCTCCCTTCTGCAGAACAAGAATTCTGAAGGGGACAGCGCACTTCAGGGGAGCAGGAATTTCACAGACAGGTAGATCCTTTTAAGTAGAAAGAAGCAGAAACTGAGTTGCCTGAACTGGGAAACAGACTTCCAATGCTCCTCCAACTCTTCTTACAACAGATGAAAAATTAAAACTAGACAGTAGAAAAAAAATATTGGCTATCTCAAAGTAGCAAGTATCTCCCCAGGATCTCTGGAGATAAGACCTGTGAACTATGTTCTATAAACATAAAATACTCAACACTGTGGGGAAAGTTGGCAAGAGGAAGGAACCGAATGATGTTGGTGACCCTCCTTGCCTCTGCCATGCATTTTACAAGGTATGTTAATCAACTCTTATTATTCATGAAGCTGTACTTGAAGATGAGCGTCTTGCTAAGATATTGAACACATCTTCCAGGTCTGTAACTTCTATGTATTTCTGGGTGCTAGTGCTTTCAAACTATGGTTTACTAAATTGCTTCCCTAGAATTAATAGAATAATATATATGCACACTTGCACATAAGGAAAAGTGAATATCATTTATATTTAAAGCAATGCAAAAAGATTATAATTTAAACTAAGCAAATTGCAATTATTGCTCAATCTTGTTGAAGGATTATCTTCTAGTTCATCTCCCTGTTGGCAATACATTTTCAAATGAAATATTTGAACACTGAAGTGGTTTTTAAAATTATCTCCCATATATTTTTCTTGCAGCTATAATTAGAGTCTGAATCTATTTTATTCTGAAGGACCTGGAGTGGACCAGAAGATGTGCAAATCAACTGTCAGTGATTTGCATTCATTTCCTCTTTTCTAAGATAATAGGATGCCTTGGATGTTGCTGCAGATCAAATAGTCAATTAAAATAGTAAATTAAAATTTTAAATAAGTGAATTACAAGTTATAAAGACAAGTTCTTTATTTATTACTGTCTTTCTCAAATCAACAAAAAGCCTGTTATTTTTAAATTTAAAATAACTTGAAAGTGCATTTTAAGACTCTTCAAAAGGTTAGCCAATGGGAGCATCACATATTCATTAAAGTTTCTGAACCTGTGTTCTGAATGTAAAGTATTTGGTACAACATTGTAAGAAAACTTAGCGATGCCTATCAAGATCAATACATTAACTGAAGAAGTGTGATCACTTTCCTCTTATCCTTAACTATAGAATGGATCCATTGAATTTTTTGCAGGAGAAACAGTAAAATCAACTTTTACACTCCATTCTTCTTTTTTCCTTGGAACCTTTTAATAAAAAGTTTGCAAAACACATCACAAAAAATTGCCTAGAAGAAGTATCTGCTATGGATAAACTTAGTTTCTTCAACCACCAATCAAAGATGCTGTTTTAAAGTACAGTTGCACTCAAAATGTTAAGAAAGATGTGCAGTGATCTCAGTGTAACTATTTTTACCATGTTCACCAAGAAGTGGAATGTTTATTCCTCTGTAAACTTGTATGTCTAGATGTCTCGTTTTAGTTGTCAAGCAAGTGACTTTTATATAACAATGGTCTAATTCTGTCAACAGCATTATGTGAGGCACATTCAAAGCTTAAGGGAGAATCCAGATTTCTTACAACAGAGACAAAGATCATTATTCAGTAGCCACTTATTTAAATAGCATGTATTTGTTACAGCTTGTTTCACATTTACCATTTATTCTGATGATCAGCATTCTCTGATACGTAATAGTCTTCAGTATTACCTAAATAGCTGTTAGTATTATCCTGGACCTTCTCCTGAACATTTTTTTTTTCCAGATAACGCTGTTCACAGTTAACAAGATGGTGAAAGTCATTACAGGTACAGAACTGATGGGGAAGTGCACATTAGATTGCTGACTCCTTTGAGACAAGGGCTGTTTTGTCTTTCTTAGTTCAGAGAAGGGCATGAAAAGCATTCCATAAATTTGGGGTTTCTATCTAATAAAGTCATAATCAATGATTTCCTTGTCAAGCATTTTGGAAAAAAAATTCCCCTGATTTACACTTTTCAAGACAGGGTTAAGACTGCAGGATAATTACTTCTCTGTATTCCTTCAGGCATTTCTTTACTCTCTTCTTTCTCAAGCTTTAACTCCTTCCTTTTCCTCCTTTAACTCACTTCTGGAAAACAGATGAGGCTCAGGTTTGTTCTTATCTATTTTTTTTTCTATAGCTCCAACTCTTGCTCAGGGTGATATCCTTTAGATGGCTGCCCTCATAAAACAGCAGTGTTAAGAAAAGCAGTACCAATGTAATGTCTCAACATCTGATGGAAACATCTTAGGCAAGAGCATCAATGAATGGGTCCAAGCATTTTTATAGTTCAAAAGCCTTATTTATTACCAAACCCTCCACCACCAAATCTCTCAAGGGATATAATAATAATGAAATGGCACTATATGATCATGCATAACCTATTTGCATGTTGATGGCACAGAGAAGTGCAGTCTGATGAAAAGATTTAAGAACCAAACGAAAAAGAAACAGAGGCCAATTACTGGGATGTTCAAAGGACACACCAAGCTGGGATTTTATAGCATATAGTTAAACACTTGTGTTGCATATTTCCATCTCATGACTGTCTAACAAAGATCAAAGCTTTTTTATTCCATATTAAGAATGACAGAATATTACAGCAAACATGCAACAAGGAGAAATGTAATAAGATTTAATAAAAGATGATAATAAGGTTTGATAAGAACTTTTGGAATGTCACCAAATTTGGAATGTAAGATGAAAGCATCTGCATGTAGAGATTGTAGTGTGTTATTTGGAACCCCGCAGAGCTAAACTGTGATTAGAAATACATATTTTTCCATAAATTAGCTTTTGTTTAGAATTTCCTGCTGAGATCATATGCAAGTTGATTGTGCAAGTCAACATATAGGTTTTCTCATCCTTTGCTGTTGTTATCCTTCATGATATCACAATTACAGCTGTCCACTTATAGATCAAAGGTAGGTGATTGAAGCCACAACAAAATAACCTGTAACCTCTTTACAACAATGCCTTTAAAGTGACTTAGATCTATGCTAGATAAGTATCACTCACCTATCGGAACTGTTGTGTAGCTGCATAAACCAAACACTACAGGCAGATCAATTTGCAACCATGCAATTTCCACTTAATTTCATATTAAAAAAACAAAACAAAAAAAAACCAAAACACACACACACAAAATGAACACACTGAGTTTACCACTGAAGAGATCTTTTTACAAAACACATCAAGTATAAACTTCTAAGCTACTACCTATGTATCTGTACATGCTAACAAACTTGTGCAAATCCTTGGTTCAAAAAAGTTTCAAGATTTAAGTCAGTTCAGGAATTTCAATCATGCCCCTACCGAAACCTGTCCATCACCCTCAGGTTTAAGCTCGGTTCCTTGTGGCTATATATATAAAAAATATAGCTCCTCACTATACCACCAGGAATCACGATTGGGTAAGCAGCTCTGTCTCTGGGCCAGAGAAACTAGTAAGGGCACAGGAGGGACTGGCTAGTAGATGGAGCATGCTTTATTTTATTGTCATTAATGTGTTTTATGTGGATTGCAATAACACACCATGACTATAGTTCCTCTAGAGGCTTCACTAAAGTGAGACATGGCTTTTATGAAACTATTCCTGTGAGCAAAGATGCACTCTAAGCACATGAAAAATACTACTAATAAAAAGAAAACAGAAAAATTAATTTATCATATATGAGTTATGAAAGAAACCTATGACATAAAGACAACCCTACTGTTAATTGTTTGTAAGGCCAGTGAATTGTGCCTTGCAAGCCACTTTGTACTTTTTTTTAATAGTTATGTAAACCCTGGGAAAAAACAAGTTAGAATTAGTTTCACATTAAACATCCCCCCAGCCCCCACCAAATAAAATCAGCTAAGGCACTGAACTATAAAACCTCACAGGTGATATTAAGAATAGGCAGTCTTAGCTCTGGAGCAGCACTAAGATTGATCAAGAGCACTGACTAATCTTGCTACTGTATGAAAATATACTGGATCAGTGATAAGGATGTGTTTTAAAATTATCTAGTCTTGGCTCCAGTTGAATTGAAATAACAAGAAAGATTCAGTTTCTCATTTTGAAACTTGTGGATACCTGCACATCATTACTTCTTCTTGAGATTACTAATAGACAAGAAACACAGAAAGAAGCTGCTGGAGACTGAAAACCTGAAAAATAAGTTGAAAATCTGAAGAACTATTACTTGTCAATGTGAAAAGTTTTGGAGTCAAATGCAGATCTCTAACAAAAAATTCTTCAATAAAAACTGCTGTGAAACTTGGCATTTCAAAGATGAAAGAGAAGATGAACAGCAGATGAGTTTGAAGCTTTCACAAGTGAAGATAAATGTATCATAGCAAGTTATTGTGTTACACACCTTCTGAAACTCAAGTACATGGCTGGTTGACAAACGGTGTTAACAATATGCATCTGGCTCTTGTTTTAATTTCAAATTAAGCATTATTTAAATAATAATAATGGTCTTCCTGTACCATAATAATGTAAAATCAGAAATATTTTTCGTTAAAAACATTGGAAACATATCTGTTTCTTTCCTTAAAGGCTTGTGGAGCTAGTTATCTTTCCCAATGGCCTATATTCATCCGTGACACCTAACCAACACCCCCACCGCCCTCCCCTTATTCCTCATGTAGAGATATTAGAAGAGGTGATTTTGTGTGATTCTATTTCATCACATTTAGGCAAAAACATTCTTTCTTGGTTGTTTGCTTGGTTTTATTATTGAGGGAAACTGAGCATTTCAAATGCAAACATCCACTTACTCTGAACAGTTGTTAATACTTTTCCTTTTCCTGAATTATAAAATTACAGATGTTGTTATAGGAGATGATTACTAAGAGAAGACCTTTTTTTGTTTTTGTTGTGTTTTTGTGAGTGAAGTCTTCTGAAATGGCATCCATGTGAAAAGAAAGAATCTCATATTTAAAGGTTCCTGTCTGCTTCAGAGGACTCCTATATTGCATCCATAATTAATCACTGCAGTGGGGGAATTACACCTGTGTAAAAGCTATGTGTACTTGCCATCTCAGTCATAAATGTAACATCAAAGGAGATTGCTCGCAGCAAGTTTGGACATATGTACTTGACCTTTTTATTCTAAATTGCTTGTGTATGGAGAGGTTTACAAAAATCTTGTCTAAATCAGGCATTTTACCAGCATGATTTTTTTAAAGCATTCAAAACAGAACAAGCAGTTTTCTTCACAGAAAAGATGCAAGAAAGGATTGCAATTTATAGAAGAGATGCAATTTATGGAAAATATATAATTTATACACAAAACTACAACTTTAACACGGGTATTATTAATTCTGATATCACAGTGGATAGCACATCTCTAAGGGCTGGCTTTTTTCTTCACTAACACAAATCATAAATTAATGGGAACTACCAGGAAAGAAAAGAGGTCTGTAATCTTATGTCCACAAACAACTTAAATCATCCAAGTAATTTCATCTCTGCTTTGAAAAATGTCTTAAACATAAGCATAAATTTGAAGTACTACATATGCTTACATACTATTAAAATATAGCACACGTTTACCACCATTGATAAAACAGCAACTACATCTTTGAACTGCTCTAAGCCTACAGTTTATCCAAAAGAGTAGCTAGTATAATTTAACCACATTTCTGAAATACTCATAATTAGACTGAAAAAATGCTACTGTTTGTGGGTCTGCCAGAAGACTATAGGAGGATTGCAGAAGGGCCCACATCTCCACAATGATGTGCTTGTGAGACATTTCAGTATTCTTGGAAACACCATCCAGATTTTGAAAAAGCACCATACTGCATTACAGTATGACAGCAAAATAACACAATGTGGGCCCTATGGACAATGACATCATGTCACCTTTTGGTTTATCACTACACCTTATGTTGCCAGGATTACTGAGTTTCAATTCGCTCCACTGGGCAAAAGTGGAAGAGTGACAGGCCTATTGCCAAAAACCTTGTGACAAATCATAATTAAAACACAAGCCTTTTTAGGTGCAGAGGTGGGTATTCTCCCTGCCAGATTAACTTTTAATCCCTCAAAATCTTGTCAAGTCTCTTAACCTCCTGACTGCCAATTACATGTTCCTACATCCTTCTGTGTGAGGATTATCTTTCTCAGTAAGTGTTTTACTTTCAGTGTCACTAACAATAACAGCATGTGACATCCACAACACCAATCAAATATTAATACTGTGCACTCCTGAAACAGTAAATATTATATTATGCTTTGCACTTAGTCTGAAACACAGTGACAAGATCTTTGCTTAAAAAGCATCAACTAAAGGCATTATCCATAATGGAATTCTTGCTAGAAACAAAAAAGTACATTTAATGTTCATGCTTTAACACATAGATGTTCAACACATTCAGTTTTAGTGCAATTTCAATGAAAGATGTTAAAAACATTTTCAGCCCGATCACCCCCAACAAGGTGGTGAAGCATAACTTATTCATTTTCTGACTAGTCGTTCTTTGTCTCCCAGGTTTGAAAGAATGTGGCAAACATAAGAAATTACTTTACTGTTTATAAATATTTCCACACTAAGAAGGCATAGCTAACTCATCAGCAATGCCTGCTCTAAACATTGTATGAACATCGTGCAGAATCTAAAAGCCATGGCCATGAGATACCAAGGGAAAAATTATCTCATATTAGATAAAGCTGAACATCACTGCAATGCAGAAAATCATGGAATTACTAGCACTGATATTAAGCTTTATGATAAAGCATCAGAACAGTATGGACAATCGTGCATATCTGAAGAATGTCATTTATAAAGAACAGGTAAGAAATGAGTGAAAGGAGTTGATTGACCTGATATTACTAAAGTATGGCCTACAAACACTAATTATCTGGCTTCTTTAGTACTGTTTTTGAAGATTATAAAGTACTGAAATGCAACTCGGAGATTGGTAGTTCAGATGTAAAGGACTTTCCTAAGGTCTGTTCAGGATAGTAAAATCCTTCAGAAATTTCAGGAGGTGGTTTCTACCTGCTCTGTAACTTTGTGTTCACCAGGTATATGGGTATATAACCCCGCACTACAGATCCAGCAGCAGAGGCTACACACACCCTTTGGTCCTGCCTTATATTTCTATAGGGTATCTACTACTCTGTCCTCCCAGAACAACATCCAGCATAACTTTGTAAAACAACAGGCACACAGATTTTGACTAGCACACAGCAGATCCACACACACTGGGGAGGCTGGGCCTTACAGCCCCCACGTGGCATTGTCACCACTGCAGTTGCTGCCTGTGACATTTGGAGCTGAGAGAGACATGTAAACATCCGTTCTGGACAGAAGGAAAACACCGCTACGTACTTAATCCACAGCTTTTTAGTTTGAGAGTCAGACAATTCAAGGTGGAAGTGATACTGGAAATCTCTAGCTTGGAAAGAAAAGCCTGACATGGAGCACTGCTGCTGCCTCCAGAAGCACAAGAGACACCCAAAGCCTTCCTTAAATGCCTGAAAGACTGTTCGGATGAGTTGTCTGTACCTTCCCTCCACAAGCACCTTCCTTTTAGAATCCGTGATATATACAGGTATTAGTCTTCCTCAGCATCTCTAATTTGATGGAATGAGAAATGCAGTAGGAGCATAAACCTGGCTAACTGTGAAAATCTGCCACATAGCTGCAGACAGGGAACATATTTCCAACCCACACACCTCAGTGAAGCATTACTCATAACCAAGGTCCAAGCGTAACCTAGGAAGCAGAGTGGGCAGAGAATGCAGGCACCCTGCTGGAAGTACAATAGTTCTTGATAAAGCTCTCAGTGACAATAGCATTACAATTAATGCTATTAATGCTATACAATTAATACAATTTAATACATTAAATGCAGGCCAAAGAGAAAAAGAGTTTCTATAAACACATACTGAAAGTAAAGCAGATTAATGGCAACGTAACTATATTCTCCCTCATGCCTGTTAATTACGATACCTATGCTGGGTATTGTAATAAAAATTCCATTTAAATGGCATTATTAATTAAGTTGTTTTCGTCATTCCTGGCAGTAATTGAGCTTTACGAACAGCAGCATAATGTTAACTTGGCATTGCAATCAAAAAGACATATTATGTTGTTCTTTACTGATAAAGTAAGATAGATTACTTTCGACTACAGGTATATTTAGTCATCGCTTTAATCACGAAAATCCAGTTCTGTAACTGTCATGACTAACTGTCCATTAATTCTGGGGAAGGTACTTCTGCCCTACTATGACTTCTGCCACTGAGCCCAACAGGAAAGGCATCTGGTCCTCTGCAATCTGTGAGTAGATGTGAATGCCAGCAGCTGTCACACTAAATCTTCAGTAACGCGGGTGACCCACAGACAACAAACTCAGAAACAGCACTGGAGAGATGGAAAGTTAACCTCCGTCTGCAGAAACAGACAATTTTCTAAATTTTTCAGGATTACTTAAAACTCACCTGCATGGAAGTTAATTGGCCGTCAGCTGTAATTTTTATACCCTGAATCCTTCTGTGACGCTCTCCTCTAATGACAAAACTTGTTTGCTATGTTTTCTGTCCACCTACTTCTACCATAAAAACTCTTACATTAAGTTGCTCTGTTCTTACTCTCAACAAGTTCTTCTCTCACGCTCTGAAGATAGTTGTTGATGGAAGTTAATTATTAGAAATTCATTAGTGGATAAATTTTCAGCTTAAATGTCTTCAGATGATGATAAAACAATAACAATTTTCAGACTGAGAAAAAAATTGAACGTACAATATAACAGAATGAGCACAATGTCTATTTTTATATAAATGTAGAAAGAATTATCAGTGATTATCAAACATGGCTTTCTAGTCTGGTATCTCTTTTTTGTTCATATTTCATTTCCACTTTGGATTATGACTGTGTGGTCATCCCCGAATCACAGCAGAACAGTGACTTTTCTAATGGCTCTCATAGAATGAAATATCAACTACAATATATGTTGTCCCGGAAGATGTTTCAGTTGTTAAATCTAAAAGTTAGCTTTCTTTTCTGTCCAAAATGGATTTACTTAACTGCTCATAGGAAGCAGGAGTGATAAAAGTAGTCCTGTGGCCATTTCAATTAAATAAAGTTCTATTTTTTTAAAGAGATGTCCTTAAGTTACTACTGATATTTAAATCTTTATCACGAAGAATAACTGGCTGCCATACATTCTTCTCCTGACCACTGGCTGCAGAGGTAATGCTAGCACAGTGATCAATTCTGAGGTACACAGAGCACAAAATGCTCGTAAGATACAGACTGCTGTTAAGAAGTCAGAACAGCAGAGGTGGACTGAACAGGTCAGGTCTCTCACCATGTATTCAAATAATATTTTATGTTAATAGAAACCCATTTAGTAGCCATAGGACAACATTCATGACGGATGCATGGGATCATTCAGTGTACAACTCTCCAAACTCAGTTGATTAAATCTGGCACTGTGTAATTCCAGCACTGACTGAGGAAAACCACTTGCCTGTTGGGTCCCCATGCAAGTGAAAATGGCACTAACCTCTTGTATCAACTTAGCTAATGTCAAGATAATGCCATTGGCAATGGAAAACCTGTTGCCAAAGCAATTCCTCGGCTAGAAAGAGGGGCCCTGATATCCCAAATTCTCATTATTTTCACCTACTGTGAATACGCACTAAAGAAAAAATAATTAGTACTGTACCAATTATTCCTTTAATGTAGCTGGTCAGAATCTATGCTATGCAACGACATACTGAAAACAACTCCTGATATAATTCTCTGTAATTGAACAGGGGATTCTTCTGTTAAAAGAAAACACATCCAAGAACAACAAACTGCTCCCTTTAGTGACAAAGAGAGTGGATAGAGAAGATCCAAAAGTTAGAACTGGCAGTTACATACTGGTCATTACATACAAAACTTTGATGTTTCACCTAGGCATTTGCTTTACCAAACTTTTACTGCATTCATTCACTGCAAAAGATGGATGCTAAATGAGACAGTAAGTCACAGGGAGAAAAAGGATAAAGTTCTGTTTTGTCTTGCACGCTGTAAAGCTGGACTCTATTTCTGACTCACACAGACTGCCTGGATAAAATATTCATGTGTATATAAAAAGAGGTCAAACTGAGGCAATGTCATATTTCTTACTCTTTCATGACTTAAATTTAAGACTGTTCTTTCTAGTCTTCCAAACAGGGAAATTGAAAAGAATATTTTTGAAGTTTTCTAAAAATGTTCATGTTGGAAAAGAATTGTCATCTTCTTCCTTGGTTGCAAATCTGATTATGAATAGCAGTTAGCCAAATGAGCAGCTTAAAGAAATTTCAGTGTAATCTCGATCCCCAAACTAAGCAGTTTATATTCTTTATTCTCTTTCTTTTTAATACTCTATTTCAGGAAGATGTTCTTTGAATCCTTTACTTTAAACTGGAGCTGGTTTTTAACTCCACTCTCCTATATATGCTGTACTATATCTTGGTTAAGCGCTTCTTACTTGCATGTTTCTCTTGCTTAACTCATTGTTTCTCAATAGTTTAACAGTAGATGAACCCTTTAATAAGAAGGTCAACATTTTCCACAACTCACATTTATTTTCTCTAAAAATTAGCACGTCTCATTGACAGGAATGATAAGTTTCAACATTCTGAATATTTTAAATGGTTGAGAGACCACCAGTGCTCAAAAATCAAGAGTATGCAGGGAGGCTGGCAGCGAGACTTTCCTTTCTTTAGACAAAAATAATGTTTTCAATTCCTTGTGACCTCCAAGACTACATTAAGTGGCCTTACAGCGTGGCGCTTGCTGTGGTCCCTTCCTGTGCTGACATATGCTGCTCTCACCTCCTCTTTGTAGACTTTGTAAACGTAGGAGTCTTTCCTGTCACAGTGATGGAAGAAGTGCAAGACAGACAAGACTCGGTGTAGCTCCCCTCCACTGGCGGGGCTAATTGACTGCGTAGCTCTGCAAAGGCAGACATGAAGTCTAGCAAAACTGTCTCTTCTGCCTTATGTTGTCTACGCAAAGGGATCTGTAGTCACTTTCTCTACCCCATATCCACTGCAACTAAAGGAAGCCTGGCCATGACATGTTGATCTCTACCCTTTCCAAGAAGGGCCCAGTTATGTTGCCAGTCCCCGGGTGAGCGATCCAGTTAGGCCTTCGACCTGCAGCTGCCACAGTCACGCAGTGGACAGGGTCCATACTGTGTTCCTTACCAATACACACTGGCATATTTTACAGCAATGGCTGTAGTGTTTTAATGCTTGTGGCAATGTCGCCCTGTGAAGTCAAAAACACGTCTCAAACTGGCTTCACAGATGTGACACGCCACCTCAGCTGCTGTAGGCCTCAGCAGACCAGCCAGATCACTGTGTTAGAGGCATGTCACACAGTGCTAGAGGTCACACAATACCACAGCCTTTCCCAATGTTTTTAGTTTATTATCAATTTCCTCCTCTTTCAATTCCTCTTTCATAGCTACTCTATGAAATATTTAACCAAGACGAAGGACTATTTCCATCTTACATAAATGATTTCCACCAATTTATACTTAGATGGCCTATTAAATGGAGAGTATTTCTGATATTATGTCTGCAGAGATGGGAAAACCACATATTTGAATGAGTGTAATCCATTCATGGTTTTATGGACCCCAAGTTCTCTAGAGAGCATCCCTGAGTGCTGGATTTTACATTTAGATTGCTGAGTTAGCTGAAATACGTGTAATATCACCAGTAGGCAAAGAGCTCCCTATTGACTACGGGCAGAGGAAGGCCCTTGTGCATTGTTTATTTCAGCAAGTATGTGAGCTGGCATGTGCCCATGAAATGTACAGCTAAATTTGTCTTTTTTTTTTTTTTTTTTTTATCAGAGTATGTGAATAAATGATGTGTGGAGCTGAAAGCTCTCACTCACTGGAAAGCCTGGTTCTTTTTCCTGAATACAGGAATAGAGGCACATTAGACATGCTTATATTTCTTAATGTGCCTGTGGGAGAAATAATCCAGTACAGCTATCTTCTTGTGCCCCTCAGATTCATAAGTAATCTCACTCTTTCAAGCTAGCAAAGTGTAGAACTCAGTTCACAATCAGGTCTTCAATATTTTACTATCTGTATGGCTATTCTTCCCAGTTCTTGACAGCGATACTTCATACTGAATTCCTTCTTTCATAGTTATGTATTTTTTTAGTAGCAGATGTCTGGTTGTAGTGATTTAAGAGGCAATATTATGAAGACTGAGCACAATTACTGTATTTTGTAAATGGGATTATTTGAATCGCACTTTAAAAAAGATGCAGTGTCAAAGCTTAACTCTACACTACACTTTTATACTGCTGTGCACATTCGCATAAAAAAAATCCAAGGCAGCAGTGGCAAGCCCTACATTTGTATATATGCATTTTGCTCTCTGGGGCTCACAGCTGAGGTGGAAAGGGTGCTCTGGGGGTTCTGCTTTGCCAGGGCAGAGAGGAATTTCTCCAGCTACTCAGCAACCCACTTCCTTGCATTGTTCACAGGAGCTTCTGCCCAGTAAGAACTACTTCAAAGGCTTTATACAGCTTATGCTCTGCCTTGGATTGAAATGTAGCAAGCCTGTTTCAACAAAGGCAATAAAGATTTAAGGATCACAGGGCCTTCTAGGCTTTATTATTAATTTATCCTGACTTTAAAACGAGGGAGAGAAGGAGAGATTGACTCCCCACCCTTCCTCTTCTTTTCTTGACTTCTTAAGACTCTGAATTGGAACACAACCAATGCCTTACAAAAACCAGACCCTTAAATTTTCATTTCTGATTTTAAGTTCTAATTAACAAATCTTTTTTTTTTTTTTTTTTAAAAAAAAGTCTTTGAAGACCATTTAAGGACTCAGAGGTAACAAAATCTGTAATCTGGACAAAGCCATGGAAGAAATTACACACACATACATGATAAGCCTGTTCTGTTCCCACATTGAAGTCAATAATGTTTTTGTCACGGGCAAGAGATTCCCCCACTAACTGCCTAAACCTCAAATTATATGATATTTAGAAGAAGCATTTATGACATTAAATAAAGTGAAGAAGAAATAAAAGAAATCATGTGAAATTCAAGTTGGCAAAAATTAACAAACAGAGAAAACAGTAAATAATTAAAAATAAACACCCCACAAGAGAGGAAGAAGTCTCCTTCTTCTCTGCATGTTGTCCTTTTGGACATTTATTTTCCCTACCTTGCAATCTAAGTCTATATTAGACTTTTGCACTAGCTATAAACACAAACATACATGTATATAATGATGAAATAAGTTGTTATAATTCCTAAATGCTGTGTTAGTTACATTTCATGCAAAATGAGAAGTGTACCATAAATATGCTGCAAGCTATATTCACGTCACAGAACTTTATAGCCTGTATTTTGCATATATGTTTTTAAGTGCTTAGACACCACATATCTTAATTGCAGTTTGAATACTTCTTTGAAATTAGTTCATCCATTGTCATGCCACAGAGTGCTTGCAAAGTATTCAGATTTTCTATCATCTCAAAATAATTAGGAGTTTTCATTAAGTCATTGTTGTGGTTTTTACTTTTACCAAAAACTCTGCTATACACGAAGGTTGAGATGGGACAGCACGTCTACAGTCCATCAGACATCCCTATTTATGATGACAGTTATCATGAAAAAAAGGAACTCACCTACAAAGTAGGACAGCAGTATTGCCAGCAGCACTGAGACCCCTACAGCACAGAGAGCAGTACATTTCCAGCTACAGTACTTCGAAGACTTCTTGAATTTAAAAGCACTTCTGGACAGAGTGTTCCTAGGTAGTGGCCGAGTAGGAGGGGAATAAACAGAGCCGGATGCCATTGTGTACCCTGGTGTTGCAGTACTGAACAGCGGTGTGGTCCCTGTTCCTGTTTTGAATAGGAAATGCCTGTGGAAGGAAAGAGTGTATGGTAAACTACACAAGTAAATTAAGCTGGAGCACAGGCAGTCACACTGCTTTTGTTTAATGTTGTCTATTTTTCAAATGTCTACTAGCATCCAGTCTGCAAAGGGTCATAAAAACAACACTTGTCACAGCACTTGCACTTTAAAAAGGCACTTTCATTTTAAGAAAAGATTGAAAAACCCCAAAACATGAGTGACACACTGGTATCCAGATTAGAAACAGAACTACCAAAAAATACCGTATGGTAGAGAGGAGGTCTCTCAGAGTTTATCCAACAAGTACGGACAGGCTTTCTACTGCTGTTTATTTTTGTTGGCTTCCACTACAGACTACAGGGAACTCCATTAAAAAGTCAATATTATGCAATCTGACTGTAGCCCATACTACTTATCACAGTTTTCTTGGGTAAAGTACAAAGAAAACAGCAATCTTTCAGATATAAACTTTTGGCAATTTTGCCAGAAATAGTCATTTAAAAGATTTTTTTTGTGTCCTAACTATTCAGTACACTAATTCATATCTCCTTGCACATAATCTTACTGTATCAAGATCTGATTATGGATACAGCCGCTAGTTACAATCTGGCAAGTACTCTAAAGATGTGTATTTAGTAGGCACTCAGAAAGAATCCCTGCCAGAATCAGAAATGAGAAGCAAAGCCAAATTTAAGACACAGTCTGTGAGTTAACAATAAGCTTAATTTAAATTAAAATTTCTCAAGGAAATACTATTCCCTGAGTTTACCTCATTACATTAGAATCCTTCTATTTTAGTTCACACTAGCATATTTTTTTTGGCAGAGCCTCTTAAAGGAAGCATGGCGTATAGGCTTATACTACCTGGAGTTTTTCTCCTGACACGTATATACAACTCTACAAACAAAACTTAAGCCAAAGGTCTTTGCACCAGGCTTTTTTTCCACTGATTTGTTATGCTGGCAACTCTGTAGTGTATGGCTTGGCCTACTAAAATCAGGCTTTGCAAAGTAAATGCATTATAACTAAAAACGGTAAGAAAGCCCACTTCGGAGAAGTTTGATCTTACCAAGTGGAGGAACAGCTGAACAGAACGACAGAGGTGTTTGCATTTTTAGTAAGTAAGAGGCACTCATGAATTGCTGATAGGCAGTTCCTCCTGAAGCCTAGTAAGAGCAAGTCTATGCTGTTTTTGTCTACTGCATGCCATATATACAGCATGGGTCAGGGGCTCCAGAACCCCATGAGCTAGCTTTGGAGGGGAAAGCCCTCTAGGCTACACCACCTGACAATGGGCTCGTCAGGACTAATTCTTGGCTGATGGGACTTTTGTCCACCAGAAGCCATGCTTGCATCTTTGCATAGTAATGTACCAACCTATACAAGTACAGCGGCTTCATTGGAAATGTGCTGTGCAGACACTCAAAGTTAATTTGCCCCTCTGCACCCTGAGAGAAATACCAGATGATCAGGGTTTGTTATTTGCTCGTGGTTTTGCTGCAGGAGGTTAATAGATAAATTTGAACATCTTGGCATATGCCCCCTCCTTGCAAATATATGCATCACAAACACAATCCCATGAAATAAACTATATGCAGTTTACTTCGGTTTGAACAACATGAAACTTGCTGGCAGTAGCAACAGATGGATATAGACTAGATCTACTGATGCAAAACAGCACATCCAAGTTTTTCTTAGCTTCTGAGCCTGGAGGATTATTAATGATTTCAAAGGACAATGCCATCGTGGTTTAAATCCTCTCTAAGACACTACTTCGTTAAAACTTGTGACATTTTCTACATAGCAAACACCAAAATAAAAATACTTAGCCCAACATAAAAAATGTTTTAACTTGGAACGTTGTTACTTTAATCTTAGGGATATACAGAAGCATGTAGATTTATTAAGCTCTGATAAAGTGTCTTACCCACTTGACCTTTACTGCTCTTTAATTTCTGGCTACATATAGTAAATGGTATCTCCAGGTGTATCTACATGGATCTCAAGATAACAACAAACAAAGAAGGCTGTTTCCTTCTCAGTGCATAATAAATAATGCTTTCGGGGACTGAAGGAAAGCCATACAGCAGATATAATAATACTCCTAAACATCAGCTTTCACATTAAAAAGAAGAAGCTGCCTGACCAGCATCTCCTTGTCTCACTTTTAGGCTCAACAGACCAAAAATGGAAACTTGCATTATACAAGCACTTGAACAGAACTCCATACAGTCTACGCTTTAACAAAATAATGCAACAAAACAGTTAGCCTCTGATCTTTTTTCTTCTATTTTCTCTGAGAATGTGAGAGCTGAGATGTTGGCTTTGGTACAGCACAGCCTACCAGAGACTGTAATCCACATTCTCAAAGCCTTTGAGGAGTTAATCCCATAGATAAACCTGGGAGATGGCCGCATATCTGCGGTGGTGTGAGCTGTCACAGTTCTGACAGTCCACCTCAGGCATCAAGGCAATGAAAGAAAATTGTAACTTTTATATGTGAATTCAGCAGTGTGCAGTCTTAGGCAGCACGCAGCACGACTCCTCACTTCAAGCTATTCCTCCCTTGCTTTGAATCACATTAATACAATGCCAGAGTGGTTGTACCGACTGGCTGGAGGCTGCTGGGGGAAAAAATACGGAGAGAGTAAAATAATGACAAAAAAACCTGACTGGTATCTTCCTCTGGGTTAAGAAAATTTGTTTGGATCTCTCTATTTCTAATGAGTGGAGTTACTAACAAAGTTGTCAGAGACTCTCCTGCTACATTAACTCAGAGTGATCAGTATTTAAAGTGTAATGCTATCAGGCCTGCACATCTTGTCTGCCTCTCTGAGCCATGCCAAACAGTGTTCCTATGAGATGAGCAGAAGGATATGGTATCTGACAACAAATCCAGCCTGCTTCCAGACAATGCCAAACTTCTTTGTGCTCTTGAAATATAATCTATCCACAAATGGTTTTAATTATCTATATATCCATTTATCTTGCCTTTTCAAACCATGGTACTTGAGTAGCTATTTTCTAAAGACTTAACTGTTTGCACTATTTGACCAGGCACTGACTTACCAGCAATTACACTACTTTTCATCTCATAGGGAGCTTATAGCATCTATAATAGTGTATCTTCCATTCAAAATTGATCATTTAACAAGCACTTGCTAGATCTTCGTGTAAGTAGCACTTTAAATATTTTTTTAAAGCTTCAGAGTAAAAAATTCCGTTGAACCGTGGTAATATTTTACAAGAGAAGCTAGTTCTGTTATCATGTAAATCAATTCATTTTTAAAGCAAATAATCTCATACTTTTATGTTTATTCAATATATACTTCTGTCTGCTAATTCAACGTACATTTCTGTTAAAAAGTGCAGCCAATCTTAAAATTTTAGGTGGAAAGAATTTGGTACCTAGCAGTTCTGAACTACAGCTTGATGGTAAAATGGAAAGTTATGTCATAAAACTAATCCTTGCTTGCAAAGGCAGCTGGGAAGTCACCTTATTTCACAAATGGCAGGCATTGTGCTTAACTTTCCTCTCTTAAAAGGTAAGAGAGAAATTAAGTAGCAAAACCCAAAGAAGTCAAGTGAGAAAACAAGCTTGTGAATAACAATAAAACAATCACACTTTTAATTGAACTCAGTACTCTCTGTGTGTCAGGGGCTGGTGTGCACCTGCTGCCATCCAGATGATTTTTTTTCCTCTTCAAGCTGGGGGGGAGGATTCATACCAAATAAGATTTCCTCACTGCTGCCAGTTCCTCTGTGGAAAATAAAATTGAAGTAACCTCTACTAAATTCAGTAAATGGGAAAGCAGGACGGGAAAAAAAAGTGATAAAAAAACAGGAGTTGGGCAGAAAGATTAAGTTAACTGAAAACTGTGTCTTTTGAGAAATGGAGATAGATTACTAAAACATTGAAGGACAGTAAGTCTCAGACCATAAACCCAAATAATTCTGATATAAGGTAGCCCAGTGTCCAGCAACGCAAATGCAATTTAGAATAACTTTCCTTACAAAAATATCTGTGACAAAATCTTTCCACTTCAGTTTAGAAAAAAAATGGATACTGCGCATTAATGAATGCAGCATTACATAAACATGTCTGGAAGGCCCTGAAGTCCAGACCGCCAGAAGCACAGTTAGTACATTAATAAAGTATCACAAAACAAAAAGGACTGTTCTACATTACTTTTAAATATGTTGGTCTAAAAGTTTATACAATTGTTGAATATTTTTAACATTCATAATATAACATCTACAATAGATATGTGACTTTTTTTAGCTTATACTGAGTTGTAGATTTTAGCAAAGGTGATTTGTAGCTACGATTTCTCTGTTTTTGGGCATCGTATACAGAATGCTTTGCAGATGCTTGAAGACTATCTTATCATTTCCAAGAACTTTCTTAGCAGCATTTTAGTTTTGTTTTAGAATAGGTGACACAGCACAACCCCACTAAGAGAGTGCAAAATCCCACGGCAAATATGTCACAACACACTACAAGTTACGCAGGACTCTATTACAAAATTCATTCTAAATAAGGAAGTGTGAAGAAGGCTCAGCAAAATTCTGTTGAACACTTCTAAGTACGTCAGAACATGAATCATGTTTTATCAGGTTTTATCATGTTTTTGAAAGTGAGACTGGAAGGAAGCCACTGTTATTTTTCTGTAATGCAGATTATGACAGTGACCAGACACTGCTGTCCTCCTCATCTTAAGTGCTACAATACCTTGGATCCAGAATAAAACTGTATTTAGAATAAATGTGTTTAAAAAAACAAATCCTTCCCTTCCAAAAGTACACGTTCCCTTCCAAACAGTACACCTTGTGCACTGTTGTGTTCTACCAGCACCTGAAGAATCTGGAGCATACAAAACCTATCAGTTTGGTTGCATTTCTGCATAGAGAGACTCCACAAAGATCAGTAACAGATTTCATAGTGCCTTGGCACATAGGATCTCAACACAGACTGAAGTTTTCTTACAGTGCTGTCTCCTATACTGCCTTAAATGTTGCCTATTTAATCATTACCATGATGGTATTAATTACACATGGCTCTTCAGATTCTTACAGACCATGATAGGAAGACCACTGAGGAAGAAAAGCTGTAATTTCTTTCTCCCTGAAATTCTCCCTGACCTGAGATTTTGAAGGAGATCTCTTCTTAAAAAAACAGAGGAAGGAGAGGATTCCTGTAAACACATGTGGTACAGTGAGCATGTTACGTTTGTTCCAAAAAATTGCGAAGATAATTGTATTTGATAGAGAAACACAGATTTTGCACACATAACTGTTAACTGTAACCAAATAGGCAGAAAGAGACATTACCACAGCTGGGTAGATCACCAGGGACAGTATCTTGCTTAAAAGTGGCCAGTGCAAAATGAAAAACTGAAAGTCTTCCAGACTACTTATTCTCTATCAGTTCACAACTCAGGCTCTCACAGATGTCTTGTAGCATTCCGTTCTGTAGGCTGAACACGTGTTGTGTCAAAATGTGTTTTCTTCTATCTATTTCAATTTGAATTCAACCAATTGTTTCCTTGTTCTTGTATAATGAGTATGCATTGTTTGCCCTGCAGTATATAAAGACAACATCTTCATAAAACTACTCTTTGATTCATTTTATTTCTAGGGTAAAACATACAAAAGCGTTAAAAAATAATTGCTTAAAGCAAATAAAAAAAAAAAGAAGAAAAATCAATCATAGAATCATAGAATCATAGAATATCCTGAGTTGGAAGGGACCCTTAAGGATCATCAAGTCCAACTCTTGATACCGCACAGGTCTACCAAAAGTTCAGACCATGTGACTAAGTGCACAGTCCAATCTCTTCTTAAATTCAGACAGGCTCGGTGCAGTGACCACTTCCCTGGGGAGCCTGTTCCAGTGTGCAACCACCCTCTCTGTGAAGAACCCCCTCCTGATGTCAAGCCTAAATTTCCCCTGCCTCAGCTTAACCCCGTTCCCGCGGGTCCTGTCACTGGTGTTAATGGAGAAAAGGTCTCCTGCCTCTCGACACCTCCTTACAAGGAAGTTGTAGACTGTGATGAGGTCTCCCCTCAGCCTCCTCTTCTCCAGGCTGAACAGGCCCAGTGACCTCAGCCGTTCCTCGTACGTCTTCCCCTCCAGGCCTTTCACCATCTTCGTAGCCCTCCTCTGTACACTCTCCAACAGTTTCATGTCCTTTTTATACTGTGGTGCCCAGAACTGCACACAGTACTCGAGGTGAGGCCGCACCAGCGCAGAGTAGAGCGGGACAATCACCTCCCTTGACCTACTAGCGATGCCGTGCTTGATGCACCCCAGGACACGGTTGGCCCTCCTGGCCGCCAGGGCACACTGCTGGCTCATATTCAACTTGCTGTCAACCACGACCCCCAGATCCCTCTCTTCTAGGCTGCTCTCCAGCGTCTCATCGCCCAGTCTGTACGTGCAGCCAGGGTTTCCCCGTCCCAGGTGCAGGACCCGGCACTTGCTCTTATTGAACTTCATGCGGTTGGTGATCGCCCAGCTCTCCAACCTATCCAGATCCCTCTGCAAGGCCTTTCCACCCTCATTCGAGTCCACAACTCCTCCAAGTTTGGTGTCATCAGCAAACTTGCTCAAAATACCTTCTATTCCTACATCCAGATCGTTTATAAAAATATTGAAAAGTACCGGCCCTAAAATGGAGCCTTGAGGGACCCCACTGGTGACCGCCCGCCAGCCTGACGCAGCCCCATTTACCATAACCCTTTGGGCCCTGCCCGTTAGCCAATTGCTCACCCATCGTATGATGTTTTTATTTAGCTGTATGGTGGACATTTTGTCCAGTAGGATCCTATGGGAAACCATGTCAAAAGCCTTGCTGAAGTCCAAAAAAATCACATCAGCTGGTTTCCCTTGGTCCATCATACGGGTGATCTTATCATAAAAGGAAATCAGGTTAGTTAGGCAGGACCTGCCCTTCACAAACCCATGCTGGCTGGGACCAATGACTGCTTTGTCCCCCAGGTGAGCCTCAATAAGTTCGAGAACCATCTTCTCCATGATTTTACCAGGCACTGACGTGAGACTGACAGGCCTGTAATTGCTAGGGTCTTCTTTCTGACCCTTCTTGTAAATCGGCACAACATTTGCCAGCTTCCAGTCTACCGGGACCTCTCCAAATTCCCAGGATCGTTGAAAAATAATTGAGAGAGGTTCCGCGATGACGTCCGCCAGCTCTTTCAGCACCCGGGGATGAATCCCATCCGGACCCATGGACTTGTAGGGATCCAGGTGGAGTAGCAAATCCCGCACACGTTCAGGGTCGGTTGGGAGTTTGTCATCCCCACCGTCCCAGCCCTCTAGCTCAGGGCACCCTGGGTCCCGAAGCCCATCATCGGCATTGAAGACAGAGGCGAAGAAGGCGTTAAGCGTCTCTGCTTTGCCTATGTCATTGTCTGTGAGGAGACCTTCCCTATCAAGGAGCGGCCCTATGTATTCTTTAGTTCTCCTTTTTCCATTCACATATCTGAAAAAGCCCTTTTTATTTTCTCTCACAGACACAGCCAGCTTCAACTCTAGGTGTGCTTTGGCCACACGAATTTTCTGCCTACAAACACGAACGGCATCCCTGTATTCTTTCCATGACACCTGGCCCTCCTTCCAGTAGCGAAACACTCTCTGTTTCCGCCTAATCTCCATTAGAATGTTCCTGGTCAGCCACGCCGGCCTCCTGCCCCGCCTGCCTGACTTGCGATATTTAGGAATTGCTTGATCTTGTGCTTCTAGGAGGCATCGTTTAAAGAATGACCAGCACTGGCGGACATCGAGGCCTTCAAGAGCAGTTTCCCAGGGGACCTTGCTGACTAGTTCCCTGAGCAGCCTGAAGTCCGCTTTCCCCATATCTAGGGATGAGGTTTTGGTGGCACTTTTCTTTCTGTCACCGTAAATTTTGAACTCAACCACTTCATGGTCGCTTTGACCAAGGCGGCCACCAATCACCACATCTCCCACCAGACCCTCTCTGTTTTCTAGCAACAGGTCTAGGAGGGCACCTTTCCTAGTTGGCTCCGTTAGCACCTGCACCAAGAAGTTATCATCTAGGTGCTTCATGAACCTCCTGGACTTGCTCGTGTCAGCCGTGTGGCACTCCCAGTTAACGTCTGGCAAGTTGAAGTCCCCCATAAGGACAAGGGGAGTTAATCTCGAGGCCTCTCTTAGTTCTGTAAAGAATAATTTATCGGCGCTATCGTCCTGGCCAGGCGGTCTGTAATAGACTCCCACAACGACATCCCCTTTATTCGTTCGTCCCTTGATCCTTACCCAGAGGCTCTCAACTTTGCCATCTCCGACCTGAAGTTCCACACAGTCCAGCCCCTGCTTCACATACATCGCCACCCCACCCCCTCGCCTACCCTGCCTGTCCCTCCTGAAGAGCCTGTAACCATCTATCGCAACACCCCAGTCACAGGACTCATCCCACCAGGTTTCGCTTATGCCGATGATATCGTAGTTGCGGGACTGGGCCAGGACTTCTAGCTCATCCATTTTATTCCTCATACTGCGTGCGTTCGTGTAGAAGCACTTCAGGTGCGTCTCCTTACACTCAGCACCTTGTGGATCTGCCCGAAGGACCTCACTGGCACCCAGCCCCTCTGATTCTAGCGTACCTTCCCTTAGGTCTTCACCGGCGTGCCTGGTTTTAGCCCCTTCCCCCTTCGACTCTAGTTTAAAGCCCTATCTATCAGCCCTGCCAACTCCTGACCAAAGATCCTTACCCCTCTCCGAGAGAGGCACATCCCATCCGGTGCCATCAGGCCCTGTGTAGCATAGACCTTCCCGTGATCAAAGAACCCAAAGTTCTGCCGGTCACACCAGTCTCGAATCACGAGTTTATGTGAACAGCACGCCTTTCAGCTTCGATCCCCCCTATCGGAAGGACAGAGGCAAACACAACCTTCGCCCCTGATCCTCTAAGTAGTCGCCCCAAATCCCTAAAGTCTCTTTTGATCGCCTTCGGACTTCTCGTTGCTACTTCATCGCTACCAGCCTGAAAGACCAGTAGCGGGTAGTAGTCAGTGGGCCGTACCAGGCGCTGGACTTTCTTGGCGAAGTCTCTCACCCGAGCCCCAGGGAGGCAACAGACTTCTCTGCGGGTTGGGTCCGGTCGGCATATCGGTCCCTCTGTCCCTTTCAGAAGGGAGCCCCCCATAACAATAGCCCTTCTTTCTTTTTTGAAGGATGATGTGGCAATGCGGTGTGTAGGTCGCCTTGTCTTAGGCGCCCCCTCCAGCTGGGACGGGTTTTTATCTACTTTATCATTCGGATTGTCTTGTTCTAGTCCTTCATATCGATTATTTAAGGGTAGATGAGAAGGTGAGGTGGGCAGAGAGAGGGCTCGCCTACCACCCCGAATAGGCACCTGCCTCCATTCCCCCCCTTGATCTAGGTCTCCTCCCGCTGCCTGGCAGGAGGAGGGAACCTCCGTCTTCTGCATAACAGGAGACGCCTGTGCTGTGGCAGGCTCATGAGCCTGCCTCAGAGAGGGTAGAGTGCACCTCCACCAGTCAATTTCCATCTCCGATTCCCTGATGCTTCTGAGCCTGTTCAAGATTTAGGTTCTTTATGGGTCAGGCAAAGACAACTGTGGAGTTGAGGAAGACTATGTTCAGATACCTGTTGTTCTGATGCAGAATATAACAAAATTGGCATTTGGAAGACAACTGAACAGAAACTGACTGGTGGAGAGGTAAAAGTGAAAAGAAAACCTATCCTTAACATCTTTTTGTATTTGGTTCTTTTATCCTCAGGTACCAAAAGACCTCCAGATATGTAAGTATATCTGTGAGTCTCTGAAATTTTATTTTGTGGGAGTAACAGGGCCACTAATCTGATAAATTTGACTCATTTGTTCTCCTTGCTATCTGAGAAAAAACCTGGACATACTAGCTATTGCCAGCATGAGAGCTCGCTGTTGGACCACAAGCTTACTGCAGTTTATCTTGTCAGCCAAGGCAGTACCATTCTGCCTTCTGTAATCACAGTTTACCTGCTTTATGAAACCAGCACACCAATTTTCATACTGTGGAGCATAGGTTTATCTTCCCTCAAAAACCAACTCAAATCACACTCTAGTGAGTGATCCAGTATCTCACTCTATTAAAAATTATCTATTTGCCTCTAAGGAGTGTTGAATATATGGACATTATTATATGAAAAAAGAAATTTGTAAGCAAGTCAAGGTAAAATGTTCTTATCTGTTCTGCTGAGGTTCTCAATCTGTTACACTGGATTCACTCTGAAGCATGATGCAGTATATCTACGCATTTGACATCTAAAATTAAGAACACATCAATCATATTCTGATATCCTCAAGAGGTGGAAAAAACTTCTGTTGAATCTACTTCAAGTGAACGCAGGTTGAGAGAAATGTAAATTTTAGTGGATTTATGTTTCGGTGATATACGTACATTTCAGGACTAGTACTTTAAGAGATGCGACTTTGCTGCTCTGAAAGTGACAGTACTCCGAATGGCTTGATTTTGACGTTTCATATAATGGTATTACTGAACTGATTAGAATAAAAACTGTAATTAATCTCTTTTGTACTGAATACATCTGTGATGATTGCTAACTTGAACAAAAAACGAAGTAGCAGGTTTTGTCTAAAAATGGTCCTAATTCAAAATTCATCTTTCTGGACACAGCAACAATCATTAATTCTGCTTT
Source organism: Anser brachyrhynchus (assembly GCF_964034855.1). Taxonomy (NCBI): domain Eukaryota; kingdom Metazoa; phylum Chordata; class Aves; order Anseriformes; family Anatidae; genus Anser; species Anser brachyrhynchus. Next base: position 22,082,212 of record NC_137698.1, read on the forward strand.
TCAGAAGTGTAGTAGCACCTTATGTAACACCTCAGCAGCACCGTGAAGTTGATGTAAGCTAGCAAGACGTAAGGGTACCTACAGCATATCTTGTTATTTTTCTGATGGTCCAAAGGGGCATAGAGAAGTTAGACAGACGATACTTCTGAGGTGTGGGAGCTCTCATTCTCTATCTCAAATGCTTCCTTTCTGACATATGCAGAGATAGCATGTGTCTATCTCTCTGAAGACCTATCATTTTATTTGCCATTTCCATACAAAGAAATCAGTCAATCTTAAGGAAGTAACTTCAGGAGAGCATGGCTACATCTAACTGCAGATATTTTAGCTTGGGCCAAGCTCTGTCATGAAAGTTTTTGTGTTTCTCTCTCCCTGACTTTCCTTAATCCAAACCAGCTGATTTTCTCCCTCCCTGGAATGGATTATCATGCTTGCTCTTTGTTTACAAAAAACATACCAGATACATTAGCTGTCAGAATCAGCAGAAAACCATTAACCGTGGAAAAAAACAGTGGTCCAAGATCACAATCAGCCATTGCACTGCATCTACTGGCTGGTGTGTTCTAAGTCTTGGCAGACCCTACTCACGCTGGATTGAACTGGGTTCCCTGAATGAGACCATGACCCTCACCTGCCACGTTACATTCGAGAGCTCTGCCTGGTTCACTAATGGATAGATCACATCAATAAATCTGATTCCTTGCACTGAGTTGAAGAAGCAGATGGAATGAGAAGATTAATCTCCACCAACTGACGTTACAGGGAAGATGTAAAAGAGATAACAGAAATTACTGGCTAGGTCTCATATGAACTCTAGTTCACTGATGCATGAGATCAGCATTCCCAGTAGGCTCCAAAAGGGATTGGATTTTTGTTTTCTCTGTGAGCACTTTATGCCTGTCTTCATCTTCTGTTAACATTCTTCTGAGATGAAACCTTGTAGCTGGTGGTGTTTGCCCTTAGCACAGGCTTATGACTGACTTCCACAGAACCATATGGCTGCATGTAAAATAAATCCAAGCCAGCACAGAAACTACATTATGCTGTGAATTTGTCTCAGTTTATTTTCTGTGCAGAATTGGAAAAAAAAATATTACCTAGGAAGAGGTAGGAATTTCAGCTTCCTTGGAGCCAATATTAATGCTACCATAATCCTGGAAAAAGCTCTAAGATCACATCAGATCAAATGATGATCAAAATTTGAGAGACAGAAAGAGAGGAAAGCTATTACCCATATGCAAAAACAGAGGAAACATCCGTGAGAACCGGAGATAAGCCTCTTGTAACAGCTTATTCAAATGTTTCAGAGAAATATTTTATATATGGTAACATCTGCTTGAATTTGGGTGGGTTTACACCAAGGACCCGCTTTCTTCACAAATTAAAGACTGAAAAAAAAACAGTAGGGCTGCAAGTGCCTTCCTTGCTGCTTCTGTGTTCTTTCACATCTGGCCCCTGGCAGGTTATTGCTCCGCTGCTGGTTGCTGCTAGAGGAAGACTGAAGTCAGGCACAGCAACCTGTAGCAGAAACTTCCAACAGCAATGCAGACATGACAGTATCTCAATCTCCTTTGGAAGCCACTGGTACGTGATGGCTTGCACCCAAAATCTCTTCCTTTGCAATGTACCTACCTTCTTGGTGGCATAAGTAAGAATATAGTGCTGTAGTATGCACATGACACTTGTAAGATTCCTATTAATGGTTCCTCGAAATTCAGATTTGGGCTGCTGGCTCTGTCCCCCAAGAAAGAGGGGTTCACTTCAGTGTTACATGGATACACATAGATCAAAAGAACCAGTTAAATCAGCCTGTTCTGAGCCTGCTCTTTTGTGCTCCTCTCTGCTATGCTGCACTCTGTGAAGATGGGCAAGGGAAACAAACAATGCTAAACTGCACTTTGCCGAAGTGAGCTGGGGAGACTGATGCAAAGAACGACTTGTGATGCCGGGTGGGCAAACCAAGACACCTGCCACAGTTTTAGTTACTCATACTCTTCTCTGCAGGAAAGTCCCATTACCTGCCTTATAGAGGAGAGTGAAACCAGACTCATATATTGCTCAAAAATATCAAGTGACTCTGTTCTCCTTACAGGCTTGCTTTGGGTGTCTTAAAGGTCTAGCACTCACAGTGACTTCCATCTAGGTTCCAGTAAGTGACATGGCTCTGGTTATTCTTGGTCATTGATACACACTTCGGAAGGAGGCAGCAGTTGGAGGGAACAGACTTGACAGCCCATTACTGCATTTTTAGATAGTGATAGTGTTTGTGCTGCTCCAGATCTTGTCTCTCCAGAGGAAGAGAGGGTAAAGGAAAACATCTGAATTTTATCCTAACAACTGGAAATGCTCACGTGAGCATAAGGATTTATATTACAGTTCCTCATCTTGTTCTTCTGGAATCATATCCCAACTGAGAGAGAGGGAGGGAGGGAGAGAGAGAGAGAGAGAGAGAGAGAGAGAGAGAGAGAGAGAGAGAGAGAGAGAGAGAGAGAGAGAGAGAGAGAGAGAGAGAGAGAGAGAGAGGTGTCTTTTAAATGAGGTATTATAATCTTGGCCTGCTCCTTTCTTGAATATTGAGTAAGATAAGCTTCCCAGGGAGAAAATCAAAGAGGAAAGGCAGGGCACTGTACTCATCCAATCCCTTTTACTACACTTGCAGTCTTTACTAAGCTGAAAGAGACCAATTATTTATTTATATAGACATAAAAATTCATAAAAAAGATGGAGAGTAACTTTTCACTTGGACAGATAATGATAGGACAAGGGGAAACAGTTTTCAATTTAAAGAGGGGAGATTTAGATTAGATGTTAGGAGAAAACTCTCTCAGAGGGTGGTGAGGCAGTGACACAAGTTGCCCCATCCCTGGAGGTTTTCAAGGCCAGGTTGGATGAAGCCCTGGGCTGCCTGATCTAGTGGGAGGTGTCCCTGCCTATGGCAGGGGGTTGGAACTAGGTGGGCTTTAAGGTCCCTTCCAACCCAAGCTATTCTACGATTCTATAATGTGATTCAATTGCTGCAAATGCCTCAAAATGCACATGGAGACAATTCCAAAAAAGCATGTGTGGTTTAAGAGAGAGACTCAGAGCTGCATTATTTACCCAAAATTTAGTTCAGAAGTTGAAACAAAGGTTGAAATTTCATCTGCAGCAGAAAGACCTGATTGAGCTACTGGGCATTTTAAAAGGAACTAAAACCAGAGGGAAGTTAAAGAAGTTAAGTATTACTCTGTCAGCGGCTGACAGGATCTGATTCTGCATCAAGCTACAAACAGGCTGAAGTTTCCATCATAATAGATTTGTGATCCTTAGCCCACTTATTGATGTCCGTAGCTGTGGTTCTCTTGCAATTCTGAGTCTGTGATAACCTGTGCTGAACTCTGTGCTGCCACTACTGCGTTACCAGCAGTCAATCAGACAGCCAGATTCATGTCACTGCAGTGACAGCACTGTCTTACAGCCAATACCATCAAACTGGCAACTGTACAAACACCTGTGAGGCACCTATCATTCCTTTTTTCCAGTCCCTAATTGTTCCTTGGTGGAAACTTATATACTACGTTTGCATACTCTTTTGTACGCAAAATACCAAAATCTATAAAAAGACTTGAGAGATCACCATTCAGGGACTCGGTACGGCAGAGGATTACATCTTGTGCCCAGATTGGATGACAGTATTTTTTTTATAACAGTTTTCATTTTCACTGATGCCTTTTTCAAGCTGGACTTCTCACTGCACAACCTACATTTACTGAGACCCTGTCTGCTGACAGCATAAAGTCATCCAGTCTTGCTTTGCCATGGTATTTGGTTTCATTTTCTTACCTATCTGAATGCGATGGAAAGAATTTCCAGAATCTGTTAAAGTTCTTTTCTGGTTCAACTTGAGCTACACTGATTGGGATGGCAGGCTCTACTGCAGGCATGCAACTGTAGAAGGAGGTTAGCTTTTGACTCTGTAACTTGTTATCTGCTTTACAGTCTTGAATTTTTTTTTACTGAAATTTTTTTTTTTGGTTTAACCTCTGATATTTTAAAGCAAATTTGACAATTCAGAGATTGTATTGAAAAGTTTCTTATTGACATACACCATCACAGATACGAGGTCTTTGGTCTAGTTATTCCTGGTTTCTCTGCTAGTAGAGCACATACCAGCAGCCAAGGTTTCTCATCATTTTGAGTTAGTCCTACAGTTGATGAGGTACATGATATTTAAAGGGATTTCACAAGCACTTACAAGCAGTAAAGGACGCGGAATAATCTTGGGTTTCATCCTAGATATTCAGTCCCTAATACTCTAGCATTTTATCTAAGTCCTAACTTGCCTAACCAAGTACTAGCAATTTCTCCTTCTGGGCTACTCCATCTTAACCATCTGTACAGCTTCTCCTACTCCTTTTGTGCCCAGTCATGTCCAGATTTCTCCCCTCCACTCTGCACTCCTGGCTTCTTCCCCTCTTGAATTCAATTCACTATGGCCTTGTAACAACCTAGCCACTTTTAAACTGAGCTCTCCTGAACACGTTCACCAACCCATGACAAAAATCCCCAGTCTTTGCAATCCTTGCAAAGAATTCCCTCTTCAATACAACAGGTTTTCAAACCCGATCCCTGCAAAAAACGAAACTTTCAGAAAATAAGGAGATAGAAAATGCTAGGAAGCTTAACAGTAAGAAATCTAAATGCAATCATTCACTAGATATTGAATCTCCATTTTCAAATTCTGATACTTTGACAACTCAGCCTTTCAGGTTAGGTAAAAGAAAAACAGGCTATTTACTTCAAACTAAGATGATTTGTCAAGATGTATACAAGCGTACATTTAGATATTAGGGACAAGAATAGCCACACCAAGTAAAGCCAACAATACTTACCATTAAAATACTAGAGATTTCCAACTGTCTTATGATAATTAATGCACTGTGCAAAAATCTCTCAAAGCTATAAACAACTATTCCTAAGGTCTAGGCATATGAATCACTAGAGTTTCTATGCAAAATGTCTTTTCCTATTATCATTATTAACACTAAAATTGTCATATTCATTAGATTAATATCCTCTCCATGCACCACACAAACTGAGAAATAATATTTTGTAATGTAACACACACATGACATAAAAACAAAGAAACAAATATATAATGATTCTAGCTGTGACACAGTATGTTAGTGAGGATGACAAACTGAATCTTCATGCTGATTGCATGTCGTAGTCTCAAATCTATTATGCTTTGGAACTGATGTGTTATTATCTGTGGACAACTTTCACACCAGGAAATGATCCCTGCTAGCATAATTTTAAAAATGAAGGGATTACAAACAAGATAAATTTTATTGTACCACTACCTGAACTAGTATCAACTAAAAGGAAATTCATACAATGTAGTCCATTTGCCAAAATACCTGCATTTGGTGGTCCCATTACAAACATATAAAGTGTAAACCAGGCATGTTTCTATTAACTTTGCTTCAGCAATTATGCATCCGAATCAGTATTCTATGGTAACTGATCTACAGGGAATGGTAATACATATATTTTTTAAATACAGTATGCTTATTTGTTAAAAAAAAAAAAAAAGCGTTTTCTGGTAAGTATCTGCAGTACCTTTGAGTTTGCTGAAAATGAGTAACTAACTGAATTTAACACATAACTCCCTTACTGCTGCTGATTTAATTTGTGGCTAAGTGAAAGTTTAAGAGATTTTGGAACGTGAACCAGATCTATGTACAGTGTCAATATATTTTACAAATTAATGAGTTATTAACAGGCAGATGCAGATATTCTCATTTAAATCAAGTAATACCTTATCCCTTTTATAATTTTAAGAGTTACAATTAGCAAAACAATTTGGACATGAAGTATTGATTTCCACCCTACTATTAACAACAAAAAAGGCAAAGTTACGATTAATAATTCTTTTCAGAAATTGATCACACTATGCTCTTTAACAAGCTGGAACTCACTAGAAATGATACTGCTTTGTCATGTTTTTTTTCTTGTGTAGATCAGAAACCAAGTATGCTGATTTGGTAGAAGAAAGTCAAATTGTGGTTCAAACGGAAGACAGATATTAATGAAAAAGATTAATAGATATGGAACTTTTTTTTTTAATGATAGCAATCTGTATCTACCCATCTATATTTATTAACAGTTCAGATATCAAACTAACTGGTAAAAATGTTACAGAATAAAAAAACAGTTCTATTTCTTTAAACTTCAATTGGTCATTCCTTATGCTACAATAACATGGCATAGTATTTCTAAAACAAACATTTGCTAAACAGTAAATTATTACAAACTAAGGATCAGATCTGGCAAATGCATAAGCATGCAAATAGTTTGCAGCAGCTTGCAGAATCAGGTGACAGAGAATTAATACAACCTCAACTGCACTCTTATTTTCTTAAGTGAAAGCAAACTAGATTTGGCAGTCAAAGTTAACCATTTTTCTTTGTTATGAGTCAGTATGACAAATTATTAAAAAAAAACACACAAGATATAAAGATGAGGAAGTCTGTTCCAGATGTTTTTTGACCACTGTAATCAGACTTTTAAAAAAATCTCATTTTGTCTTCTGTGTCAACAGTTAGCATCATGCAAACACTTAGAGTCACATACCCATAACTGCTATCGTGATATGTTGGAGAAAACACATCCATCTCTATAAGGTTGTCATGACCATTTGCAAGGACTGCTTGATTTCCTAATTCTCTACACACAAAGATACAAAAAGATGAAATTAGAGCAGCAATTTCAAATTAAAGAATGGGATGATCCCCAAAAAAGAATTCACTAATTCTATTGAGTAACTTTCCCATGGATGTCTAAACCTGCCACTGCATTTTAACACTGTATTTATCTGCCTTCCGTACTGTCTTTTGAGCTACGTGCTGGACTGTAACTTGAAGACATGGTGTTACAAGGCTACCATTAGGTGGACACTACCCTTTGGTGATCTCTTATTTCTGTGCAAGGCCTTGAATAAAATTCCTGGCTGCTGCCCCTGGCAAGATCGTCTTGAGAACAGAACTTGAATGCACAGTGGGAGAAGTTTATTTGATGAGGCTGGACCAGAGATAAAGCAGTGAAAGAGAACTGAGACTAGAAAAGCCAGTCTCTTGCTGGCTATCTGGCACAGGCAGTCAGACATAAAATGTGCAGAGGGCAAGCTACCAAGAATGAGTAGCAATTTCATGTTCTGCAAATGATGCTGTACAGCAGCAGGGGAAGGAAAGGGAGCACCACAGACTCTGGCTCTCTCAGGGAAAGGCGAGAAAATGAAAGGGGAGAAACATAACCAGGCACTATTACTGCTTTTACAGCTGTATATTACTTACTCTACCTAAACAAGGAAAAGATTGGTTTTGGAACTCTTCCTAAATTTGCGTCTATGCTTGCTTCAACAATTGCATCTCTCTGAAGTGGTAAATGACGACCTCAAGGAATACTGTGCAAATACTACCAAAATCTGGACTATTGATGCTTGCCTAAGACACAGGGGACAAAATAGACAGTGTGCTCAAATTCCAAGTCTTCAGTGCGCCAGCAAGGGATTCACATGCTGGAAGGATGCCAGAGAGACCACGCAAAAATCTAAAGAAACAGACTATTCTCACAAAAGGAAGCTTATAAGCGTATGGGCCCAGTGTGCTAGGATTCAAATACAGATGCTTGTAAGCACCTGACTGCATAAGAAATCTACGCCACAAGAAAACATAACTTTTATTTGTTCAGCTTTAGACTTTGAAAACAGTACTAGTCGATTGCCCTGATGAACACGTCTAGCTTGTGCGTATATACTGTCCTCAGAGTTATGGCACATAGATCTTTAAAAATGTACTCTTTCTCTCAGCAATATAAGTAAAATGGAGAACTATTTCCTCCATTTGTAGACCACCAACGTGGCACAGCCAAAACAACGCTTGGGGTCTTTGGAAGAGCAGGACTTGAACTCCACCCCCAGCTTGTGCCTTTATTTTGTGCCATCCCTTCTCAATAAAAGTTACATGTTTAATCAAGTCCATGTGTGAAAACCTGGAAGACTTACAGAATGAAGCAATTTTGAATTTGATTAAACTGGACACTGTTTCAGTGGGTGGAATGCATAAAATAGCTGCTTTGAGCAGACTTTAACCTCCAGCAACACTGTGCTTTTGCAGACAATCAATCAGCCTTTACACAAATTGATTTAAGACTACCCTGGAAACTATCAACACCCTTTCCACACCTTAATCAATACTGAAGGCGCTAGCGTCATTGGCAATCCACCCCAATAAAGACATATGGTTGTTCAGTGTTAATCACACTTTAGGAGTTCCTAAAATCTTCACGTCCTAAAATGAAGTTTGGATCAAGCTTGCAGAACTGTTTTGAAGTAACACATTCTAGGAGTTGTTTTGCCAGTATCACTTCTGAGATACTGTAGTAATTTAACTGAATGTTTCAAAATGCTGAACTGCTTTCCAGTCATCAAGTATTTCTTCAGCCATTTCCCTCTTTCTTCTCGGTAAAATTAGTAGATCAGTAACTGAATACAGTAATGTTCCTATGCATTCTATTTTTAAGTATAAGTTATGGGTAAGAGAAGACTATGCAGTATCAGTATAAAGTATGAAAAAACATCTTAATTTTTTGGTTTGTTTCTATGAAAAATTCACACTCCGTCATACAAAATACAGCTTTCTTTCAGAAAACTAGGTACGTTATATAGCAAATGAAGTAATAAAAAGCAAAGCTCTTCTTGGATACAGATACAATTCAGCATAGGCTCTGACTAAAGTTATGTAATGTTTTCAGAGATTTATTCCTGGACTAGAATATGTAAATTTTCCCTTGCTGACAAATTTATCTTAGACATTCTGTGCCTAACATTAATAAAATATTGCCTAAGAGATAATATCAGCTTGCTTTTATAAACAAATTTATGAATTCTAACATACTCTTCCTCTGCTCAATTCTAGCATATGTAATTGATTGTGCATTAGAAAAATTCTGCACATTCAAATATTTAACAGAGAAAGAATTTAAAGAAGTGATTTACTAAGTATTCTTAAATATCGGTAATTTAGATCCTACTAGAATGACAAGACATTAATGGAAGTAATGATCCTGATGCTCAAGAATAAATTACTAAAGCTAGTAGGTGAATAAAAACCTAAAGACCAAAGATAACTAACATTTAATTACTTAATTGTCATTTATAAGATTTGGACACCTAGTGTGTATTCATGTATTTGCATGATTTTGGCTGTCCAACATGTAATTCAAAGAACAAAATGTAAAGTTATTGAATATATTCATGCTTTTTATTCATCTAAGTACTGTTATTCCATGGTGCTAGCTTCTCCAGGTGAACCTAACTCACAGCAAGCTGGGGAAGAGACAAATAGTAAAGATCATTAAATGCCCAGTGAAAAGGTCCCGCAGTCTGCCGGAAATCAGAGGAATTGTGCAGGAAATAATTTCTTGTTTCCTTGCTTTTTCTAAAGGTAGATTTGATTTAGCACCAACAGAGTGATGACAATTTTTGCCACTTCTGAATAACCTCATTCTTTGAAATATGGCATCAAAGATAACAAGAAGCACTCATGCAATCCAAGTTTTGGTTTTAGAACTTCACAAAATTTAAAGGAAAGAATTAAAAAACATAAATTGGAAGTTATTTGGATATTATTGGATATTGGACTTTATTAATCTATCACCTTACAGCCCATCCAATTACAGAGTAACAGCAATGTTTTATACAAAAGTTTTAACTCTATGCAGAACCAAATCACAGAATATTCTATTAAATATACAACTGAATCTAATGTTATAGAATATATATCTTGAAAGTCACCTCCATTACTATTGCAAAATGATAGGGACTAAAGCCTCCCTCAGGTTCTTCAAATATTTCCCTCTCACCTATGTACAAAACCAGCCTATTCACTAGCCAGCTATACATGACAATAAGCTGTATTTCATTTTTATGACACCCATCACCAATATGAGCCTACAGAGACAGAAAGATAGCTATGCATATATGCTGACATTCACATTCTGTAGCTCTAAGTCAGTCATCTAAGTCCGATAAAAAATAAAAAAGCTTAGTAGGGCATAAGCTAAAATATTGCCAAAGATGAAATAAACTTTCTTGTAGGCTGAGAAATGGATGAAGGAAGAAACCTATCACAAAGTTGTTAATATAGTTGAAACTGAGCTTAAGAATCACACTCAATAGGGAACCTTAACAAAAAAGGGAAAAATCAATGACAAGTAAGATGGGTTCTTCACCTCAAGAGTTCCAACCAAGTGAGACTATTAGAAAAACTACTGTAGAGCTCTGTCAGTTTTAATGTGAAATTTTCACATTTCAGCTCCTGTACAAAACCTGTTCCAAACTTGAACGCTCAAATACCCTTAGCTTCTCATCAGGAACATTTAAAAGATGAAAAGTTTATACTTGGCAAGAAAAAAAAAAATCCAGGTTGGAAGTCACATTCTCATTCAAGTACTACGTCTTTTTCTTTACAGACATAAAGAAAACATATACAGCAATGGAAGCAAACACCAAAGATCTTATCCATCTGCAGAAGATTCACCAGCTGTCCTGTAAATCTTCACCATCTTAGCACACTCTCCCACTACAAACTTACTTATTCTATTAAAAAAACCTTTTCTCTAATGCACTAAATTGTCTGAATATGATGATGAAATCTCTTCATTGGAATCCTATTCTACAGTGTCCAAGCCTCATAAGCAATACAGGGATATTTAATAAAACTAAAAAAAGTGAACAGCCATTCCCCAAACCTGACACAAGAGTTACCTGAAAGATTTGTAGGGACAAAACTACCTAATAAAGAATCTTAAGGTCACGTATGTTTTGACGTAGTCAAAATCAACTGGATTATCTTTCTTTCACTAGAAAACATAAGCTATAAGGATTCAAAGAATGAACTGAAGTGATTTCATAAATATTTTCAAGAATTACTGTCAGTTTCAATATAGTTTAGTCTGATGACTAAATTGGAATATTACAGCTAATGCTAATAAAAAATTAGTGCTGATTGACTGTTACATGAGTATTAATTAATCACTGTAAGTAAATTCAGCACTGTGCAAGTCCTATAATTTTTTTTACAGATCATTCCTCATCATACATCAATCTGCATCTATAGAAGTTTGTGTCACCCTTTATATTAGCCGTTCCTTTCCTAGAGCCAGCTATCAATTCTAAAAGACAAAAAAGAATAAGGACAAATTTATCATTATAGCAGAACTAAGTGAGTTCTTCTGTCTCACCAAATCCTAGACAAATTTAGAAAACATCCAGCCTCACACAGGTATTTCTTTAAAGCTACTAAGTGCTAGAGTTAAAGTATTACTGAAAGTTCTTTCACATTTGATCTGTATGGCAGTATATATTTGACACATAACATATCTGGCAAGCAAGGCAAGAAATTACTTCAAACAGTCAAAAGTCACAGATTATGAACAGGAATGAAAATGCTCATCTGCAAAAAATAATACACTCTCTGAGTCCAATTACTGTGCAATAAACATTGTAAGGGAAAAGACTGGCATTGTGGATTTTGAAGAGAGGACAGAATTTTACAGTACTGAAAAGTTTTCAGCTTTTTTTGCTGAATAAGGGGAAGTATCTGCTGCTGGCTATCTGTCATCAAGTTAAATGTTTTCTTTAGTAGTGCTACAGTCTGTAGTAGTACCTAAGAAATTACCTGCTTTCCAGTGGCGCATTACTGCCAAGGACCCAGCTGTCCTGCAGCTGGACTGACTCAGGTGTGGTTTGCAGCTCGGCGGGCAAAGCAGCCGGCGGGGCCGGACTGTGATTCCTCCTATTTGTCAGTGAGTTTCTGTTAAGTGAGGTGATGGATGGGTGATGCTGTGCTGAATGTTGCTTGTGAGAAGGTGGCAAAGGCTGCAGGGTCGACTGGCCTTGGTTATTTGGAGGTTGTTCTAAGAAGAAAGAAAATTAAAGTTCGTTATACACCGTCTCAGCAGTTGCTACAACCAAAGCAGAATGTGAAATTCAATATAATCCTATCGTCTAATATATTTGCGTATTATTCTATTAGCAGACATTCAGTGACATTCTCTAAGAGAGAGTTTACCCTTGATAAACAAAGTTCTAATTAATATACAACAGATGGTAAAATTGCTTTTGGTTTTAATTTGTTTCAGTTTTTTTTTTTTTTTTAATCTGGTTTTATTAACACCTACAGAAAACAGCATCTGACAGATCCCCTAATGTGCCTTTAGATTTCAGCTTTTTTTAACAAACCAACCCTGAAATTAAATGGGTAATTTCAGTAGAACACAAAGGTTTTCGAAAAGCATATAATCCCTATAATTATTTAATGGAGTTTTTTAAGCATTATTTAACTGCAATAAATTATTACAAGCTAGTTGCTAAACAGCAGTAGACTACTCTAGTTTAGTGCATTTCAAATAAGGCAGATCTGCACTATGATCTGCTAATAGATGCTAAGTATTCTTTAGCAGAAGGTCACTCTGTGAAGCAGATGTTGCTTCATGGATATTTAACAGACTGAATCACATCTGATTACAACGTCAGAAGACTCATATACTTAATGACCGTCACATCCATTAGAACACACACAGAACAGATTTTCCAATTTTACACTATGCAATATAAATACATTTTGGAGTACGTCACAGGTGATCAGAGATTCAGGCCATCAAAACACTAGAGGAAATATTTTTTGACTTAACCAAAGCACATAACACCCATAAAGCTTAAAAAGAAAACCTCAGAACAACAAAGCACACAATCAAGTATCCCCAAGAATGTTAGGTTTTATTAATCTGTTCTGTAAAAATCAGCAGGTAATAAGTCATAAAGAGAAGACAAACCTTGGCATACAACGCAATGAACACAAAATAAAAAAAATCCTCGACACTTCATTTGTAATGATTTAGAGATGACTGACGACACTTAAAAATGTAACACCTAACAAGATGGAATTCAAATTGCAATCTATTCTTTCCTAAAGTACTGCAGTAAAACATGCTTAGTAATGTAAATGAAAGTTTTCAGCAGAGCAGAAGATACAGGGCGTGCACTTTACTCGTGCTATAAATTATTTTGCGTAGTTTTTAATTTAGTTGTTTGATCTTCATAAACAATTCCCTGTTTGCACCTGGTTATAACTGCAAATTGTTACCAAACCAATAATACAACCGTACAGAGAATGCAGGAAAAGTATTTCTGTTATAACAGATGTTACGGGTGACTATTATAAAAATAACTTTATAGCGAGTGATTTCTCACGTCTTGAACACAAGAAAATTTAGGCATGCTAATGAATAGCCATACTAAACTTAAAGAGAAAATTTAGCTTTTGGAATCACTTCTTTTCCAAGAAGCCCATTCCCCTTTCCAGCTTTCTTGTGTGGTCCACATGACTTCTGTTATGAACAACAGCAATGCTGAATCTGTCACAGAAATAATTTACTCAGCCAATAAAGTTTTCAGCACCAAAACCCTAACACATTCACAAAAAATTATCTTCTGGGAAGGACACAACTGATCAGCTTTGTCTTTACCAACACAGACGCAATGGGTGCTGCTGCGTGTGGCTGAATCCCACATTTCAACAAGTCAGCTACAGGGTAACAGAACAGACTAACGCTAGCAGAGATTTTTTGCTCATGTCTACTCAAAATTTGATTTAGGTTACAAGCTATTTATGAGCTGGTGCAGGATTAACTGTGGCCCTATATTATATACAAATACATAGGTGCATGTGTGTATATAAATGTATATACATGCACGTCTGTGTAAACATGCATGCACATGTATAAATATATACATGTATGTATAAACGATTAATTACAAGGCAGGAAAAAAAATACAAGTGAAAGTAAATCCTTTTCATTTGTTTGTTTTTAATCAGAGAAATAAATCCATCAGAATTATTTCAGGGACCTGACTTCTCTGTCTTATTCCCCCCTTTGACTCTCCTACCTGCCAAGACTTGTTGAAGTGTTTCCCAGTATCAGTGCAACACCGTCCTCCTCTGCAGTTCCTACCATGTGAGTCATTATTCTGGCATCCCTCTTCTTCTTTAATGTCTCATCTCATTTAAAATCTCAGCTGAAAACCACTCTCTTATCTCTCTCTCATTACAGTTTAGTACCAAAGATCTAGCACCATCCTCTGCTCAAGACAAAGCAAAACTAACGTTCTCCTCCACAGAAGAGGGTGTTGAGCAAGGGGACGAAGGCAGGCGTGCAGACATGTCTCAGGTAGATGACAGACTTTCATTCAAACTACCAGGGAGTAAGAGGGAGAGTAAAGGATATTTATGTACTCCCAAAGTAAATGCTTAGCTCTAGAAAGTATACGTATTACATGCTGGAGGATTGAGATTGCTCTTCAGCCCACAGGCCAACTTCTTGGGCCACTGTTTGAGATTTAGATTATTTCCCCAGATACTTCCTATGAACCTACAAAGCCCTCCTGCTATATAACATATAAACATTGCTGACACTGAAATTACAGAGTAGCATATAAAATACCTTAAGAGTTGGAGGGATGGGCTTGTAACGATAAGATGCAGGCTAAAACTGAAGTAGAAGAGCATAGCAAGTGCAGGCTTGTGAAGACCACATGTCCTGGATGGCCACCATCTCTCTCCATAGGATGCTGCTAAGTGACATTTCCTAGTGTCTGAGGGCAAGTTCAATTGGCAGGGAATCTGCAGCCTACCACAATCAGAAGCGCCTGCAAAATCTGCAATGATTTATCCTTCTTCTAATTGTATAAGAGCTACAGGTAGAATAGAACCTAACAAGGCTAGATTTTTCTGTAAGTCAATAGAGCTACAATCTATACTCCTCTGAATTTCCTCAGTCCTGTGCTGTCATTTGAAATGAGAGATCACTCAGGACTGCTCTTTCAATCTTTTCTTCCACTTGCCAGATTTCCTGAATCTACCGATCTTTTGATTGCCACACAATTTCTAACAGAAACGTCAATCTTATGCCACTGATTTGTGATGACGAGACAACCATCACACCAGTCATGTTTTGAATGCTGTTCTTAAGCCTGAGCCAGATTCAGTTTTTTTACACTCCTCTTTTGAGGAGTTATTAGCTAAAGAACTGCTTTCAATAGTATTGCAGCTTTCACACAAAGCTATTAAAGTCTTGTGTAGTAACTAAGCCTACTGACATCACTGTGACATTAATGAAAGTGTCTTTGTTGTACCTGCAGAGAAACTGAGGCATCGATGTGGAGTGGTTCTTACAGGTCTCCTGCAAAATCAGCACCACAGCCAGAAAAACGCTGGATTTATGCTTTTCCTAATTAAATTAAAGAACTGATAAAGACAGTGGGAGTTTCATGAGACAGAATATTTGCTTAAAGCTCTGCAACACCAGAGACTGGCTAAAATACTTCTGCACACGCTACAACGGCCAGTACGGAGATCCTCTAACTCCTCCTTCCTCTCTATCACTCAGTTTGTTGGAAACTCTTCTTCCCTTGGTTACTGAAAAAGAGTGGTACTGGGACTTGGCCAGGGCCCTCAATGCAAACCCCTTATTAAAAATTGCTTTCTTAGAAAGTATCAGGAAAAAATAAAGTGTTCAAATCTGATAAAACAAAATTGTGCTAAAATACTAAAAAGTTATTGCAGAAACTTACAGCTGCTTTGCTTTAAATTGGATTTTTAATGCTATCCCCATTGACTTAATCTCAATGGGAATGGCAGGTTTACTCCAAAACTAAACAGGTACAGGTGGGCTTATGTCTAAAAATGCTAAGTTTTAATTATAGCTTTCATGTTCTGTCTAGACTTTAATGACTGCAGAGCAACCCCATTCATCTTACAGAGATTTCTGCAGCAAGAAGCAAATGTAAATTGGCCCAGCAAACAGCATGTGCATTCAAGTTGTTCAGGTCCAACAAAAAAAACATACATTTTTGAAGTCTTTGCTGCATAAGGCAACATCAGATAATTATGCATGTCAACGTATACAGAACTCAGAAAAATCATAAGAAATCGTGTAGAAAGCTTTCTTACTACAGTTATATGAATTTTTCAAAAAATATTAGAATTAT
Organism: Anser brachyrhynchus; assembly: GCF_964034855.1. Lineage (NCBI taxonomy): Eukaryota > Metazoa > Chordata > Aves > Anseriformes > Anatidae > Anser > Anser brachyrhynchus. Next base: position 22,098,302 of record NC_137698.1, read on the forward strand.
TTACCCTAGGGAGCAACACTGAAGTGAAGCAGCCATTTCAGTTGTAGACATAAATTGTATGCACTCTGTAGCCTTTCTCAACACCTTTTTCTCTTTTCTTTTCCAAAAGAAGTAATTTACATTTAATTAATTTTTTATTTAATTCATACTGAATTTGGACAGCATATGAAAGAATACAGAAAAACGCATCCATGGAAGTAAAAAGTGAGAGAGAGGCATTTACAATAACTACTGCTGTTTGGGTTAATTCAGAAGGAGTAAAGCAGACTAAGTCTCCATGAAAAAAAAGTAATTTGTTGCACATTTAATGTGCTAGCCTTTCTGTAACAGACAGATCGCTGAGACCTGTCAGCCAGCTACTCATCAAGGAAAAAAAGGTGATTTCCATTTGATAAAGATTAGGCTTTTTAGTAGTGTATAATTAACGTTAACTTTGAGTTTCCATGACAAACACAAAAGCGAAGACTTCCATTATGATATAAACATTTCACATGTGAATATAATGTAATTGAGTTCCTATGTCTGTGAGAGTGTTAACTCTTTCTAGTCAGGTTTCTCCTTTCTTTCCTCTCTCTTTAGAAGACTCCCTTCCATGGTAGAAGTAATATCCACCAGAAGTAAATAGCTGGACTAGACTGAATGCCTTAGAAATCTGGTAGGAAAAAAGATAACCCTTTATTTCCAGATACTGGTCACAGGTCTACTAGCTGCAGGTTGCTAGTGATCAACAGTAATTTCCATAAGAACTGGTCTGATTTCCTCAAAAAACCCCAACCTTTTGGTGGACTCAGAATTTTACCTAACTAGCACATGGAAGTATCTCCTGGAGTACTGTAAACAGAAGTGGGATTTACCTTGGAATTCGCTGCAAATAGAAATGTGTCTAATTACAGTTAAATTACAGTTTAATTATTCCTAGGCATTATTCCAGGAAGCCCCTGCTTATGGGAAGGGTATGACAGGAGGGCTACCTGCACTACTTTGGCCAGGGTGTCATTGCTTCTGCAGGTAATAAAAACACTCGCTCCAGAAGTCTTTGGTCTGGGAGCACCTTTCACGAAAAGCTGTTTAATGAAACAAAAAGAAAGTTACAGGTTTAGAGAAAAACTTAGTTTTTAAAAGAGTTCACCTGCAATTAGACAGATCTGTCTTTTAAATGAACCACTGCTTCTGTGTACTTCTGCTGCCAGGGTCTGCAAGACTCAAAGTTGCTTTTCTGGTCATTTGCTATAAGCTAGAGTAGCAATCTAAGGTAACTTGCCATATGTGTTCATTTTGTGGTTCATCACAAGTATTTGCTTATTCTTATTGATGTTAGAATTGGCTTTGCCCTGCCAACTGCTCTAAGGAGCCAAACCATACACCCAAGCCAAGGAATTGGGTGACACAGTACCAACCACCACAGGAGAGCCCTTTTGCTTTGATGTGTTGTCAGCCTGCACTATTCTTTTCTGCTTACTTCACGATTAATGGACATACAGATGAAAACAGCCTTAACTCACCATTGTTGCTCACTTCTTGAAGCACTCCCTTCTGTACTAGCTACGTGCTGACAAAAATGTGGAGATGTGACAAGGACACTTTGATCAAGATATGCATCTGTATCCTGTGTGTGAGTGTGTATACTATTACAATATAAGATGGGAAAAACTCATACAAGGAGCTTGATCAAAGTAGGCCAATGTTTGTCTCCTCATCAGTACGTTGCCTGTAGGGTCTGACAACCTGTCAAGCTATCCGGGAGTGAGAAACTACCAGTGCAACGAAATGCAGGATATGCTCCGAAAGATTGTATTGCTTTCCTTATGCATCCTAAGTCTGGAAGAAATAAAGAAAACTTGATTTTGGTTATTCACATTACACATTTTTCTTTGAACGTTATTTTACTTTTTAAAGAGAAATAAAAACAACTTCTGTCAATGGGAAGAAAGACTTCTTTGAGTGTGGAGAAACTCAAATCGTCTCACATAGCACATGTGGTATCTAAGATCTACTAGATGACAAGAGGAGTACTGCAAGCTCCCTGGAGGGCAGTAGGATAGTCCCTAACACATAACATTGGTATTTTTGACCACAAAGTACGTGCTGATCATTTACTCTATCATGTAAGGAAGCTGTTCTTTGCCACTTAAATATACACTGGGAAACAGAAACAAATCATGAACAAAAAGCACAAAAAATGCATTCTTTAGGAAATGAAGAAACCTGTTTTTGCCGATATCACTCAGTTAAATATTCTAGTGTGCTATCTATAGTAGTGTTACTTTAGGTTACAGGTAGACCTCTAGCTTTGTCTTTCCACTTTGCATTCATTTAGTGAAGTATTTCCGCTCAGCAACTTCATACCAGTAATATCTGTGCATGCTCAGCTCTCTTTCAGAATTCAGTTCTCTGTAATGTTTTAGAAATCTTTCTGTAGAAAACAGAAACCTTCAGTGTCTAACAACCTTCTCTACAGCTATCAAGTATCTTTTCACAAAAACTTTGTGAAGTTTGTGAACTGAACTTTAAACTGACTTGAAAAGCAGATTTTTTTTTGTCTCTGGTATTTTTAGAACAAACAAGCTAAAAAGCTATATACCATATATGATATGTGACCCTGTGAAAATAGATAAAATAATTTTCTATTTTGTGGCATTTACTTTGAAAATCTGATTAAGATAGATGTCTCTAGTCTGTAATTCTTCAATGTCATGTTGTCATAGTTCCCATCAGCAAGATGCTTTAAAGGCTTTCGATTAATATTGCATGCCAGAACTGAAATTACATCCTTTGTCGTTTAGTTCTTAATGGTGCAAGTGATATCTATCAAGTAGTGTTTTATGAAGCATGTGTGATTTTTATTACAGGCTGTTTTCACAAATCTTTTTCAGGTTTCATAAAGACTGTTCACGGTTCACAACAAACATGCCCTGCATCTAAAATCATGCCTATTCTCAAATGCAAAATAAAACTTGATTTTTTCTGTGAGGTTTATCATTAAAACAAAAACTCTTATTTAATTTAAATTTGTATAAAAGCATCTTAATTGGCTACGAAAAAAATATTACTGTAAGCACCTCAACTCTGCATGAGAACTATTTGGTAAAAAACAAACAGACATGATCATGTATTATTTTCTTAATGGGTTAAGTCCACCATCTCATATAATTGCCTTAGTTTTTAAAATGCAGCTGACATAAATCAGAAGATGCAACATTCTCCCATGATCCAAGTATAACAGAGCTTTTCCTCTGCAGCATTTATCTTTGTAAAAGAAGATGCATATAGCTAAAATTTCTTCAATTTACTGGAAACCAGATAGTTGAGAAAGTTGAGACAGAATCCTTGGGTTGGTTATTTTTGGTCAGCCTGCTGTTTAAACGAAAATGTGCGAAGTCAAGAAAGCTTGTATCTTAGAGGACGTATGAATAGAATGTATTTTTCCAATATTTTTGTCAAAAGACATAAAGAACTTTCTTCTCTTAATACCTAACAGAGTACAGCAAATGCACTGCGGGAAGAAATACTGCCCATTGAGAAGAAAGAGGGCATTTCTTCCACAGATGGTGGTGAAAGGAAAAATCGGAGGATTTACTTCTGAAAGGTTTATTAAATGTTGTTTCCACTCTCTGTTGTGCACTGTGGGAACTGAACCAGCTCACTTTTAAAACATTTTTTCCATTAGCCCGAGTCGATTCTCAAAGCATTCCAACATATCCACATCCAGCCTGCACACGCCCCATTAACCCCTCCGATACATACGTAACACGCAGTCAATATTGGGGTGGGCCAGATCTGTTTAATTTATGTACTGTAAAATGATATATGCCTTCTTGTCTGCAGCACCGCCTAAGACACTTGCTAACAAAAGGTAATTACAAAGTGTATGGGGGGAAAAGAGCTCAGGTTGGTAGAGCAGTCACCTGCATCAAGGAGAACTGATGACGATGCCGTCATCCACAAGGAAGACATTTTAAGTAACAAAACCAGAAACCTTGCAGGTTTTTAACTGAGGTGAGGATGTTTTAATCACCTTATCAAAGCTTGAAACAGAGATAAATATTTCAGCTTCAGTGAAAAGAGCTACAGTGAAACTAGTTCAGCAAACAACCTTCATAATAGCGGCCTCTTTATCCCCAGAGGGATTTAAGAAGAAAGATGAGAAAAGGAAAGTATAGAAACACAGTTAAAATAAACTGAAATTTAACCTGCTGGGGTAATATACTTATGATCTTGCTTTACAAGAAAAGAAATAAAAAACTAACATAACCTGCATGATGGTAACCATGCAAAGAGAATGAACTAGAAGCAAAAGTGTATTTACACTCTTGCTGTCATAGCATGCAAGCACCCTCTACCCTCATGCCAGGCTAACCCATACAGTGCTTAGCAGGGATACTAAAATACGCTATTCCTATACTCTATACAGACCTGAGGTCTGTAAAACCAAACATAACCCTCAAATGGTACATCATCGACTTTTTTCCAACAATTTATGTGGGGAACAAACCGGGAACACATGGTGAAAAATGACAGAAGTTCCTCACTTGAGACCCAAAAATGAACTTTAGCTTATGTTACGCTGAGACTGAACACACAGTAACACAATCTTTACTGGTATGCTACTGAATTGGCTTCCCCACGGTGGGATGCAGATCCCACTGAGAAGTCCTGTATTTTGCAGGACTCCAGGCCAAGGTTTTCCCTGTGGGACAGTAGTCTTCCAGAGCAATCATCCCACTTAAGATCACACTTGTTTCTATTCAGGACAGATTCTTAAACTGGATCCTCTTTCTTCTATTTTTAGAACAAGAAGTGAAAAAGTTATGCAATTATTGCTAGCTTCAGATAATCTTTGCTGATAACTCTAGAAAATCAGTGGAGAAATAATATACTTTGAGCTCACAAATCAAAGGCTAGCTTTTTAACCACAGAATTCAAGTTTACACTGAAAGAAAGAATTCACATTTTCATTGAAAGAAACAAAACAAAACAAAACCAGTGAAGCCTACATTCCAGAGCTCCGTTGAAAGACTTTGTGAGGGAAAGAAAAAATCATTTTCCAAACTGCTGACCGGGGACTGGAATTCATCTGAAAAATCTTTGAGAGCATAACCCCAAAACTACTCATAAAACACAGGTAAAACAATGTGGGGTATCACATTTCCTCCTGTGCTCATCCAGTACCTTATGTTTATGCCAAATACAGGTATCCGCTTAATTTTGACACCAACAATTGTGATCTATAAATAAATGCAATCAAAATTATCATGCTCCAACTGTAAGTTGAATATGTTCTATAGTCCTGATTCAGGCAAAATGACAGGGTGATAATATATGTACTCATTTCATACCACATGTTTAACTGGAGCACGGTATGGATTGCAAGGTTTGATGTATGACTTCTTAATAGATTCCCTAGCATTTTCAAGTGTTAGATAATTTTGGTTCCTATCCAAAATCATTAATCCAAAGTGAGCCATGACTGTATGTTTTTCTTTGTCTTCCGATTTTATTTCTTAACACTTCCAAGAAAAACAATTTCTCCAAGTTATTTTATTTTAGAAGCAGTTACTACTGTACAGGTTAAGAAAACCAACTTTCATAAACTTTGACCTAAATAAATACCCTCACAAGTAACGATTACGTATTTCTTACAGCTGACAAAACTAGCGCTGAAAAAGCTGCCCTTCTTCCCCATACATAACATGCCATCTAAGGGCTCTTTTACTACGCACTGAACCTGACTTTTACTGACACGTCTGACATTCATGAAGAAGGAGCAAATCACTAGCCTTCCTCGATTCCAAGAGCCAAGGGGAAAATTCTTCTCTAATTAGGTCAACTGAATTTTTTGTCATTAACTCACTAAGGTTAATAGTGCCTCTTGAACATTTTGTAAATTTATGAATCCAAAAGTAGTTTGAAAGACCCCCAGATTAGTTCATTATGAGTGATGAAATTCTTGACCAATTTCTGCATGCTCAGCCTTGCCTGAGAACATAGGGCCACACTAATAAAATCTGTGAAAGATAAGCGAGGAATGGGAAAACACAATATAAAACTTCTAAGCGCAAATAGGTGAGTTCGTTTCATCAGATTTGAAATAACTCAGATAAGAGGGATTCATGTTTTGCTTTGGAGGAAATGAAAAAGGAACAAGGGCATTGAGATGAAAAAGAAACCATGGGGAAAAAATGGTAGGATTGCACAGAAAAGAAGTTGAACGAATAATACACAGAGGAGAGGCAAAAGTGAATAGCTAAGAGGAAAAAAAATAAGAAAAATGAGAAAGCATGTACAACTTTATTCGAAAATCAGAACAAAACCTTTACGGAAAACACAGAAGCGATATGCTTACTCTACAGGCTTGTCTTTTAAAAAGGGACCTTGATCCTGGCCTTTAGAGTTAAAGGCAACTACAGCTTGGGCCTAAGAGCAAGAGAGAAATAAAGCAGTAGGTCAACAAATGCATCTTTGTTTCCAGATCAATTAACCAATCTCTCTGCTATCAAGTAGAAGCGATTGGTAGATCATGAAATAGAGGAAAAGAATAGAGAACCAAGCTTCCAAAATAGCTTTTAAATAATTTCTTTCTCCTTATTGTGTCAGGAAAGAGTAATGCATAAGAGGGGGAGGCTTCCACAAGAGCGCACTGAGGAACTATTGTTCTCTAATGACTTCAAATAAGCTTTTTAGGCTTATGCATGAATTAGAATTTTGCTCTTCTTTCTTACATTTAAAAAAAAAAAAAAAGAAAAAACCAAAAAACCCCACCCCACCTTGTGATTTAAGTAAGGTATTTTCTATTCTAATGACAATCAAGTCTAGTTAGGTATCAATCAAAAGAACACATTCATTGCAAAAGATTTGTTAAAAGATATTCAGGGTTTCCAGTAAAGCTGCTTCACTTTCCAGAAGAACGACAGTTTTTACCCCTAAAATTAAATATAAACTGTGAATTGATGACCTGAAGAAAATCCTACCTGGGATGTAGGGTGTCAGTTCATATAACTTATCAACAAAACTCTTCAATATCTAGAGTTTAAGTAAATCCATGATAATTTCAGAGGTATCAGTGGACACAGGGAGTGATTTAATTAGAGATTTATATGTACTCATTATTTATTCCGTGAATGCTGTGAAGGACAGCTGTATGCTGAACAGTTTAAACAGACTGTACTATAACTAATGATAATAAACAGTTCTGTTCAATAATAAACAAAAATTTAGGGGGAAAATTCCCCCAAGATTTTTCTTTTAAAATATATAAACCAGCAAATTTTCATTCTTTCTTACATGTATGTTCCAAAAATATTTTCATAGATGACTGTAGGTTTTGCCTCTTCCTGTTTATATTTCCATTCTGTCCTACTTGTTTTACTGCTCCAAAACTGTTTCCAGCAGGAGATCTTTCACATCATTTTCTAGCTAAATTTTACAGCTTCTTGTCTGAGCCAAGCTCCTTAAAAAAACACGCCCGATTCATGTCATTGTAAGTTCTTCCTTTTAATAAAACTGCTGTAGTTCTGAGCTGGCAGAACAGATAAAAGGTAGAGAAATCACAGCTCACAACTACATCTTTTGACTTAAAGTAGCCAACTAGATAGTATATGCATGAAGAACCAAAAAGAACAGAGCTCAAATAAATGTTTCTGAACCAATGGCAAAAGTAAATAAATAAGCACAGAGTAAATCACCACCACAATACAGTGAAAAGTGTGAGATTCCCTGTACACAGGTAGAAATCCAAGTTGAATGCCATGATACTCCTGCCCTGCAGGCCGTTGTAGCAGCAAAAGGCAGGTTGCTGCTGCTTCTGAGAAAGCAAAAGGAAGCAAAGGAGAAACAAAACGATGTGTTATAATTCTGCGTCCTTCTGGAAGGATTACAAATTCTGCATACTACTTAGATCTTAAAAAAAACATTGATCTGAAACTTCCTAATAGTAACCTAGTTTCTACACAAACAGAATTTGAGCTTCAAATTATTTAATTTACACAAAGTGTGTAAATTCCCCTTATACCTAACAGCTGTCATTTCACCAGTAACAAATTTGGCAAAAGCATTCCTTGGAAGGCAGACAGAGCCCCTCCAAAGACAGCTTTCTCCCCGCCTAACACTGCCCATTTGTGAAGAAAGCTGGACCACAGTCAAGGGGGACAAGGTAGTACACAGACACGGAGCCACAGGAGATATAGATGCCTGGAGTCCCTGGCAGCCTGCTTCCTTTTAGTCACAGGGAAACACCCCTCTATTTCTAGCATAATTACGCCCCCTCCCCCGAACACATTTCCCCAGTCCATCTTCTGGTTGAACTATCATATGGGAAAATGCCTTTCTTTTTGCCTTCTGCTGTAACCCCGACGGTGATGACAAGCAACCAGTGTGTGGGGGTGGTATGTGATTAGGAGGGAAACAGATGGTCTCAGACTGAGAAGCCTGATATTTAACACGCTTTTGTAACTACTACCGGGGGCTAAAAACAAACATTTCAGGAGGCAGAATCGTCTCATGGTAAGACCACAGCAGAGTAAGTCAGGAAATCTCTTTTTTTTTTTGTTATTCCTGGCACAGCCCATGGCTTACTGTGGGATCACAAGCAAACGAGAACCTTTGTACATCCAACGCTCTCGCTGCCGAAACTGGTTAACGATACCTGCCCAGGCGCAGGGGACTGCAGGAATCAATCAGGTGTTGAACGGCTCTTTGCTGATCTTGAAATGAAAGATGTTCTACGGATGAAGCTTGAACAGGTAGGGAAAAGGTAAATAAAAGTCCTCTGCTCTCGGACTGAATTTTATGAAGAACATGGAGACCAAAGGTTTATGCAGAAAGGACAAGAAAGGGGATTTTTTCATGTTCTGCTGATGGCAATCCCACAATGGTGCCAAAGCAGGGAACGGAAGGGGATATTCGAAGAGCAGATGCTTTCTGATATGGGTTAAGTTTCCTTTGCTTTTACACAAAGAGAGCCCGTGGGTGGCAAGGTGCATGCAACTCATTCCACCTGCTCCCTGCAGAGCTCCCTGCAGCCCAATTTCCCTGGTTCTGTGCAGATAACTGTGAAAGTTGCACACGCACACCCTTCCCCACAGTGCAAGGTTTCACAGGTTACATGCTGTGTTACAGGAGAATGCTCTGTCTTCCTGAAAGAGAAAGCAACATCATAAATAAGGTTACATTTTCAGCTACAGCTCCTGGATCGCTTCATAGTCTCAGGTGAATTAAATCTGTTAGCAAGATTCACACTTTGGAAATGCACATTAAAAAAAAATAAATACAAACAATCAGTGAAGACTTTAAGGTACATTAGCTGCAAAAACTACTTCAGAAGTAAATGCTTTTAGAAGCTGCAAACACGGACAATTAGTGGCATTCTTGAAAGCTGAAAGTCTAAATAGCTGTCAGCAACTCCACCAGCAAGTGTAAGTTATTTACAACAGCAAGCAGACAGATTATCAACATAACAGAAGCACTGATTAATTGTGTAGCCTAAACTTGCAATAAAAACAGTGTAAAGCTCTGTTTGTGTGAATACCAGTTTTTAAATAGGTACTTTTTTCCTCCAAGTTTTCCTCTTATCTTCTACTCATATTTAAATAACTGCTACCATTGAATCAAATTGCTCTGCTAATTTTCAGAACCTTTAAAATTAAGAACCTGACTTTAGAAATAGCCTCAGAAACATTTTTCAAGTATCTAAATACCAATGAGATCCGTATCAGATGCTAAAAACAGTTTTAGACTTCATTGCAACACGTACAAAATAAGATGCTTGCATCATAGTATCTTTCCACAACGGCACAGATTTCAAGCCTAGTTTCCAAAATATTTTGCAGTTCTCAGTAAAGTTTTGGGTGAGGACCTCCTAATTTTCTTTGTGAGCATGGACTTCTTCACAGCCTGTTAAATGTATTCTATACTTCTGTAAAGACAATTGGGAAATCCGAATAATTGTCGCATTCAGTAATTCATTTGCAGCCAGACCTCAATACGGTGGAAGTCTAGACACAAGGAGAAACGTAAGCCCTCATCCCATGAAAGATAATGGATATACTTGTTTTGGAACCCAGCTGGTTGTGGTTGCTGGCATGCAAAATGCTTACCCTAGGCCAACAGACAGCTACGTAGATGAGCATGTCCTGGGTTTGACTAGCTCTGACAGTAACCAGAGGCACGTACACCATGCATACCAGAAGAGTGATTCCTACCGTAAGACTGCTTTCATTCAAACCTCACCCACAAGCAGGCCATGCAGGTACTACTGAGTACTCCTCATGCTATGGAAAGATGGATGAAAATCCTTTGCTTGGGTCATAAAGCCAGTGCCTCGTCGTACTGAAGTGAGAGATGATGGCAGCTCTTCTCTAGGTTACGCCAAGAAAAGCTCGATGACTGACGTGCTGCTGCTCATGCCAACATGGCTCTCTACAACACACTTCCACGTGCAGTAATTTTGTGTCAGCGCTCATTGCCCTAGCTGGTCAACTGGTCAGGTTTGCGTACAGCGGGATGCGTGAACCCCCTTACATGACAAACTCTCTGGACAGCCCAAGCTGCGTTTGTACTTGGTACAGATCTTAGCTGAACACGGGAAAAGATGCCAGTTTCCCTGCCCCCTGAGTTAGCGCTCAGGTATTTAATGGCTAGGTCTTACGCTAATACCAGTAGCCTCGACAAGCTTTTCAATAGTTTCTTCTTCCTGATAAAGCCAGAGGAATTCTGCTTACCCGTATACATGTCAGAAAAGTGAACCCCAGCTGGTGCGTGACTCTTCCAGATCAGAAACAGCTTCCACTGAGCAGAGAGATGCATTTTGATTCTTACTTCTTTTTAGTTGTGCATAGGGAAAAACAGGGAATGGCAGACGATATTTATGCGGAGGGTGTTTTCCCCAGTTATAGAAGAGATCTTCAATGTCTATCAGTTAGTTGCTTAAGGTCATCTCATTATAGACTGAGCGAAAGCACAGCCACCATTCTTCTACCGTATTTATTTATCCTTTTTGCTAGGGTTCGGGAAACACACACAAACACACCAAAATTGTTACTGAGCAAATAAAAGACTTATTTGGAAAGCAAACCTCAAGAAAGAACATGTAGAAAAGCTACTAGGGCCAGTCTCACTGCTACAACTGTCAGGTGGTCTCTCTCGACCCGTGCCTGTTTTTGCCCTTACATAGGAATATAATGAAACAGGAGGAGTACACAGCTCTAGGAAAGGCATCTACTCTTACAGATTAAAACTGTTACAGCTCTTGGAATATACTTGGTTCCGTAGGTATTTGTGCATGTGTGTGCAAAATTACTGTTAATAGAAGTACTAATATATGTCAGAAGGAGCCTCTATTAATATTACTTGATGACTAGCTACTATGCTTGTGACGTGTCCTTGCTGTTTACTAGTACTCAAGTGAGAAGTTACTGTGTCTGGTGTTGCTTGTGATAATTTACATCTCCCTAGGGATAAGGGTGCTAAGCTTTCTTCAAACCACTTATTCTTGGCACCAAAACTGAGCAATTATGGCTATGTCTCACACTTTGTCTTTTAAGGACATGGCATGTTTATTACTTGCAACCAGAAAAGGACTCGTGTACTGATGCTTGGAAATTGCCGGGTTCAGACAAAATACCACAGTGCTTGGTATAAATGAGAAACTTAAGTTTGTAGAGTTTCCATCTCCATGTAAGCACAAAAGCCCCAGGCAGAAAAGTGTACTTTTCCTGCTCTCTGTCTTCACAGGACAGAGGCACTGTGGAAATTTCAATCAACAGTCTGGAAAAATTCCCATCAACATTTTGCTTCTTAACTGACAACTACTGGGTATTGACCTAGAAATTATTATTTAAAATTCAATTGCAGATATAAGGTGCTATGATAAGTTGTGATCTGCAGAATTATGAGAGGAGCTAATGAGACCTTGGTTTGGACTTGTAATTTGTAGAATTGTAACAGACCTGCATTGTACATGCCTAACATGTAAATGCAAAAGTCACAGCAGCTTGAAAAAAGACCTCAAAACACCAAGAACAAAACCAAAACTTCAACAGCCAACTATGTGCATAAATGTAAGTAGAAAATTGGTCTTCAGCTGCAAAAGTAAAAGTGTAACACTGAATGCATAAGGCTGTCCAGTAAAATATATTCATTGCATCAAATGAATAATTGAATAATTACAAGTACTTGAATAATTACAAGTACTTTCCATAAACCTGAAAAGTAATGTAATAGAAAATAAACAGCCAATAAAATAGGAACAGTTCTGAAAAAAGAAATTCAAGTCATTACTTCTGAAATACAAAATTATATTGGTCTCATTAATCAATTCAGAGTGTTGTATTAATGAATGGAAATTACTTCCTTGTCAGGTGATTCTTTTACAAGGTAGTTTCCTCTGCAGAGGCAGTGGATCTCCTTTCTAGGTACTGAATAAGAAAATAGTAATAAAAAAAAATCATCTGTAATTAAAAAAATAAATGTGCATAGAGATTTGAAGGATTATAAACTGAGATGTGAAACTTACTCTTTTTTTCCTTTTTTTATTTTTTAAATGATTGTACGTCTTAGTACATCCTGGGTAATTCTCATTGTTTTGTTGCACAGCATTATCATTGCAGCATAGATGCAATAATAAGGCAATGAACATATCAAGAAATATGATTGAAGAATTCCTCGACTGATAAACAGATAGTATAATCACAAGCAAAATTACCACGTTTCTGAAATGTGACATCAGGTGAAAAAATAGTTTTTTTGTAGAGCAGTAAGTTATATTCTTTGTTCTTTTGGAAATATAACTTAAATACTTCCCCCGTCCCCCCCTTTTTTTGGCAAAATAATAGCCTCTTGGCGATGAAATCCCTTCTAGATGCAAACATCTAGGTGAGGAAAAAAGAAAGCAAAATAGCAAGTGTGTAGAAACAACCACTGAGACATGTCAAAGATGTTTCCACTAGCATACAAGAGAATTACAAACAAAGAAGAAAAAATAGTGAAGGATGACTACAAGAAAGACTGACAACAAGGGAAGGACAAAGGTACCCACGAGGAATTGCTGCCCTCGGACATAAAAGCAACAGCAGCTATCCTGGTTTTGCGATTTGCTTTCTGACCACGTTTCAGATTATCTCACAACTATACCGCTCATATTTTCTCTCCTTTAAATTAGACTGGTCCCAACCCCACTACTAGAGCGCTTGGAAGAGATCCTGGAATCGGTTATCTCCCGGAATGCCAACAGACATTCATCTGCTCTGTGTTATGATGCCAACTAATTCCCTCTGACCGCTCGAGTCCTTTGGAAACCACCAGCGCAAACAGAGGGCTGTTTTGCAGGCTGCCGCATTCGTGCTTTGAGGGTCTGAAGTCTGTGGTACTGCGTGCCCTGGAGGATTCGGGAAGGCATGTGAGCTCCATGCTGACTGTGCTGGGGGACTCGTACGGGCGCTGGGGCCACAACTGTTAATTGCTTGCTGGACAGAATTAACTACTGAACTTCCTCAGAGGAGGAACATGGCTTTTCCCCTCCAGGAGGGCTCTCAGGCCTGAGCACACTTGCATTCAATGTGGGAGTCACCAAGGCAGCAGTGTGTGTCTACACATGGCAGCTTTTGCCAAAGCTTCAGTGTAGTAGCTAAAATGCCGACTGTTTATTTCCCAGCACATAAAAAATGTTTTTGTCCACAGTCCATCAATTAAACATTCACCTCACACGTAGGCACAAGTGTGTCACCACCACTGCAAGCATATCCCGATGCCATTCTGATATTGTGATCCTTCCACTTATGCAAAAAGCATCTTTTACATACAGGGATGCTGCCGAGTCCTACGTGCCGACCGCCTGTCACCTTCTGAACAGAAACACTTTACCTAATGGGACTTCCTGAGCAAGAAACATGACAGAGAACACAGTTCCTCAACCTGCTTTCAATAATCCCTTTATATTGCTAATCTCTACAGAGAAAACTGCATTTCCAAACTTGACTTTTGTCAGGTAAAAATCTGACTTTCAAAGTACCATCTAATAACATTAACAAAATTCTGGGGGGAAAAAAGTAAGATCCTTATTTCTAAAACATTCATTTCTACAGTAATTGCTAACTTCGGCTATTTAACATCTAGCATATGCACAACACCGTGCATTATGAGCAGGAACACTGGAAGTAAAAAGAGATGGAGAAAATGGTTGGGGAAAAGCACAGATTGAGATGTTAACTTCTGCACAGTGAGCATAAAGAGCCACTTGATATCAAACTCACACATTAAAAGACTGTGGCATTTAAAGTTAAGTGGGAGCATCTCACTGAGAAGCCTGAATCAGCTACTCTTTATAGCAAAAGTGGCCACATTTCTGGAAATTAGTGCTATTACCTGTACCAACAACTCCTTCATTCCTACTTTTAATCCTCTTCTAAGGATATTAAGGTCTGAGGCAGGACAAGAAGCCCAGCACCCAAAAGGTTAAGACTATTCTGCCCTGTTAAAACCACCTGAGCCTGATCCTTTTCTGTATCTTTACCTCCCATCGTCCTCTCTGCAAGTGCAAATTCCCCCAATAACCACAGCAACCATCAAGACAGAAGTCTGCTGATTTTTTTTTTGATCAATTTTCATCCCTTCTAACAGCTTTCCTGCCACAAGAGTGTAAGTGGGATCAGAAGCAGGCACGATGTTAGTTTTCATTCCCAATTATAAAAGAGCTAGACTTCTTATAAAAGCGTTCATGTTTGTGTTTTGCTGACTCTTCTACAGATGGCTGGAATGCATCTACGGACAGAAAAGAAGGGTTAAAGAAAATTCTGGATAATGAGGACTGTAATATGGATTAGAAGCATAATTTTTTTTTGTTTGTTTCAAAAAAAACATACGTGCTGCATAACATCCTATTTCTTTAATGTGGAGACTAATATTAAAAAAGAAATACGGCATGGTTATTTTAATTATGCAAAACTGTAATTGGCATTTATTGCGTAGGGCTTCAGAGCGATAGAAGCATGGGATGGAAAGCTGATTTTTTCATTAAATAGCTGCCCCAAGGCAGATACATTCTGAACAAAGCGCCTTTTCATGAGATATACCTGTCCCATGGAGAGAACAACAAAGGGAATAAGGAGGGGGAGGTAGGAAGCCTGAACAACGAGAGAATGATATGAAAAGAGTCCACTAGAAAAGGGAAAAGAGGATGAAAGAGAAAGTAGGAAGTGGGATGGAGTGGTATGGTATGGTCTAATAAAGGTTAAATAACTTAATCAGCGAGAAAAAGAAGCCTTCAAAGGAGATGGAGCAAAAAGAGGGAAAGGAGGAAATTAAAAGAGCACACTTAAAGGATGAGAAGGATTAAAACTTAAGATGGAACAAGAGAAAAAATATTCTCCAAAGAGTGGAAAGGAAAAGGCAAAAATTCACATTCATGCATACAGATCACTTTGGGGAGCAAAAGGATCACGCCCATTTGCATCTGCTGCAGGTTACGTTTGCCTATGTGGCATTCCTCAGCTCTCAGGAACTGCTCCAGGAGAGTTACAAAGATGAGCCATCGGGGATGGAGGCTGGGGCAGAGGAGCCCAGGACGATCGCTGCCTTCTCATCTACACGCACGTACCTCTTCCCTGCTTTGCCTCAGGGTGGCTACCAGGAGTTAACACAGGACATAGCCTCGAAAGAACATCCATCCCCCTGCCTACTTCATTCCAAGATGATGGGCACTGTCAGAAGAAACTGTCCCCTAACCAGTTGCATACACTGCTGGTGGGAATGGGGATTCACGCCTGCCTCTCCGTAAGAGATGCGAACATTTGACAACACCAGAAATTGATAGGGGGTGGCAGATGAGCAGTTCCCATTACTCATTCATTTATTTTCCCCACTGGGGAACCATGCTTACGATGCCTGCTGACACTCGACAGCAGTAATGTAGCAGTGGAAACCATCATTCATGCTATGGTAAACAATGAATATACCAAGAAAAAGGGACCTAATTTTCTAGTGCCTTTTGTGGATTCAAAATTAGAGGCTTTGATGCATCACCACTTGGCCTCACTCATATCTCACAGTCACTATTAACGGACGGATATGGCAAGAGGCAACTTCCTTCCCTCCAGAGATTCACATAGGGCAGTGCAAGCAGCACACCGTTCTAGCATTATTAACCTGCAAAGCAACAGCAGAGCTTTGCTCTTGGAGGCAGAAATCACGGCCAAGCAGCTGTCTGATACTTATCTCAGCAGAGACCGTATTTTTGACTAGTGGAAATACTGGACTTGCTACTGTTTTTTTTTCCCCTGCTACTCAGCATCTCCCAAGGAACCAAACAGAAGCAGAGCAGTATTGATGAGGCAGTAGAAGAGCACTGAATCTTGAAGTTCCCCATATTTCCTAACTCTTAAGAGCTTTTCCCAAAGGCCTTCTGCAGATGCCATTGAATTGTTCAAGTCTGTAACCATGGGAATATACTTCTTTTCATGTTTCTTTAAATACGCTTTAAGTTCTACTGTAATCATGGGAATATAGTAACAGGAACATAAGCATATGGTAATTACAACTTAATTCTGCCAAGATTTATGCCTTTATTTGCACTTGTATAAAGTGAGAGTCAAATATCACTGAGATGAAAGGTTACTGCATTGATTACAGGATGTTTATTATTCACACAATTTTACTATTTCTGGTCAATACCAGAGAAAAATCTATATTAATAACTATACATACAAAAAAAGCAAAAATAAGCCATTTTTGAAATCATTCTCTTGATTTTCTTCCTGCCCATGAATTTCTTGAAATTTCAGTGGAAGCAGCAACCTCTGTATCACCCTTCCAAAATATGCACTTCTGATTTAAAATTGTAGGTTTAGAATTCATAGGCACTGGCTGCTCCTTTAACATAATGACAGAACAGACTAAATCTGGCACAGAGCACCATACAAGAAAACCAACATTACTAAAGAGTGCATGAAGGATATGGAAGCTTCCCCAGCGCACTAGTACTACAGGGTCACTTCATCCTAGAGATGTGTGGTAAAAATGCTTAAGTTTAAGCATTTCTTTCTTTACTGGCTTGCATTTCAACTCCCTTCTTTAAGGAATTTTCCACACACAAATATGAAAAAAAATCTGATCTGCTGTGGCCATGGGGATAACAAAAACAAATACAGCAACGAAGCAAGGCACCGTTGACAATTTACAATGGAATCAAAAGACTTCAAGATATATTTCTTTAACATAAATTTGGATCTATCTGAATATTACTAGTGAGAAAGCACCTGGATGAACTGGGTAGGCTATACTGTTTTACTCAGATATGATTCTGCTGGTCTCTGTCTACAACACTAGCCATTTTACTGTCTAGCTAACAACATAAATAACTGTTACAGGGGAGGGAAGAATTTCCCTTTCAGGCTCACAGCAACGCAAGTACGCCGGCTGGTTCCTCAGCCCTGCCCAGGAATGTCCCGCAGGGCCTCCCAGCCCAGAAGGCTTGCAAAGCACTTTATTCTGGAGGGCTTCTTGGAAACTAGAAAGGAGTTTTAAAAATATCTAACCAATCCTCCCTCTCTGCCTCCGGGTTTGCTGGCTTAGGCACACAGTAGCCAGAATTTACTACAATTACCAGAGACAACACAGACTTTTAGACAGGATGCTTGATTAAAGTATGAAATAATTCAACTTGAATGAGGAAGAGATCCCTGCATGATGCTCTGGAACAGTCTGATGACAATTATTCTGAGTTATTTATATGAAACTGTAAACAAACAGAAAAAACATTCCATATTACAAGCCACTGATTAAAGGCCT
Organism: Anser brachyrhynchus; assembly: GCF_964034855.1. Lineage (NCBI taxonomy): Eukaryota > Metazoa > Chordata > Aves > Anseriformes > Anatidae > Anser > Anser brachyrhynchus. Next base: position 22,116,077 of record NC_137698.1, read on the forward strand.
TAAGGAAACAGAGCAGGAAGGGCAGCTGAAGAAAAATACTGCAGTGAATTTTAAGAACTACAGAGTACAAGGCTTCAGTAACAACTTTATATTTTATCTCCTGAAACATGCATCATAAGGACTTGAGAAATATTATCTTTGACTTACCCAGGTAAATATGCTAAAAATGATGCATAGCTAGAGACACTTAAGATATCAAAGGACTATCAAATTGAAGCTTAAGGGGGACCAATTATTGTTTTTATTGGTGGATACCTTTTTTTTTTTTCCTGAGCATTATTTTATATTCTAACGTCAAGAAGATTAAAATGTTCAAGTGCTATCTTCTGCTTTTTCAGTGCCAGTAAAAATTATTAATAAGTTAACTAATGGAAAAAACAGATCTTTGGACAGTTGCAGCATGTTTACAGTCACAACCAACCTTTTTACTAATATACTGCTGCTTTAAGAAGCTGTCTTTCAATTTTTCCGTTTTTATCACCCCCATCTAGAGTGCCTGCTGGCAAACCAGCAGCATGTCAGAAATGGGTGAAGAACATGAAGATATACAAGTGTGAATTTCATGAAGTCTGTTGCTCCCACTATGCTGTATACATTTGGCCAGTGAAACAATGTCAGTACTTAGCTCCAAAACCCCATGTTGTGCATCTCATCCCAGTAGCAATTACAGCAAGAGTCCAGCTGTAAAAACCCGATGGAGTTGCTGTGCAGATCCAGAGAATCAAAAGCACAATTCATTAGAAGTGCTTCACTTGCTTTCCAAAGCATTTTCAGTACAGGCATACGACACAGGGAGAGAGGTACAAGGTCACCCCTGTTCTCGCCTTTTCCCCACTCAATGGAGGGCAAACTACCACCAGGTAACCCAGAAACTCCAGATTACCCCAGACACCATTTTACAGCATTCCTCAATGCAGTGCATGACACCACGGAGTAGAAAGAAGGGTGCGCACGACCAAAAATCCTTGTGTTTTTTGGAAGTAAGAATGAACAAAACATACACATCCTCTTACACTGATTAATTACTAGAAACAAAGCCAAGGGAAAGCTTTAGCCTTCTTTGAAGCTTTTTCAATGAACTACGAGAATCAAATGCCAGCAGCTGACACTTCTTCCTCAGTGATCACCGAGCCAGCCTTCTGTATATTCAGCTATCGTAACATATGTTTCTGAAGAAATAAATTCAGTTATAGGTTGTTTGCCTGAGTACTGCAGTGTTCAATTAAAACTTTAACAAATGCACGCAATATAGTATTTGAAAGAAAATTTCATGTGCATTCTCTGGGTTACGGCAGCGATGGGGTGAGTTTACTGCTAATTACTGTAAAACAGACTACGTATCAACGCAAAGATGCGTTAGACTGATGACAGAATTTACAGCAACTCTTCCTTTAATTTGCAATTACCCTGCACTTAAAGTATTTCTGAATGAAATTTTTTTTACTACAACAAATTGTCCCGTTACACACACACAACTGTTCTTTTTACTCAGTAGCATGCTGCTAACTGTTACAAGACTTATATGCTAGAGAAGAATAGCAATGAAGAGGCAAATTAATTCAGTTTTCTGTAACTGTAGTAGGGACACCAGTGTAAACATCCACTATTCCCATGGAGAGAATATTTTTAGTCCTTTGTACTAAATGATCAACAGCTTAACAGAAAGAAACATCCCTGCATTTTTTTTTTTCTGGCTCAGAGAACGTATCTCATACCTATGAATTCTAATGATTAAAATAATTCTACCAATTACTTTGCTACATTCCACTACGCATAGTCAAGTATGTAATGCAATAAACTATGCCTGAATGGTCTGTTTACCCCACAGCAAGTTACAAGGAAAACTCTTTCCCCTTAAAGGACTTGTCTCTTTGGAATGCACAAGCTGGCAAAAAGCCAGGGGAAGCTGGTGCTTAAGCAACCAAGACTGAGCAGTGCCTGTGTGCATTGCAATCTCAGCCAACCGCAGTAAATGTTATTGGAGTTTTTGTGCTGTAAAATTGCTGCTTTCATGCCCACTGCATCTGACAATAGGAATCCTTGGCCTTGGATGAGAGAGGAAGGCTGATGTGCCTTCTAGTCAGATCTCTGCATCCTTAAAAAGTAGGGTTACTACTCCTGTGTACTCCTAATGGGTTAGTGACAAAGAAATTCATGTCAATGCTACATCCAGACGCAGAAAGATATTAAATGGAGAAGCCTTTTCTGGATGAAGCATAAGAGCAGAGAAACTATGCTTTATGCATAGCGCTGAAGCTTTTAAAATAATTGATAACACTTAAAAAAAAATAAAGGATATTCAAGGCGTTAACGTGTTTAGCCTTACACTTTTCAAAGCACCACTGAGATTAGCTCTGTTAAGATTTCACAATCACCCAATGCACATCTATTTATTTGTTGTTGCTTACTGACTCAAGTGTAAAATCCTCGGTATTTCTCCTGTGAAAGACTGCGTCAAGCATCTGCCAATAGAATTTGTGAGTCCTGTTTACTTCCAGTGAGCAGCATGTTCAAAGTGCTCAAACATCATCCTCCAACTTACAGCCAGACAGAACTGAATGCACATGGAAGCCAAAAGCCAACAAGGAAACAAATCACATTTCTTATTTTGGTCAAATGCTTTTTTATTTTTTTTCCCTTACAGCGACCATTTCAACACTATAGAATACAACGAGTGCTGTAGTTGTATCACAACGACTTGCTTCATGTAATAGTTAACATTCAGCAGCAACTTAAATTTACTCCAAAAGCAACCTGGCTTTCCTCAGAAACACGGAATCGTGTATCAGCATTCAGCAGAACTAAGGAATAAATTAGGTACTTTATCTGTTTGCACAGCTCCTTTTCTTCAGTGGTAGCAAAGGACTCAGTTGCAGTTGAAGGAAGAAAGTTTTCGGCAATCAGTGGGACTGGATAGTACGTGGTGTCCTTACTAAATGTCTAAGTTTTATACCAACTCAGTAGACATGCAGTGCTCTCCAGAGCACCAGCTCCTCACAATAACCAGGGTTACATGAACTAATTTTAATTCAACTAAAACAAAAAATTAAATGACTGACTGCACTTCTACATCTGGGAAAAAAAAAAAAATAATAAAAAAATAAAAAAATACCGCCACCACCCCAATTACAAGCACCTCAAAGTCTAAGACACCAGAAGACAAAACCAAACAAACTGCCAACAACAACAACAACAAACACCACCAAAGAAATTATTAAAACTTCACAACTTTCAACTCATTGTAGGTTTCAGGGGAAACTACTGAATTCTCACAGCTATCCGGGCTCACTGAGCATTAGAGCTGCCAGGAAGTGTTGTTTGTACAACTGTAAGTTCAGGCTGTCGCCACTCAATGGCGAACAAATGGAAGCATGTGTAAGATCTGCAGTGCTCTCTTCCCAAATGACATGTTTAAAAAAAGGTTTTGTAGTACAGTACAGAGTTAAAATATTAGACCTTTCCCTGAAATAATATCATGAAAAATAATGAATAAAAGAGTTTGATGCAGTGATGCGAGTCGCTTGCATCTGATCCCGACCTCCCACAAGCGATTTGCTGTGCACTTTCACGCCTTCTGTACCCCTGGGTTCCCACGGAGGTTGGAAGTCAGCCTAAGCAGCAGCTGGGCGAAGTCCTCAGCTTTGTAATTTATAAAAATAAACTTCCTATGTGACTGTTTCCTTCTCCTTTTAGCTTCTGTATCATAAATTAACTTCTTCTACAAATTTGTTAGAGCCTACTTTTCCCTGCAAGAACAATCCATCCTCGCTCCCGCCTGTGACTTCAGGTTCTCCCATTAACAAACTGCAAGGGAATTTAAATGCAAGCTCCTTGTCTTGCAATTAGGAATGCCTGTTCTGTAATCAAGAGAGTCAAAGGAAATGATCTGTGTGCAAGCGTTGACAAGGAGGGGAGGAATGCATTTTTGACTCCCTGGTTCATATATACTCCCAGATACAAGTTTGCTCAGTTTAAGCTATCTGACATTTGGATGCGGCTTTTTTTCCTTCGAGAAAATTATATTCTGTATTTGTATTTCACTGTATTTCAGAATGAATTTCTCTCCACAGATTTTCTTGTGTGATTTTTTATAATACGATTTTGACGGGGAAGGGAGGAGGGGAGGAGATGTCTCTGCATCGGATCATATCCGCAATACGATGCACAGTTGGCAGGTTGTCCCATCTGGCATGCATTCGAGTATAAGACGGATAATTTGTCACTCTGAATCCTTTGATTTGTGAAGAGGCCAAAATCATCTTTGGAAAGATATTTTGCAGCTAATGATACAGGAGGTGTGGGGGAGACTGTTCTTTGAAGGCTACAAAGGCCACAATCTGAGGAGAAATAATTGGTCTTGGCTCTTCTATTAAGTAACAGAGATCGAAAACTACAAAAATCTTTAAGAGAAAAACATGACTTACAACAATCAGATATGAGAACTAATTGCCCACCACTTTGCAAAATTTGATTTTGGAGGGGTGAGGGTGAGATTGGGTAACTTTAATTTGCTCTTGGCAAACAGACTGAATGCTTAACTAAACTGAACAAATGTACGTTTTTGTACATTAAGAGAACAATGTTGACAGAAGTTTGGCTTAAATACCAAAGAAAAAGGATAAAAAGATGGATTCGTGAAATTGAAATCAAATATCAAAAAAGGGATCAAAAATAAATTGGCTAGCAGTCATGACATTTTTTTAGTTTTCTAAAGCAGCTATATTTGCCCCAAGCATGTGGAACAGATAAATTTGTCGATCTGTACCTAAAGGATATTGGCCTCCCTGCACTGCCTGATTTTTGAATGTAAGAGATAAAATGCTTCTGTACCTACTGAGGAAGCAGTGCAAGCACTGCTACATAGTGGTTGAAATATAAGTCTCTGGCCTCAGAAAAAAAGTCTCTGTGTATTTTTACAGAATGAACTTATTCCGTATTTACAGAAAGCATGTCAAATACCTCTATTCAACATTACGAGCATTTTGAGTCTATGGGTATCAAATGCGCTTGCTTACGAAATATTCACGAGTATGTGTGTGCCCAGAAGAGACTGTCAGTTTTCACTGAGAATAGGGAACCTTATTTTGTCATTCTGCAGGACATAAAATGGTTCAGCAAGCGGGAAGGGCTGTTTTGTAACACAGGACAAGTTGCAGTTTTCTGTCAAATGCAAACAGACAATGCACTGCAATGTGTACACTGCTAATGAACAGCCTTACCACAGCTCAGTATGATAACCTCTGTTATAAACTACAAAGTCACGTATACCTGATTTGAAAACTACTCACAGATATTACTAGAAAAACTCCAGGAGGTTATCTCAGTCTGCCTTTTCCAGGGCGAATGGAGGCTCAGTTTCCACAGCACGATTCTGACCTTTTTATGTATTTTAATTTGATGTTACAGGTGACAGAGCTTCTGTCATTTCCCTTGGGAAAGCCTCAGATAACTTAATCCAGTTCACTGTTAGACAGTTTTTCTTGATACTCTGCCTAATCTTTCCTTTCCTTATTTTAATTCTATTGCTTTAATTGCATCTCCATGTGGTACACAAAATGCTCCCATCTTGAGATACCGCTTCCCCTTTGTCAGGGCTTAATTACACCTTAGGCTATGTACTGACTACAAGTTTTGTTCTCTTACCTATTTCCATAGATAAATATCTCTACCCGCTTAACTGTTTTCATTCGGATGTATCTGAACAGCAGACTAACCAAAAATAATACTAGAAGCAGTAATTAGAGAATTTGACAGTAATTTTGAAAAAGCAAGAGGCTCAAAATCGTACCTTATACTCCCTCGATGCAATGTCTACAACTCCTTCTTTTCTGACGCATTTGTATGCCCAGCTCAAACTGTATTTGTTAGCTCACACGGCAAATTTATATCTGATTTGATGTTCGGTATCACTAAAATTCTCCAGCACCATTTTTTCCTCAATTTTCTTCTTGAACATTCTGTATCTCAGACCAGTTTAGATTTTTCAATTCTAATATCACTTTATTAGTTTCTGGCCATACAGTTAATGATCTTTCCTTGTCCTTTTCTATTAACTTCTTGTCCCCAGTTGGCACTCAGAACTCTCACTATTTAGTATCTTTGGGAAATTTTATTAGTGCCATTTTTACTCTTTCATCCATATAATTAATGATGATGTTAAATAAAATCAAGATTATAGCATATCCCCATGATGTTCTTTAACACAACTTCTAGTTTGATCTATTATTCTTAATTTATTATCATAGACTACTTCAAACCAAATGAGTCTGAATTCATTTTTCAAGCAAAATGTCTTTGGACCAGTGTCAGACCTGAAGACAAATTTTATGCACTGACACAACAATGACAAAATTTATCATGAATTATGAGATAAGAGATTGAAAAAAAAAATAATTCAATGAACAATGCTTAAGACGACAATGAAAATAAGGTGCTTGGACACCTATGGAGTTTGCAGGGAGTTAGAAAGACTGCCAGTTCTTAGAATGATGGACAAAAAGAAGCAAATTTATGTTTCACCAAAAAAGCCCAAACAGCTTTTAAGTGTTCGATCTTACCCCATCGTGTGCATGTTTCCTTCTCCCCCAGCAGTATTTTCCTCTCCTTTTGTTCCCCAATAGTCAGAACTAAATTGCTCTTTATTGTATGGCTGGTGACAGCCATAGTTCTAGTTCTAGTTCATAGTTCACAGTTCTAGTTCAGTATCGCATGTGGTTTCCCTTGTGGAAGAACTACAGCAAGGAAGGAAAGAACGAGAGCTGGGAAGTATTCTGAAGGCACTAGAACAGGACTGCCAGGAAGTCTGTGGACCCAAGGACCATGAGATCCTTCTAAGATGTTGGCTATGACTGACTAAACTTGCTGTGGGTCTTTTCACTGTTCAACTTCTCACAAGCCAGTGGAGGTACTGAGAGGGAAATCATAGTCCCCTGCTTCTGAGGCAAAACAGGAGGTCTTCCTACCCTCACAGGAGGGACTGCAAGAGCTACAAGTGAGGAAAAGATTCCTTAAGGCCACTTGCCTCTACCACTAACTTTTAACACAGATCCCTGTGTGTACTTCCATTCACCCTTCAATTTTATTTGTTTCTCATGGGAAGGAAAACACAGAAGTGGGAAGAAGAGGAAATGGCAGATTGCTTAGTTATAGTGGTATATATTAACTGTGATATCTTGGCAGAAAAATAGAACATGACAGCTGAAGGGAAAATCTGAGGTGTAACCAACAAAACTAAAAAAAAATCCATACCTATGCTTTGTACATGCCTTGCATCCCTTCATTACTGCTGTCAGGCTGGAGCTTTTGGCCTGTATTCGCTCAGCTGCTTGTAGGAAAGCCAAATGTTATGACTTTGGATTTTTGCAATTGTACTATGAGAAAATGGTAATAATTTCTGTATGATAGATACTTTTGTACCGAATTCTAATGAGTCACCATGAACAAAAGCCCTCGGACTATGACTACATGAGAATTATGCCATAGAATATTTGGTATCTGTAGAGTTACAGTGTCGTACAGTGAGACCTCTGAATACGAATATTTCTTTTATATTGTCATTCTCCCACTCTCAGCTGTTTTAGATTATTTTTCTCTTTACTAAACTAAAACTCAAAAGTTGTGCTCTAGATTTCCAAACTTCCTCTCTTTGCAGGAAAGGTTAGCTGTTTGAACTGAAAAGCCCATCAATCTGCAACTCCCATGTGGCTGGAGCAAAGTCTTGTTTGTTTTGCATCACCTGGCAGATCCTTGATCAAGGACAACTGAAAAAGTGTTTTGTATTAAATTGGAATTTATTTCAAATCTTCCCATCAGCTTAACTATCACTACAAACTGTTATGAGAACCTTGAACAACTTAAATGTTCGAATACACTGTACAAATGCTGCTGTCAAATACATCTTTCCCTATTTTGCATTTGATGGTTCTGCCATAATGTTTCCTATTTAGGGGTAAAAATCCCCAGATCTGAATTTCATTCAGACTCTTCATCTCCACTGTCAGAAGTGAGCATTAGCATTTAACTGTATCTTTTCTTCGTAGCGTCTACTTAACCAAAGAACTTAGTACTGCATTTTCCTTTATAATATATGTCTGTGTTGAAAGATAAGCTACTACTAATTTCAATAAATTCTCCTCCAAATTCTGACTAATCTATCATTTTTGGTGTAAAGAGATTAAGAAGCTTATCAAGATACTTAAATACAGACTTTACATGACTTCTATTATTTATAAGCAGACTATTACACAAAGAAAGCTTCTCCACACCTCAGTCATGTTCAAGAATCCTTTCCTCCCAGCTCCTAGTTCTTTCTCCCTCTCACTTAAACTGTTCCCTTTTCTCTGCAGACCTATTCAGACGCCCCTGTTTCTTATAAATCAGTTCACTATTCATTCTAAGAACAATTTGAAATTTTCAGAAGTTCTTAAAAATGCTTTTATAAAACTAGTAAATTGTTCTGAAATCAGTAGACAAATGGGCTGACTGATGGAACAGAGTCAGTGGAGTCAGACCAAGCTGCTCTGTGGAGAAAAGAAAAAATAAAATGTAGAGTAAATTGCAGGTGCTACGCAGAGGAACACTGTTATGACTGATGGTCCTGCTATTTATCTTCTCCTGAATTTTACTCCTATTAACAAACCACTTTAACAGAAATGAAATGTCGCCTAGCAAACTGCACACAACAATCCTCCCGTGATAAAATTTTTTAAAGCTACTGGCAATACCTCAGACTTCTTTTTAGCAGTACCAAAGACTTTTTCTCCTCATGTGGTGAGTATCCAACAACTGAAATTAGTAATTCCTCACTTCTCTTGCAGCTAATTCCTCCAATGAAAGCTAATTTCTGCTGGTCAACAAAAGAAACTAATCAAACCCAAATGCTTAAATTAATATAACTCTAACTATATAATCAGATCCTTTAAATTTTGAGTGGGTTGCTACATTCACCAAATAGACGAAAAGAAAACAAACAAATGTTTGCATAGACCAAAGAAAAGGAAATCTCACTTGCTATTAACAAATAGTCAATATAACTGAGAACAGTTCAGTAATATTATTATTTTCCATTGTTACCTTTTCCAACCTAAAAGCTTCAAAAGTGATTCCTCTTTCCCCCAGCTAATATAAATATTGGACAAAAACATTGAGAATATAGCACTCGAGTTATTTTTTACACATCAAAATGAAATAGCACGGAAAGCTGCTTTTGCATCTAGATGCATTAAAAGAAGAGCAGTGAAAAAATAACGTCCTTCTGTGAAAGGGAAGTGGTACTCCTGCTGTATTACTTAGCATTTTAGCTCCCATGAAGAAAGGCTAAGAGAGCTGGGGATGTTCAGCCTGAAGAAGAGAAGGCTCTGGGGAGATCTCGTTGGGGCCTTTCAGTACTTAAAGAGGGCTTATAAAAAAGACGGAGAGCGACTTTTTACACGTGCAGATAGTGAAAGGACAAGGTGGAATGGTGTTAAACTAAAAGAGGGTAGATTTAGATTAGAGGTTAGGAGGAAATTCTTCACTCTGGGGGTGGTGAGGCACTGGCACGGGTTGCTCAGAGGAGCTGTGGATGCTCCATCCCTGGAGGTGTTCAAGGCCAGGTTGGATGGGGCTTTGAGCAACCTGATCTAGTGGGTGTCAACCCTGCCCATGGCAGGGGGGTTGGAAGTATATTATCTTTAAGGTCCCTTCCAACCCAAACCATTCTATGATTCTATGATAAAAAGAAAATACAACCCAAATAAGACTGTACCAATGGTCACGATATAACAACCTTTACTTTCTAGAGTAGATCTGGAGAGATCTACCTACAGGTAAAAAGGCTAGACAACTATACATATCATTAAGTAGAAGACAGTTATAGCTATCTTAGAAATTATTAGCTTTAATAATTAAATTCTACTGCTGCCTGTTTTTACAGAAGCATATATTTTTCCCTTCTGATAGGCTAGCAGTTTAAGAGATAAGAAAACAACCCTACGCAAAGCAAGTAGATCTTCCAAGTAATATTCATATACATGATGGATGCAAGCATCCTGTTTCTCAGGTAATGCAATCCTTCATCCTGCAGCTGACTGCTACCAAAACACCTATGGTTTTCTCCCCTTCCAGAAGAAAAAAGAGAAACCCCGCTTAAATTTTGGCCATCACTAATATAGTACCTGTGGTTAGCAAGTTGGAGCACTTCTAAAAAACAAGTCTGATCTTGTGGGGAGAGAGAAAGATCATTAACTGTATTATATGACTGCCAGCACTACTAGATTATGAGTGTATATATATATCACTGATTTAATTGACAGCATGAAGAAGAAACTGCAAGCATTTCCATTGGACACACACACTGAAGGGGCGAATTCCAGATACCTGCAGACAGAGGAGATGGGGAAGCATAGCAGGGAGAGGGGAGGGGAAAAATGAACATGTACCCACTGATGAGTTACCTTTCTGCTTAGACACAGTCTCACCAAGGACAACTCTCTTAACACACACCACGGTGTTCTGCTTGCTATCAAAAAAAAAAACCCCTTATTTTGTCCTGCTGAAAGCCCAAGATTTGACTTGCTGTGGGATCAGCTGAACTTGTTTTCAACTTGCCTGGGGCGTAAAGGATTATGGAACATTCCTCAAGGTTGATAGATTCAGACTGGCAAGCAATTCTTGAAAATTTACAAAGCAACAAAGTGCCAAAACCTAGAGGAATAACGAACACTTACTACTTGTTCCTAAGGCTTTCTAAGAGGCTAGGAGGTGTAAGGAGTTCATGCCAAATACTCAAAATTTTTAGCAGCTTTCTCTTGCTACTGCATATTTCATTTGTAAAGGAAGGGCTGGTATATAAGAGAGCAATCTAAATGTATTGACTTATTGAACTAAACCAGTCTACCTTTTGGATAATGCATACATCGTCTAACAAATTTCATATTCATTGACACAAAAGAAATGAGACATCTGCATAACATACCCTGCATTATGTATTACCATGCTTTTGAGGGCTCCTCACAGATTAAATATTGAACAAGTCGAATGTGCAAAAATAAATTTGTTATTTTTAAAGAACTTAATTTAAGCATCTAACATAGCAACCTTAATTCATCCTTGAGAGCATGATGTTTTTTCTGGAAAAAAAACAATAAACAACACACACACACAAAACTTGTCAGATTCATGTGTGCAACTGCTCTTAGCAGGTTAGTTTAGAAACAACAATAAAGTTGCACTCAAAGGTAGGTAGACAACACTGTGTTTTTGGTCTGCAACATAATTCTGTCCAACAAACTGACATGCACTCCGTAGGTAAAATACTTCTGCAAACCCCCTCTAGCGGCTCATCTGTAGGACAGTTTGTTGCAATCAAAATACAGAAATTCTAAAAAAAAAAAAAAACAAACTCTTTTTCTAGTCTTGTTCTAAGCCTTGCTGATCTAGTGGGGAAGCACCATGCATCTACAAATTAGTCTTCCAGTCTGCTAACACCAGTATATTCAAACATACAACAGAAATGGAACCACATGGCTATTATTTTTTATGTTAAAAAGGTAAAGATTTGCTTTCCTACGGCCAGACGTATACGCAGGCACTCACATTTCACATACATGTTACTCTCATTGGTTACTCATACCAACTGGGAACATGAGAACTCTGGAAACACACATTTTCGGAGCCACTCTTCCATTCTCTCACCACACAGTTCTCTTTTTCTTTCCTTAACATACACTACTCTATCCAGTAATGCACAAATCCTCTTCTCTTGCTCACAGAGAAACTAAAGGAACTACTGGAACCTTTTGAACTTGATGAGGTAGTAAAAGATCCTTTTTACATTATTCTGAAGCTAAACATCATGACAGTTTAACGAACTTTATCCTATCCTTTAGAAAGTTAAGTAAAGGCTAGTCAGTTACAACAAATTGCGTTACATAAGACATCATCAATGGTATTGCTTCATATAAGTATAGCATTTTAAAGTAACTTGAATGAGCTTCTAAACATTGTAAGATACTTTCTACTCTTGCTTATCCTACAGTATTTTTACAGTAGAGACATCATTTGCAAAATTTCATGTAAAATCAGTTTAAAATACAAAATCATTTATATATCTTAATTTTTATTAGGCAATTTTCTAGGAGGATGGAAAATAAAAGGGTATTCAAACTATGGACAAAGTGTCCTCTTCTTACCATGACCTGGGACAGACACTGAAACAGTACCGGTCTGTACTAGATATGAGCTGGCAGTATAGTCCTCATCTGTATCAGAGTCCTGAACTGGCTGGCTGGCATTATTACTTAATAACCACCTCTGGTTGTCATGGAGATTGGGTGATGGAGGAGGGGAGTGTAAATGTTCAGTAACTGATGGACTAGATGAGGAGGATGGCATGGGAGGACCTATGAAAAAAATAAAAAAATAATTTAAAATATGGGTCAAGATATCACATGAACAACAAATCAATTCTTTTTGCATCACTGAAAGGCAAATTGTCTACTTCAAACAATAAAAAGCAATGGAAAAAGAAAATATGACAATAGCAGGTAATAAACCGGTTTAAGTGTTTTACAACACGTAACGCAACGCTACGACTTGCTATTTCAATGCACAGTGTCTATTGCTATCGAAATTCCAGTGTCTCTGCAAAACAGAATGACAGAAGAGTAGGTGCCAACTGAAATAAAATATTTGCTGTAGAACCAGTTGGAAAATATAGTATTTCCTATTTTTAAAGCATTTATTTTCTTAGGCCACTGTCATAACTGAAGTGATTGTTTTGTCTAGAGGATATGAATATTTACATAATGCAAACATCCATGCATTACACTGCCTCCATTCTGCTCTCTCCTGCTGGGTGGATCGGCAGAACAAAAGTACTCAAATATATGGCCAAACACATGGCTTCCTCTTTCTGAGGGACACCTCCTGTAATAAAAGCTACTTAGGGAAGAAAACAATACAAATAAGCAGACAAACAGGAACAGTTTTCCAAGCTCTCAGATACAGAGAAACTCAAAGGCCTAAATTTCTACCATATGAGTTATCCTGACAGGAATTTAAGTTTTTAACAGTATTTTTCAGATACAGATACTATTTAAAACCCATTAAAATGTTTCATCTGTCAAACTTGAGTCCATCTGCACAAGTTGTTTTAAAACATGCATATGCAATAACCGCATCCCATTTCCACATCTTGAAAGTATCATAAAGACATCATGGAAGAAGACAAGTTTAAATAAAGCTTTAGGATATCATAACAACACATTTAGTCCTTCAATAAAACAATAATAAAACCCACAAAGTAGTAGAGAAAGAGTTACCTAATTTACCCTGCCAAGTACAGTCAGCACAGAGATTACTCAGGATGTCCGCGGCCCTAACGTGTGTGGGCCTGGCGTCCTGAAGAGCCGTCTCCCCTCGGGAGGATCCTACTCCCAGTAGGCAGAGGCCTATGCCAAGCATGTGCTGCAGTGCTTGCTGCTCCTTCTTAATGATTTTTTTTTTTTTAAATATTATTTTTCAGAATTCCAGGAAATGTTTTCCCGAGAAAATTAGGGCATTTACAAACAACTACTTCAAAGCAGGGCATCTGTCTCAAACATGTCCTCTTCTTAGGGGACGTGTCAGTCAGTGTGGATCACTAGGATCCTTTGTAAACTGACTGTATGTAACTTTGCTTGGGGATTGTGGGGACAGAGACTGAACTGCACTGAAATAACTGGAATTTCACTCTTCAAAAAGTAGCACCCATATTTGTTCTGACATTGACCAGGTATTTGTTCTGCTCTCTGACATCTCTTTCAGTTGCTACAGTCAAGTGACATTTCCTTTTATTAGTTGTAAGAGTCAAGTTGACTGAGGCTAATGTAGCCAAGGTATTAGAGAATTTTCAGAACTTCTTATGACACCTGGGTTAGTATTTAATGTCTGTAACACAAAGAAAAGATCCTGAAGAGCTTTGCAACAGTCACGACCAATGCAGGGCTGCCAGAATCACCCCATGAGGCAGAAGGGACTATCCTAGTAAGGACCGGTTGTTCTGTGAATCTGTTGCTCGTGTACTACCCTATTTCCTAGAAGACATGTCAAGCTTGTGCCACTGACCAAAGAGCACATCCTGACCACTGAACAAGGACACCTGCTGCAAAGTTCCGAGACTATGACCCACAATAGATCAGTGTGACCTAAGTAATGTGTCATGTGAATTACGAACAATTGCAGAAGGCTTGCACAATAGTGCTTGAAGTATCTCAGCTTATCTGGTACAGACCCTTGCTGTCTGCTCCTCAGGTCTTCTCTTAAGGTACAAGGAAACTATTCCAGCTCCATGCTGAGGAGAGCACACAAACTGCACACTGTAATGACCAAGTGCTGATGCTGTAAAATTCTGCTTTCCTTCTCACAGCAGCGATGCACACAGGGAACCTGGACAGACCCCTGTATTTTTGGAGTCCCCATGATCATCGGTACCAGCATCACTGTTTAACTCCATGTAAGCCTCCATGCTTTTTCAATGGAGACAGCTAAGCAGCTTTGAAGCTGACTGAGTAGTAATAGCAACTAGGACAAGTATTTGGAGTCAGCAGGCTAAGAAATTTGGCAATCTCAGTATGATTCCTGTCCTGGGAAAAGTGTGGCAAGGAAAAAATTCCCAGTGAGGGAACTGAGTAGCCTCCATTTCCAACTTTTCTTTTCAAAGCTGCACTGGGGCACAGTGCAAGCTGTGGTGGCTGTGGTGACTTTTCTCAGCTTTAGGGACGACAGCCAGCACAGAGTCCCTTCAGTGCCAGTGCAATGCAGTTTTAGCCAAGGGCAATATCATTTGGATAACTTTTGCATACGTCGTCAATGCCAAGACAGTGTTAACATGCATGTACAAACTTTGCACTGCCTCCTTTCTGACTTTTTGTTTTATTTTAATGGACCTTCAAGCCACCTCACTGTCACAGTTTGGTAAATAGCTTACTTGACTATGTTCACTTGGAAGCACAGCACTATACCCGATGCACAGGACAAACAGATACAACTATTAACAAAAATTTAATTTTCTGTGCTCCTGGTAAATTAGTATAATAAAGGGACCAATATTAAAATAGAGTTGACTTTTTAACCCCCATTGTGCTTTAGAAGCAGAAAATACTGCCAACAGTATTTAAAACCAGATTTAACTGTACATGGAGTAAGACTGCTGGACTACTTTAGAATAGAGTATTACACTGCCTGTAGGTAGGGAATTGTACCAGAAAATGAAGTAGCTTTATTACATAATGTTAAAAAAATAAAAATTAACCTGCACAGATACCATTCATAACTAAGAATCTAAATTTAAATTAAGAGGAAAAAAGAGTGTTATTTCATCATCTAATCATTTGTTTTTACAATACTCAGTAGTACAGTTATACTGGAGAGGTGCAGCACCTCTCAAAGTTAAATTTAAGTTTAATATAATAAATAATGCTGACACCAGTAACTTCAATTAACTTCCCTCCATCTCCCTTGTACCCTGCTAAAATCACGCTAATTATTATTTAGTTTTCCTTGCTTCCACATTCAGCATAGCCCATGACATAATATCTTAGAGCTCTCTAACACACATTAGGTCCTAACCAGTGTGGTTCCCTGGAAATAAATCAGTGAGAGCCTAGCCAAAAACTGTTTGCTTAATTCTTTCATGTCATTTACCTCTTCTCAAACTTGCATTGAACAGCAATATATGTACTATTACCAATTGTAAAACTCAAGTTTGGTTCTGGAAGGAAAGCGAACACTTACCGTTAATCAAGTAACGCCTGTGTGAAACCCAAGGTTTATGGCTGGGGAAATAGCAAGGATGGGGGAATGACATTTTACAGTGTGCAGCTTGGGAATTTGGAAGTAGAGAGAGCATGCTTTTTCAAGTTCAAGATAAAGCACTACCAGATTTTCTTGGTACACCTTGATTTTTTTATATTGCTTGCTTCAGTAACCTGAATTTCTTCTTGACAGTGTATTGAATGCTTTCTTTATTCTGTACCCAAACTGATTTAGATAGTCACTGTATCTAATTTGTCATGTAATTCATTTAATAATTAACATTTTTTTTTCACAAGTATCAATTAGCACCATGATTTATTTATTCACATTTGGAACAAATCTTCTTTACTTGCTTTGGACTCCTCTGACCAGAGAGGAGTGTTTCAGATGTACATTATCTGAGGCAAATCAGCGTATTTGTAATACCTATAGAGCTTAAGCACAACACTGTTTTCAATATGTTTCTCCTCTCTTTCTCAATTTACACTCATTAAATTTCACACACAACATAGCCTTGACTACACAAACCTTCATCATGCAAAATATCCTGTTGCCTGAACATGTGTCATGTCCAAGGTCCCTTAATTATTTTGTAAATTCCCTCATTTATCCAGATTTACTAACTGCCTCTGTGCTATGTGGCTAGTTGACACTGCAGTGTGCTGGTGAGCATCCATCCAGAAAGAGCATTCCTTGGGTGCTCCGGATTACAGAGTTTCTCAGCTCAGAAAAAAATGGTGTCAGTTGCAGGGTAGAAGCGTGGGGTTACTAGCAAACCTCCTGCTACTACACTCAGTGGCAACAGATCTTTGCTACTGGAAAAAATGAGGTGGATATGCCTGTTACCCTTCCAGGAAATTATGCAACTTTGGTGACTTGATTTTTATAAATAAACCTGATTGGAGCAGGCAGGTCTTTCTTGTCACAAAGTTACACGGTCTGCAGAGAAAATGAAGCCAGTGATAACATGAGCCAATTCTTCACAAGAACCCTAGGCCAACCAGCTGGGACGCATATTTCTGTACAATTTCATCCAGCACTGGCAGATTTCTGCAAAACCTTAATGCGAGTTCCTGTTTGATTCCAAGTGAAAAGACAGATAGCTATCTATACTGCCATTTATAGAAAAAGCTACATGTGAAGAAAAAATACTTAACACACTAGAAGAAGAGGGATCATAGATGATGTGCATATTCCTCTCCATTTTTTTTTTAAACATGTCATGACAGGCATTGAAAAATATTTGGTAACATCTCTCGTTGAAGTCTTAATAAACACCTTTATAAATCACAAAAATCATTATGCATGACAAAGAACAGTTATATTGATTATCACCTGTTTTCCACAGAGCTTGAAGACACATGATGATACAAACAACATTTCATTCTAAAGAAAAACAAAAATACAAATATTGATTTTTCCCCTTCTCCTGCTTCTTTTGTGTACATCTAAGCAAGAATTTCAGTTGTTCTGCTCTTTCATTTCTTACCCTTACTTTAAAAAGCCAATTTTCTTCTTTCTACTGTGATTTCAATCTAAGATATTAAGATATTTTTGACAAAAAAGAAAAAAAAATGTACTGGGCTTCGAAGTACTTAAATCTCATCTTATAGGTTTATTTATTTATGAGGATAAACACACTTTAACTTGTTGGTGTTTTCATAATTGAAAACACATTACTTTCAATTACCTTTATGTATTTCCAAAAAAACTATCACGTGAAAATGCAAGGAGGATCTGCAGAAAACAGGCAAACTCCAGCAGGAACAGACTCAATATAGCAACATGTGAGGATGTGAATAGATTTGTGAAGGAAATAATGCGAGTCTTAAAAGAAAGTAAAACCCAAAGAGAACTTGTTGTAAGAAGAATGTTAACAAAGAAATATACCTTAGATTAAATACATATGTATGAGGCAGTTTTATTTTTTTTTTAAATTGTACTGTTCTGGGCCCTACACCTGAGAAGTGACTGCAGTATAGGAAAAGCCTGAGATCAGCACTGATCTTTTCAAAGATGCTATAAAACAAGAGTTGGAAGCAGAGGCGATGTTGCATATGGAAATGCTGAAAGTGACAAGTAGGATAATTCAGTCCAAAAAAAAAAAAAAAAAGGCAAATAAACGATGGGTATGACTGCCATCAACTGCTCAGTAATAATGGAAGGCATAATAAAAACAGGCATTAATTGTACCAGACGCTAATACCAGAGTCTAACTCTCATCTTCAAAAATCCAGCTGAGGGCCAATTTTAGAAACAAGCTCAGGAGGATAAAGCGTGATTTTATATATGGAGTAAATTAAGGCTCCGAAGTCTAAGGCTGGCTCTGACAATTGCTCTGCCTAGCACTGTTGGGACAAGAGCCTGGAACTGACAGTGGCTACTGCAGAGCGCAGGAGCAGGAGGATGCGCTGGGCAGAGCTGTGCCTTCAGCTCCCGAGCCTCCAGGACACTTCCACATGGTTGCAATCCATAGCCCACACTCTATCCTTAAAAAAAAAAAAAAAAAAAAAAAAGGAAAACAAAAAAAAGCCAACATTAACAGCATTTATGCTTATTTATATTGTGTTATGGAAAACAAATCCAACAGTTACTCAGCTTTCATCTTTTATCTGTCACCTCATGCTAAAGCGGCACTTTGCTTCAACACCAATGGGTGTGTACATGAATTACACCCTGCATGCTCCCTAGATGTGTTTCAGAGAAAATAGTATTGGACGCTTTTGGAACATGGTATTTAGGAGAAACGTAGGATGCAACAGAAGCAGTAGTAATGATCTCCTGCTGCTGCAGGGTGGGCGGGCTGGAAGAGATGACCCAGAAAGTCTCTGCAGAGCCTTAAAATACATACACTTACTAAAACTTCCTAATATAGTCAAACTCTTAAAACAGACATTTATCTGGCAATATGGCACTAACAAGAAAAAAAAAACAACCACAACTTCTTTAAATTTAATTATAAATCTACACATTCTTAAAATCTTGTTTTAGTTCAGGAAGGTCTGCTTTGCTACATTAAATTCTTTAACACCAAATTTCTGTTCATGTTACTATACTCTTAAAAAAATCTGAAAAGAAAAAAAATACAAATACCTGGCATTATCAATTCACTTTGCATAAAATGTATTGCAAGTTACATACTTTAAAAAAGTAATTTCACTATACAAATTTGAAGGGCCATTATTTTAATCTCAATCAGCATGCATAAATCCTACACCTAACTCTTACATACAGCTCCTGATGGATGCTTAAGGCAATATAAGAACCAACAGATCTGTTTAGGCTGTTTAGTTATGGCAGAACAATGCATTTTTCGTTTCACACTCTTGGCAGCCCCTGTCACCAAGACTGAAGAAAAAATTCCTCTACCTGCATCTCTAAGCCAGAGGCAGAGAGGTTTATTTTGAAGTTAGTGGTAAAGAAAGCTTACTGATTTCAATGTCAGCTAGACAATGCTATTATATTACAGATTGCCAGGTGGGCTTTGCCTTCCCTTACTTAAATTAATGGGAATTTTGCTGGTGACCCCATGGAAACGAAGATTTCACACCATTTAAAATGTCATTATTATGTCACATAACACCCCCCCCCATATCACATACTGTGAGAAAATGGTATATGTATAACAGCTCACTAACAGCAGCTATATACGTATACTCATTCTGTACTTTGCTCCTCACAACAGGAGAAGACAGGATGCTTTTTTTATACAGTTAATGGAATCTTTTAAAACTGGAATCAGACAGTCAGTGGTTTGTGAAGGTCAGAAATAACGTGTCTTCTGGCTAAATTAATTAGAAACCAAAACACTTTCAAACAAGCAGAAGGACACTTACAGCCTTTCTGAATCAAGCTGAGATGAATCTTTGCAATCTGTTCTATGACTTCCCAGCGTGCAGAAAACTGTAACACACTCTTGTTAAATAGGCCACCTATACTGTCCCTAACAAGTTTACTGATCAATCCCAAAGTTTCAGTTTCCAATGTATCACATGCAGATTGACCAAAATACAAATAAAAAAAATGAAAAAAATCACCTGGTACATACAACCCTCATCAGCCAGATTTTGGATATTTTCATCTTTTTGTATAACACAGTAAGTTAGGAATAAGAGAGTTTTAATTGTAAACCTGTTTTTTATTATGGACTCCCTGTATGCTATCCAACCTGTATGACTTGGCATTGGAATTTATCTCTCTGCTGGATACTGCAGCCTTCTGCAGTCAACCTGCAGTGACAGTTATCTCTTAATTAAAACTCTACATGCAAATAGAACTAGTGAAAATTGTTGTGGCATAGCACACAAAGAACGATTATTTATAACCAACACAGTTCTTTTTATCTATGTATACCAGAGTCAACCATTATAGTTATTGTGATGATCTCCACAAGGAAATATAGATGGTCTTTCTAATCTATACACATGCACACATATATATGCCAAGATAAAAACAAACAAACAAACAAACAAACAACAACAACAAAAAAACACCATAAAACCTATGCACACAGTTTACCGTGGGTTTTCCATTTAATTGGTTTTGGTTTGGTTTTAGACAATGGATAATGACCCTTTTATCCCAGAACTGGGAAGTGTATTTCCCAAGTTTCAAATCTAAGTGCTAATGAACTGTCACTACATCTCAGCTACAAATCTTAAATAAAAATGTTATCTACCTTTTTCAGGCTTCCTTCAAAAAGTTATTATCTCTACATAAATGAGGCACATTGTTTTGACATGTATTTTAACTCACAAAATTGCGACCGCTTGTGTAGATTGTGGAAGCTGAAACTTTACAAGATTATAATATCCTTACATTGATTTGAAAACAAAAGTAATCCATTAGAATGCAAGAGAAATGCTGGCCTGAAATATTTTCATTTGTTTTTATTTTTTTTCCTCTTGGAACTATAGTATAATAATCACAAGTCTGTAATATACAGCTTGTAATTGTCTTCTGAAAAAAAGAGAAAGATATCTTAAGAAAGATGGTTATGTGTTAGAACTGGTGCTCATCTCCGAACCAAACGCATTGTGTTTTGAGGCATTTTGGTGGTTTTGGAAATTTTACAGCTGCTGCTCAGCAGATTGCTAAATGAAAAGGAGTGCCCTATTCTTGCAGAGGTCAGGCTGTGTGATCACAGCAGCTCCTTCTTCAATCCTGAGTTCAGGCAGTGCTCATCTTTGCTTTAAATGGGAGTTCTGTCCGTAAAGAAATTGCAGAATCTGAGCCTTAACTGACAGATTATTCTAACCAAAGTACGCCACTTTCTACCTTTTAATTTTTTTTAATTATTTTTTAACTGCATTATCTTACAACTAAGCAGCCAGGTACAGATTGAAGGTCCACGCAACAAGGTAAAAAGTTCATGAGCTGAACTAAAAATTCAATCATCTCTCACTTCCAGTACTTATTTTAGCAGCTATTCTACTCAACTCGACTGAACTTTCCACATTACTTGCTCCAATGTTAATTACAAGGGGTTATGCAACAAGTTGGAAGGGGAACAGACAGCTATTTCCAGGAGGATGAAACTTCTCATTCCACTCAGAAAACCAGTTGAAGTGACAAGTCTTGGTGTTTTTAGAAGATGGCTTTCCCCCCCACCCCTGGTGGGGGTTTTTGGACAGAAGCAAGCCGATGAAATGAACACCAGATTGCAAAATGTTTCGATTAACTCCTATCTCCACTTGTGAGGTAGAAGCTCTCTCACGAAAACGCCAACTCCCCATTTGGAGCATCTGCTGGGATTCAAGCTTCTCTGCCTGGCCCTGAGCTCCTCACCCAGCAGCACAGGGAGCCAGCAGGTCAGAGCTGACTGGACCCCACACATCTCCTGCTCCCTGTTTTTCCAAGCCACTACCACTAGCCACCGCCTCACGAGGCCTGGCAGCAGGCCTGCATGGCGCCGGCGCCGCGCCAAGGAGGCCTCCAAGGGCACGTGGCGCTCAGGGCCCTGACCGGGCTGCACTGCAGCCCCTTCCAAATACCCCTGAGGAATTTCAGATTAAGAAATAAATCAAAAGACAAAATCCCCACAGACACAAGCAAAAACCAGGAAAGCACCCCACCAACGTTCTCCCACCCTCCCCAATTTTCAGAAGTGCAACAGAGCATCGAAAATGGAGACGCTGGCATATGCTATAATTGGTGTAACGAAGCTAGCCACTCTCAGTCTCTGTATGTATTCACTCAGTGATGAGCCTGAAGTTTGCTAAATTTCTGCTCTCCATCCTGACCTTTGTAAAAGACTAATTTTTTTGGATGCTGATATTCTTTCAGGGGGCAATTCATAAAGAGTAATCACCTAAAAAAGTAACCTTTGTGAAGAAATGCTGCTTTATTCTTCCTATCCATGACATTTTATTATTAGAGCTGAGATGGATTGAGCCATGTCACATCTGGTTTATCATTCTTCCAGCATGACCCTGTGTTAGCTTATGTACCTTTTATTTTCAATATTCCCTTGGGCTAAAACGGGGGGTGGGGGGGGGTAAGCCTTTCTGGAATAGGACAGGAAATGCATCTTGAAGACTACAAGGGCACTTTGGGTTGTGTTTTTTTTCTTTTTTTTGAGGGAGTGGGTGAGCAGGTTGCTAAAGAGAAAATAAATCTTCTGAGAATGACTCACAAATCATTCAGCTTTTAGAGTCAGGTAATTTCCCATCCTCATTCCTCCCACCCTGCTAAGAACGAATCTGAAGAGGAATAAAACCAAATACTCATTAACTACTTTTTTTTTTTAATTTTACCGGACCTAGCTGTCAAAGCAATCATAGGAATGCCAGTTTTGCCTGCTTTTGCTGCCAGCGTGGCAGCTACCTTGCACTCTGTAACCTTATCTTTGAAGCAAAGCATCTAAAGAAGCTCTTAATGACATGGGACGACTATAATTCAGGCCACAGCAAAAGACTTGCTTTCTTAGACAGGAGCATGGCAACTTAAAGAGATTTTGACAGGAGCTAACAAACAGCAATAAACTTCTGGGAAATGCGTTCCATAAAGCTCACTTAGAAAAATAATGTGTTCGTTCTCCATATTCAAACTAGTAACTTCTTTTGGCGTGGTTATTTACACCCCCGTCAGATGCATGCTTTCGACCATTATCTCAAAAGGCCGGGGCCGAGGCACGGCGGCGGAGGAGAAAGAGGAGGAGGGAGGAGATGGTTGTTGCTATTTTCATGTCCAGCTGCACCCCCAAGTGCCTCCCAGGACAGCCGCATTGCTGCAGGCACAGAGGAGGAGCAGGATGCTGTTGGGCAGCCACGAGAACCAGCAGCGCTGCTGCCAGAGCCCAAGTCCTGCTCCAAGTGAAAGAAAACATCCTGCTGCTAACACCCTCTTTCCTTACAGTGAAATGAACCACTAAAAACTCCCATAGGACTAAGACGAAATAACCACAAGATGGTTACAAAAGCATAAATGAAACATGGAGAAAGGGGAAAGCGTTCCTGCCAGTGAACCTTCAAACCTGCGTACCCAGTGAAGACCTGAGCTGCTCAGGGTTTGCACACCTGAAGATAACACCTGAGTAGGTACATTTGGCATCCAAGCTCTTCATTGCTCTATTTTCAGAAGCCCTTCCCTTCCTGCTGCACTTTCAAGCTTTGTACCTCATAGGGGCCTTTTTTTTTTTTTTTTTCTTATTTCTGCTATATTAAATCCAACTCCTTAACAAAGGAACTTTTGGGGAGGGGAGGAATTAGAGAATTACCAGAAATTATCGACTGTTGTCTCACACAGCACCACTCTCCCAAGCAACAGGACATTTACTGGACATTGATGTCTCATTACATCTAGTGTGTAATTTATTTCTCTGCTGGAACAGAACTTATCAGCTTTGCCCATGTGGAGAAAATGTTTCTACCTCAGAAACAAATAGAACACCACAGGCAGGAAGCTGGAAAGCTTAAATGAAAATCCACCACATGATCACCACAGCGAGCTTGCTACTGAATCCGCTGTAAGAGAGCAGTGCTGAAATGGGCCAGAAATGGCATTTTAGGTCCAGATTTTTTAAAAAGCCCAGCCTTATTGAGGGATGATTTAGAAAACTGAGAACACTGAAAACTGTTGGGTACTGAGAAATCAGAAACGGCTGGTGTCTTTTCTTTAGGTGTCTCTGGAAATTCACCATATAAAAAAACCCAAACCACTCCACCACAACAACAAAGCCTCTTATTTTTTTTTTTAACTGAATATATAAACAGTGATATTTTAGCTGGTAAGGAAATGTAACCAGCATTTGTAAAACACTATGAAGCTGTGCATTTTTAATTGCTCTCTTCTTTTACAAGAAATTACTCTGATCTATTTAGACTATTTATATAAAACCCCTATCTGATAATTTTTCATTTTGTTACATTTTATCTGCATTTAAACTTGGCAGGACTGCACTGGGCTCTAGCTATATGTCAGATGCAAGCCCCTATATTTCATATACACTTCATTATCATTTGAACTGCAGAGGTACACAGATTAAACATTTCTTCAACCCAGTGCAACCCTCACATCAGCATAGGTAACTCAAAATGTTGAATGAAGTTAAAAAAAAAAAAAACACAACAAAAACCTTTGGCTTCAGACTAACCATGGAACATTTCAGTCCAAAAGTGCTTTTCATAAAGTTATGAGCTAATGAACAAAAGGGAGTTACAATTAAGTTTCATGAAATGTTAACTATAAAATCCAGCAGTAATAATGTAAGCTTTATTTCGTTGCCAATTTGACAACTTCAGAGTAATAAAACACAAAGTAAAATAAACGACACCAGTTACTTCTAAGAATTTTTATCTAAATGACAATAGAAAATGCCTGACAGACTGGGAAAAAAATACATGCAAGAAAATTTCCGAAAGAGAGAAAATAATTGCTTTTGTTTGACTGGAACCAACGGTAACAAAACCTCTTTACCAAGCTGCTTCCAGAGTCCTTGGGTCTTTGTCCAAGGACCGGGGAAATGCCAATTGAGCCATCCAACTCTGTCGACAGACAGAGGTTATCCATCCACTTGAAAAGAGATGAAAGGAAACTCTCATCTGACTGCCTAGCAAATGCTGAAACAACTGCTCTTAATCTAAATGGTAGGAATCACTGGCTGAAGCTGTAGAAGCCTCCGAGTTCCTGAAAAATTATTAATGTTGAAGCATTTCACTTTCAAGACGCACCTCTCAATACCTGTAAAACCTGCCAGATAAAAACCAATTACTACACAGAAAGCATTTAAAGACATCAGTCTGGAAGCACTGCCGTGTAAAACTAAAATTCCCCATATACGTTATTGCACATGCTTTCCAAGATTATCCACTCCCTCGCATCAACCTCCATCAATCTCTGCTGCCAAAACATCTACCACAACCACTTACTGATAAGAAAGGACATGAAGAAATTTCTTATTTGACTCCTTTTTTCCCTTTGAAAAAGACACTTTTAGCAGGTTCTTGGCCAGGATTACATTTGTATTCATACAATGTTCCTTTTATAAAAAGAAGTAATGCGACCAATTATGAGAGCAGCCCCTGAAAAAGCCAACTGAAGGCTTGACTTTGTCCACATTCATACAAGCACAAAGTAACTAATTTTACATGATGCTTGATAATACAGCACTATGTAAGGAAAAGATTACGCAGCAACACTTAAAAGCTAAACATATTCATTCTAATAGGATCAGACCACGTAAAATGCAATTTATAAGTGAAGAGAAATAGAGAAGTACAGAATTGAAACTGGGTTTACTCACATCTCATTCGTTTTGTATTTTGGCATGTTTATGCCTAACATGCACGCACACATACAGTTTTCTGGTGCAGTTGCTATTACTTCATGCTATTTGATTTAGCCTCCTACACTCTAAATGCCACAGTATCTACATAAAGAGATAAAGACAAAGCAATAGTCTCAACACTTCTGCTCAGTTATCTGAGACATTCCCTTTTATTTGTGTTCTTTTTGTATTTATCTTTGAGGTATTCTAGTAGACCAAATAATCATTCATTACATGTTTTCTGAAGCAGTTACAGCCTGCAAAGTCAATTCTTGGTCAGAATTTTTACATCCACAAAGAAGAAAACAAATCACAGGATACTTCAAAGTCAGATCCTGTCATATCGAGGAGGATGTTAATCAGTGCAGTTTAATGCAAACCCTTCTGTCACACTGCTGTTAAGATTATGTGTGCTGAGGCGAGCAGGCAGAGATATTAAGAACCATACTCAAATTTCTTCTGAATAAAGATGATGCATCAGCCCATAACATTCATCAGTTCATGCAAACTCTTAGGAATCCAAGTTTCATTGCAAGTGTCTTTCTGGATCTGCTTATTTCAGAAGATGTGGTATGAATGATGGTATAATAAGTTTTACTATGTTTTAGGCATAAATGACTCATACATCATTCCATTTGAAAGAAAAAACCCTAACATGTGAGTACAATATGTTACCGCAGCTGCTCCATGGGAACAACAACATATCCATTTGGAAGGAAAATACATTTATGAAAATGCCTGATTAGCAGAAAAAGCAGAAAACAATTCATTATAAACAATAATATACAACACAACTGCTTTATTTGACATTTTTATGGTTACAGTCTGTTTTCATAGAGTCTATTGGATTAAAATGTATCCAGCTCTTTCCCTCCCACCCCCAGCTCAGACTATTCTTCACTGATGTTATCCACAAAAAAACCCACTAGCTTTCTATTAACCGGGCTTTGAAGGAGGGGCTCCCATGGTAGCCGAACGTGAAGTTGTTGGACAGAGTGCAACAAATTATCTCCTTGCTTCAGGCATCCCTCTTACCAGGATCCCAGTCGGGGGACAGACATGCATGTCTCCTCTCCTTTCTGCTTTGTGAAATAATGTATTTTTATCTTGCATAGCTTCTAAGCCTGCAGAGGTTACAGACTGAGTGCTGCGAAGTGGGCCAGGCATGCACTTCTGCAAATCGCACAACATGTATAAAGAGAAGGCAGTACCACCTACATCTCAGTATCTACAACCTCCTGGAGAAAAGGTTTCCTGACGTTCAAGTCTTCCCTTTTACAGCCAAGGCAACCTCTACCTCTCTACCTTCTCCCATCTTCTTTCTCCTTGCCCTTTCCATGCATCTTTCCCATTAGTGAACATTTTTTTTTATTTTCCCTCACACTGCAATTAAAGTTTCATATGCTTCTTCTGTTACAAATTAAGTGAGTGTAAAAAGGAAGTGAATTTGCACTGAAAAATTATCAAGACAAGAACATTTGGGAGTGTTGAAAGTAGCACAAGTTAAATGATTATGCCACGTAACGTGAACAACTGGCATACCAAAATATCCTTTGAAATGATTTATAGCACTGTGTCATGTATATTGAATAATGTAAATACACAGGTAGTATCAAAAATGTCACTGTTTCTTTCCAAGAAGGCAAAATCAGAAATGTTTAGCAGCAGTGCTCTAGCTGGATACAGATGGGCACCACTCCCTGAAAGAAACTGCAGACTCACCAGCACGAGACTCAGCACTATCTTTATTCCTAGCTGCTACTGGAGGGGCTCCTCAGATGGGTAATGGAGGTTACTGTACACACGAGAGAGACAAAGAGGCCAAGACACCAAAGAAGCAAGGAGATGTTTTGCTTAAATCAGGCCACAGAGTCAAGTCTGAGTCTCCCACATTCCTGGTGAGTGCCCCAGCTAATGAGTCCTCAGCTAATAAGAGAGCAACTTGTTCTCCCTTTTTTCATGAAAATCTCTGAAGAACTGTGTTTAGTTCCTCATCAAGACGAATGCCAAGCCTGCTAAATTTTTCATGACACTGAATTCTTGTTCTCCTGCCAGCCCTGGTTATGTGTGAACATTTTAGGCTCCCTCAAGCATTTATTTTACTACAGAGTCCTGAAATACTTAAGTCTATTAAGACCTAAAATAAACACGCAAAAGGGAGGAATCTGTTAGCTGTTCTGCCAGTCTATATTTTAAGGAGGCAATGCCTACACCAGTAAAGTTTGGAAATTATTCTCAATACGGCCTGTGAAATTATGGTACAGTGGGCAACAGAACTGTCAGACCATGTAATCTACACCCTGGGGATCAACTCTACTGCTGGGCAGGAGGAGCACCGTTGGGAGGCTGGGAAGAACTGGCCAAAGGGGGCTGAGTCTATGGGAATCAACTGGACTGACAGTGTGCAGCCTGAGCCGAGGGTGTAACGCTTCCCAGAAAAACTGCATTTACTGAACATGAACTCAGTGGCTGTTCTGCATGTGTGCTGCTCTGGGTTTGTGCCCCACTAAGTTCCCATCTGCTCTCTTGCTGCCAAGAAAGGGGGACTGAAGAGTAACTCACAGAGCTTGGCCTTGGTTACCCCCCTGGACAAAGGCTTTTCTGGAGCATCGTGCTGGCTGCAAGCTAGGCTGGCCTGCTACGTGTCCAAGAAGTTAGAGCTTGAGGAAAGAAGGCCAAACACCAAAAGATTTCAGCCAGGCCTTGAAAGGTAGCAGAGCAGTGACTGAATTAACCATGAGGCTGTGACTCTAGCACGTAGGCTATGAGCTAGGCATTGCTGAGCTCCAGGAGACAGCTTACAGAACACCTACCAAACTGCATACAGAAATAAGTATCTGGACTTAGTCACCCAGTGAAACCATTTTATGTCATTTCCAGTTTATCTACAAATTCTGTAGCTTCTCTTTCCAAAGAAGGAAAAAAAAACCACACAGAAATAGCCTGGGCTTTGTTGTTTATCGTGAGGTCCCTTATTCCCTACAGCAATTCCAACAGCACTTCCACCCACTACTATTGCAGCTATTATACTAAAAAAGGAAGCAAACCCAACAACTTTGTGACCAGAAAATACCGTACCTATAACAAATCTTAAATTAAACGTTGTTGTTTTAGAGACTCTGTAGGCACGTGTGAAAAAGTCGTAAGAAGGTAACGCACTTCATCCTTTCACTCATACGTAATTGTTCATTTCTTATGTTAGGTAGCATCTCTTACACGGGGGATGAAATCTACCACGGAGGCAATATGGACATTTAACTCAGCTGCCATAACCTGCTGTTACACCCAAGCCCACAACTTGTGCCAGTCCCTGGCACAGCTTCAGAAAGCTCCCAAAGACCAGACCACCTCCTACAAAACACCTGTTATCCATACCAAAACCCCCACTTCCTCCCCCCCCCCCTTTTCTTTTTTTCTTTAAATAAGTAGTTCTAGCCTCTTCTTCAATATTTAATTTATGTTTGGAATAAACTTTCAAAATCCTCTTGTTAAACAGTTTCTCTCCTACAGTGTTCAAGTTAGTGTTACATACGTGGCGGCAATCCAGTCCTCATGAGACACATGTTGAAGGTCCTATAATGGAATGGGTTTTACAAGGGTGTAGTATGCCTATACAATCCCAGTAAATGATCATCATTGAAAGCACAACCTAGACAAAATGCCTCAAAGTTCTTGCTATTAAGCCCTCTGAGGGCTTTTTGTTCCCTAATACCAAAATCTGATAACTGGGTCTTGCCAACATGCAAGCAAATTCGAGCACTGATATCTTCATTGTCCTTTGCCCTGTTTCAAACACTGCCAAGACACTCTACTAGAGAGGTCTCTTTGAAGAGGAAAACCTAGAAAATTTCTCTAAAAAACCGTGAATACGCTTGGTAGGGATGTGGTGAAGGCTTCCTGAAGCCTGCAATTCTGTGAAGTACATTTATTTATCATGAAAAAAATGGGGTTGGAATAGAACTTGGCAATTATTTACACTATTTCCTTGTGTTAGCAATGGTACTTCAGTTTCCTGGTCTGTCCACAGCAATTGAAAAAAATGAGAGGAAAAGAAACAAATCACTACCATGAACCCTACGTAAGCAGTGTTAGGTACTATAGGTATATTTACACGTAATCTTTGCCTGCCAAACAGTCTAAGTTAAAATCACATCATGTTAGCTCCATGTATCACTTGTAATTCATTCAGTTTCATTACCACATCATTTTTGTCCTGTTTTCTTCTCTCTTCACCTTTCCCACCTTCATCTTTACAAACTGAAAACTCATCAATACAGAAATTATTTCTTCTTTGACTTTGCAAAGTCCTAAAGCGTAACTGGGAAAACTGTACAATTGCAATTACAGCAGTGCTCTTTTCTCCTGGCTCTAACAGAAGAACGACAGAGCATCAGGCAGAGCGGCGTGGCTGTGATGAATCGCACCTTACGCCCCTGAACGCCCATGGCGTAAGAAGAGGCGAATCAGTCACTTCTCCCACCCAGGGCTGACAGGACATGAAACAGAGCAAAGGGAAGCCGGAGGATCGGAGCTGCCAGGTTTTACATCATGTGGGACACTAGAAAGGACCACAAAGGCCATTCCTTGTGATATAAACACAAGTACAGACAACCCTCAACTCAGCTTTGCAGCAAAATTGCAGCTACACTTCTGCAGACACCTGAAGAGCCTCATTTCTTTGGCTTTCAAGCAGCAGAGGACCTGCTTTCAAGTGTTTCGCACCCAATGTTCTTCTGCCTTTTGGGGTGGGAACACCACCTCAGGGAGTTCCCTGGGGCAGAACCCTGATGGACTCTCAATTTAAGCCTAGTGTGGCTTAAAGCTGCTTCTGAATCCCTAAAATCTGAACATATGATACAAACATAGGCACAGCTTTGTCCAAAGAAATGGTAGTGACCCCAACCTTTTCCCTCACTTAAACAATGCTTAACTTTGCTCAGCTTTGAACGACAGCTGTACACGAAGGAATGGCAGAGGAATGTTCCCCGTTATTGAAACATTGCAAAAGCTTCACACAGAAACCAGGCACATTTATTATCCAAGTGCACATTTATTATCCATGAGCTAAAATTTGACTACGTCAAATAAGATTGATAATTACTGATGGAGACCATATGTGTCTTTATTAAACAGGAAACCAATTAAAATTGTCCAATTAAAAATCCTGCTTCCATCTGAATCTTTCTAGACTACGGCAGCTTCAAACACCAGCTCAGATTTGTATAACTGAAATATCAACCCTACCTATTTTTTCACGGTTTTTTAAGGTCTCTTTCTTTGTAAATGAAATCTTTCCCTTTCTTCAGCAGTTTGTATTACTCTTTCACACACCAGTAAGGAAAATGAGAAGATAAGAAAACAAACAACACAAAAAAGATAAATATATCACTAAAACTTGAAAATAATAGCAGAGACAAGAGCAGCATATTTAACCTCATTCTTAAGGACTGACCTGATTTGAATTTATGACTGTATTACACTGTACAAGGACCTCTTGTGCTAGGCGTTATTAAAAAGTGCAACAAAACCCACGGTCCTTTCTCTGTATGAGGTAGCAAACGGCTAGCACCAGACAGCATTCATCCCAGAGTGACAACTCAAAGGCAGAAGAGCTGAATGACTACTGATGGCATGTCATCCATCCCTCTCCATAATGCCTTCCTTTCTGCAGTCTCAAATGAGGCTAAGGTGCTGCCAGATGTTAATACAGGTTCCAGAAAAACTCCAGGAGACTGCAATCTGAAAGCCTGATGTCTATATGTTGGTTAAGTTAACAGAAACTATAAAACAAACAGACTAAGCGGACACATGCCTGAAAAGAGTCAAGTTTCTATTGTGAGTGAAGTCCTGCCTTACAAAACTAACTGAGCTCTGAACAGCTCCAACACATGTGAAACCAGTGATCTAGTCAATACAGCCCATATGGCTTTTAATAAATTTTTCACCAAAGGCTTTTAAAGAAACTGTGCATCCATGGCAAACCAGAGGTCCCGGCACGGAAATGTAACTGCTTAAAAG
Source organism: Anser brachyrhynchus (assembly GCF_964034855.1). Classification (NCBI taxonomy): domain Eukaryota; kingdom Metazoa; phylum Chordata; class Aves; order Anseriformes; family Anatidae; genus Anser; species Anser brachyrhynchus. The sequence continues at coordinate 22,147,635 of NC_137698.1, forward strand.
ACTATAGCAGCAATCAGTGGTTGCACAGTGGAAGAAGTATCAGTGGAGCAGCACAGGGATCTACACTGAGGCCTGGACCACCCTAGACATCTGTAACAGACCTGGAAAGGTATCCGGGCACTGAAGCAGCTGAGTTTGAAGATGATACAAACTTACTCAGGGCAGTAAGGACGAGGGCGAGCAGTGAAGAATTGCAGAAGGACCTTATGAAATTGAGTGACTAGACAATGAAACGGTAAATTAAATTCAGTGTAGATAAGTGTAGAGTGATTCACATGGGAAAATATAACCTTAACTTCACATGTACGGTGATGGGTTCTGAGCCGAACATTACCGCTCTGGAGCAAGACCTTGGGGTTACAATAAATAGTTCCATCAAAATGTCAGCTCAGCGCTCAGCTGCCAAAAGCAAGCGGCTCAAATATTAGGTTTGTTAAGAACTGAACAGGAAGCAAAACAGAGAACGCAATTATGCCACTTTGTAATTCCACCCAGTTCATAAACTGTCCCTGCTTCCAGCAGGGAGGAGGTTAGGAGACGTGTCTCATCACCGAGTATTTTCTCATCACCGAGTACTTTCCTTTGTGGCTGCTTCTCCAAAGGTAGAATCGAAACAGAAATAAGCTTAATACAGAAGAGTGACCTATAATTAGGGGGACAAAGACAGCAATTTTAACACTCTGACTGCATCCCAGTTTCCTAAGAGTTGAATCTGAAATCGTAAGCCAAACTCAAGGAGATAGTGCCTTCTAGGTATTTGCTGATAAACCATTCAAAAATAGGCTGACGAATTAGAAGCATACAACCAATGAGCTCTGTTAAAATGCATCCCTGTGAATCAAAAGGCTTAGCTACCGCTAAAAGCACAAGCATTGCTAGTATTTGAATTAGCTGGGAAAAGGAAAGCTTGAAGATTTGCCTTCACTCTAGCAGTATGCAGTCAGCTAAAAATCACTTTGCTGTGCCATTTTGAAGATAATAAAGATTTTAAGCCTTGAGGGTAAGCACAAGTGCCTGCAAAACGGTAAGCAAGAACAAATGAATCTAAAGATATTTAAGGTCTTGCCTGTCTCATCGCTCTTTTCTTCATTTTCTTTCCTAGGAACTAGCCTGTCCAAAGGACCCCTGAAATGAGACTCTGGCGCTTCAACACCACACAAATGTTTTTACCTGCTGAGGTTCTTGTTAAGGGGGACTAAATGAAGACTAACTAAATGAAGACTAGCCCTTCAGATTTCTAGCTAATCTATACACATCTCAGTGACTAAAACATTTATTTCATGCTTTTATGGAGAAGGATTTGCCTGTCTGCTAATGGATTGATACTGCTTGTATCTTTACCTAATTGCATGAGCCTGTTCTGTTTTGCATTTGTGTTGTTAAATATCAGACAGAGAACTTGTCTACCAAAAGTGGCTACTCTCTACGTAAATGCTTCCATAACATGCTGTTTACTTCATGTATGTACACACACGCATAAGACAAATGCACAACTAGCACATATAAAACAATCTATACAGTAGCTTTGCCTGTCATATAATAGAATACAGAAATGTAGAAAATATGTCAGACAATAAGCCAGAATAGCAATGCATAATTATTCTTTAACTGTAAATTAATAAATATATTGCATATGAACAAAAGTATTTTTCAACAAGAAATAAAATTGCAGGGTATTTCACTAGTTTAAACTGGAAGATACAGTTCTTAAGAGTTGCTACAGGAGAGTGGGGATGAACTAAAAGCATACTTCCAAAACAGACCAAGTCACAGAGTATTTTTTCCCTTGGTTTTAGCCTTACGTTACATTACAAAAATCGCTTAGGAGTTATTTCAATTCAAATGTTACAAAAAATCCTTACTGCATAATAGAATAATGAATTCTTTTTATATAGCCATAATTCTCTACCATTTCACTGTAATTGAAGTTCCCTTCTTTTGCTAAGGCCCACTTTTTCAATTTGTCCCATCCAAGCACGTTTTTATGATAGGTCATAAAGGACACTCAGCAGGAGGTGCTCTGGGAAAATAAGTAGTCACGACTTACAAAAAAGCTTCTACAGGGAATAAACGGCAGGATTTTAATTAAAGTAGAATGAAGAAAATGACGTAAATATTAGCTGGTAGCTAGGAACTAAAATTTTCAGTAGCCGCAAATAAATGGAAATCAATCAAATTGCTCACCACAATGTGTGTTCAGAAAACAATGCACAGGACTGGTAAAACCATGACAGGCAACAGACTCAAACCTAGGCAGACACGTTGACTAACGAAAGCTCTGTCTCCTCCCAACAGAAAAGATGACTTATGTTTCAGAGTGATTACAGTTACTCAAGTTAATCAGAGAAAAAACAAACAAACAATGACAAAATAAAAAATAAAACTCAAGCAGCCACCCTCTCTCCTTATTCTCCTGCTTACTACAAATTAAGTCATTATTTGTCTACTGAAGTGAGAGGAGAAACACTAATTAATCACAGAAGACCTAAGACTGCTAGATAAATCGCTCCCTTGACCCTGTGCTGTTTCTGAAGGGCAGGACCAATTCATCACGGTCACAGCTTCTTCCTCCTCCTCCTTCTCTTCCTCCCCCTGGTCGATGGGCAGCAGCCCAGGGCTGCCCCGAGCCGCTGGCAGAGCAGCTGGGGTACGAGCCAGCAGCCAGCCCCTTTAAAAGCCCCGGCACCACACACCGAAACTTCAATCCTGCTGAAGCGTTACTCAGCCATTAGAAAACGCTGAATAAAAGAAGTTTTCCAGAAAGCCATTCCAACTTAGTTCCTCATTACGGATCTAATTACTAGCTGTCTTTCTAATGTACACCTGACGATGTCGTGCAAAGCATTTAGCTTTAAAGGTCAGCAGAAGTAAAGGAACAATTTTGCTATTTATAGTAAAGGGTGAACTTTTCTTATTTGGCTGTTTAAGCAGCCAACCCTCGAGTTTAATGTAATTAGGGAGGGGATATTCAATTTACAGTATCCACAAGTAATGATGATTACACTGGTTCAAAAAAAGCTGCTGGTAAGCAAAAGAAACCTTTGTAATTACATCCCGTTTCCAAAACGACCGGCGCACCGTGAACTTGAGGCATTCCGGCAAATGAAGGCCACAGCACATAAAAAGCCAAGCGACGGCAGTTTAAAAGCTGCGCTGCTTAACATAACGAGCCGCGCGTCCAGAGGGAGATGGCGAAACACCTTCCATAACTCACCCCGACAGCCCGGGCCATCTCCTTCCCCCTCAGAGCCAGCCATGAGGGCAGAGGGCAGGCGGTGGCAGCCTCCTCTCCTCCCGCCGGGCCCTGCCTGGCATGGCGTGCTCCCCTCGCCGTGTCGGCCCAGGGGGCAGCCTGCACGACTCCGTCCTGGGCCCCGGCCGCCACCGATCCCGTTCTGTCAAGGAGGCTGCCGGCCCCGTGAATATGAACACGTCTCCCCCCTCGCCGCCCCCGGCCCCGCATACAGCAGATGAGCTAGGTCAGCAATCCTCCAGGACCAAGGTGAAAAATAAACAAATAGCCACGTTCGCGGCAGCTGCGGCGATCGGTCTCTGGAAAATTATTCAGGCATTATGAGGGAGACGGTATTAAACGCTGCCACTTGCAGCTTCACGGCTCTCTGCACGTTCGCAGCGGAGTGGGGCGAGCACTTAAGGAGGATCATCAGAGAGCTTGCCTGTCTGAGCATCTTCCATTAAGTTTTTGTCTTAAAAGGAGATAAGCAGGAGCCTCTCTGCCCGATAGGCAAAAGGCTTGTCATAATTCATTAACAACACAGCCTTGCTCCGGTTTCCTTCAATGAAATCAGGCAAGCGGCCTATGAAGAAAATGCTGAGTGAACAACAGCTTCTCCAGAGCCAATGCAATAAACCTGCCGCTACTTGGCATCGCTGGTGCCTGAGACGGGGATGGCCAACGCTATTCAACAAGACCTGTCAGGGGCCCTTACGGGTCCTAGCAAAAAAAAAAAACATAAAACGAGCCATAATTCCTCATCAGGATGCAACTCTCTGCGCGCAAGGGAAAACTTCACATTTTGGCTGCAGAGATAAATACGCTCGCCTGCTTTTGCTATGCCCAGGATGAAGCTGACAATTTACTCTGATAAACCACTTATGTCCAAGGGGAAAAAAAGAGCCAGAGGAGGTGAGGTAAAAAGCAACAACTACAACATCAGATTATTGTGAAAATTAACAGGAACATCACAACTCTTCAATCAGATTTCAAATTCATCCAAAGTCTCATTTCCTTCTAAATAGGAAAATGTAAAATGCAATTGAAGTTATCTGTTAGGTAAGGAAACAAGCTCAGACTAAGTGTCAAGATAAAGTCATTAGGATTGCATCAAAGTAGGGAAGGGCACAGAATGCCTTTATTTTATTTGTTGTCTACTGTGCATGCACCGATATGGAGCTAAAATGCACCTGTTGTATTTAATTGTCTTACATACTTCCTCTTAGCGGATCTGTTCATCACAAAGAAGTGAAGAAATGTCCTCTATTAGCATTCCATCCACCAACATTGCATATACATAATGTTGCTTCAGATAACGAAATTATCTAGTAATATAAAAGTACTAGCCAGTAAAATGCACAGCCTTTATGATCCAGTCTTTAAATAGACTGCAGCAGAAAAAAATGGTATTATAAACCTGCAGTTTACTATTCCAGGGCTTCTAAGTTCGCATTCAGTTTCTAAAAGTTGCTTTATCATCAAGTAACAGAAGCAGTCCAAAAACATAAATTAACATTGTATGTTTAGAAAAAGCAGCAAATGCACCGAAGATGGCTAAGTATTGATTTTAGAACATCTGTGTCACAAAATCTTCTTTTGCAATAAAGTAAGTTCAGGTAATTTGCAAAGAGTGGAATATTATTGCTTCCCTAAGGTCCTTTGTGTTTCACTTAGGCACGATAATTTATTTTGAATGTAATATCTGTCTTTAAAAATATGGCCTATAAACATTATTAGCAACAGCACTATTAGCATGTCTAGAGATGCTGTATGCCAGCAGAATGCATCTGATTGAACAGAAATCAATAAAGGTATTTAATGACTTCATGAGAAAAATAAGAGACCCTCACACCCTTACTGGATTAATGTCACTTACGTGCAACACATTGCATAATGCTGACACAGAGCCACTCAAAGCAGTGTCACTTTTCATACGAGTGCCTTAAACCTTATCAAAGTGAAATTGTGTTTTAATGCTATTTCAGATGTCTTTTTTGAGAGGATTTTTACAATCCTATTTCATAAAGCAAAAAGCATGATCTGAATTGTTACAAGTAGCTTTTGTCATTGGCACATGTACTAGGTCACCCTCTGAAGCTAGCTGGCAAAAGGAAATCCTGAACACAGAAGGATAACACTTTGAAAGATTAGTCAAACATCTTGTTTACTGTAGTCTTTCCCTTCTGAGTACACCGATATCTATATATCTGAATCCTTAATATTACCAACAACATGCTTGTCTGGGTTCGGGATGCTACTCCTCACAGTCAGTTCTACAGCATGAGACAGATGGGATGCACAGCTCCCCAGTACGCTACCCAGCCCTGCAATGGAAAGGCTGGGAGGGGTGGGATAACCTAAATGAAACAGTACTACACGATTAAGTGCTTGCCTCTGAGACTGTGACAAGATCTTAAGAATACGGATATCTGTTTACCTTTGTAACGCTGCTTTGTATCTCATTTTACTGCTATTCTCCAAAAAGTAACTGTAGGTCACAGTAAGTTGTTCTGTGCTCCCATTCCTTTATTATTTACTTTACTAGACTAAATTTGCAAATATATACTCTCTACTAGCTATCCCCTTGATGAGGTGTAGGCTCTTTTTTGGGAAACAAGCAAGTCAAAGATGTCAATATGCATTGCCTGAGCAGACTTTGCCATCACCAGGCTGCACATACAATTCCCTTGGAGTAAACCCAAACATTATCGAGGAAAGCTGGTGTTCGAGTTTGTTGCTTTATTTGCCATATTATCTACCATAATTTCATGCTGAACATGAAGTAAAAAAAGAAATACAAAATCTTTTTCCTCAAGATAATTTTGTCCCATGTCTCATATGTGGTTTCCACCTGAAGAAGCAGGAAGACCTGCGTTCAGATAAAACAAGGAAGCAAATGCAAAAGCCTTTTCTGACTGACTTGAACATTTCCTTATTCCTCCCCAAAGGATATGAAAACTCCTCCAGTAAATGTAGCATCATAATTGGCTATAATTGACTCCATCCTTCAATTTTTAAGGCAATCTATAAAATATGGATTGTTTTGTCAACTTGGAGACAATTTTGTGACACCACACTGTTTATCTCGTTACAGTGATCTTAGCTGCACTCGATATCGTTTGTTACTCCTCAGCCTACCTCATTTGTACTGCAGTCCTGGACCTCTCTGCATTTAATGCACTGCACGCTAGTTAGCGGTAATAGCCAGCATTCGGAGTGCTACCAAAAGGAATTACTTGCTGAGGATCACCCTAATGGGGGATAACAGTAACAATGACATGGTAGCAGGTGAAGTACAGCAATTGCATTCGGGCAAGCACGCTCTGCTACGACGCATCAGTGTACCACTTGCTCTGCTGTCATTAGCCCATGTCACAACCTACCGCATGTGAATCAGAGGGGATGGGCGCCAGAAAGAAATACAAGGTTTAACTGATTTACTGCTGTTTTCTATTACATCTGCTGTACTCCTGAATCTGCAACATTTTAATGCAAACTGGTAATGCTCTGGCCACGCAGCCTATTGATACTTGCCTGACAGTTGCCACACTGCTGTAGTTTTGCAGCAAACTCTTTAGGTCACAAAAACATGATGATTTCTGAACAGGAACAACCAGATCTGGCAATTTCCATTAGCTGAATACAGACAAACACCTCACAAAGATATTGGCTTCAAACACAGTCTGAATGATGGAATTCACGTCTGTTTTCCTGTCACTTCCAGCAGTTACTTTAATTTATACATCTCTGTTTCAGTGCTCCATTTGAAAACTAAGGTAAGTAAGAGGAAACTAAAAGCTAAAAAAAATAAAAAAAAAATCCATGTACCGATAGTCACAAAACTGCAGCAAATGATTGATAGAAACATTGATGTAATCCTGTCCATAGCAACAGTTTAATTATGAACATCTTGGCAGTGAGCCTGCTCTATGTGTTGATTTTCCCCAGCAGAGAATGCCATACAATCCATCTTTGTGTTGTGCGCTACACGACTACATGGAGAGGCCAATCAAAGGGGAACAAGGAACACAGAAGTTGCAGTAAATTACGGGGGTGGGGATACAGGAATATGTTGGCCATGAATAATTTTGCTCCTGAGGATAAGGAAGCCTGAGAAAAAGGAGGGGTAAGAAAAAAAAAAAAAAACACACAACCAGGAGGGTGCTACCCGCAACGAAATAGTACTGTGGTCCTTAATTGCAGCGATTACAGCATACGGCATGAGCGCTCCTGTGCGATGAACGGCAGGAATTTCTGGTAGCCGCCCTGCAGTGCCCCCAGACAGTTCTCGTTCCCTGGGCGCCCCCTGTGCCATCACAAGCAGGGAGGCATCAGGGGCAGCAAGCAGGACCCCACCAGGGACACGAGCTCATCGGCCACCTCCCCGCCACACGGCGTGAAGCAAAGCACACCAATGGGAGCAGGCCTGCTGTGGGGAGCAGCCGCTGTGAGAAGCTGAAATCCCCCGGGTTTGCACGTTAAGGGCTTTCCTTCAGACCAGGTCAGTGTGGTCCCATGGGCAGAAGTGTGTGAGCACCCGGGTATGGGAAGAGCCTTTCTGGGGCGCGTTTTCTGGCCTAGCTTGGCCAGAAGGAACACGGCTTGCAGTCCCTGACAGTGCTCCATAATACAAGCCAACTCCACGCTAAACCCCAAGTACGGCAGGCACCTCACCGTATTCGCTCCAGGAAACCCGAGGGGAAGGAAGCAACAGTGGCAACTCTCCGACAAGGGCGTAAGGGGCCAGGACGCACAGCAGGCTGAGGAGGAGGCACCAGTGCAGGTTTAGGAGGTTTTTAATGAAGGGCGAGACCTGACTGCTTCTTCAGATACTTGCAGGTCATTCCCATAGAGGAAACAGAAAGATGACAGAATCATATTTTACTATTAACCTTACTGATTTATGTCAGAAAGTGCTTTTAAAAAAATAATGCAACCAACCAACACCGAAGTTATGATGAAATGAATGAACTCCAGTCAAGAAAATGAACACGACAACATACTTTGGGCTATACGCAACTGCAATCCACAGTTTACACATAAGCAAAAAAAAATCCCTTAAATTCTAGATCTATTTTTTGGACCAACATTTAGGAATCTCTCTCTGAAATACTGAAGCAGCCGTTTAAGATCATACTATCTGCTCCTTAACAAAATGTTCTGGTAATTTTTAAGTGTGTGAACAAAGGTTTTGTGAAATCTTGTTAGACTCTTACATGTGGTAAGAAAACCATCAATCATTTCTGCAGCCTGGTGTCCACAGTCACAACTTAACTCAATAAAGACTGTTTTTAGTTTCTATTAAGGTATGAATATTTTATATATGTAACCACATAAATCAATGAGAATACTCATATGTATATATATGGATCATACCACGTACATGCTTCTTTGAAAAAAGCACTTGAAACAATTCAGAAATTTGAAACACTGGCATTATAAAAATGAAAGTCCTGAAGTTTATAAATCCTATGATGGGCATATTCAAATAAAATAACTAATTCTGAACTTCTGAGTTCAACTTATGTCACACACAAGTGGTGTTCCACTATATATTTTTTTATTTGCAGATGTACAACTATTTCCATCTCCAAGATATAGTAGCTGCAACACAACATTAAAAAAAAATATTTTTTAAAGTACCAAATGTATGGGAATCCATTGTGCATTATCTGGGAAATTGCTTTTAAACACAAAGTGTTAGAATCTGGAAGAGTCTGCTTTATATTCACAAGCTCTTCCTCATTTAAATTTACTTAAAATGCTGAAAAGCACTGGAGAAAGGTTTTTTTTTTTTTTTTTTTGGAGGGGTGGGAACAAGCTAATGCTCAGTTCACTATATTATACAAATCTATTAAAATACAGAACTAAAATTGGATTAGTTATTTAAGCTCTGAAATGCTAAAGACATTCATCTACTTGTTTCCAGATATGGTCATTTTTAGCTCTGAATTTCCACCTCACATTCCAGCTCAGGTTACTCAAGAAGTACTCTGGTTTTCTAAACTACAATGTACAATGAAGTGTCTGCACTTGATTACAAAGTCACGCTGTGATGTTGTGTATCATCACATTTTTTTCACTGCCAAACATTCTGGTTTGCCAACAACAAAACATGTATTGTTTGATCATCTCTTTAATGTGGAGATTCTCTCATAATGAACACATCTTTCACAATACCTATGTGACTGTCCTGATCAAGTGATTACCCGAATAAAACACTCAGCTGATTACATTGAATATTCCGTTAACTTATTTACCCTTCAACAGCTAGAGAATATAACGAAATAGAAACCCACAGGAACTCATGGTAGAGACACTTTGCTGAGATATTAACCACAGTCCGAGTAATACAAACAGTTGTATCACTCCTCAGGAAGTTCACCTTGATATTTACACAAAAAGGCTATTTGCAAAATCTTCAGAAGGAGAGGAAAATGACACATCACTGTATCATGACATGGTTTTTGGGAGTGTGGGAAAATGGAAGTATGCTCTTGGGCACACCGAAATATGTAGCACAGAGTGCTTCTGATGCAGTTCTTGTAGCTGCACTCTGTGAAAGAGAACTTTGAACTACAAGAATGGCAGTGCTTTGTAAAAACAAAACACAGAAAGACTTGTATTTAGAAATGCTTAATGACAATCATGACACAGAGGATGCAGAACCTTTGCAACAGACAAAATTCTGAAGTCCCAATGCACTTACAAATTAAACAAATATATAATTTTAATGAACTAAGAACTGAATTAATGGTTAGAGAACACCTGAAAGTTATAATGACTGCTAAATCTGGCATTAAAGTTTGCGGCCATTTAATCTTTTATTACTTGTGGTGCATTACTTCAGATCAAAGCACACAAACCTGTCTGAAAGTATTTTTTCCCTAAGCGCTGTATCACAATTCTTTCTCCCTAATCAAAAACCTAAATAAGAGCAAACAAACAATATGAACACACACCGAATCTCAAAGAATCTCAGCCAGAAGATGATTTGCCATTTAAGTGCCCTTACCTGTCAGAAAAGGTAGTAAAAATCCTCTAGTCCAGAAGAGAGGTATTTTGGCCAGCATCCCACTAGATAGAGTTGGGCAGTTGATGAGGCGCAAGCTTTGTGGAGAATATTCAGCATTACTCAGCCCTGAGCCAGTCTCCTGACAAGCTCTGCTGAAGTCGGACACAGAACCATCCAGTTACAAAAAGCACACTTACTGTTCATGCTTACCAGGGGCTCAAAACAGAGGGGCATTTCAGCAAGAGAGAAACTGCAGTGGAATTTGGCGTTGTTTTTCTTTAAAAGAAACAACACAAGTAAAAAGCCTGATGTAATAGTTAGCTCCCAGTGCTTAGGTTTTGTTCACTGCTATACCTGGAGCCCAGCAGCCTCCTTCTCTAATGTCTCAGTGACCACATGGGGAGTCCAGAAAATCTTCCACTTTTCAGCGGAGCAGCGGAGAAGACGGAAAGCTTGGGAGGGCTTCCTGAGCAACAGGCACCTACCGCATGCTGCCCATTACCCTGCCTGGGCTGGTTTTGATTAAAAGGTTGAGAGGTATCATAGCTCAAGGAACCAGGAGACAGCTGCAGGAACCGACGGATGATGGATGGACACCGATTCAAAACCAACCCCGCAAGGCACCTCTCAAGCCAGACGAAGCCTGGCAGCAAATACGGAGCTCCTTATTTATTATATATATTTTATATATTAGAAACGCACAATGAGTGCACCCAGCGATGGGCTTCTTTCTTTTCCCACCGCCACCACCCGTGACTCAGTCCTGGGCAGCTCCTGGCCTACCAGATTAACCCTGCAGAAAACCAGTGCTTTGGAAGCAGCTGAAGGGACAGGTTTATATTTCCAGATGATTGTTCCAGAAATAAACATTGCTGTATTACAAAGCTGTGGCCCAGTCTTAAAACTTAAAATACGAATTCAGCATGTCCACTTATCGTGGAAAACAGTTTTTTGAAAGTGTATACTGGAACAGAGCACAACTGACATTATCAAGGAAAAAAGCAGTCCTTCTGGACCTCAGCTGTAAAGAAAGCTTTTCTCAGTTACTTACATGTGCTTGAATTACACAGTAAAATGAAGGGGAATGTTGTCCAGATGCTTAACAGGCCATATTTGTCTGAACTCACTCTGATCATTTCTACAGTACAGAAGACTGCATCACGACCGGAATAAAAGCTACTTCCGAGGGAGCCAGTGCACTTCTGCAAATGAACACGCTGCCAAATGTGCAAAGCAGCAGCTTGCACCTTGGGATCAGCTTAACTACCACACTGTGGTACCGAGCGCAGGCTATTAAGCCTTACCTCTGATCACCTCAGGCACTGCAGTGAGCTCACATGGCTGCATCACTTTTGATTTGGGCAGTAGCTTGGGCACCTCCACACCAAATTCTGCGCAGATTAAAGAAACACCTATTTGGATACATCCAGAGTAGCAATATCTGCAGAAGAGGACTATGTATGCTCTGGTGCTAAGATTTAAAAATGAAACATCTAAATTAAACAGTCCTACAAAAGACAAATTAATAAAAATAAAATTGATTTAAAAACGAAACCAGAAAAGCATAATTATTTCATTTACTGCTATTATTACACTAAATATACAAGTAATTTATTACAGGAATTGGTAATATTAAAGACTTGGACCTTGTTTGGGCATTAGCCCCTAAATGAGAGGGTATCAGAAAACTCTGTGTGAACTGAAATTGTGTTCCAGCTAACTAGGGAACATGAAAGGATCAGATCATCTGCATACTCAAACAAGTACTCAGACTGAGGGTCTCATGCCAATTACGGAAGCCTGCTAAAAATACAGCTGATTAGATAACAAGCTTTTCTTTTCCCTTTCACAATCTGATATGGATAAAATAAGCCATTTCTGTTCTCTTCAAGATATTCCATCTCAGTGCACTGCAATTCAAACACAAACCTCCTGTTAGAAAAATAGGTACCTGTGACATGGTTGGGCTGCGAAGACAGTTTTTAAGCTACTAACTACCAGATTGGTACTGTGCTTGGAAAAATTCTGTGAGCTCTGGCTCTGCACACAGCAAAACGTAGTCAGATGCACACTAATGCTAATGGAGACAGAAATTTCTATTAAAAACAATAGAAGAAAACAAACAGTATACTGCTTCGGCAGCGTGACTGCTGCTATTTCTGCATTTTAATTATGTTTCTGGAACTTGGTATATTTAACAAGCTTAGCCACTGATTTTCTTGGCTCTATTTTACTCAACATCAAAGAAAAGTTGTGTTTTGTTTTAAATCACACACTTATTTGGATCCCTATCTGTTTCAGAAAGCAAAAAAAGTACAGGCCGTTTTAGCAAACCCGATTTACCATATGAACAAAAAAGAATAAAAAGCTAGAAAAAAATTGTTTTTTCCTGACCAGACTAGGAAGCCTGCCTGCTTCTGCTCATTCATCTCCCTTAGTCTGGCAGGTCAGAATACTTCTGAGGCCACGTTAGTTTGAATTGACCAGCTTTGGCAGAGCATAGTCTGAAAATAGTGTTTTAGGCATCCACAGTCCATTAAGCAGAGGCCAACATTAAGTTCTTCAAAAGGTTTCAAAAGGTTTAACAAATTGTCCTTAAAAAAGCACAACTGGAATAAAAAAAAAAAACACAAAAAAACCCTTTCAAAACTATAAAAGTCTCGGACTAGGAAAAAAATGAGAAGAAAAGTCTCGAAAGAAGTACTGCCTCGGTCATGAGAAAAGTAATTCTTCCTCTGCTCTGCAGACAGCCTTGAGGTACTATTTCATATAAAAATACACCCCATATTTAAGTTAGCAATTCAATTTTTAAATCAAAATTTCTTAACAGAATGGTCCATATAAAAATATTGGATAAACAGTAAAAATACATTGCTCTCAGAAATCATGGGTTTTATTTCTGCTTTCAGACATGAGCCTATCTGCTTCACCGTAGTTTACGAACTCAAAAAACTGTTTTCTGCTCTCCAGTTCAGTGTAGCTTTACTCACAAGACACTGGATAACAGGGTTTTGTTGTTGTTTTTGTTTTTAAGTAAGAAAATAGTATGAGAAAGGAGTCCTGAGGGACATTAAGTGTGAAGCAGAGACAACAAAAAAAAACCAAAAAAATTGAAAGAAAAAACTCTTAATAGCATAATAGTAACTTGATTTTGTTTTTGTGTTGATCTTCATTAATATAAGTCTCCAGTCTTTGAATTGTGGCTCTATCCCACAATTTCTTCAATGGGGGCAGAGCTATGTGCCTGTTGGGAACTCCACTTAACTCAGTGGGGTTCCAGAGGGCTGTAGCCATTTGCAGATGTGGTGCCTGTATTTGCTTTCCTTCCTTTTGTCAATGTACTTAAAAACAAATAAATGAACCCCCCAACACACAAACCAAACACACACCCCTTCCCCAACTTTACCAGCCCTGCCTATTTAAAGTGGTAACTGTGGCTCTCCAGCCCCCTGAGCTTTCCAGCCCTTACTTCAAGTCATTTGTCGCAGATGTGGATCTGAAAAGACCAACGAGCCATTTGGAGCACCAGGGAAAACTCCCTGCTCTTGTGCAAAGACGTAGTGAATTTGAAGGATTTTATAAAGCAGTGTTAATTACTCTAGGTTTAAATCAGTACTTGGTCTATATCTCATCATATGATAGGAGTGGCTTGGCTGTGAAGCTCTTTGCTTTCAATCTTTACTTTTTCTGGCAGGTAAGTACAGCCTGTAGTCTGAAAAATTATTATTATTTTTAACTCAGAAAAACTAGTTTTAATTCGGAACCATCTCATCATCATCAAAATCCCGGAACCAGTAAGCTATAACCATACAGACGGTGATGCCATTCAACTAGAGAGGCACACGCAGAGGTCCAGACGGACCTGCTTCATTTTTTAATTTGTACTGCAGCACAGTCGATGTGTTAGCTTCTGCCAATGCTGATGTGAAGATGTGTATGGCAGAGGTATCAAAAACTAAAAACAAAGGCAATAATGAGAAGGCTCAGGTTCGGTAGGGTACCCAGGTGCTCTGCTTACAGCCTCGGGTGGGAAAGGCACACATGTGACTTGTTAAACTGAGGAGCAGCCTCCACACAGCCAACAAAAAAGACGAGTATTAACAACAATAACAACAACAGAGCATACAACCTATAATTTTATAAAACAATAACACACCTGACATTTTTCTACCTGTAAATCGATATTTTAATATCGAACAGTAGTGTACAAGTGGAAAAAAAAATAAATCCGTGTGGACCAGTGTCACCGTCTCAGCCCAACACACCTTTCTGCTGCTCAGGGGGCTCCGGCTGCTGCCGTACCAGGACTGCTCTCGAAGCCACAACAATCGGACGGCCTGCAGGCATCCCATAACCCTGTCATAAGGCCAATACTGGGGGCCAATACTGTTAGCGCAGTCTCGGGAGATCGTAGCCAACACTGATGGGCTCTGCTAAAAGTTTGAGCGTGAAACTGCAGGAGTAACCTCTCCTCAGCAGGGAGAGTAGCTCCGGTAGGGAGAACTGCCTCCAATCTCTTGTCCCTCTCTGTTGTGCTTCCTTCAGTAAAACCGAATCTAAACAAACAGTCAAACGTGTTACATCTGAAAGTAAGGCGAATGTTGTTGTTTTTAAGTACGTGCATCTTGTTGCACAAAAGGAAATTATGCAATGTTATCCTCCCATTTACAATTCCCAAAGAAAACGTCATAATAATTCAGTACATGCACACAAACACATGTTAACAGAAGTTTTGCTTCAGCCTCTGAAAGTCAGCCTGCCATGATCTCTCTGAGCACAGATTTATTACAAAGGGAGACGCTGTAATTGACAAGCACAGAAAATGAACAGATCAACCCCCTTTTCTCCACCTCAGCATTTAGGCATGGTGTCTGAAGGAAATACACACGCGTACACCTCTCACATTACACAACCTTGTTTAGGCCATCTGCTGAAGCCAAGAAAGGACTGGACTTTACCCATACACAAAGCAAAGGAAAGATGAGAGAAGTGATGCTAAACTATGTCACATGCTTTAAGAACAGCCATTTTACTTCAGCTTACCATTTAGTAAAATCTTACACCACTACATTTAGAGCACTTGGATATCATCTGAGTAAAACAATAAAATAAAATGGGGGAGCAAAGAAGAGGGAAGGAAAAAACAAAACCATCAATTATCGAGCTTTAGTTACACAACTACATTTTTTTCCTACAGGTTATGCATTAATTTCAGTGTTGTTCGACCCAACCCCAACATATTCTGAAAAAGAATTTTGCAAATCTGCAGCTGTAGACAATATGCACTTTGAAAAGACATTACATTGAAAACATGTTCGAGGCATTGTAATACTCCTATCTTGGCTTTGTGTATCAAACCCCTCTTTCCAAAAGGGATTTAAAAGTCCTGAATACTATACTTAATGACTCCTTAATTTTGGAGAAGACATTCCATTTGTAAAGCCTTCTGGAGACCCCATGTAGATGTACACCACAGAGCATTCCCCCTGTGATTAGTCTAAAGTATCTCTGAAATAATCCTTTGAAAATTTCACCCTTTGAAAATACATTGATTCCAAATGTAGTCTAACTGGCACTAAAAGTTATTTTGTATTATTTAAATCTAAATAAAGTACTTCAAAATTATCTTTGGGAAACGTTTCCAATTATTTGTATTAGCAACCATGACAATTTTGAAGACATCTCTTTTGTCCTGCTTTGGAATGGGAATATTCTTCCTGGAACATGAAAGCTGTTTTTTTCTTCAGTGCTATTCAGAATATTTATGCAGATTATTTCTCCTGCCTGATGAGCACGCAACGTACTTCATGCTGTAATGATAAAAGGGGAAAATGAGCCCTGGCATAGTCTGTTAGAAGTGTATGCCTCGCCTGCACCATTACATTACAGCTAAGTCACGCGCCCACATACCTTGTAGGACTGGGACTCTGGCGAGAACAATAAAAACTTGTACATGCTTACAGTGGGAATTGCAATGCCTCGGTGCAGGAATGTCATCCAAAAAAACGTTACCTTATATTCCTGAGAGCTCGCAGAGGACCAAATTTTCACCATCATAATTGCAAGAGCGTCTTGAAATCTGCTACTGAATATCAGCATTATCTTATCCTTACTGAATATATTGGGTCTTAAGGCCATTTGCTACGCACAAATGAGGCAGGCCAAAAATCCCCTGAGGCTCTCAGGGTGCAGTAAGAGCAGCAAGAGCACTCAGGACTGCCTTTGGCCGTCGTCAGATGCGTTTGCCCTGGGTGCATCTGAGGCGGGTGAGGATGTTACTGCTGCTCGTCGCCGGGGGTGACATCGCCCCTTGGCATCACAAACACACACTTGTTTCCTAACCTGCTCGTGTCAAAATGACATGCTCAACAGCTTGGTTACTGGAAATGCGTGAGCAAACTGGAACTGCCTGGACAGGAGAGGTGAGGGAGAAGACGGGGCACTCGTGGCAGGAGGGCAGCAGAACCCCTGGCAGCTCAGGTGCCGCCGGGAGGGCTCGTCTGACTGCAGCCTTCGCTCGACGATGGCACGGGGCTGCACCAGAAAAGGAATGGCGGCCCTGTTTAATTACTCAAAGAAACACTTTTCCTCCTTCCGATAGGAGCTGTGGCACTTAGTGCTAAACGCAACATCTGCGGGACTTGAAAGCGAGAATGAGGCAGAGCGTGCCCCTGCCACCAACTGCGGAGAGCACTGCCAGCGACGGGAGATGCAAAGTCGATCTTAACAAATATTAACGAGTGTTAAAAGATGCAAAACTATTTTACATGCACAGAGTATTCTATGATAATTCCATATTTTATTTCTTATTTTAGAGATACCAAGTGCTTACAAGCAGGCTACAGTTGTGACCAACTATCTGTCAGGATCACAGGCACATGACAATGTAACATCTGTAATAATTTTTAATGCTACACTTCCCCAAAATACCATCTGACTTTTTGTCACTGTGTTTATGGTACTATGCATAACATGGAGTAGAGACATCATAAGACACCATAAATTTTGTTCCTACAATA
The DNA here is from genome assembly GCF_964034855.1 of Anser brachyrhynchus. Lineage (NCBI taxonomy): Eukaryota > Metazoa > Chordata > Aves > Anseriformes > Anatidae > Anser > Anser brachyrhynchus. The sequence continues at coordinate 22,164,904 of NC_137698.1, forward strand.
GTTGTATACATAGAACAGAAAAAGGGGAAAAAAAAAAGAAAGAAAGGAAAAAAAGAGGGAGTAAAGATGACTGTGATAGCTCAATTATACATTCCTACAGAGTAATCGCTCCCAGCCTTCATCACAAATTCATCAAGAAGATGAACAAGCACCTCTGTAACTTATCCTAAGCATTTTATAAGAGCAACAGATACCCATATTATAAAAGGCAGTCTCTAAACTTACTTGCACTTGAAAACTAGGGTACATACACTCTCCATTTCCCATACAGAAAGATAATTCTTTCCCAGTAATTACCTGAAAATATGGCAGCTGGGATTTGAGCGACTGAAATCATACTTTTGTTGCCGAGAATTATCAGACCAGAAATTCGATGTATTGCTAGAGAACTCCCACACTCTCTTTGGGCTGTAATACTGCAGCAGCTAGGGAGTTTCGACAAAACGGGCCCATTATTATTTAATTCCCAGATAATGCAATTTGGAAGATGAAAAGAGGACAAAGAGAGAAGGGGAAAAAGCCACAAAGGTTTGGTAAATATCTTGAGATTACTTTACAGTAGTTTTCCACATGAGAAGCAGATAGAGCTTCAAATGCTTTGCTAACCTAACATGGAAACGGTTGCTAAAATGTGCTTTCAAATAAAAACAACTTCACAAAACAAACTGTAGTCCCCCGTATGTAGCAGCTCCTCTCGACACCTCTGATGATCTTACAGCTCTTGTTCAATAGCACTTCTCTCACCTTTGAGCAGGAAGCAAATTGTGAATTTGAACTCCGCTGCTGGGGGATGCTGCCTGCTGTGCCATCAGCAGCCTTTAACAAATAATTAGAAGTGCCCGCAGCCATCCCGGATCACGAGGGCTGCCTGCACACCACACGGTTTTGGTAACATCGCCCACCTGCGATTGCATCGCTGGGCAAGGGACACCTATGAGAGGTTCCTTTACCATTGTCCCCTCTCGCCTTGTTCAGAGCGTGTTTTGGTCGCAGTAGGTGAAGTCACACCGGTCCCCGAGGTCTCCCTGCACCAGCAGCGCCGCTCTTCTGTACAGCGGCACAGCTGAACGCGCAGCAGCAGCAGTGGGAGTGAAAATGTCTTTACGTGGAAGGAGGCAAGTTTTCCTTTCATTGCTCCACCCGAGCTGCACCAGCATCCGAAGCGCTGCGTTTATTTACAGCGTCTTAAGTACAGTCAAACGAGCGCAGGCTCTCTTGCCAAAGGTCAAGCTGCGAGTCCTGGTTTTAATGAGCATGAAGCTGCTCAGCCCTCTAGGGCAGCTCCTTCAAAGCAGTCCTTCAAGTCTGCTGTGCCTGCAACACAGGACCTAATTCACTCCTGTGCCTCAGTTTAAGCACATTTTAAAGTCCTCTTAATTTAATTGCACCCCCGCACAGCCAGATTAGAGAATGCAATGACTCAAACACTGAAATGGATCTAGAGAACAACAAAATACGTTTGCAGCGTCAGTAGATGTCCAGGTAAAACGCCTGTAAAATTTCTGTACTATGGCCACTGTCAACAATCGCGACCTGCAAGACGGTGGGGGAAAAGATGGGATCAAACACAAATATTTCCGCTAACAACTTCTGATGCTTATTTTCTTTATTTTCTGACCTCAACTTTCTCTTTCTCTTCAGAATAGCTGACAACTGAAACTGTCTTTCACAATTTCAGATACACAACTTTCTCCACAGGTTTCTGTGACAAGGATTTTCCTCTGTGCAATGTATTTTGGCTTACTCAGAGAAATTGTCTCATCTACTTGCATTTTAGCGTGAATTTCTCAGACAAGCTACTCTTTGAATTTTCTACACAAAGCAGAGTTTCAGTCATCAGAATAACATAAAGTTATTCAAATAGAAAGTAAAAAAAAAAAAAAAAAAGATTTTGAAGGATCTGAGTAGAACATCAGACAGTGAAAGAGCATTTCAGACATACGGGATGAAAAGTCAGGATAACAGGGTAAGACCTGCATCTGGGAATAAATTCCAGTCTTGGGACAAAGTCTTACTGAAATACAAATGGTCACAGCAATATATAGCAACAAGCAGCCAGCAGTCCTCAGGACAAACTCAAAGATATGGAACAAAAAGAAACTTCATTACCTTTACACACTGTAAGATGCTGTGGTTTTATATTAGGCCCTGCATAGACCTCCCCTGAAACATTATATAACCTTTCTAAAACAAGACTAGAAAAGACCCCAAATTCACATAATAATGATTTATTAAATGGAAAAGCCAGCAGATCCAATGCACAGTAACACAGGAAAAACAGCACAGCTCTGCACTGACCTGCAATAGCTACATAACATAGAAAACACTGTACTTCACCCCGTGGGGACAGGTTAGAAAAAGTTCTTCAGCGCATATAGATGTTGCCAGAAGACAAATATAGCTCCTTTTTAGCAGCACTGTTCCAAGACCTGTACCTTCACTCCTCCATGTGGGTCAGAAAGTGCTCTTTGGGATACACTGAAGCGCATCACTCTTTCGACACACAGCGCCCCAGCTGCCAGGAGAGCAGTGCACGCACTGCCAGCACAACTTGCGCTGCCCTGATGCTGAACGGCAGGAAGAAGAGGAAGAGTACAGGAAACTGCAAGCAGCAGACACACAAAAATGTACAGAATACATTCATCTTCCACAACTGAGATCCTTTATTCAGAAAAGAAACTGACCACAGAGGGGAAATGCCCTGTTATGTTAAGACTTAAATCACAGTAATGATGCAGACTGGAAGACTAACAAAAAAACAACAAAACAAAACAAAGAAAACACCCTCAAACATCCCGTCTCCAACCCCAAAACAAAACACCACAACAAAAAAAAAATAAATAAATCAGAATTCAGATACTGTAAAGAAAAATAAATTATGAAAGCCAGCTCATATTTAGGGAAACAGAACCTAAACAGCTCACGCCCAGAATATTTTCCTGCAAGACTACAAAATGCTTCAACCAAAAGCAGCAGCAGTTCTGCTATGCCTGACTCACTTAAAAGAAAAAAAAAAAAAAAGAGCTTCTCACTGCAGTTTAACGAAGAAGCATAAAGACGAGTAGATGTGGTGATATGGTGCTGTGTCCCCTCTGAGAAATATGACAGCTGCAGGAAAAAAAAGAGAGCATACATAAATACTTAATGAGATGACCAAGTCTTATATGCCATAAGAAGTTTAGTGATTTGTGCTGATCCTTTGTTGCTTTTCAGTGGTTGCAGTCTCAAGACAAAATAGTCTTTTTGTCTCTGATTAACTCTGAAAGGGGAAACAAAAGCTCCAAGAAGATACCCCTTAGGGCACTAGTGACTGAGCGAATGTCAAGAGCACAAAGTTCAGTTGAATTGTTTTATAGCTCCCTGTTCCAGCTATTTAACAGATTCACGGACACAGAGTTCACGTACTGCCAGGAGAGGGGAACAGGGTGGAGAAGAGTCTGCCAAGGTGAAAGCGTGAGGGGCAGCAAGAGGAGACATAAATAATGTTTGGGGGCACCAGCACCCCACGTCTCACCACCTCCAGCAGTGCTGGGCTGCCAGCCAGCTCGGCCACACTTTGTGAAATTCGGTAACGCAGAGTCAAGAACAACAACCTGGAAACACATGAAGGACACTGTGGAATTGCATAATATTACACTAAGAGGAGTAATAAAAAGGGCCAGAGAAGTTGGACTGGTACATTCCTAGAAATGATTATAAAAGGATGATGATCAGTGATGGAAACCAAAGGAGGAGCAAGGAGGCGTAGAAGAACCTAGTGGGAATAGTAGGACAGTGGTCATGTCCCTGACTTCCTGAGAAGACATCAGTTGGAAACACCACTGGTCCTGTTTGTCACCATACAGCTCTAAACCTTATTCCCACTGATTCATTTCAAGGACTGTGGCAATAAAAAAAGAAATCACAAAAATATAAGCTTTCTTATAATGTATATATGCTAAGCCAATGTGAGACATCATAAAAACTCCATGGTTTCATGAAACCATAAGCAAACAGATTAGAAAATGTGTAATGCTTAGAAACCTCAAATAAACAAAGCACTTACACACTAACTAGACCTTTGATGAAGAGACTTTCTTCACACAGGCAGAATACAAAATGATGACATATATTTCACGTAAAAGAGATGTCGCTGTGCAGTTGCTACATATAAGACAAGATGACTGATTTGATCTTAAGAAAAGCCTAGATCATTACAAAAACTCAGATCAAATGCAGAAACAACACTAAAATACTAATACGTAGAAAAATGAGAGAGTTTTTAATACACCACTTTTTCATATACACGCTTCACATATAGTAGAAGCTTCAAGAAGTTATGAACCTTTGCAGCACTGACAAACTGGGTTTAGGGGTAGTGGAAGCAAATAAACTGAAAAAAACACCACAGGAACACTAAATAGAGCTTGCAGAAAAACCAAAACTATTAATGGAAGGGGTCCCTTTCCAACAAAAACTGAAGAGATTGAAGTGCCATACAAATCAGACATGCCTGTCAGCAGGCCAGGGTGGCTGATCAACAACTTTGAATGCAGTCGTAACAACACAAAAGGAGACAAGTTCAGTCATGGTGTTACTGCTAAGCTTTATGGAGCAGTTTGATTCATTTCGCTTTATAACAGGAGGAGGGAGGGGTAAAAACGAACTAAGGAACCCCAGGAAAGGAGACACAGAAGTACCAGACCTTCAGAGGAAGCCACACGCACACAGAAGAAGCAACAGGAATATCAGGGATAGATAAAAAGTCAAATTAAGTATAAGACACAGAAGCAACCCACCTACTTACCTTGCAGCAGCAGCAGCTGTGCCAGACACCCACACACAGGGTTTCCCCTCCTTGTACTCTCAGGTACTGCTTTAGGGAGAAGCCCTACCGAAAGCCTAAGTCCCTGCTGCCCTTTCAAGGCTCACAGCCTGCAAGTCTATGATATCTCTCCCTGGGGCTGGTGGATATAATGCTATCATGTATGCACTCCAGGTGTATTTGTATGAAGAGACTATGCGATTTTGCTGTGAAGGATCCTTGGTCATCAAAGTGCATTGCTGAGCCTTACCTACCGGGGACTGGGATAATCCCACCAAGTCATTACAAATTACAGATTCTCTCCTCCCAGAGCTGCTTCTGCTCAGCTGACACTCTCAAGATATCAGAAAAGCCAGACTGCCCTCAGATAATCATACCCAAACAGGACATCATCTTCCTGATGACTGCAACAGCAAGCAACTGCAGCCCAGCGTCTGTCTGTCCGTCTGTCCGTCCTGACCTGCTGTGGTTACAGAGCCCTCCCTTCCCCAAGCACTCCCCAACACAAGCCAGGCTGCAGGACCGTCCCGTCACGGAGTTGTCCTCTGTGTACCTTCCACCCACTGCATCTCCTCTGCAGCATGGCCACAGGGGGCCCGGCAGGGACTCCCCTTGGAGCAGCCAGCTCCTGAGGTCATCCCAACTCACACTTGGCCACCAGACAAGGGCATTTTACTTCTAGTTGCTCAATGAGCCAACTTGAATCTCCATCTATTTTCAAACAGTTACAATAAATATGGATCCCAGATCTGGAACCAATTTGTACTCTAGTCTGTTTGATTAAAGTCAGTAAAATTTAGCTACGAAAGGATTTGTTCTAGCATTGGGATATCCTCTAGAGGGTAAAATACAAGACTACTGCTAAAATATAAGACATAATTGGTGTCTGGGAACCCCACCTTTGGCAGTCTCCAGGCCTCCATAAATTTAATTTTAGGACTGTCCCTGCAACCCCAGTGGATGAACACACGGCCCATTTACAAAGGTTGTTGTGCCGCCCTCAGAGCAGCCAGGAACATGACCTATAAATTTAATTCTCTTTATTCATTTTGAGTATTGCATCTGATTTTATTTTTTTTTTAAATTGAGAAACTACAAGCTTCTATAAATTGCAGAAATCTGCCAAGTACGAAGGAAGAGCAAGCGAATACAAATCTACATCTATTTGCAGTTTCTTGTCCCAAATCAGCCAACCAACAGGGAGATTAAAGAGAAAACAGGAACAACTGGCAATTTGCTCATAATTTAAAATCAAAATATATAATACATATATATGATTGAGTCATCTGCTCCCGTTTTTCATACATCCTTCATTTAATATTACAAGCTCTTCAGGACAGGGACTGCGCCTCTGTATTGTTGAAAAGTGCTTAGTACAAAAAGGCTCTAATGATGTGCGGAGATGTGTGACTACTAAAATATTAATATTTTATACTTAATTTTAATATTTAATATTAACAATATCAAGAGCAGCAACAAATATCTCTGTGGGGCTGTCACAGGTGTAATCCTGGCAGGGAAGGGAAAGCTCACAAAGATGAAAGACTGGATTTTCAGATTCTCAAGCCTTCCAGTCCTATCAAGCTGCACAGAGAGGGCCCTCTTTGTGTCCTACCTGTGTACCCGGCAGCTGCCACTGACTGGATTTCCCACCACGAGATGCAGGCTTGACAAGGTCTGCACTGGCATCAGCTAACTCAAAAAGAGGAAAGTCATGTCTACACACAACTGAGATGCGCTGTATGTTCTTGAGCAAGGGTTCTCACACATTTTCATGCATGCCAGGTCTTTTTTGTCTTCACGGTAACCCTCCCTAGTCTTCAAAATCATCAATAACATTTTCATATGAAATCAATGCAAAGAAGTTGAATGTCCTAATGTCATCTACCTGAAACAAAAGAAGGCCAGCACATGTCCAGCTGCTCCCAATTCAGAGTTTAGGACTTTGTGAAGCACATCCAGCACCTGTACCTGAGGCACAGGTTTCGTGTCCAGCTGAACCTCACTTACAGGCTACAGCTGTAAGTCGGAGATAGAAAGGACTTACTGGATTAGGTTATCCCACTGCTCTCCTTGCTTCTTCATTTTTATTTCTCAGTGCTGTGTGCAACCTACTTCTTAAATAAGTTTCTAAGACTTAGGTAACATCCTCCAGGGAAACAATACACTGATTTTATTCCCAAATATGTGTATTTTTTTTTAACATACATTGTAATTTTTTCCCTTATTTCTATTATGGCTGGTCACATCACTTTAAATATATATATTTTTTCAATTTTTACTAATCACATCTCACTGTATTTGCCAGTTACTCCACCACCAACACCCCCTCCTCCATCTATTTACCTATTGTAATGATTCCCTGTAACAAAACAAACATCCTCATGTTTACACCGAAATACAAGGTGTCCAAACCAGGACCATCTAAACAATTATAATGCTTACTTCATGAAGCTATCCTTAATCCCAAACACACAAAGGAATAACCATATTCACCTGGAAGACAAAATGCACTAGAATTGTAAACCATATTTAGAAGGCGTTTTAGGGAGTTAATGGTGTAATTTTATACCAGAGGACCACTATTACTGCATGAAGAAGGGTGCACTGGCTTTCACCTTACTAAATGCAGGATATAATTTCCTTGTAATCAAACACACCCCACCAAAAAAAGAACTAATTCTTCACACTTAACAGCTACCTTTATGAAAAGGATTTCTCAATAATCTCCAAGGGTTCCCAAAATGCCACTTCATACATGTAATTAGAAAAACAGTACAAAATACCTTAAGGCCAGGCACTGAAAAATACACAAAATAACTAAAATTTCTCATGGTGAAAAAGATCAGTCGGCATGTAAGACACATCTAAATTTATGAATTTCTGTCCCGTAACCTACGTTTATTGCACGTCATATATAGAAACATACGAATGTGTGAGCTTTTACAAATTTAGGTTGACCAAAACCTTAGTCTTCCATAGAAAGTGTAAGCTCCTCAGGATATAAAAGCATACTCATAGAAGGTTTGGTATTTGGAATACGTAAGTAAACAACAGGACAAGAGCCCAAGCTGCACAGAAGATGGAAGGAGGTTTACTGAGCAAATGAAAAGAAAGGTAAAGGCTGATTTCCAAGCACTATTATCCTTATCTTCTTCTTTGGTTATGGTCAACTGAAATAGTTAATTTTAACTGTATCCTGCATTTTCCCACCTGAAAAACATCACTCACTGATTTGCTTGTGACTTACTAATTGATAATGAGACAAAATGTTTTCCATGCGCTGATATTCTTTAATCAATACACTGGCATTTCCATCTCATGGAAGTAATGGTAAATTTAGAGAGCTGTACATTCAACTCTGCTTTTGCTGTTAAACAGAAACCCTCGTAAAAGTGAAAATAATAACGTAAAAAAGTTATAAGTAGACATGGAAAACAAGCATATTTCTTTCAGGCACAGATTTCTGTGTTTATTTATAAAGAATGTAACTATGCCAAAAATAATATTTTTAACATCGCAAATGAGGAATATTACTTCCATTTCAAAAGAAATGCCTCCCCCAATACTTTCTTCAAACATTCAAATCCCAGCTTAATAAAAATAAATGGCATCCCTCATTTCTTCAAAATTGCATATTTGATATCCAAAGGTTTGCTGTTCTAACAAGATATAAGCACTTTGAAATCCCACAATTATGTATTCATGTGCCAGAAGTCAGACATCTTTTTTTTTTTCCACAGACGTCGGTGAATATAATAAATATATTTATAACTCTAAAATTTCAAGACCTTGCTTTTGAAGCATGAAAAAAGCATAATGGCAGATACTGAAGTCCACTGGAAACATCACAAAACCAGGCTAAATCTTATTCCCTTGGTATGTTATCTCCCGAGTCTTTTAAAACTGCATGTAGCAGCAATGAGATCCTAACTTATTTTTCACTTATGTTTGCAATCTTATTTACACGTGGAAGCTACAGGTGATTTCTCACAAAAAGATAAAAGAACAGCCTCAACAGCAAGTAACCGATGTCTCAGTCCAAACCACAGATGCAAAGCTCAACCCAAGAAATTCAACATGTAGCAGAGGACAACTCTGCACACCCTCTTTCCAACAAGCAGTGAACCGAACACAACTTAGGCTGCACACAGCAGTCGCTCACACAAGACTCGGATTAAATAGCCAACTAATTTAATGACTGTAGGAACATCTTAAAGTGACTTTTCATTTCCAAAAAGGACTCAGTAAAAAGAAAATGAAGAGCTATTTATCATTAGTAATGGAAACTGTATTGAATTTTCCAGAATACCAGGGCCAACTTACTTTTCTTTTGTACATTACAAAGTTTTACAAAGGATTTCCCTGAGGCACTTTTTGTTTTTCTCCATTTGACTGCTAGATGCTAGGTGGCAGATGCAGGCACGTACTTGACCTCACAGAGCAACATTTAGAAGCAAATGACATTAACTTTCAGTTCATCAGGAAAAGATATATTTGGGATTTCTTTCTTACAGCATTTAGTGTCATGATGCCTCAGAAAATAGAAACATTTAAAAATAATGCAATAGCATGAAGTCTCCTTTTAAAAAAAAAAAGTCTTCATTTGTTTTGTATGCCACTTAAGGAAAACAGGAAACAAATTTAAACTAAATGGTTGCTTTCAAATTTTCCTTAAAAGACTTTAACACGCATATGTAGAGGGTCTGGCATACAATTTACATTATACATTCTCAACGGGATGTATATATTTAGCAATATGATATGAGATGATCACCATCAGCAGTTTGAATTTGACATTTAAGAAGACATTAATAGCAACACTAGAAACACGACAAACCTTGGGCAACAATAACAGAAAAATAAAACTGCTGTTCTAATTAGGTTTCCCAAAATAAGCCCATCTTTCAGTCACATCCTTCTGTCACTGCACCTATAAACCCCCTATGAAGCAGGACAGATTTTTCTTGACAACTAAACATGCCACAGTTAAATGCTGCACCACTAGAGTTCCCCAAATTACTCACTTTACTTTGTCTGGGTACTAATGCATCATTTTACTTCTGCACACAGTGACAAGAATGCCTTCGCTGAACAAAGCAAGACGACATCAGCTGGCACGCGTTTTTTTCCCTCTGTTATTTTATGTCACGACAGAGCAGCTTAGAAATGTAACTCGTGTTTATAAAATACCCAATTCAACCAGATGAACATTATCATGATTAAAATACAAGATAATTTCAGACCACGTGGAATAATGAAGGTTACTCATCAAAATAAACTCTCACTTCTGCACTGCTGAGCATCCGTGCGATGCGACAGCTGCACCCATAGCTGCCATTTGAGGCCACGGCAGCAGTTACTGGAGGGCAGTATTTGGCACACCACAGCTACAAAAAGCCCATCGAGGTACCTGCGCTATACATGGCCCAAGAAAAAATGTCCTACTTACAACAGGCTGAATGCAGGGAACATTCAAAGCCTTTTGAGGCCATTCAGATATCAGGAGGCTGTGGACACTGACTGTGGGACCCTGACCTCTTGCAGGAAAACAAAGAGATTTGCTGAAGGAGGAAGGTCTAGAAGAGATATTTGTCTGGAGAAGTTCCACCTTCTGCACTTCACTGTGCTGTAAAATACGCTCTGTGCCTCTGGCCACTTTGAGCTTCTGCAGTCTAATCCAGTTAAAAAAAAAAAAAAGAAGTCTGGACTGCTATAACATCCAGCGGGCCCTTTGACAAGTGCTGTTGTTAGGACATTGTGCATCCCTCTCAAAATTGAGAGCAGCATCTGTTTTTGTGAAGCTACTGGGAACCAGCAGTGAAACTATTTGCAGCACGGTAAGATACCATCAGTGAGAATTTGGAAGATTCCCCTTCAGATTACATTAGCTTTGGTTACAAAAAAAAAAAAAAAGAAAAAAAAAAGAAAAAAAAGCCCAGTAAGATCCCCACATAGACATTTAAAAGGGCGTCGGCACTTAGGAAATGCTTCCACCAGAGGATTTCAAAGCGGTTTTGAAATACGCGCTGACAGAAACTCACCATGTGCCAGTAAAAGGGTCTGGTAAGTATCAGTGGTCTGGCAACCTATACACCGTGAAGTGGCTACCAGCTTCTCCGTGCTTGGATTATCCTGGAATGAAGCCTCAGAAACAAAAACACGTGTTTCATTTAATGTAGTTTCTTAATTTAGTCCCAGCAAAGATTAAGCACAAGACAACAGCTACTCTGAACCTGCAATTTATCTGGATTATCTACTGTCCTTACAAATACCTCCTGCTTTAATAAAAATTTAGCACAGAGTTGCCTTGTCTGTCTAACATTGAATTCAGAGCAAGAGCTAATATTGGCTGACCGCAGCTCCGTGATCTAATGACAAACAACGTGGATTATTCACCGCAAACCAACAGACAAGTATAAACAAGCTCAACAAAAAATAGAAATGTTACAAAGGAATGAGAAAAACATCATTTTTTTCTTATCTCTTAATGTTTCCTCCCCTCAGCTGAACTGAATAACGTTAAAGATTCAATTTCAGAAAGTGTTTTATATTAAAATTGAGAAATGAAGAGTACTACAGAAAACACAAAATTTTATCTGCTGATAACAATCCTTGCTTTATCAATAAACAGGTACTTCTCAATACATTAAAGCATCTACCCTGCAGAACAGCTGAGCATATTCTTAGCTTTACACTTTACCTGGATCTCAGCACGAGTGATGAATGAAATAGGCATATTGCATCAAAGATCCTCGCTATCTTGGTGCTTTGCAAAACAGGAGTCTCAATCAGGCACATTTAAATGCTGTGCTAAATACTAATATGCTTTCTAAGAAAGAAATAGTTTGCAGCCATCTCACACTTTCTCTCTTTTAGTAAAATTAATTAAATAGTTGAAGCAAAATAATACGTGAAGAAACTGCTTTGTAGGACATAGTCTATTTTGAAACAAGATGGAGACGTTTATAGACACTTGTTAAAAATTCAGGCAAGCTTCAAAACAAACACCGGTAAAGACTGTGTGATGCCCGAAGATGTTGTACTGCACAGAGCTACTGGTGTACAGCTGCAGACAGCACGAATGCCTTCCTGTAACATTTCTCACAGGAGTTCTTTTAGCACACAGATTCCCCATCTGGCGAGGCCACACAGCCTCGTCCCCCATCTAACAGCCCTAACATCTGGGAGGGAAAACCAAGGAACAAAACTGACCTCTCCGGACAAGTTTTAAATCAATTAGCAAGAGCCTGCAGAAAAACCACTAAGACACGGTATCTCTAAAAGGTCATTCTGTAAATCAGATAACCCTTATTTTAAACAGCCACTGGGAGGTCTGAGCTGGTCTTCCCACTATTTATCTTCCCTTCTAAATATCCATTCGGGTGGCAAACAGCAAAGCTGCACGCCATGAAACAGGTGCAGCATTAGATGCCATCTCTCCCCACGATTTTGTCCTCTCTTCCTCTCACTTGCAAACTCACACAAAATGAGGTGCTAAGAAAGAGCAGGGATGACTCAAAACAACCTCATTTTTTATTAGAAATAAATACATGAATAGAACAATGAGTTCTTTGTTGGTTCTCTGTCCATTTTTGCCCATCATTGTCTATTTTTACCCAAGAGATTTTAAAATCACCACAGTGACCAAGTTGAGGGGCTGATGGCAAAAAATCTGTAAGTTATTTGACATGAAAGTTGTTGGTTTTTTTTCCTCCCCAGAATAAAGGTTTAGGCCTTTCAAAAATATTTCCTCATCTCTCACCAAAATAGGAAATTACGTATTACTACAAATGGGCAATTATCAGTAACAAATAATAAAAGTACACGCTAGTACCTGAAGCCAAGCAATACAATTATTCTTTTCCAGCAACAATAAACAAATAGCCGTGCAGTTATAACAGAAAGCAGCCTCCTTATAACCTGTGGGTAACCAACTGTGGATGCTATACAGCACATACTTGGCACCTACACATCCTGACGTAACTGCAGACTGACATTTTTCCTCAGGGGTATATGCTGCAGAGGAACTGGGCAAACGTTCAGCTCCCTGAAAATCACGCAGCTTAGCTAATCTCGCTCAGCTCTAAAGACAACCTATTACAGGAGTCACGTTATTTAAAAGTGCTTGCCTGACCTATGTGCAGCTGTTTGGGGTGTTTTTAAGGAGTAAACGCTCTCCAGAAGGCAGGAAGGGACAAACCTGAGCCATAGGGCTTTGGGGAAAGGAGCGACTGCAGCCCAGATCACGCTGCAGCATGATTTTCAGGTAGGACCATGCTCCTGCACTGCCAGGGCACAGGAGCAGCAAGCCATGGTGCGCAGACTCGCGGGGAGACCGGGACAGACTCCTTTGATTTTTCTGCGGAGAAAGCCCCTACAGCTGCTCAGGTTTACGAGTCTATTGTAGTGATTTTTTCTTCACAGCAATTGCACAAATGTGCACAGTAAGCATACTGAGGCTCAAATAAGAGCAAGACAAGTTCAGTCTCATATCCCACTGGGTAGCCCGAAAAGTAAATAAATAGCAAATACGCTGCAAGTCAGCACTGAACCCTTCACTTTCACTGATCCTGCAGCATCAGTGTACATGTTTAACTAATGTGACCGTGCCCTACAGACATTCCAACTGCAAGGAAAAATCCTTAAAGAACAAGAGATTAGGGTGGGGCACAACAATCAAACACCACACTGCAGTAACTCGAACCACTGTCACTATGACTGCCTTTAGCCAAATTGGAAAAAAAAGAAAGAGATGCAAAATAGGATGCATTTTTTTTTTTCAAAGATCACAGGTGCTGGACACGAGCACTGCAAACAAAGGCTGAAGTTATGCCAGGTGTTCCTGCCCCCCACTTTGCACAGGGAGCTGATCCGACATGCTAACACAACAGAACACTATTCCTCCCCACCCCACACCAATTTTCTTCTGGGTCACCTTTTTGGTAGCACTGAACTCTCAGCTCAAAAGCGGTTTGAGCCTTAGATGGTGATTCTACTCCAAGATTTAGGGTAGTAGATAGGGGGAAAAACTTTCCTTTCTCATCCGTTCCTGTCTCTGAGCACTGACCTCTTTGAAATTCTCATCTACTTGTCTCATAAAGGGGACCTCCTACATCTTAGAAATCATTTGAACCCTTGTAAAAATCTTGTCCCACTTGCAGACGTGAAGCCCCTGGAAATCTGGGTCGAGGAAGAACTTGCTTTAATACCAGACTCTATGATTTGCATTTCTTACTATGCCAATATAAAAGAAGCATTTGCCAAAATTTTATTGACCTACTACCACTCCACTGATATCATAAGCAGTGACCATACTTTATGTCTAATATTATCAATTACCAAGACAGACTAATAGGGCAATACTTTATAAATCTGAAGCCTCATGTAGCCTGCAGGTCTGCAGAGCAGCTACAAGCAGCAGCGTGAGCTGCTCCAAACCTGTGGCTGACAAGCTTGATAAGCAGTTACAAAGAAATGGCAAGCTAGAAACCAGAAGAAATTCACCTCAAAACAGTATCCTCAAAGATACTGGAAGTATGTTTTTTTTTTTTTTCTTCAGGTCTATGCAGCTCTGCAGTTATTTGGGAAACAAGTAGCATTTAGCCGGATATCTTAATTTTCTAGCATGCCACCCACCTTAGTGTGCAAACTAAAACAGTATTTTATTTTATGCCAGTCATTCTATGCTCCTATTCAGGTTTTGAAGCAAAAAGGGAAATAATAATAAAGTAGTTCTAGGATTGGGATATTGAAATTGTAACTGCTCGGATACATGCCAATCACAATTCACTCCTAATAAATACTTTCCTTTTAGTATTCCTATTGTCTACTTCACAGCGACTGCACAATATTTGGTTATTTTGTTGTTGTTTGGGGAAGGCAATGCTAGCCAATTACAGTATTAATATGCAGTGCTCATAATTAGCCTCAACCACCACTGTATCTCTTTAGAAGTGCTCACAGGTAAGCTGAAAGGATTTTGAAGGCAAAAAATATTACTAATTGAAACATTTCAAGGCTCATATCTTCCCTTTAAAATGTAAATTTAATCTTAGAATAAGTTACTTAATAATTATCTGAAATTTGAAAGAGGATTTGACTCTTCCTCCTGTACCAACTTGAAAGCGCAAAGCATAAATGCAGAGTTTCCAGGGCAAAGTCCTAAGGTCCTGGCTCCTCAAGATAGCAAGTAAGCCACCTTTCATTTCCTAAATCAGTATGTTCCAGCCTTGCTGCCCACACCAATACTTACTGTGGATTAGGAAAGGCAGGTACTGAGCAGAAGAGCAGTAATGGTTAAAGGAGATGCACTGCACACTGAATCAGCTGCTGCAGATTAAATAGTGAAGAACTTCTTTAAATTTAATCCCACAACCAGTCCTGTTCTTGCTGAAGTCACCGTGTACAGCTCTTCACAGGACAGACTAAGCATGGCTTGTCTCTGTCTGGTGGCGCTTACTTCACCCAAACCAGGATATGTATGGAAATCTGCAGTCCCATAAGTTGGTACATTCTCTAGCTGGGCAATGAACTAAAAGACGGTTTGTATTATTAATTTTTTGTTTCCTGAAATGGAACATGTACCATAACCACTAGTTTTTATTTAGAATGAACCAAAGGAAACAAAAAGGTGATTATCAGCTGGGGCAGAAGGCTGGGATGGAGAGGAAGGTTGGTGGAGGGGAGAAAGGAGATGTTGCTTCTCCTCTCCCTGACATTCCAAAGGTGCCCCAAGCCCTTCTCCTGCCTTCCCCCTGCACTCCCTTAAACCAGCATAAATCACTTCAAAAATCTGCCCAGTTGTCAAGCCACTAGTCTGAATTAGAGTGAATGGTCCAGCCTTGGTCACAGATGGGCCTGGGCCACAAGCACTGCTGGCCCCAAGAAGATGGTAAAAGAGATACCAAAAAGGAGCATCAACACAGGATATGGAATAAAACAAACCCATCTGCTGCCCAGCTGAGCAACTGAAAGAAAAAACAAACCCAGGGGGAAAAAAATGAGGTGAAAATCAGGGCAGATATGAAGGAGGAGGGATAGAAAAAATAGGAAGCTTTCAGAGCAAGAGACGTGGAAGGAAGCAGGTAGCCTGCAGACCACTTCAAGCGGGCTGCTGCCCTGAGAGACGTGGGCCGCACGGCCTTACCGCCATCTTCTTTCTCTCCTGAGGCACTGCCCTTCTGCTCCACGCAGCTACCAAAACGCGGTCAGGGAGTGACGCATCGCTCATAAAAGACACGAGCAGCTGCCTCACAATGGAAAATCGCCCAGCCTGATACATAGTACCACGCTGGTGAGGAAAGAATAACTGGAGATGCACCCCAGGCCCCGGAGGTGGGGGCAGAGGGGAAGCCATTTGGTCTTCCTGCTGAATGTGATCTGGCAGTTATTTTGCTTGCTATGAAGAGAAAGCAGCAGTTATTTTATTGATTTTTTTTTTAATACAGATGGTGTTTTTGTATTAAATTAATGAATACATAGCACACTGAGATATAAAATGTAAACTGCATGCACTGAAAAGGTTTTAACTTGAGGATGTATTGCTATTTTCTTCTTGTTTTAAAAATATTTTAGCATATTTCTGAAATGAATACTAGCCAGCTCACTGTGCTACAAATAATTATACAAAATCTAAAACAGTACCTTGTTCTAGCTATTCGGATGTCCTTTTTTTAAAAAAAAAACACCATGATTTACAGAAATCAAACACAGTCACATCCTGCCAGAAAACATTTTCATAACAGAGACAAGTCATACCTACAACAAATGCATCTGAAACAAGAGCTTGTCATCAATGCCTTTCTCTCAGCTCTTCTAGCCACACTAAGTAGTAGCACAGCACTCATGGATCACCTTCAGATAAGCCTGTAAATCCAGATGTTTCACACTCATTACACAAATCTCAACTTCCATCCTCCTCCTCCTTCTCCTTGTCCAAGTGCTACAACACCCACCCCCCCCTCACTCCAGGCAGCCAACCCAGCGTGAAACCATGATGTAACTTATGTTTTTTTTTGCATTGAAAAGCTTTAGGGACAAAACTTGGTTTGAACTGCCAGCATAGCTGAGATAAGGCTTTCAGGACTGGATATTACTGTGATAGTGTGTGTAGGGGAAAAAATAACATGCAAGAAAAGCTCAGGAAAATAGCCTGAAATCGTTGACAACGTATTTACTATTTAGAGATTACTAGCTATAAAAACTGCAAGAAACAGATAAACACACGCGATGGTAGACTAGTTTTCCTAATAAAAACAGGGAAAAAAGTAACGACACCTCTAAATAAATAGATTTATGCTAGTAAACATTCTAAGATGGGTACACTTATATCAACAGCAGAAGTGGAACTCAGTTAAAACCACAGAAGTAAAATTTTTAACACTGAAATAACAGATGCTCCTACCAATGCGAACAGGTGTCAGGGCTTGCTGACAAACCTCTGCCAACAAACATTTTGGGAAAAGTAAGCCCTTCATGTGAATTCCCGAAAGAGCTATGGCCTACCAGAAGAGAGAGCAAACAGCTTATTGTTCTTTTTCATTATATCCTTAATATGTTTTATGTGATAACTCCAAACTTATAACCTCTCATAAGAAGCAATCCACTACATCATTCTGAAGATCCATCTGCAGTAGCCAGATGGGATCTTACACAGTTAAAAAGAAAAAAAAAAAGTAAGGCAGTTTTAAAATTTTCTTGGTATTTTTAAACATTAAGTTTAGAATCAAAATGCTATTACTCCATATACTAACGTCATTATACAATACTGACATAAATGTAAACAGGCTACTAAATCACAGATTCCTTGACAAACTTTAAGACTGTTCTGTGCTGTATTTGAGAACCCACTGCAGCTCCTCTCACCGCCCTAAAGCATGAAGAAAAATATTGTCTACTGAAAGTATTTCAGCTGACTAGTCTGACTTTTGACTAGTCATTATTTTCTACCTCTCCATGCAGGAATTTTGACATTACACGTAATGTATTTTAGAAAACATTTTTCTGGTCCTTGGCAACCTACACATTTAAATTACTAATGAACATGATTTTATACTTATACACCGTTTTCCACTCCTATTATCAAAGATTTCTTACTTTATTAACTACAGATGTAAGATTTTAACAAGTCAGATGCAAGTTTTAAGATCAGTTACTGCAAAGTACTAAAATCACCACTCAGATTATGCCTAAATTTTACTAGGAAATATAGGAGCAAAGTGCTTTACCAGGATCAGGAATATCCTATTTGGATATGGTATTTGGATTTCTACATTTCTTGTCGTTAAATGATTGGATATTATTTTAGGGATAGCAGTGACTACAGTTTTTACTACACCTGTTGTCATAATTTCAGCCTATGTGTGATTTGAAATACAGCCACACTATTAACCTTTAGCAATCCAATAAAATTAGCTTGTAGTCAGCCGCCTAATTGCATTGGTTGTATTTTACTATTCACGTGTGACAATGAAAATAACAAACTGAAACATCCTTTTCCTTTACGTGAATGAAGAAATTTACAATATTCCCATTTCCCCACTCCTTCAAAAGAGCTTTCAAAATCTTTCTTTCAAGAGTGTTTCAGGACAGAAGAAAAAACAAACATTTGAGTGCTTGTGATCAATTATGAAGTATGAAAGACAGAAGATGCTTCAGAAAACAGTAAGAACTCTTTCAGCAAATGGCTTTTTCCCCTTTTGCAAAGCTTTCATGGCACATGCAATTAACAGCACCATAATCCATAAAACAAACAAACAAACATTTTGTTACTAACCAGAGAAGGAGCAAGCAAAAGCAAGGTATTACATGCATTAAATACAAACAAGATGTCTGTTTCACAGAACTCTACTTCAGTAGACAGCAAATTTTACAGATGTTTGTAATAAGGATATTTAAAAAATGCAAAAAACTGATTGCTAGTTTTGTATATACCACCTCATTGCAAACTAAGTTACTCTTGCAGGTATGTGAAGACCTGCTAGTGCTGTAGCTGTGACATAGCATGGAATTTGTCTACAGAGCAACACGTCTCATTACTATAACCTTCTGCAACACGAAAACATACAGGTGCTTATTTCTGATTTTATAGCATGTTACATATTAAGTTATTACAGCAGCTCCTGGCATTCCTGTACTAGAGCCGTAGAGCTGTCATTTCCACTATGCACTCTGTTTCTCAAGCATTCATAATTTTGCAGTTATAATTCACATCTGGCTGGGATTTGGTATTCTAGTCATCTTGCATACAAATTTCATCTTTAAAGGTGGAAAAAACAGCTTCAGATTTCTTCCAGCTTGTTAACTTTAAGAGACTAAGCTATTTTAATAATTGGTACTAATATTTCAATTTGTAATAATTTTTAAACAATTAATGCTTTGGCCTAGCAGTCTGGATTCGTGGTTTCCGAACTAAACTGTACCAGAGTTAAACTGGCCTTCTTTGGTAGCTCTGTACTGGAACGTGCAACTGGTAGCACTGGGATGTGTCTTTGCAGAGACATCCAAGTGCAACAGGGATGGATGCTCTCAACTAACTAGCTCACACTCTCTTAGAGGAATCACAGAAAATTCTAGGTTGGACATGGTGACCTTGAAGGTCTTCTCCAACCACAATACTTGGGGACACTGATCCCAATTTTGCAGCAGGATACAGAAACTCCACAGGTTCAGACTTCATATCCTATCAGTGACCTCCAACAGGTTTCTTAACTAAGTTCACGTTGCATGGAGAACTTTAGCTGCCACAATGCACAAGTATTATGATAAAGTCTAATTAAGCACTCCTCAAACAACACTTACATACATATAATATGTTCTAACAATGCTAAGTGTGCTCTGAGTGATGTAAGGACTCTGATCTTATGAGACTAAATCTAAGTTCCTTGCAGGTTTTCTGTTAATAGACAAAACAGCCCACAGCCACAGAGGTTTTAGGTATGGGTATCTGAGGCTACAGGAAACAAACAGTAGTATCTTTTATTGTCTTCTCTTTGGCATGGCTCAGGAAATTACAATAAAATATCAGAAAAACAAATATATGCAGCTAACATATCATGCATATTCACTCATTTGATATTGGTTTGCTTAAACCACAGATGTGTAATTACACTGATTCCATAAACTGTGTATGCACTATCAATATTAAATACTAAAATCTTCTACGTATTTTAGTACAGATGAAACTTTGGTTCCCCTTTGCTGGGATTATTGCTTTTCCTTGCACTGGCACATCAACTTACACTATACATAAGGTACGGAGGCAAATTCATCATGTGGAAGAACGTATCTTCTTAAAATTTGCTTTTCAAACCACAGCATGGATACTTCAGAGAAAAGCATGTGTTATTATTGCTATTTTGCTATAGGTACATTTTCATAACTGCTCAGACCAATAAGCCAACTCTCCTTCCACCAAGTCAGCAAGGGTTTTACCACAGGAGATTCTTACAAAAGCAACAAAGTCCCTGTGTCACCTCAAAGCATGACATATCCTAAAGGCTGGCCACAGTGAATTGCCCATTACCTGTTTGGCTATGCCAAGTCAATAAATATTTTCCCTTTCTCCGTTTTAATGCTGCTGAGGTAGGGAAGAGTTAACCAGAGTTATCAGTGACAAAGACAGAAGTTCTGTCTGCAGAATTAGATCAGAGGTCTGAGGCAGCATTTGAATGAAAGAGGGAGCCGTAAATGACTGATTAATAGCTCGGCTGGCAAATTCCATTATTTTACAAAACTTTAGCTTCTATGCGCATCATTTTCTTTTAAGAACAGAGTAATGGTAGGTGTTTAGAAGGAGATGTAGCTTCGTTCAAACCAAAAAGCTTGCTAGGTCATTTGTCTGCCACAGAGAGATATTGAATCAATTTATTTAGTGTGAGTTATAATTGACATAGGAGTAGTGTGCATTTCTTTAGGCTCTTCAGATGGGTAGCCAAAAGGGAGTATTTACACATTTTTTTTTCAACCAACTTAAAATCCAATTGCAGCAATTTACACTCAGGAATATCACGGTACAAAGGTTTATTACTTTCAGGATGGTATGTGTGCAGAAGAACTTGATTCTATCAACTAAGACGTATATCACGCAGATCCACACCCAGCAGAAAATACATCAAAACTTTTGATGCTGATTAATCATCTCACGAAAGGAAACGTGATCACTAATATGAGCCACAATATTTTCAAGTATTTCAAAAAATGAGGAAATGTCCATGAAAATGAGGCAGAGCTGAACTTTTTTTTTTTTTTTTTTAAAGCTGATTTCACTGGTATAGGAGCAACAAATCTTGCAGGAATGGCATGTGAAAGGCAGTTACACATGCAGCCAGTCAAGCAAGATGCATGCTGAAGGGGAACTAGCAGTTCATATTCTTTTTTTTTTTTTTTTCTTTTTTAATAGATCTCATGATCCTAAATTAAGAGCTATGTGACAAAGAAACCTGGACGCAAAAGCATAATACGGATGTCCCTAAAGCTGCAAGTGAATCTGTGGCATGAAATGTTAGCAAAGTTGAGATAAGTGATATCTTTTAAGTAAAGTGGGACATCTGCTCCAGGTCAGGACCACACTGAAAAGGGTTCTCTCCCTGACAGCCCAAGAAAAGACCTCCAACATGACAGAAAGAACAAAGAAATCCAGATCTAACTGAGATGGTATGTGGAAAAAAAAAAAAAAAAGACTCTTCTACAGGATGAATTCATATTTAAGTTCGCACTGTTATGCTGAAAAGTGTTAATGGCTTTTGACAAACTCAAATTTGTTTAAAGCAGATGGGTGCATCCCTGCAACCGCCTTTGCTTTGCTCTTTCCTTCTTACCCCTACCATGATGAGCCTGAAGCGCAGAACAGGATCAGTTCAGCCTGAGTGCAAGCACTTGCATACAAGCATCAATAACCTTTAAGTGATAGGTTTTCCTGCCTTAATCTCTGTGTCTGACAACCAGCGCTCTGCCCAGTAACCCCACCCAAGGCACGGAAGGGTGTATTGGGAACAGCCGCTGGTCCATGTGACACGAACTTTAGTGGAAGGGGATGTGCACTGCCGTGATGCTCGCACCGTGTGCCAGCAGAGCCAGAAAATGGACCTTGGCTTGCTCTCCTTCTTAGTACAGACATAGACTATGCCTCTGTCTCTTCTTCCACAACCTGATTTTACTCCCTACAGTGAGACCTGGCTGGTCTCTTCTCTCTTCCTTGCCCTCTTCCACCATACAGGAGGCTTTGGGAGAACTGAGGAAGGAGGGAGCACCTCTGGGGTGCTACCAGCAGCACAGCACCCTACACCTACACGCAGCTCCCAACAGGAATACAGAGCTGAACTTTTCACATAATAACACTTTGCCAGCCTTCTGGGTTTATTGACATCCAGGGCCTTTTACCTACTGAATTCTATGACACTTCTTAACAGTTTCTGGCACGGATTAGCTATAATGTTAAAAAGTCACTGTGTTACAGCCCTAAACACAGGTTGAACATCAGCCAGCTGAGTGCAGGGGACTCCTTCCCTGGTTAAAATGCAAACCTGCATACATGCATGCATACCTTGTTTCAGACTAACACATCTCAGTCTAAAAATTATGTTAATAAAGGTTATAATTTCTGTATGGACTATACCCAATAAACCCGATTCCAGGGAACTATGGCAATTCTGTCTGCTAAGAGAGGGCCCACAGTCTGTTCTCATACTTCTTAGTAAACACCTTTACGTAGTTCATCACATGCAAGTTTAACAGTGACCGTGTTTAGCACAAGAACATGCATGGGAACTCCACCCACATATAACATTGCACGTAATAAGAAAAAAATCGAAGAGGATATTCTAGCCCCACTCTGCTGTGCTGCAGAGAGAAACCCGACACTCCAAAAGACCCACTTCTTACCTGGTTTTTATGGGGTACACATGCACCACAGGAAACAAAGGCAGATATTCCTGCTTTTGTTCAGAAGGCAGACAACATACAAGCAAGATAAAGCAGCTCAGCTCTACCCGGTTTCACTGAGATCACTGCGAGCAAAACCAATTACCTCAAAGGCAAAAACATAAGTTTGTCTGATGTAGGTTTTTATTTTTATTCTTTTTTCACCTCATGTAATTGATTCTGCTGCTATGGGTCTGATCAGCAGTAAATTAGGATTAAGTAGAAAGAGCTAGGATGAGGGGGTAATGTAAAAGCTGGAGGGCAGAAATGAGAAAAGAGAATTGATAAATAATATACAGGTCTCTTCTGTGAAAAGCTGGCAGAGCTGCTGAGGAATAAGTGGAAATACTACCCAAATGGCACTGATAGAAAAAATCAGCTGGGGAGAAGGTTTTTACACCCAGAGAGGAACCAACTGTCTGAGAAGTCAGTTTGAGATTCCTTGACCTCAGGGGAAAAAGCAAATGGTAAATACAGGGGATCTCACACAAAATAAGAAGTCGTAGGGCTTGCAGAATAAGACTATTTGAGATGCTCTGAAGATGCTTATTTCATGTCATGAACCTTACTGTGTGATTTGGAGAAAGGACAGCTGTTAAGAAGAAACTCTCCTGGCAATGAAATATGTGCCAGGCTCCATAAACCAACATGGTCACGAGGGGAACAAATGAAGAGGAAGATGGGGGAGGAACAGAAAATTTCTTTGAGGTACTTCTGGGCTTTGAAAAAGACTCTAATATTGACAGTGATTTTTGGCACGCTTGTCAAGGAACATTCCGAGCCTCTTCATCACAATATCCATCAGCTCCCTGCTTGTCTCTTAGTTGATAGGAGAGATCTTGAGATTCGGTATCATTACAAGACAATGGACAGGCCTATCTGTGTGACAAACTTCTTGGAGTTACCTGATAAATAAGGAAGTTTGACAGGAGAAGACAGAACTACATTTTCAACCTCTGGCTCTATGCGTGTACCTTCAAAAGACTGGTGTTCCACATGGGTACACAGAAACACACATGGAGACTCTTCCCACTGTGGCAGAACACGGGGTAAGTAGCAGGAGAGTGCTAAGGAAGAAACAAGAGTAACTAACGAGCAAGAAAATAAAACTCCTTATACTACAAGGGGAAGGTACAATTCCACCATACAGGCAACCAGATCAACAGAGCATGTCCGTGAGGAGCAAGGTGTGCGTGAAAGCAGAGACCCTCCCTCCATCTGGATGCTCTGCTTTCAAAATTGCTCTTCTGAGAACAAGCAGCCACCACCTGAACATAGCGTTAAGAGAAATACCCCAGCAACTGAGGAAGAGCATCAGGTACTTCTAGCTCAGTCCAGCTCCCAGTTTCATCAGCAAACTTTTGCAAAAAACAACCTCGGGGAGCCAAATGGTTGGCTCCCTGAGGTTGAAACTAAACAGTGAGTACGCAGTGTGACTACAGTTCAGGGCTAAAGACCACACCAACACGTTGCTTGCAGCTGGCAACTTTAAAATCTTATCGACTGAATATGAAGTAAAAGCTACTAGAAAAGTAACGGCATACCCAGGCATAATGCTGGTTTAAAACAAATTGTGATGAGACACAACTCTGAGTTTTACCAACTCCAGAGACAGAGGTGATGACAGGACAAATCTTGAGCTCTTCTTGGAGATGACCTACATGTTGAAGAATAAAAGATCATCATTCACAAAGTGGAAAGTAAGTACACTTATCTTCAAAACAGCAACATCTGATCAAAACTTAGGAACCAAAGGCGTAAGAGCCACGCTCAGCCATAAAACAATTAATATTTACTCTCTCAAAAAATGAGACTTCCATCAATTGTGCTGACTTATTTTCCATAACCTCCAGGATGTTACCATTACAAAAAGTGCCTTGACATGCAGATGATCTTTTTAGTCCTTAGTTTTTTGTTTTATTTTTGCATCTAGATACACCACCTCAGTCCACACAGTCTTTAAAAATCTTGCAGATGGTTCTTCCATCAGTGCATAGCAGCCATGTGACCAAGCTATATATACACTTAAAAAAAAAAAATTCTTTTAATCTTTTTTTATAAATCATTCCCTCTAGCCTCCAGTCATTCTTAATGCTCTGCTATGAGCTTCAGCCAATTAACCTATATCTTAAGGTGTTCAAATTTAGATCCAGTTTTCATGTTATGGCCTTCCCTTTTATTTTGTACATTTGTTTTAAAATTCCCTTAATAATTATGGCAATGCCTGTAAAGAGAGCACTGTAAGAATTACCACCTACTACCGAGGCATCTTCAAAGCCATAAATTTAGGCTTATATTGTTTGTTGCAAACCAGCGTAGTTTTAAACCAAACAAATAAAGAAATTCTTGAATGAGAAAACATAGCTAAAAAGAAGGGAGGGGAAGATGGGCACTTTAGAGTACTTTGATTAAATACGTAAATTAATGGACAAAAGCTGAAATTTCACTTTTGTGAGCTTTTAAGGCATCAGTATTGACTACCATCACCAAGCATAACAGACATTGGAATTTAAACACTAGTTACACATTTTCTAAACTATTTGTTTCCAGCTTAGCCACAGGCCTCCCATAATTTGTCTTTATAAAAACATAAATACACGAACACTAAAACAAACAGCATCCCTGCTGCTAAGGCTGAAAGTTGGCTCGTCTGTCCTCATACTAACTTAGAATAAGTTTAAAGAGCAGCAGAATAAAGCCTTTCGTGAATAGAAAACAATGATATCATTAAGAGATTCTTAAAGGCAGATATATAATAATCAACATTAAGGTCACTTTGACATTTAGAGATATTTCTGTACCACCCAAGCTGAAGGATACGTTGGATACATTCGAGGTACAAAAGTTTGCCACTATTAAAAAAGTACATTTCCATTTTCAGACTCTAACTCATTAGCTGTAATTAAGAAAAATCAGATTTCAAAGCAACACGAGGAGATTATGGTAGTGCTACTTGAAGTACTCTCTGGAAGGGATAAAGGCAGCAGAGAGGTGGCTGTCATAAAATAGCCAAATGGCTTTTTCCACCTCCATCAAGGTCACTTTACTGATGATGTGCTCAATAAGATGATAATGCATTTAACCACTTTCCTTGCATCTGACTTCGACCTTATTGCAAATCCAAATGGCCTTGTTTAACTACCCTGGCCTTTCAACATTTCCCTGAACAAAGATAATTAAGGAGATATACTGCCCCCTACTATCACAGGAATTGAAAGACAAATAAACTTTTAAGAGCGCAGCCAGGTGTCTATTGCATTAATGTATAATGTTTGAGCAGGGGGTAAAATGAAATAATGGTTAAATAATTATAAAAGGTTGATGAAGTTAACTTTGTTACATAAAGCAATTCTGTTTTATTTAAAAGAAAGCACATAAAAGGTTTTCCAGACTACTTTTTACAACTCCCTGGACAACAGTCTTTTCTTTAACGCAGTTTCTGGCTAAGAGGAAAAACGTTCTGCAAAAATTAACAACTCAAAAATTTCTGCAGGTTGGGAAATGACTGTAATTCATACACTGGTACAATTACATCTGGGTTTATGAAAAAGTAGGTCTACACGATTAAACAAAGACCTGCTCTAATAAAAGTATTTCTATTCTTTTTTTTTTTTTTCCCCTTTGTGTGTGGTCAGCAACTATACTAAAGATGCAAATTGAAATAGTTTAAAAATCAGTTACGACAGTTTGGAAGCTGATGGTAATGTTTTATCATGGTTTATACAATGATGAAGAATGACCAAATGCTCCTGATCTATAACAGCAGTTACTTTCTTCTTCAATTTGTATTCATATGTATTTTGGCATCCCACAGCATTCTCCGGAGCACTAAGTCTTCACACCAAGAAAAGAAAAACAAAAACAACCCACGTCAATAGCACTTGGACTCGCAACAACTGAAACTGGATAAAAAGAATGAAAAACCAAGCAAAACAGTTGGATGTGCTTTTTTGTAGTCACATGCAAGAGCTCTTATTTTGGATTAATCTCTCCTTTTTTTTTCTTCTTCTAAATCTCTTTCTCTTTTAAGCATTTTTGAAATTCTGCTATAGAGGTCTGAATCCTCTGTGAGAGCCAGAAAGAGGCAGAACAGCAAATTGTATCAGAAAGATAAAACCACGTAACTCACTACTGACATGATACTAGAGATGTGAGCTTACTGCTACTGCAAAAATTGCTCTTTTGCCACAGAAAATAAAGCAGGCAAACTTGTTAATCACATTTAAGCAGACTTTTACCACAACCCAGATCTTGGGAAACACCAAGAATATCTACCCTTGCTGTTTTTTCAGGCCACATTACATTGAGTTGTACAGGTAGTTTGCTTTAAATTTCAGAGTTTAGGTGTTTGGTTAAATCTTTTACCAAAAGATTTCTCAAACCAGCCTCAAATTTCAAATTCTGAATATACTAGAATATAAACTGCCTGTAAATTTTCCTTCTAATACCAAATACAAAAATCAGTGTTTTGAACACGACCGATTACCACATCAAATAACTGAAGTTTGTAATTATTCTTATGTTATTGGCAGGCAAAATCTCTTCCATGGCATATAACAAACCAAAAGCAAACCTGAAGTACCTCTCCAAATTGTAACCAAAACCCCAAACCACTGTTTGTTTCCTATATATACATCCCACTAGGATGCTATACTGTTTCTAGATATCCTAATTCCACCAGTTTCTTAGATTTAAAGGGCTTGTTTTGTAAAGTCTCTAACTTTACAGCAGTTTAGACAAAACAGTTACTTCCATTTCCATAAACAGCTGCCAGCCAACCCCAAAAGAAGACTACACAGCTTGCTCTTACCCACAGCGAATTTTGAAGTTTTCCTATATAATTGCACTTCCAATTCTTTCAATATTAGGCAAAGAAGGTGAGTGATTATTTTCCATTCATTATGTTTCGGCCACCTACCTAGTCTATACAGAGTTTAACAGATGTGAAGCTTTCTAAAGGAACAGAAGTGCCATTTTTTTTCCATTCGTCCCTAACTTTTAAAAAGCTTACATTACTTCAGTTGGAAAACTAAAGAAGCATTTTATGTGTTATTTCATCATGATTTCTTACTTCATATAAAAATCTTCAAGTGTTTACACCTAACAGACATATAAACCTCCCAATCATTAGTGAGGTCAGCAGCTCACAGTATTGAGTCTCTACAATAATCACTGAACATACAGAATCCTCCTTGCTATTCTTTAATGCATATAACTACCTCTTCAGGCAGTCTCTAAAACCGATACAGAGTGAAGCCTCTAAGATAGGAAAACCAACTTATCTCATTTGTGAAACAATAAAGTGCAATATTGTTTTCTCACATTACTGCTAAAATGACTACGTTGTATAAACTGCACCTATTGTGACCCCTTAATTTTTCCTTGTTTAGGTCAGAAAGTGAACTAAGATGCAAAACAAGTTCCAGAAACCGAAGTTGTAAAGTCTGATCTCATAATTGCTTATCAGATCATTTCAGTAATTTGGTAAGTCCTGATAAACCTTCACACATGCACATCAGACATGCAAGAATACAGCTCAAGAGAAGTCTTTAGCTCGGGTCAGCTTATACCATGCACTGATGGGTGCTCCGCAACATTCTCGTTGCGGATGTTTAAAATGAACACATACCTAACATTTCACCTTTTTATAGCACTAATCATCAAAGCCATTTTCAAATAGCTACCGCTTTAGCTGGTTTTCTTCAAAAGAAAAAAAATAATCCATACTGCATGGAATGTACTACATCATGTGTCTTCAGTTCTACTCGGAAAGGTTAGAAAGTACAAATGACAAGTAAGCCAAAAAGTCTAAACAAACATTGTATGTTTTTGTGAAGGTTATGTTGTTGATATTGCCTGCTAAATTGTAACATACCCTTTTGATAACTCCTTGGAAGAAAACACTGCATTGTGACATATATTAGGCCATTCTCCTTCTATGTGCAGAGCGATTAATAAAAAATTTTGTAACATCTCAGAGGTAGTTAGCAAGTTAGCTGTTTGACAGTTGTGAACCCCACTGCGATGGACGGAAAATGGAAAGCCACATTTTCTGTTCTGGTTTGAACACCTTCCCTTTCCCATGTCTTACTCAAACACTTCCATCTCAACTCAGCAGAGTGTGTATTGAAAGATTCTTCTTTCTAAGAGAAACAGGGAAAAGTGACCTAAGGAGGCTACGTGCACGCCACCAAGAAGTTCAAGGAAACAAACCTGGTTTATGGAGAACGATTATGCAAATGTACACATTCTTATCTTAATGACAGCCTGTATTTAACATCAGGAAATCACCTCCTTGCATCTATTAAGCAATTAAAACACTAATGGATAGGTGACTCTTGCCATCCTCAGTAACTTTTCCACACATTCTCAGTGAATTTATTCTGCGGACTGGGAGCTTTGGAGGGAAGGTGATTCCCTTCCTCTCCCTTCATTGTTCTCTACCTTCAAAGCTGGTCACAGCTCGAAAGCAGCTCAGGCTTTGTGTGAGGGTTTGGTAGTTCATATCCTAAGCCCCTCCTGTTGTTGAAGTATCTGAAGGCAGGGTTTCTCCAGCTTTTCACAGCAACAGCCAGAAAACAGGAGCAAAGTTAACAAAGAAGAGCTACCACTGCAAAGTGTCAGGTTTGTTTACTGAAGTAAATCATTATTCCTCCAAACCTTCAAAGTTCAAATCTTTTTGTTTAATAAACTGTTAAAACAATGGTAAATGGGATAAGTAAGGCGAACATAAGCTAAGACAGCTTAAAAAAAAAAACACGCAAAACCACCAAACACCACCAAACACGCAAACCACCAAAACAACAAACCACACACTCCACAGGCAGATGGGCAGTTCACATTCAGGTTCATGTGATTTAACAGAGAAAAACTAAGATGTAGCGGGCACAAAAGCTGCAACGGTACATTCATGCACTGGAGTACAAAGATTATGACTTCAAATAAACGGAGCTGCTGACGTACCTTTCTCAGTTTTTTTTTTTTTTCCCCAAATCCTTCCTTAAAGTCTACTCTAGCAATTAACAAACAGGTCTCCGGATGGCTCGCTCAAACATTTAAAGCTGGGGAACAAAAGGTTTATTTTAAAAAAGCAAACCTTGGCTAGTACAACTCCAGACGTGAATCTGCTTTCAATTACTGAAAGTATTTCCACTTCAGTGGAAAAGGATCAAATCTTCAGCTACACCATCTTTAGGCAACGAATTTGATTACGTTAAGCTTTAAGGCTGCGGACTGATTTGGTGACACAGCCGTGTGCTCGATGCGTAGCGTTTGCTAGGTGTGTGGAGAAGGAGCTCGCGCCGGCAGTGGAAGGCAGGCGGGGATGCGGCCGCTCGCAGCAGCACCGCGCTCCCCCAGCACAGCGCAGCGCAGCGCAGCGCAGCTCGCCTTTCTCTCCTTCAGGTGCCTACACGAACGTCAAAGATCGCGCTAAACTCCAAACGAAGCGCTGCACGGCTCCGTATGAATTCAGCCAGGCTGATTTTTTTTTTTTTTTCGTCGCGGTTTTGTTTGCAGAATTTGCCCGGTGGTAAAGTTACGTTTTTCTTTAGAGACTTTTGAACCAGCGACCCGCCCCCCCGCCAGAGCAGGTATCGGAGCCTCTGCGAGGCACAGGAATTAGGAACACTTCGTAGTTTGGGTTGTTGGTTTTTTTTTGTTTTTTTTTCCCATTATATAAGAGTTAGCTCCAACAGGGAGACGCGACACTTCGGGTACAAATTACGGAAATAAAATATACAGAAAATAAAATTAATAATAATAATAATAAAAAAACACACTAATAAAAACTTCTCGCCTCCTCCATCCCTGATCTCTAAAGCCGACCCCACCGCACCCGCGGCGAGCACCGGGGGGAGAGGCGGCTCCGCTCCCGGCTCCGCTCCCAGCTCCGCACCGCTCCGCTCCCGGCGGGGCTGCCCGCGGAGCCGGGGAGGAGCCGGAGGAGCCCGAGCCGCCCCGCGCAGCCCCCCGCAGCCCCGCGCCCACCTCCGCCTCGGCTCCCTCCGCGCCGCTCCGCGCCGCCGCCCGGCCCCGTCTGTGGCGCCGCGCCCGGCGGAGCCCCGCTCGCCCGCGGCCCCGCGCCGCCGGCCGCCGCGATAGGCTGAGCCCGGCCGCCGCGACTCCCCGCCGGGGAGCGGGGGCTGGGCCTGGCGCCGCGTAACCCTTTCGCGGCCGGGGACGGCGACGTCGAAGGGGCTGGGGAGGGCTCCGGGGGGAGGCACGGAGAAGGGGGGGGCCCGGCCCGAGCCCTACCTCCGGCCCCCGGCGCCGCCCGCGGAGCAGAAACTTGCCGAGGCGCAAACTTCCCCGCGGAGCCGCTCGCCGCAGCGAGGCGGGCGGGAAGGAGACGGGGCCGGCGCGCACCGGGGGGCGTCCGAGCCCCGCTACCTCCTGAGGGGGACGGGGAGACCCCCCTCGGCCCGGGGCCGGACCGGGAGCCCCGCCCGGGTGGCGGCACAGCGGCCATGGGGCCTGCCCCCCACCCCGCTCCACCTGCCCTTCAGCCCGAGTGCACCCACACACACACCTCTGTCGCCCACTTTCTGAGTTTTTCCTCACACGCCACTTGACAAATTCAATAAATTGAATAAAATTAAAGCTTGCTCCTTGTGAAAGCCTCGGGGTTGCGGCCTGCTTGGACCGGGCGCAGAACCACATGCGGTGGTGCCCTGTGTGTGGCGGTGGCCGTAGAAAGCTGTCAAGTATTCGGTACACACCACGGCGCTCCCTGTACTCACCCCTGATTTCCGAGGTGCTGCGGAGAGCCAGAGTGACTGGGTGGCTAGGAAATCTGCGGCTGCAAAGGCGCGCGTTCGAAACAGAATATCCTACTTTCAGCTGGTAACCGAACTGAAGTTAGTGCCCCTATCGTCAGTGAAAGAATCGGGAAAAAAGAAGATTATTTATTACCCCCCCCCGCGCAACACCCTTGAAAACATTTGCGGGAACGATATCCCCAACGTTACTCTCAACATCACCACACAAAGAATCTTTTTCTGGGTTGCCTTAGAAAGTACACTGGTACTCAGCAGTTCCCACCAAACCTCTCGGATCAAGCTTTTTTCACCTCGGACCCCTGCTAATGCTGACTAGCCTTCACTCTCCTCACCCTAGCACAAGATTTGTCCCTGACACGGTCCAAGTGATCCCAGCAGCTACTCAGAAGCCACATTTTGCCAAAAATCGGTCGAGATATTGTTAATGACTACAAAATACCCCCAGGGAAAATAATACCTCTCCAGATTTATGTTTCAGCAGTGTTATGTAGAACGCTGCAATGAAAGCACATGTTTTTAGATGTATTATTCATAAGAAATTTCATAATATTCAAAAAAAGCTTATACAATTAGGACTTCCACGTGCTCACTTGCAACTTCCAAGAGAAACATAGACTACACAGACTGAAATAGTATTATTCTGTGAAAAGGGGGAAAATAATAAGCTAAGTAGCCAAGTCCTGATGATGGCAGTCTTGGCTGACAATGGGGAAAAATCCTGAAAAAATGCACAACAGCACTAACACTATGTTGAACTGAAGCTCTTCAGTCAGAGACGCAACAGACTACATGCCCTTTGACTTAGCACAAAGGAGAAACTGTAATACAGTCACCGTTGACTTACACTTTGCTCAGACTTCAGGGGCTTGTGCTGCAAATTGGAAGCTTTTTGCAGTTCACGTTCTGGACAGACTCTCACATCTGTGAGAGCTGCAACACTGGCCAAGGAGAGAGGTACGAGATGAAATCACGAACGAACAGAGCCAGTTAAGGAAGCAAGTCTCTAGCAAGGCCACAGCAACACTCACGCTCTCTGTGGCTCTTCCAAGAGGTCCAGCTGTAATAAATGAGGTATTAGATCACGAAAATACTATTTTCCAAACCGCTTGAATGGAATACCTACAGATAAGCATTTTCTGCCTTTGGAGAAATCTACTAAAGAGGTAATTAATTCAGGCATATAGCCCTACAGATCTTGAAAGAAAGAGGAATGAGAACTCAATGCTTGGCATCGGCTCATGCAGAAGTCTAAAGCCCATCTGAGAATCACATCCCTCAGCAGATGCCTGTACTTGTATCCCGATCCAAAAGACTGTCGGGGACTTGTGCAGGAAGCAGGACATGGGGTCTTCCAACAGTCAGATGCCATGCAGGCTTGAGGTACTTAGAGCAATCCTTTTAAAATTAAAGCTGCCTTGTGACGACCAACCTATACATTCTATACCATTTTCCTACAAATATGTACAACCGTACATTCAATAGAATTGCAGCCTATCAAAAAACGTAGGATTCTGCCTCTGTTAATTAAGCCAGTGCCAACCTCCTTCACGTCCCTGATCTCCCCATCCAGGAAGAGACTCAGATGTCTCTGCAGCAGATCCCCTTCTCTCCATTTTCAGCCTGCTGCAGTGGAGGATGCTCCTTGTGCTGTGATTCCACCGTTCCACTAATGGCAGCACAAATCATTTATGGTATCTATTAACTGCAATACTAAAGGCATCTGGAACATAGGTTTCTGCTTAGGAAAACATTTATATGGAGGAGGCAACTGTGTGGGTGAAGCAAACTCCAGCACGGATATCACACTTTATGCCAACGTTGCTCACGCCCAAACAGTAGAAAGATCAAACACAACCTTGCGGTAGGTGGGGAGGAACAGCGTACATGTTTCATTCAGAGGAAAAAGAGAGAAACCTTTTTTTTTTTTTTGGAAGTAGTTTGGTCAGAAGGATTACTCCAGTAAATTATGGAGAGCATTAACCACTGAATTTGAACCCATTTTTAGTCTTTCTTTATTAATAACTCATTATAGTCCTTTTTCTTAATGTGGAATAAATTAGAGCCATGTTAATCTGTGCAGCTATCTACAGGTACATTTATCACCACCGCAGCCTCTTTGACTCTCCTGACTGGAAGCTGCATTTCACGGGCAACAGAGACTCATCCCCTGCTGAACTCAAGTCACAGTGGCCTTTTCAGGTCACTGGCAGGGTCACTTGAAAACTTACCTTTTTTTACAGGACTGAAAGGTACTGCACAGCTGGCCCTGACATATGTGAAAGAATTTCTCTTTCTCTCTCTCACTCTCTCTGTCATATTGCCACAATTTAGATCAGTGAAAACAACTGAGCTGGGGCCTTGCTGGTATAAAAGAAAGAGGAACTGCTAACAGGATGTTCTTTGTGGGAACTCAAAGCTTTTGGAACTGATTCCTCTTCCCTGATCCAGAAGAGCTCAAATTTTATGGCCTTCATAGCATGTTGCATAGTTCATATTTTTCCAGAGTGCATGAAAACTGGGGAGAATTGCGAATGTGGTTAGTTTCTGGAGGCAAGGCTTTGTTTTAGCTCTAAAATTGGCCGGGTTGGATTCGGCTGTGGAGGGAGAGTTAAAACAGCCTGGTCACCATGATTATTTTTATATTTGCATTTTAATCTATCTTGGGTTTTGGAAATGCACAAGTAGTAACAGACAAGCAACCTCCCCCTCTGTTAAAGACGAGTACTATCACAGAGAGCCAAAATGTCAGCAATTCCATCACTCCCAGCTGGCACCTGGGAAGGACTGGAGAGGTGCTACAGCAGCCACTCTGGGTAGCAGGCACTGGACTTGAGAATCCCAGACACGAGCAGCTGGGCTCCTTGCCCCGCACCTAACGATTCAGTCCTAACTAGGATCTTGTCTGAGCACTGGCACGCCAAAGCAGAAAGCACTGTTACGCCCAGTTTAACGTGGCAAATGGAGGCACAGAGCTGACTTGTCAATACTGCTAAAGCAGTATCCTGAGAGAGGGAAAACCTGATGCCAGTCTTCCTGTCCTAATTGCTGAACCTTTCTTCTGCTCATCATCAAGATAAAAATTTCAGCTATTTATCAACATTAATGATGACCAGTGACTTTTATTAAAAGGGAACAAGCACCTTTTTAGCCAAATACTAATTCGCCTGTTTGAACAGTAGTAGCCTAAGTGCCCTGTGAAGACATCCTATCATGAATAGTTAATAAGCTTTGCAGCTACTTGTACTGAGACGCTGCACGTACTTTACAGAAACACTATTCTCTGCGTGTGCGCTACAAACAAGTATGGATGGCGGACCTACCTAGAAGCTGAAACTGCACAGTATTAGTACATCACTTTTGAGCCTGTTTTTCTTACAGCCCTACAAAAAGGAGGGCATTAAGCTATGGAATTTAAACACTGCCTAAGAGAAAGATTTTTTGTCAGATAAGGTATCATATATAACAGCGACATAGATTCTCACGTCTGTTGTACAAAACAGACTTAATCGAGTCAAATATCTGTAATTTAGTTTATATATAGTTTATAGTATATATATATAATGGTATATATAGTGTATATATATATACTATATATAGTATATATAATTTATATATATTTACATATATAACGTCCTACAGTTCTTAAGCACTTCAACAGTCCCCTAAATGGACTAGATTTTTTTTCATGCAAGTAAGATAAGCCATTAAGATGAGCCATTTTTCATGCAATAATGATCATGGTTTAAATGAGAACAGACTAAGATGATGATGAGGTCACAGATTCAGTGTTCGTACCTGAAAATAATAAACTTTTTTTTTTTTTTACCCTCTTAACACGGAAAAAGCCTAACCATTTTTTATAACCTCTCCCAAAAATGTATTAAGGATTTTGCAGTTTCAGATTTGCATTGCACTGAAAATACAAGTGGAAATTGCGAGTAAGTGGATGAAACTCAGATACAGCTGGAGTTACAGCAAAAATACAGTACTTTCACAAAATGGTCGAATCAATCGAGACACTTTTTTGAATGTAAGTGGGCAACCTGTGACTTTTTTCCTAAGAAGTAACATAAAACCACTCTGTGTATGTTAGCACTGTGATTTTGGAGAGCTGTATATGAATATAGTAAAGTAAATAATATTCCTCTGCTCTTTGAAAAATTTCCCAGTGAGCTCAATGCAATATCTGGCAAGGTAAAAAATGCAAAATATTTTTTGTTTAACACTACTTAGAATTTCGCTATCTATCGGTACAATGCCCTGCTTAGAAGTCACTCTAAAATAATTCCCGTCATAAATAAAACTATGGGAAAATACAAATTTGCAATTATTATTCAAATCGAGTATCTTGAACTCAAAAAACTAAGTTATTGAAGACAAAGATACTGAATACTTTTCACATATATAGTTACAGTCACACATACAGTTTCAGTTACTTTCTCACCACCGTGTTTCTGGGTTCGAATGCTTAAAGTACCAGCCAGTCAGTAGACTACAGAGAAAAAGGGCACATATACTTTGAATGATTAATACAGTTTTTGGAAAACACACCGCATACATGCTTTCCTTATCTTAGAGTACAGCTAAATGATGATGAGGGGGAGATGTTCACAAAAATTCTGGGGGATTAGATGATATGTACCAATGAACCCTTCGAAAGAAATAGCTACCCTGGGGGTGGGGTGGGGGTGGGGTGGGGGGGGGTGGGAAAGAAAGAATAAAGAGCCAAGTGGCTAATCTCACTTGTTTCAGAAAAACTGCTATGCAGAAGTAAGATGAAGCAATAAAAAGTAATGCTTTCAGGTCATTTTACCTAACCTTAAAAGACAACAGTATTTTAGGAAAAAAGTTTAAACCCGTCACTGAAGTAAGAAAAATCCAAATATAATCCACGCCTTAAACCTCTCTTCGAACTGGACTCACTGTGAATTTGGCTTCTCTTTTTATCTTGTGAGATGCACTTCAGTGCACTCCACAACCCTAAAGAGAAAACTATTACACACACAGTTGCAACACCTTCTCTCCTTAATTTTTCATTCTTCTTTCCTATTTTTTTTTTCAGAGACCTCTATCAGCAGCTGCTACTCACTGGCTTTCATCTGGAAAAGAAGGCAAAGAAACAGTTGCTTGCACAGCTAATGCTCCGAACTGGAGCCCGAGTGTCTAATCTTCATAATAAGCAGCTTCCAACTGACAAAGTTCTGATTTATGTTTAATACTTGAGTCCACAGCTCTAAATCCCTCTGGATTACGGGATTATCATTATTTTTAATTAAAATTCACACTTTTGATAGAAAGAAGGGGAATATATTCCTTGCAAATGAAAGAGACAAAAGGAGTAACTCCAAAGAAGATCAATTTGGCATGTAAACATATGACATACAGGACATCTCATAACAAACACGGTAGGTGCAGGCTGTTTGAAACAATCTATTTAGAGTAAAATAGTTCTGTATAGAGGTCTGACAAAGAGAATTGGATTTTGTGAAAAAAATACCATATTGTAAATCTCTGAGAATTGGTAAAGACCACCAACAGAGCAATCCTATCAGTGTAAGAGAACAAAGAAAAAAACATTTTATTCTTGCTAATGATGAGGCTGGCGTCTCATACCTCCAGAAAGTTTAACTTTAAAGTATTCCAATCATCTCATTAAAAAAAAGTTCAAGGTACTTCTCCAAAATGAATCTTTACAAAGGTGTTTCTAAAAGAGGCACACACACACACACACACACACACACACAAGATCAATGTCCTTGTGACTCCCACAGAAAATATTTCACATATTTCTTGGAACAAGCATTATACTGATCATAACAGAAACTATGTGGTTGGGATTGTGTGTTCAGCTGCTGCTGTCCTTCATCTTGTATTCTGCCTTTTTAGTAAAGTGTAGATAACGGAAAAATCACCGTATCATTTTGGTTAGAAATTTCCTTTTTTTCCTAAGTAAAAAGAAGCTGTTTCTTTTCTCCTAATTACAGCTTATTCTCCCTCCTCTTACACTGTAACTAAGAAAAAACAAAACAAAACTAAACAAAACCCAAAACAACCAACCGAATGACCAGAGCAAATTTTCTTTTTACACAGTTTCTTCTCTGGCAAGATCAGAAAAAAGTTTCATCCTTTGAGTATGTCTGTCAAACAGATTTCTAACATACAGTTTGAGAGCATTCATCTAAGAGTACTATATCTGCACTTGTGTATGCTTGTATGACATTTATTGCCTTGGAAAGGTGGCGTAAAAAATATTTCACACTATTCTGATGTCTGGTCTGAGCCACATCCCTGCAAGTAGTATATATATATATGAAATGGTTATAAAAACTATATGTTTAAAATAAATGTTTTCCAAAACATTAGGTTGGATGCTAATTGCAAAAAAAGAAAAAAAAGTCATTGCAGGCTGCTAATGTGATACCTTATTCCCTTTTCCAGAAAAAAAAAAATAAATAAAGAGAAGGTGTTTATAAACCATAAGAATAGGTTTTCTATACATTTTATATACACTCAGAACTGCCCACATTAACAAACTTCCCTCCTGTGGTGTGTTTCCAGGCAGATGATGAATGCCTGGTGATAGGTGGGCTGTTAGGCACAAAACTGAGTGCTGTAGTGCATCTAGAATTGCATTTATGGCACACCTTGAGTTGATTTGTTAGATATTAATTCTCCTAGACAGCAAGTGATCATTTTCCACATTCACCCAACAGTCTTACCATTTGCCAACATGCCCAACTGCTAGTAAAATAATATTAGCAGATGTGACAAATTCATAAATAGGGTGTAGACACTCTGAAGAACTTAAGGTTACCATTTACTTAAAAGGGGAGGAAGGAGAAGAACATATTTCTTCCTTCCTTTTATCCATAATTCAGGAGCTTTTGATGCACTTGCCACGTTTCAGTGAGCCTGTTCACCTTGTGCTCACACGCAGAGCCAGGCCTCTGTACTGCAGGTCTTACACCCACCACTTGGGCTCAACTTATTTCAAGCAAGGCTAACTATCACGCATCTCCAGAATACAATATATTACACAGACCTTATCACATGTAATAGTCCCTGAAGTCCTTCTTCCCACTGCCATGTCCCAGTACTCCATTTATTTGCTCAGCACTCCAGTGCACGGATGTCAGACTGCCACAGACCTACCTGTGTAAAACAGCTCCAGAAATCACTGAGTTCAGTTCTGTTGTTCATTTGCTGTTTTCACAGC
Organism: Anser brachyrhynchus; assembly: GCF_964034855.1. NCBI lineage: Eukaryota > Metazoa > Chordata > Aves > Anseriformes > Anatidae > Anser > Anser brachyrhynchus. Next base: position 22,203,626 of record NC_137698.1, read on the forward strand.
AGCCAACTTCATCACTGTCATTTCCTAATTCCATCATCTAAATGATTTCACTAACAACACATTTCAGTAAAGCCCTTCTCACAAGCACTGCCAGCTTTGCAAGCTCTGGTATTATCTGCCAACAGAAGGAACTCAAAGGCTGGCTGGATTCTCTCATACAAGAGTCCTTAAAATGTGAGCAAGTGCTTGGACATTGGGCATAAATGCTATTTCTCAAGGAAAATAAAGACACTAAATACAGCATGTATACACCGAGGACACAGAGAAAAGCTGGTGGCATGACACAGAAGATTTTAGAGTGATGATGAATCAGCACAAGTCATGGGCAAGTTAATTTTCCTCCTCTTCTTCCCACCTACTATGTGCTTACACTTTAAGAGCAAAGCATGTAAAATGAAAACCTAAATGAAAACCTAGGTGGAAGAGTGCAGCCACCTTTAGTACTTAAAATGCTGTGTGACTGGAACAATTCTGAGGCCTCAGAAATCTGTGATGTTCAGAGTCAAGCCTCCTGGAGAAGGATTCAAAGCAAAGTGCAGCTTTTATTGCTAATGTCCTGAAGTTAATCAAATTTATGGAAGCTGTCCTCAAAATAGGTTAAAAGGGACATTGGAATATTATCCCCAATATTGGTAAAGATACAGCATTACCAGTGTGTCAAGGAGTTTATTCTGCTTTCTGCAGCAGTTTTGTGAAATGTGCCCCTGCACGCACACAGCTTCCTGCAGCTTCCCCCTGCCATCCATTACACTGCAGCAAGCATCATCTAAGCCCGCCCCTGGAAGTTCCCATCCATCGAGATTACTCTTCCCTCTTTCCCATTTGCTGGCAATGCTTGTGCTGCTTTAGAGTTGCAATACTCAGCTCAAAGCATTTACGCGGTACTGTGTTGAAGTGGGCTCAAAACAGTAGAACGGTATGGAAAGCAGCTTGTTAAAATCGCATGGAAAATGTATCCAACAAAATATGAATTTTATTACAAGAAAGATCTCAATTCCACATTTAACGTGTTCAATCCACATCTGGTGAACAACAGATGTGAACAGATTCACATCTATGTGTCCATCACCCAGTATCCCAAATGCTGTTTCCTACAGTGAGGATGACCTACACATGCAACCCGGTCATCTAGCCAGGCAAAGGCGGTGACTGTCGAAAGGTGAGCTTCAGGAACTGCAACTCTGCAAAGGACCTAGTGCACAGAGAGCTCATCTGGTTGTGGTTCTCGGGTCTCCCCTGAAGGGAAAGGATTCTGACGCTGTCCCTGGCACAGGGGAACTAGATGGAGGGTGCTCAGGCATATAACTGTACGAGTTCAATACCATACCTCAACTATTATAATCTAAATCTTGGCAGAAGAATTCATGAGCTGAAGTCAATCAGTATTCTTTGCTTTTTTGATTACAGTCATGCTCGCAGCCACTGTGAGGGTCACATTGCTATTTAAAACTCTCCTGCACCAGAGTAAACAGACCAGACACTGACTGATATCCTGCACTTTGCTGAGGCAGAAACAGTTTCAAAGAGGAGGAAAAAAACACACACCACCATGGGCAAAGGCAAAACTGCTTGAGAGAGAATTTTGCTCCAGGTTTTCTAAATCTTACCATCTATATTTGATTCTTGCAAACCCTCCAATTAATAGGGATACTTCCACTGTCAAAACAGTGAGATTTTTACCTTGAGTATTCAGAGAGAGATGAGGTTGGATGTTCTTCGCTGCAAATTTTTGCATGCTGATTAAACAGGCTGAAAACATGTCCCACTGCAAGGGAACAAGGTAGTACCAGTGGAAACAGAGTACTCTAAAAGGATACAAAAACATACAAGAGAAAATGTAGCATACCAGCCTCCTGAAAATCTGAGGCACTTAGTGATGAATGTGTAACTCCCCCTAATGGAGGCAGATTTGAATTTATCTTAAAAGAAAACATCGGCAACTTAAAATCCTAATGCTCAAAATAATAATAGCGTCGTATTACTTTCTCCTTTTTAAGGAATCTTTTAAGGTATGCATCAGTGATTTACAGTAAACATTGAACCATTGTCAGTACAAAATCATTCTTTTTTAAGTGACTTTTATTACATACAGAAAAATCCTAAATATATTTGCATTTCAGCATAGTTATACAGTATGCACTTGGTAACCATTAAAACTCCCTCAAATTATCCTCTGTCAATCACTTCAACTTCTGTTTTAGCTAAACGTTTTCCTGTTTCTTAAAAAGTCAGCAATTTGGTATAAAAATGACAGTGACAGGCTGCAGTGGTTTTGGTTGTGTGGTATAAAGAAATGCTTCTTATGTGCACAGCTGCTTGTAATGAATGCAGCATGTCTGAGGTCTGGTCTTGGACGGCTTCCTACATTTCAGACTCCAGTTTCCTTGGCAAGTTTTCTGGGACCATATTATCTATATGTCCCAGTAGTTTAGCCAAAACTTTTCAATATGAGAATTTGGCACTGTGCATCAATGGAATGGGTTTCTGAAGTCTCTCCTCCCATAGTTACAGCCTCTTAGGAATTTTTGCCCTAACTCTATTCCAACAATAAATAATGAAATACAAAAAAAAAAAAAGTCAATTTTTCTACTACATAACCCCCTTGTAAGATAGGACAATTCTATTTTTATATAATAAAATAACTAGCCATGAAAGATGCCAGATTGGCATCAGAGACTAAAATTACATTTGTCCCCAGTTCAGCTGCAATAGCAGCAGCAGCAATACAGTGGTTTTCAGAGCTCTCGGATTTGAGCTGCTCTAACTTCTGGGGTAAGTGAATTGCTCTGGACTTTGTTCCGCTAAGACTTCTGATAAGCCTGGACGTTGCTATAATTGGTTCGGTGATGCTGTAACTAAGTGTTATAAGGAGGACTGTGATTAAACACTGGATTTTGCACAGGTCACTGCTCAAGTACTCCCCACCCATTTTCAAGCCAGGGAGGCATTTAACCTCTCTCCTCATTGTGGTGAAAGCCTCTTCATCTCACTCCACTACCAAAGCTTGTCTTTATCCAAATACACTGATACACAGATATTCTCCTAATACAGAGAAAATATAAAAAAGACAAGCAATTTAGAATGAAGTTATGGATATAATCCCAAATGACTTCTAGGTTTTGATTATTTATTGGAAATTAAGTTCAGGAAATTTGGTGCTAAAGAGTTCTTTTCCTTCAGGTTTTTGATTTAAATGTGACCTTATATGTTTTCTCTTTTTCTTTACAGGAAGTAGTTTCTAGCAAAATATTCTCTTAAATAAGACTTACCCCGCTGTCAAATTCTACTCTGTAGTGCCAGCACAATCAGTCTAAAAAAAAATAAATCACCAAAACCACAGATGAATCTGTATTTAAAATAATTATATTGTAAGGCAAAAATAGACAAGTTCTTGTATACAAGAAAACACAAAAATAAGCTCATAAGCAAGAAGGACATGGATAAAATAGGTCTACCAGTACCACTTCAGCTACAATCATACAGAAATATTTCTAATATCATGTAAATATGTGGAAGGTTAAAAACTAATTAAAAGCAAAGATATGTGTTACAAAACAGGAAATAAAGGAGACCATCTCAAGGAGATCTAGAACTATACACCAAGTAGCATAAGCTAGAAGTCACGAAGCAGTGCCTGACAGAGTAACAGAAGAGAAATATGAGCAACAACTAAGAAAGTATGTAAGAAAGTTTAAACTTTCCCAAATATTTTGCTGCCTGGGAATTTCACTTACTTTATTTTTAAACGGAGCTAAACCTAAACACGAATACCTGCATACAAAGACAGGAAATTTTGGCAATGCTTAATCTTAGCCTGCCTTATTTCATGTAATTACAAAAAGTCTTTATCGATAATCTTGTGACAGAATCCTTTTTTTTTGTTTTCCCTCCCACATATCTCAGCAGACTCTGCACTAATGTATTTAACCAAGAATCAGTCTAACCATGGTTATGAGCGTTGAAACAAGGATTTTCACATCTGTCTGATCTGGACAGTGAAACTGCCGGGCAGGCCATGATAGAGATTTCCCTTCCAAGTTCCTTCTCCCCCTTAACGGCAAGTATTACTGAGATTTGTTTTATATGTTTGACAGAAAGTAAATTACTTAGATATAAGAGATCCTCCAAAGATTTGTGATCCTTGTGCAAGAGGTTAATGTGAGTCAGGGAACATCAGGGTTTAGGATATATAAGTAATACAAATGCCGTCAGTCATTGTCTTAAGATGATAGCACAATTTTATTCGTTGGACTTCCTTGAAAAAAATTTTTTATTATTACTTCTGGGATTGCAGTTCAACTCCAGTACACAACCTTACTGATGATGTGTAGTGCCTGAAAATATGTTTTAGTATGTAGCTGATTGTTTAAAACCACCACTCACAATTCAGTACTACTTGATGCAGCAGCAGTCTCGAATTGTGGGAGACATAAGAGAACAAATGAATAGTTTTCCCTTTTTCTTTGTTTGAAGAAAGAAACCTCTTTCCCCCCTGCAGCTCCAAATCCTAGCATCCACACTGTATAAAGTATGAAAGAAAAGGCATGAACATACATAATTAAAACGTTTAAACTCCGCAAAGCACTGCACCAAAATGTGTGTGTCTTCAGATAACATAAAACCAATCTCATAGCCTATTTACAACATACACAAAGTCACAGGCTTAAACAACTGCTATATGATAACATGCACCGCACAGCACTAAACTGATGGGCTCCACAAAATCATATACGTTGCCTCCTTAAAATACTTCCATGGTGATGGGTGTAGAAACACATGAGGGATTTGGTCCCTCCAGCTCAACAGAGACAGTGAACTGGAGGGAGCCCAGTGGAGAGCCACCAGGGGAGAACTTGACACAGGAAGAAAGTTGAAAGGAAAGGGGCCTGTGCAGCTTGGGGAAGAGAAGGCTCAGGGGACACTAGTCACCGTGCCTACAAAGTGGTGATACAGAAGATGGAGGGACTCTCTTCACAGGGGTGTATGTCGACAGGAGAGGCAGCAAGCCCAAGCTGCTGCCAAGAAAATTTTGTCTAGATATTAAGAAACACTTCACTATGAGAACAATTAAAAAATAGACTAAGTTGTCCAAAGAAGATGTGGAATCTCCCTTGATGGAAATTATTTCGACCCTGGCTTGATATAGCCATGGATAAATGAAGGCTAAGTCCCACTTTTCTACAGAAGGTTGGATCTGGTGAGCTGCAAGGATCCTTTTAAGCCCTGGCCTCATGTAATTCTTTATTCCTAGTTTCTTGTAGTCTAGGAAACACCTCCGAGCTGAAACACCATTTCTCGTCCTCAAATTACCATTTGTTCCTAGATTATCTTGCCAAACAAAATACCACCCCATAATAGGAGAGGAAAAAAAAAAAAAGAGGAAAGAGTTCAGTCATATTGCTATGAATATTCTTAGTTCTTTACCTACATACTTTCTTTTAAACACATTCTTGTGGTGGTCAAGTGATCCCAGAAATGGAAACTGATCTGCAAGGTTATTTAAGATAGGGCTTGTTAACAATCCTATTGTATTCGTGCTTAGAGTTGCAAAATCAAAGCAAATCTAGTTGTGAACCAGCAATCTAAATGCAGATACACTTACAGAACATCCTAGATTCACCTAGACCTCTTTCCTTATGCTTTGCTAAGTTTCCAGTGAAAACTGGTAATTTCAGTGAAGCATATGGACTGCAGTAATCTGAATGTTCATTTTATATATATAAAACGTTGTACAGTAACAGTGCACTTCTTGATGGGTAAACCCAGATTTCCAGTGAATAACATGGGAAACAAGGTGAAAAACGGTGCATACAGAGCTACATATCTAGAGAACTAATGACATAGAGCATGATTAGCTGATATAAACAGCTCAGTGAAATGCAGCATAACTATCTCTCTCAGCTGTACCAGTTTCCTAGCACATATAGGTATGCAGAATATGGAAAGACTGTTTACTTCACAGTACTGTGAAAGCTCATAGACAAACGCGTCTAACTGCAAACATTCCTACTGTCTTTAAGTCACATTCAGCTACAAATATACACTTAAACATACATATATATCTAACTATATCTTTATTCTCTTACTTGAAGAGTACCTGTACATAACCAAGCTTGAAAGGAACTCTATTTGCTTTGAAAGAATGCTGGAATTCCTTTTCTCACGGAATTACATAATCTTTTCTCTACTGCTATGGGAAATCTACTTGAAGCAATTCATTAACAGGAGAAAAGCCCTCCCACATGAAAACATGTAAATGATAGGGCTGTATAAACTCACAGGAAGGGCAGAAAGGCTTCTGTAGGTATAGTGGGTCCAACCTCAAGCAGAGCTAAGTAAATTGAGGATACTGGGAAAATAGCAAGGTGATACAGTCATGTTGGGCATCCTAGAGCAATTGCCTGCTGAGCTCAGAGGGTGAGCTTTGCTTTTTCTGTTTTCCATCCTAAGTGCTTCATTATGAGGTAAGGAGGTTCCAAGCTCACCCCAAGCCTTCATGTGGTGCCCAGACCAACTCACAGGGCCTTACCAGTGCAGAGCCCCTGGTACCAATGATAAAACAGCTGTACAAGTAACAACTATGCATCCCTTTGATACTTTCACAGAAAACAAGATGTATTGAGCAATAATAACATTTAACTTTGAAATAATAATAGGAAAGGCTGTATTTTTAGTACTGTCTTAATTCATTGATTTGTTACTTTTAATAGACCAGAGTAAAAATTGCCATCATTTTTTATATTACTAACTTTGAAATTATGGATTTTGTATTTATTAACTTGGAATTTCAGTCTTAAGATAGATGGGGGCATTCTCAAGAATACAGAGCTAGAACATTCTGTTCTTCAACTGTAAAACCCGTGGTGGTGTCAAAGCTTCAGGAAAAGGTAAGGATGCTTTCAGATGAAACATAGATAATTCCTGTAGCTTGAAAAAAATAGCAGAAAAGAAATAGTTTTTAACATTATTTCTTCAGTAACACTCTGGATAGTAAGTGGCTATTATCTTTTGGGGAGTAAGTGGCTATTGTAAGAACATGACTCGGAGCACATCCCAGTAAACTTCACGGATCCACCAGTACAATTGTTGAAAAGAGCTTAGCAAAGGACAGGCTTACTTTTCACTGCATACACAATTTGTTCTCAGTTACAAAGTAACATTACCATTTTAACACAGTATTGTCCATTAATTTCTAAACCTGGGCTTGCAATTCAATGTACCCCAGCACAATTACCAACAGTTCTCCCTCCTTACTCAAATTTGTGATGAGCTATGAAGAAAAGAAAGCGACTTTTATCAATCTCATCACAAAATGCAGGGCTGCTTTCAAGTGAGGCTGCACTGACTCACCACTCCTCAATATGGGATGACTAACATACAGGATGAAGTTACCTCATCTCTAAAATGGGTGTTCCAATAGCTGCCTAAGCACAAGGAGGTGCTGGTCCTGAAAGCTGTAAACTACACACTTAAGTATTAAAAGCCAACCTAGAAAGCCTTAATAGGAAGTTGAAATCATACCTTCCTTTCTGAATAACAGTCCTTTCTGAATAACCAGAAAGCTGTCCATACTTCTGGCAGCCTGATCTTGAAGGCATCTGGACCCTGTGCTCCAAGCAATATACCAGATCTGTCTGGATAAGCAGCAGAACAATATTCTCTGGGTATTAACTAGGCTGAAGTCAGTCACTCTATGGCTTCAAAATCATAACTGCTCCCAGAATAAACAAGCTAAAAGAATGAGCTGCTTTTCCTCCAATCTGTCCTGACACCATCAGATCTACTCGACGCAGATCGAGTCCCGCGCATTTTATTGAACAACGCTTGTTAAGTCCCATGCATTGCTCACACGTATGGGAGAGACTGGGTTGTTTGACAGAAAGCCCACTCAGCTGGGAGCCCGCATGGACATCAGCAATGCTAAGAAAGCTTGTGGAAAAAAGGGTGTCATTCTGAAGTATCTGAAAGACGGCTAAGCAGACACAAAAGAGAATCGCTAAAGGGAACAGGCGAGAGACACTCGGAGCAGGAACAACTTACGTCAGACATAGCTGCCACGCTGCCTCCTGCTTAATGGCACTTACCTGCCTGATCCGAGAACCAGATCAAAACTGTAAGATCTGCCTGTTCTAACTTGAGACCTGGTTTCTGAAGCCTGAGAAAATACAGGTGGAACAAATAAGCGAGCAGACAGTGAATTCCTGCTACAGCTTGTGCCTTCTTATGAAAGGACGGACAGCTATGCATGTGCAGCAGCACAATGAGCTGTGCCTACTATGGGAGGGAGCGCCCCTGTACTGGGGGCACTACTGGGCTTTGAAATACATTTACTTTTAGTTTTAAACTAGATATTTTAAGTGGTTAATTATTTACATAAAGTCCTACTTGCAGTTCAAAATTTTGCTTTTGCATTTCTTCCTTTCTCTGTCTCACAAACAATTATTAATCGAAATACAAATTGTGATGAGGAAGTATAACTGAGCACAAATTAGATGATGTAAAACCAAAGCAGACACTTCCACATTCCTCAGTAAGCTCTGAGCAGTTTCGTATTACAGCCGTGCCAGTCTAACAGCTAGCGGCTGCCAAAGGGGGAGGCCCCACTTCCCACCCCTTCAAGCCATGGATTCCTGCCTGCCTGCCTCCTCTCCCCTCCCTTCTTCTGTTAGCTCAGGCTGTGCAGCTGCAGGGTGAGTTCACTCAGCCGGCTGATAATGGGAGGGGATTTTTTTCAGGGCTAGGGTATAGTTCCATTAAAGCTGACACTAAAATATTTGGTGCTGCTGCAGGTATGGCCATCTTCTCCAAAGCCCTGCCTTCTGTGTTGCGTCAACCATGTTGTTCATCTGAGTCTGCAGGAAGCAAGTTCAAACTACTAAACTTTCAGGAACCTATCCAAAGAAACAGGGAGAGAAAGAGTGGGGAATTAGCCTCTGCTGGCTCAACACCCCCAACTAGCTCATCAAGGAATTGGATGAAAGCCTGCACCAATAATACAAAACAGCCACCACGTGCAAGGCACGATTAAGGAAGTACCAGAGCAGCATACACTAGCATCAACCATCACCCCTGGATCATCCAGTGACATGCTCTGTGTCTCTGTAACTCCTGTCTGCAAAAGAAATGGTCAATGCATCCAGCTGGAGGCAAGTGGGATGGGACCATCCCCTTCTGATGCAGCTAAATATTGGATTGGCTTAACTATATCAGATTTACTCTCATCCTTAAAAATAAACCATATTTTCTATTAGAATAATTGAAACTTAGGGAATAATAGTTGTATCGATAGATCAAGATATTTTTTCTTTAGTCTTCTGAAGCAGAGATTTGGTATGTTTGTCTTTTAGTGGGAGAAAGGTATGAAAAAGAAATATTAAACATCCATTTGTTGGAAAAAGCCAGTAGCATTGTTTTTTTTTTTTCCCTAACGAGTTGATGTTTTTTTATACAATCATTTTATAACCATTTGATAATTACTGAAATCATGATTTATTGACCCCTGCATCTGGCACAAGAGTTAAATCCCATAAATAGCTCAAAAATCAGTGAATTAAAAGAAATATTAAATTGAACTAAAACAATCCTGAGACAGCCAGATCATGAAAAATTGTTCAAGTCTGAGACCATTTTAAGGTTAGAGCTCTATTACAGGTAACAGAAAAAAGATCATAAAGAAGAAAAGATTAATACAGCGAGTACCTAGCCCTTTTTGCTCATTTCATTATTACTGTAAGGCCACCATTTTGCAGATGGTCAGAAATACCACAATCCTCCCATTGCAAAAGGTTTTATATCAATTATTCTAACTATGCCTTTAATAGAACAGCCTACAGACAGCAGCTGGAAATTAATAGACATGATAAAAGAAGTTTCCTAGCGTCTTTCTTCAGAAAGGTTTTTTAAATAAAGATTGTAATTCTAACATGACAAACCTGCTACAGTCTGTAGTCTTGCATGTTGCAAATGGAAGTATCACTGCAAGCACACTATTGGCTTCAGTGGTTACTTAGTCTTGATGCTAAGAAATGCCACTGAATGTTAAATGTTAATGGGAAAATTCACATAAATGATTCCTGTATCATTCATTCAGTTATTTCGCCTGAAAAAGGCAGCCCTGTAGAGTTGAAATTATACTCGATCAATATTTATAAAGCATAGGGAAATGATCATGACTTATTTTCATTTCTTTAAAAATTTTCAAGTGTTAGACAACTTAGTTAGTCAACAAGTTAGTAAACACTGACAACTAGAAGAGCTCTTCATCCAGTTTTTGAAATATTTTTGATGGAAGTTGTATTGGGTTTACGTGGCAAGGGTTTGGTAGCAGGGGGCCTCAGGGGTGGCCTCTGTGTTTACTATAAAAGTAACTACACAGTTTACTACGCAGTTTACTATAAAATGGTGTTAGTGTTTGCAGTCTACATTCATCTGCTTTATGGGTACTTGTTTCACTAAATATTTTTTTACTCTAATTCAGGTATCAGGCCTTAGTGCTTGAAAATACTCTGTATTACTAGCTACAATTTAGTATTTCAATGGAAAAGGAAAATATTTTATATTATCTAACTGTTCTGTTTACCGTTTCTTCATCCATCCAAGCACAGAAGGTAAATATTGAATACTTCAGCATTTTCTGCTTAATTGTGGGAAACTCTTCAAGTTTTATCTAAATTTGGTTAACATTATTAGGAATTATTTTATTCCTCATCATCTTAATGACCACAGTAAGAAGCCCAACATCCATTAAAGGAAAGAAAAAGAGAAGACCACAAAACATACTGGCCAGGTTATTTCTCCCTAATTTGAACTCCTGCCCATCAGTTTTCCGAACTTCTTATCTGAGATATATTCATTATCATCACCTTACGCTCCCTTCCATTGTTTTTTTTCAATATGCATTCTTTCAAATGGATGTATTTATCAGGGCTTTTTGTTTCCTCTTTGGGGCAGTTTTCAGCACAAACCTGAAAGTTTGTGAAATGGGTTTTTAATTTACTGAGAGAATTTACATTACAGTTTCTCACACAGAATTTTCTGCTTTTAATTTTCCACTATTCAACAAAGCCATAAATTAATCTGTTCGCTTACCTAAGCCAGCATTGTGATTTTTTCCCTTTTAGTCATCAACATGATGTTTAACAAAGAATTTATTGCACCAATATTTGTTATCTATGATGTTTTTGAATGTCAGTCTTTTTAGTACTGACTGCATAAGACATACAGAACATAGTCATTCCATTGAAGTCCCCCCAATAACACAATTTTTTGCTACTTAGATATTATAGGTAGGTTCTTCATGAGTCACTGTGTCACCTGGTGTGACTTTATGTCATAGATGTTCAGTTGAGTTCAACACTGAGAGGGTTTTTAGAACCAACCCCCAGATGATTTTACTAGTGCTACCATGCTCTGCTAGGTAGTAACAAATGGGAAAAGAATGCACCATGGCCATGCAATGCACTCTTTAAATAGAAGTACATTACTTGATATTTGTATTGTGTAACCTTAAATAAAGCCAAAAAACAAACACAAAAGCAAACACACAAATCTGGTTCAGTGTTGCAGAAACTTAAACCAATGTAAGAAACAAATTTACATTATCTTGCACCTTGCTACACATATTTGTACTCTTCTCTGTTACTTGACATATTTTATACTCATATTTTATTTACCTGTAAGACAGAAACTCAAAAATATAGATGTTGCTGTAATAATGTTGTTACTAAAATACTATTTCTACTCAGCATCTTCACTTTGCTCAATACTTCCTTAACATTTCCTTCTGCCTGTGTTTGATGCTATGTGTTTTTTATTTAGACATTTCTATGCGTAAATTTTGAAAATGTTTGTCATTTGTCTTTTAGGTATAATGCAGATGAATTTTGTGATTTCTGTTGAAAATACATTATCTTCTGTATCTTTTACTGAAAAAGTAATGGGCTTAAAATAACTTCAGTAATATTTTTCCTACATTTTCAGGCATAGCTTAAGATCATTATGACTACCAGCATATATAGGTTCAGTTTTTTCCTTTGGAGGTCTTGTTAATTGCCTTATACTTTTAACAGTCCGCGTCCAAGTAAGACATGGATTTCATTATATAGCCTTTCTGCAATTCTGTGAGATCCTATTGATTTGTATTTACCTATTAGTGAAAGTTAGAGAATTGTAACAGAAAAAAAAAAAATACTCCAAACCACAAAACAAACAAAATGCAAAAATGTGTTGCCATGCAAAGAATTGGCAAGTGAATAGAGATGAGCATTTCTCCCCCAAAATTACTAGCCAAGTCTTTTCACATCAATAATTTACTGCTGTTGTGAAAAAAAATAAAAATAAAAATGTAAAGACATTGTCTCTTCCATTTCTCACTTCCTGCTTACAAAAAAAGCCCACCACTACACGTTAGCACATTTCAGACACTTAGAGCCTTAGCATTCCTCGCTGGCATTGAACAGATCACTGCCAAACTGATGAGACAACCATGCAGTCAAATGTGCCATCATGCTTGAAAAATCTCTGTGGTCAGCAAACTTTGTTGTACAAGCAGGCTGACCTCTACTATTTTTATTTTATTTTATTTTACTTTTAAAGAAAGGTTAATTTGGAGATCTGTTAACTCACACAAAAATAGATTTAATGAGGTCTTTCATGTTTCTGGATGAGACATTGAGCTATGGGTTGCCAGCAGTAGGTGCTGAACAAGAGAGTGATTTGTTAACTTGGACAATGCCAAACAGGCTTAAATTGAATGAAATGAAATGAAAGGAATGAGTTGAAAGGCTACAGATCGTTTCACACTACTTTTTCACAATGCATTGTTTACTAGTAATGATTTTAATGAATGGAAAAATATTATGTACTTGCTACATAGGTGATAATATCGAAATGTATCAAGATAAAAAGAATAAGGGTGTTTATATGCTATTAAATTGCTACATGGAAAACATCCTATGTCTTGGTAAAATCAGTGGGACTGTAACAATAATTATCATATAAGCAATATGCAAGTAACTACGATAATGAGAAGATAACTCTCTGCAACTTGCATCTCAATTCTTGAATTTCTTGGTTGCTCTTTTTTTTCAGAGAAACCAGAGCAGGTTTTAAGACAAACAAATTTCACAAAAAAAAACCCAACCAAACAACTTTCTAGTATTTGCTCCCGATTCCATAAAATGGAGACATGGCTGCCTTCCATTTATTACAAAACCATTTTTCAAATTACACATCTACAGATGGATGTCTACATACGGATGCTGAAATACCTGACCTGGCAAGTATGCGAGTACCTCTGAGCTGAAAAACATCAAAGCGTGTTAGCACTGCGCTATACCTCTTGACAAGGTCTATTAGGCTGGGTGAAGCTCCTGGCTAATGCAGACAGACTTTTGTGCCCAAAGTGGCAAGCTTGCACAGTGCTGCTTTTTAACATGCTGATCGATCAGCTGGGGTCACTACAAAGTGGGACAGTTCTGCTCTTCGCTGCTCAGCGTAAATAAGCTCCGTCATACCGCTGGCTTCTCTGAAACACTCCTAACTTTATTGTATTTATCCATTACAAGTATTATAGTGATGAGGAGACAAATCAGAGTTAAGGAAATGTTTGTTCTTAGGCAAACGCCTAATAAAATAGCCTGCACTGAAATACATTATGTTGGGCAAAGTGGAACAAAATAAGCCAGAAACATGCAGAATAACCTCACCCTCACTGCACAGATCACAGAAAAAGCTGTTGCTGCCCTCTTTTTTTGTGTGTCTTCCTTGCTTTCCTTTGTCCTTTCATATTAAGTCTGGCTTATGCAGTTCCATTTCAGCAAGTCCCCTTTAACCTTCTGATTAGTAACCTGCTTGCTGAGTCCATGACATATTAGCAGAGCAAACCCATGACCAAAGACACAGACATAATGGACTTAGTGGGGAGGAAGCTACATAAATGCTTCCACATTGACTTGCTGCCTGAAAAATATGATGAGCTCTTGTAACGGAAAATGGGGTTGGAAATTAAAGGCAGGTTTCCTGCAATTTGCTAAGTGTTTGCCTGGAATTAACAGCCTGGTAATGATTGGAAAGGAATAATGGTTTTAAGTTGTGAAACAGTAATTCTTTCCAGTTTCTAAACTACGTTTGGCTGATTAAGTCACAAATTAATTTGAAATTAAAACATGAAAATACATTTTTTTTCCTGACTTCTTTACACCCTTCTTTAAAAACACAAACAAAAGAAAAGCAACCAAACAAAAAACACACTAAAGATTTTTTTTTTTCCCTGCAGTTCCTGGGGGTTAGAAAGTTGGATTAGAAAAGGACAAAGAAATACCATGCTGGCTAAAGCTAAGCTAGCCTGATTTTTCAAAAGCAGGTCATACATTTATTAAGAACAAAGCACAACATTTTTGTCACCCTACAGTACATGTTGTTGTTACTCCATATGTGACCCTCAAGCCTCTCCCATGTCACAGGTGCCTGGTCTTCTTGCTTCCCAAGTCCATGCCACCTCTCAAAGCTTCCTGCAAGACCCCCATCACCACCCACCCACACCAAACACACCGCAACCACCCTGCAGCACATCCCCCGAGCTGACATCGCATGGGAGCCCTGCGTGCCCACAACCTCCCGTGGGGCACCAGGGGAACCCATTCCACCCCAAACGTCGCTTCTCAGCTGGACCCCAGCCAGCCTCACGCAGGTCCCCAGATCAGTGCCACACACAGCTCTCAGTGCTGCCGGTGGGAAGAAGCTTCCCCATCCGTCTGCAGCACCTCTGGTCTCCTGGTGCTAATGAGGGATTGCACCACCTTAATAACCTGCGATGCTCAGGGAGACTCGTACCCACCTTGGGTCCCTAACTTCTCTGTCAGACTGGGCTCATTGTGCTGTAGCTACAGGGTTTCTTACCCAGCAGTACGTGGTGTCCAAGCCTCCTGAGACTCATTAAGGAGCAGCTTAACAAACCAGCAGCTATACCACAGCTGACAAACACAAAAACTGGATTCTGGAAACTCTAACATCTAAAAGAGCAACAAACAATCTTCACCTTATGCATCAGCTCACATGTCAATAGCCATGATGGACTGGAGGAACGCACTACGTGAAAGTAAAACTGCAAGAATCTTCAACCATAACGAGAACATAGACCATCGGTGGCAACCTGTGCCTTTAAGGAGCTACAAGTACTTCAGATGTAGGGAATGCAATTGGGTTTATGAGGGAAAAGAATTAACTAGGTGCAGATAGGCCTGTAAAATTGCATGATAAAAAGGTGTCACAGGGTCTGGCCCTCTACTAATCGATTACCACGTTAGGCGGTGTAAATATTAAACTTCAAGTACAATAAAATGAATGTAAGAAAACCCAATTAGTTAGAAAAGGCGTCTGAAAACTGGGGGGGAGAGATATTATTGTATACAACGTATAAATGTCTCCTGCTCCTGACGCTGAACAGAAGATCGTAAAAGATGATTTATGAGTTCTTTTATATCAAATCAGATTTCATTTAACTTAATAAAGACTTTATTCACACAGCTTGGGAAAAACACTTTAACACAATTTTGTACTATCTACTTAAACCGCTATGAAGGGGCCTGGTATTTTGACCATGCTTCACAATTTCTCAGATTTCTCTCCTTGTGCTCCATGTAGGCTCACAATGAACATTTCTGTTCAGACATTTTATGAGTTATAAAGCGAGTGTATGTGAGGATGTTTAATTTGCAATTCCTTCGGTTAAATTTAGCCATAAATAGTATCAGCCTCACCGTGGGCCACAATCTTCAGTGACTGACACTGGGGACACGAAACAGTAAGCACGGTACGAATGGGGCATGCTACCTATTGAGAAGTCTTTCCTAGCAAGGCACATGAAGCCCAAGTGACAAAGGAAGGAACGAGGCCATAAATATTTAGGGCCACAGACAGCCAGCTCTTGCTGCAGAGCTTTTTGTAGGTGGGAGAATTGTATTCCGGCTTCACTTAGTGATTTCTAGGAACATATTATAATGCTGCTGGGGCAAAATACTAGAACTGTGTGCTATCAGCTGCACTTCCTGCAGCCTTGCTGTCAGAAATATATACTTGTATTTTATAAGAACAACTCACGTGGGAAATGGCTGGAACAGACAAACTGAGAAAACGAGTAATGAAAACTAATTCCAAGTAACCTCTCTTCTGATACTAGGTCAGGTCAGCACGATCTTAGCAGATTTGGTGCCCGTTTCCATTGCCACACAGGGCTGAATCTGAACTGCAGCCACTACACATCACAAATGCTAAATTAATGCCAACTATATGACACGATTAATATTTTCCTCAGTTGGAAAAATCATGTATGTTACTCAGAACTTGTCACTGGCTTGAAAGGGTAGCAGAAAACTCCTGGCATTATGTGCTCCCATTGGAAATCCCTTCCCACCTGAGAAGTCAGACTTGTTGTGAGCCCTGCAAACGAAATCCACAGGGGGTGTTGGAGAGAGCCATTCCACGCTGCAGGTAGATAATGCATTTTTATCCAGACACGACAAAACCACTCCTAGTGCTAATTGAGTAGTACATTGTCAGCACTCGTGAAATATCTGATGTCTCTGCAGAGGAGTTACAAAGTATGAGTTTTTGGATTTTGTGTCTTAAAGCCTAGTTTCTTGCAACTCCACAACAATTTTTTCCGCATGTGAAAAAAAGCAATCCACTGACAGTCTGAAAGGTACTGACCGTATTAAAATATTGGTGACTTGGTCTCAAGTTTGCATTCAAGAAGGAGTTTTAAAAGCAACATGTCTTTGATGTCTATTTTTAAGTCTCCAAAATGATAGCACTCCCACAGAGCCTATTGATGAGGCATTTTTCAGCAGAGTCCTGGAAATGAGCTAAGCTGCCCAATCTGGATTTTGAAATGAGCATAATCAATTTACTCATACGTGGTTTTAAAACACTAATACCACTCTCGAAGTATGACACTAAAACAGGTGAGAAGTTTAAAAAAAAAGTGAACAAACACACAGTGTTTCAGAGAATGAGGAGTATTTTCTTATTCGGTATTAGAAAGAACAGAAATATAAACAAACAAGAAGCATGCAAACCAGGAAAGCATGCAAAAATGGCTTGCATTCACCATTTTAAATTACAAATTGATTTTTTATGTTACTGTAATATGCATATTCATGCATATGTATATGGGCTATGTATTTGCCCCAAAGTACTGTAAGCAGCACTAATGCAATCAGTGGGAAATACACCTGTGCCTTCTTGGATAAAAAAGCAGTACTGAAATATCAGTCAGGTGCCAAAGGCTGTTACCCGGTCAGTCTGCAGGAAGGCATGTATTGCTGCTAACCAGATCCCCCAAGGAAACTGCTGCCAGCCTCAGCATTGATATGGCTCTCTAGGACACAGTCAATCCTTTTACATGAACAGCACAGAACCAACAAAGAAAGCTGGCACCTTCTTTGAGATGAAGACTAGCAAGTGCCTCAGCATGGACGTCACCCAGCCACTGAGCTTACTAGTAATCTGTTAAATATGACTGTAGGACAGCAATACCTCAACCTACTAAGAGCCAGGAAGCCTTTACCCAGTGGCAGCACTTCAAGGTTTGCTCTCTCTGTCCCACTGCATCATGCTAAAATGGGAAGGTGGCAGTTCCTTGCGGCACAAATCTGATTTCTGGCCCTTCCTTAAGCAAATATATAGAAATTTATTATACAGTTTTACTATAGCAAGGATTGTGTTTCAATACACTTACAAATATGACCAACTCTACTGGTGTAGATACATAAACAGACCCTCAAAGAGGTAAGAAACTCATTCGGATTAACACCACTACACGAGCACCTTTGCTTAATGTTTTCCTCAGTAATGATGAGAAACCCTTCCACTACCCAAATGGTACCACTTTCACCTCTCATAGCTTTCAGTGTCTGTAAAATCTGTTCACAACACTCACACAGAAGCACTTAGAAGATATACTCCATAAACACAAAACTACATATGGTAGTTGGGCAACAATTTTGAGAGAAATCAGCAGTTCTTACATTCATCATTTTAAGAATAAGGAATCTGTAACTATGAAAAGGCAGGGGAGGTGATGCATGTTTCAGATACACGTCTCACCTTAAACCAGCAGACACACAAACATGCACTACTCATTTTGTAACTAATGTCTAGCAAATATCAATACAGCCCAACATAAATTCATATAGGATGAAGAGGTCTAACCCTTTATGAACTATGTGACTATGTGATAAATATAATCTGATAACCTAGCAAGATTCTTTTCTTCTGCATGCCAAAGGTTAGGGTACTCTGGTGACTAGAGGCCTAATGATTTTTTTGAACTATCATGATACAAAAATTACTTTCAAAGAAGGTACGTGTTGTTTTCAGCCTTCTAAAAACATTATTACATTTTAATTCATGAAGCCTTAAGAACATTCCTCTGAAGATGAAGACCCCTATACAGAAAATTTAATCTCACCAAGCTCAATTTTCTTGCTTGCCTTCGCCAAGTCCCTTAGTGGTAGCCTGTGGCCCATAGCTGAAAACCACAGAGTGTCCAGCGGACTAAGCAGTCCTGAGGGGTACGTTCTCAGAGCTGCTGAACTAAGGGAGAAAGTCTTAGCTGTTTTTATTACAAATTGACGTTCAGAAAAGTGTTTTAAAAATAGAGGTAAACAGCCCTTACCTACCGCAAGGAGTATTAAGGAGGAACCATGCCTAACACTGTCTTACTATAGCAGACTGATAAACACACTGAAGAAAGGTAAAAGAGAGGTTGGCCAAGTAAATGTGCAAACTAAGCTATGACACATAATGATATTTCCCATTTGTTCCCATATTGAACAAACAGAACAGAAAGCAACAAACTTAAGTAGCTGAGATCTGATAACCTGCTGCAAACTTGCCCAGATTGACAACTGAGGGTTGTAACAAGACACCAGACGAACTGTAAGTTAGAGCAATCAGAGATCCCATAAAACAGACACACAATACACGTATATTTAATTGTACACCTACTCATGAATGCCAGCTGGCCTTATTTAGGAGGCACATCTTATTACTTCCAGGGGAGTATCAGCAATATGCTCTGGACTCTCCAAAAAAGCTGTTTTATATCCTGTCTACTCAAGATACTTGGTAAGAAAAACAGGCCTTTTGAAGGGAAACATGAACTGGTTCTAGCCCATTGCCAGATAGCAACAAACTATGGAAAACGAATGGGAGGAAAAAAAAAAAACACACAGTTTTGTCTCTCTCAGATGCTGTCACTTTTCACACTTTCTTGAATAGGACTACTTTCTTTGCGAGAAGCCAGTGGCCTCTTGATCTCATTATGTTCTCATTGCCAATACTCCCTACAAGCAATGCCTCAAAAACACTTAGTTTCAGAAAGCCTAATCACAATAATGTTTCATGAGAGCTCGCAAGAACTTGGTCTACCCGCTGGTATTTACAGAACTTGAATTCTGTAACTTAAGAAATTTGAGACAGCACTTAGAGAATAAGAGCTACTGGATTTCATACGCAAAAAGTAGATGTTTCTGAAGCTATTAAATATACTACAGGCCCATAATCCTCTCCCTTCACGGCAATAAATCAACTTGTCTTACAACACCAAGAAATGAACAAGGAGCCACTTGTTCTACCTTGTGAAATAACAGCCCCCACTGTGAAACAGCAGACTTCTTTTCTCTTTGGCCAACTGATTTTGTTAATCAGCACTGAAAATATGGCATTGTGGAGGCCAGCACCACCAGTACAGCATGATTTATAAACAGGTAAAACACCGATTAGCTGCTTCTGGTGAAGCGTGTCAGAATCCCACGCACCACTTACGTACTAATAAGACAGTGCTATCTGACATCTGTGGCCAGCACTACACACTGAGCTGAACCTACGAGTCTAAAGCCTCGTGAGCCACCGAACACTTCACAGAGAACTTGGTCCTTAGCGCAGCCATGATCACTGACAAACACAGCTTTTTGTTTAAGGGAAACCATCTTTCCTAAACCTCTCAGGAGGAATGCTTGGGAGTGTGAACTGCCAGGTATCCCCACAGGATGTGTACAAATGAGACACTTCACTGGGTCTGATGTTTTATAGCACATTTTGCTCCCTACTCTGAGCTTACTATTGCATTGCCTTGAGGTGGGAATGCAGTCCTGCACCTTGGACTCTGCAAGCAATGTAGCCATCTTCTTTTTTATAAGACATTCAAAGCATGGCAGTAGTCATGAATACATTTGCCATCTGGAGAAATTTTTCCAGACGAACTTTTCAGAAGCTCTCTCAGATATAGCTGGGGTTCTTACTGACTGTATGCTTTGGAAGATGGAAAGATTATTTCCTCCCCCATATGCAAAACACTCCATGATGAGGAACTCTTCTTTCCCCCACACTTTTCTCTACATCTTGGGAAACCGCTTCTAGATTTCGGTGATGCTTTTTAAAATGTTGATAGACTTTGCAGTTGGAGATGGTGTCTGTTCTCCTGGTGTGAGGAGGTTTGTGAATATAGGAAGAACAGGAATATAGGAATACAAGAAAAAACTTTGCTAGCAAGCCTTACTAATAAAATCCAAGTTTCCTTTAAGGCGTTAAACAAGGTACAAATTGCTTGAAGAACTTCAGTGCCTGAAGTTGCATCCCTCTGTCAGATCACAGAGCTGTTTTTATTAGCTCTCAGATTTACTAATCGACACTTTATGTCATCATAATGAACCTATCTTCTGGCTGTACAAGTTCAAGTCCTGGACTTCCCCTGGGTGAAGATTTTCCTAGTTAATATTAATGCTTTTAAAGGAATGATAACAAACTATATGTTATAGTGACTGAAAGACATGGTATGCCTAAAGGAAATAAGATCTAGGAACAAAAAACAGCAAATATAAATATGAAATATAATTGAATGACCAGACCCTGCATCGATATAACCTCACTGTTTGAACAGAGCTCCACAAATACTGGACTTCAAAGCCACTCCGATAAAGAAATATCAGACATACCAGAAAAGAAGTGTTTGGAAGATTTTAGCATTATAGAAAACCACATGCATGGCAAAGATTCCATCAATAACTTCGAATTGGAGACTCCTGGCCTCTGTAGAGTCTGTACTCTGGTTTGAGGATTGTAAAGTATGTATAAAAGAGACCTCCAGGAGCTGAAATCAAACACATTTTTCACCACAGAGTCTTCAGTTATCTAAAGCCAACTAATACGTACATTAAATCTATGCGGTTGTAAAATCTGAGTTTAGTCTCTTACAGAAAACAGAGCAATCTTGTCCTATGGGGAAAATAATATAAGAAAACAATGTTGAACATTTATAAACAACCTTTCCATTCATAAAAAGCTAGGGGTCTCAGAGGAATCTTGCAATAAACTTGCATATGAGTTTATCTATAATCCATCATGAGGAAGAAAACAAATGAAAACCCTTTGAGCTGGGAGAATACTTTACTAATCTATTCCAAGTCCAGTGGAGCAGAAGCCTGCATGTTCGAGCTGTAATATTTCACCCCATCAGAATAGCAAGCTAGTTGTCACAGGTCACATACACTGCTTATCAACAGGTTCACATTTATATATATGTCAGAAATCAAACCTCCAGGCCAGCGATGCTTTTCACTCCCAAAGCTGCACTTCCTATTATCTGCCAATCTAACAGACAAAAATGTAGAACAATGACAAATAACACTAGTAAGCCTTAATGAGGTTACCCATTATAATGAGGTTACTAATTTTACTGTGCTACAAAAAAAAATCTAGAATAAGGAAATGAACAGATTAAATCACCTTCTACCAGAAAAATCAGCGTTAAAGTGGAAGTGTGTTTTTTAAAAGAAGGAAAACCATTCCAACCAACTTCTCATGTAACTGATGATTTTATTGCCTTCTAGATTTAAAAGTGTAAAATATTGTTTTTCTCATCATTGATCTTCAAGTCCAGAAAAAAACATTTTCTCAAAAAGATGTGGATTTGATGATAATTTGCTGTGTTTACACCATGACACCTATGCAATTTAACTGCAGTCTACATCACAGGGAAGTACGTACTTTCTGAAGCGTTTGTAGCTACCTAAGGATGTCCTCAATGCAGGACCTCATTGTGTCAGAAGATACTCCAAAAATTGTTTCAAACACCACGGAGACATTTTTCTTTTGAATCTGAATCACTACTTATTGTGATACTTACATGTTACTCTCCCTGAAATCAAAAGGAATCTTCCAGGATGACAGGTGGTTGGTGTAAATAATAAATGTGCAGCACAAGTACCGGAACAGATTCTTGGTCCCCAAAAAGGATCTTCTGCTTGTATTTTATGTTGACCTCGATGATTTTATGATGTCAACAACAGCCAAATTAATTAAAATATTCCTGTGGTACAGGATAGAATCATAGAATGGCTTGGATGGAAGGGACCTTAAAGACCATCTAATTTCAAGCCCCCTGCCACGAGCAGGGACACCTTCCACTAGCCCAGGTTGCTCAAAGCCTCATCCAGCCTGTCCTTAAACACTTCCAGGACTTTGGTGAAAGAAAAATCGAGTCCTAATAATATCATTTTTTTTTCTTTTTATGTGTATGATCAAGAGTATTTATGATTCTATTTTCAATTCGATAATCAAATATTTATCACCAAAATCAGAGAGAACGGGATAAAAAATTTTCATATCTAAAACAACTATTCACATTCACCACAAAGTTACTTTTTCAAACACATGAACAGCCAGCCATAGAGCATTTCACACACACTATTTTGCAGTGAAAACATTGCCAAGTAAGCTTTCATTATACTGGTACTAGAAATAAACAAACATTAGCAGTTTAAAACAAACTTTAAAAGGTCTTGCGTTCAACAAAAATTTCATAGTGGCATTAGGAAAAAGTGTTGAATATCAGTAAGCTTCAACTCCCAATTTAATTCATTCAATTCAATGAATATTGGACGTTCAAGTGTATGAAAATGGTTAATGTAAAGGATCACTTACATGAAGAAACTGCAAAGAAAGCAAAAGTCTTGTTAGCTAGCCTGGATATTCACAGGCACTAGCACATGAACAGGGGCTATGTCTACGCAGTAACCATATCCAGATGAGATGTTTGGCAGGCAGGCAAGCAGAACCCATGCATCTTAAATATCTATTTCAGTGCAACATGGTAAAGAACATTAACTTAAGAACCTGGCCTAGCATATATTTGTTTGTACTTAAGACCGCAACCCAAATTAATGGCTGAGAATAAACCTTAGAAACAATTTTGTCCTCATCTCTCTAGTCAGCTAGTTTCACCAAGCTCATCTCTTTAACAAGTCAGTAACTTCTGCTTCGAAAAGTGCGTTGTGAGTAAACTTCCCTCACAGTCACACTCCCCAGAAGAATAAGCTGGAGGCAGCATCCTCCTTCTGCCTCTTGTATAGCACTTGACTGATTCAGAATCAAATCCTGCCAAAGAAAGTGTTTTACAACAGACCTCTGACTTTAAACAAGTGTGATCTGACCTGATGGTCTGTGACAGACCATCGCAATGGACTTCTTTGGGCAGGTCTCTGTCAGCCTTTTCTATTGAAACTGTTCTTCCTTGCACAAGCACATGTGAACAGGATGTGGGACCTGTACCTCCATAGCCCAGATGACTTGTTGCAATCCTTATGCAACATATTCTTCTCTGGCTACAGGAGCGACTCCTCAAAAAGTGCTCAGCCTTTTGTGAGGGTCAGTTTAACACACCTGCACAGAAGTGTAATTAATACACCATTAAGAAGCATGGGCACCTGGCTGAGGCTTTCATGTCTACCAAATTGACAGAGCGAGTATCTGCAAGTCAGATGCAGCACTGAGACGGGATCTCACTCTTGACCTAATTCATATGAAATACATATTTAATCACTAGATACAATTTTAAAAAGCAAAATGTAATTTTCTCCTCTGGAGCTACTTCTCACTCGGTGAAATTAACCTCACATTTTTGAATTCCAGAGGTGTTCTCTTCTGTTTGCAGACAGGTTTAACAAAAACCTGAATAACACACAAAACACAATGCCAGTTTAGAAACCTTCTATAAAAAAATACTGAGGCTAAGACATAACCCATTTCCTGACATCTGCTGGTTTGCACTACAGCCTTAATGTTAGTTACAAAACCAGCAAATGCGTGTATCTACCTCAAGAGCAGTTTTCACATTTGGTACATAAAACTCTTTGAAAACACAGAAGGTGTTTATACAGTTTGTAGAGGTGATAATAATTAGAGGCAGAATGCTCTTGCTCCTTGCACCAGCACAGGAAACCAAAAGCTTTGCAAAGCCTACACTTGCCTGCTAACTGTAAAGAGGAGGGTGGTAGGGCACGTGAAGGACCTCTCTGGCTGACACATATAATGGGGCAACCATTTCTGTGAGCAAGGCATGAGGTCAGTCTGCAGGAGACTGGGATTTGCTCTCTGGGGACGAGTCCTCCCTAATACCCTGTTCTTGTTTCTTATGGACCAGCCTTGAATCAGGGACCGTGACTTTCAGTCTAAAAGTTTAAAATTCTCCTCACTAAAAGCTTTTACCGGGTTAATTTTAAATATGGATCTTCTCTGTAGAGGGTTCAATTCCACACTTTTCCCTCCTCGAATGCTTAGTATATGCCAAGCATTTATCCATTTGTTTCAGAAGTGTCATATCGGGGATAAATCAATGTGTTAAGAATTGCCTGATAATGTTGTTGTGGGATTAATCTTACAGAACGGATCATCAGCACGATTACCTTTGGCATTCTGTGTGCACATAGTTCCATTTTAAGCATGAAAAGCCTTCTAATGCCGAAGTATAAGAGCCATATATTGAATGATCTGCCACCATTCAATATTTAATCTTGCAATTGAAGGCACTAAAGGGATACAGCAAAGTAACAAGATGAATGAATTGTGACCTTAAACTTGCAAAAAGACAACCCAAACAATTTATCTTTCTGGCCTGTAGTGCATCCTGTGGCCAATACTCCTACCACTTCTCCTCAGTTTGGGATCTGTAGATTGATCAATGCCATGTTAGCAAAGTACCTGAGATGACAGCTTCAGAATTCAGACAATCCACTGCATATGCTTTAAGAATATTCTGGGTCAATTTTGCTTATCTGTAGAGGAAAATAAAGACTCCTTAATGAAAAATCAATTCCATCTTCACAACTGCATTTCTAAATAACACAGGCAAGGTGAGTAGAAATAAAGCTTTTACTAATCAACGAAACACAAATAAAATACTCTGCAAATTAGTTCAACCCAAATAAACCATCAGACTAATGCAATTTCAAGACTTGCTAAAAACTGATTTAACAATCTAGTTTTCAAAATAAATGTATTGCCAGTTCCTTGCAAAAGTAAAATTATAATAAGCACATTGTGGTGCTATGACTGTTGTGGCTGGAGGCCATTAAAAAGACCTTGGTGTCCACCAAATAAGCAGACCCAAGTCTCTCCTGTGACTGTCTTTTGGTCATGTAACCAGTTAGTTTTTTAGGGTACAAGCTAGGATTCACATGGTAGTCCTACCTGAACACACCTGCCAGCAAATATTCCATGATGCACTATGGTGAAGGACACAAAGAAAATAATCAACGATGAATGTCACCCATTTACCTGCTAAGAGTCCTAAATCAGGACAAACATATACAGCCATGCTTGCCTTCAAGTACAATCTTCTGTCCATTTATTTCTTGATACCTAACCGCGCTTTGGAAATGAGCATCCCTATTTAGGGAAGACACTTTTCCTGACTGAAACTATTCCTATTTACTAATAATGTGTCAGTGGTATTTATTAGCCAGCATAAAACACAGATTCCCATCAGTCTTATCAGGGAAACATTCTGAGATATCTTAACAAAAAAAAAAAGTCACAAAAGGCCTGGTATTTGGACATTATTGCAGGTACTCCAGCCACCCTGTCTCAGCATAGTAATTAAAATACTTTTAAAAACAAAGAAAAAAAACGCAAATAGATCACATAGATCTTAAACAGGATTTCGAACATTTTTTTACAACTGTTTTTCCTCTCATGATAATTCTTGGGCATTGAACTGAATAGAATTTTTATCCCACACTGATTGGCACTAGTAGGTAAGCCAAGCAGCCCAGAGGTGGCTGCATTTGACTGATTAAGATGAAAATTTTATTTCTTTGTCGTGAGTGAATTTCATTTCTGCCCTGTTACAGATCAATGGATCAGAAATGAACGGAATTAAGCATGCATAAATCAAAACAGAACGTTATTAAAAATGACAAAACAATAACAACTTCTTTGGTTTATAGTACTGTGATAGTCCTACATAAATAAGAAGGGACCAAATTATGTTGTTCAGTGTATATTGATCACTCCTGCAAGAGACAATGAGAATTGTATATGTAGACATATGCAGGCATAACATATTAATTGATGCTTGCGGTAATGCTTTTTTGTAAATGAATGCAAAAGTGCTTCATTATTGATACTAATTATCTGAAGGTGATATAACAAAATGAAGAAAAATTAGTTTCTCAAATAAATGTATTATGTATATATTTTTTTTAAATAATTCTCCATAAAATCACATCTCTGAGGGTCTCAGCTAAACAGAATCAAGGTTGGAACACGATCTGAAGTTTCCTAATTTAATTAAAGTCTTCTATGGAATAAGGTGAGATTGACTAAGAACCTTTACACAGCCAAGCGAGGAGGTGAGTTCTTCTGACTACAATTTTGGGCTTTTCTAAGGTAAATTTTTTATGCATAGATAAATACATATCAAACATGCATTTTCTTTAATGAGACAGTACTTTTAAAGTATCAAAGCTACTGAAACAAACAGTAGACTCCAGCAAAAACAGTACTTCCAGCTTTCTATGTTTTTTAATGTGTCTACATTTGAGAGCAATCATTCACTACTTCCATCCTTTTTTGTCTGTCCAACAATTACCCTGGGATCCTCATCCCTAATCAGCTAGCAATTCTTCTTGTAGTTCTACCGTACATCCACATTTTTGCATTTTAATGTGGCCCACTCAAATAACAGCAACTGCTGCTTCTTTCATGGGTCTCAAAACAAAACCTGTCTCAAGTTAAAAATGACTTCAACTTCACAAAGAAATTAGTTCTTCAGCTGTCTTATCAAGTTTGTATTTGGCTTTGTTGATGTGTAAAATTGAGACACTTACTTGTAAGGCGGAGTGTTTTCTGAAAAAATAATGAAATAGCAATAATAATGCTTCAACAGTCTTGAAAGTCTATTCAAAATGTCACACTGTAAATTTCACTAAAAAGAAAAAGTAGGTTGTTAAGAATTTAAAAGGAAGACCAAGAACATTATGAGTAATTATCTCTTTTTTATAAGCTTTGTAGTTTACTTTGGGTGTTTATAAAGCCAATCGCCAATCTGGAAACTGTGGAAACCTACAGAGATACAATCTGAGTTAAAACAATTTCATTTTGAAGACGCATTGTTAAACTGTATTAATTGTGCTTCAGTAATCTGTACACTGAATTTGTTGACTTTATAGAGAAGAATCTTATCCTGGATCTAAAGCAGATCTGGTCTCTCTGGTGAATTCCCTCTCAGTTGCATTACTGAAACACCATTGTGAACACCTCTGAGAGAGCAATGAAGGGAGAAGTTTGGAGATATACCTAGAGGTACCTTTTTTTTTTTTTTTTAATTTACAAGCAAGACCAGGACACAATTCACTAATTCGAAGCTATGTTAACTTCACAAGACCAAAGGATGTATAAATCAGCAATTATT
Organism: Anser brachyrhynchus; assembly: GCF_964034855.1. Taxonomy (NCBI): domain Eukaryota; kingdom Metazoa; phylum Chordata; class Aves; order Anseriformes; family Anatidae; genus Anser; species Anser brachyrhynchus. Next base: position 22,231,377 of record NC_137698.1, read on the forward strand.
TCTATTTTTTTTTTTTAGCATTACTAAACAGAACTATAAGCACATACAGGATCCCAGCAGTTGATTCAGAAATGATCTTTTCCATACAGCCTCTTTTCACACTAGAGCCATACTTCTAACCTCAGCTGGAAAACCTAAGCCCACTCAGGAAAATCGTCAATGCCTTTCAGCTGCAAGACTTGTTTTGCTTGCTTTATCTAAAGGAAACAATGTATCATTCTTTACATTGATACTGATACCTATCACATTTGGTCTACTCTTTTCCTGATAAGAAAAGCTTTCACATGCTCTCAGCCTCCACGGAGTCTAAATGCTGCTGAATGGATGAAAAATAATTCATGTTATCATATCCTGATACTCAAATCAGCATGAAGTCTGCAAACGCAATGAAAAAGCTTCCAGCTTTTTAGTACGGAAACATCAGTGACCATAAAAAAAACCAACACATAAAAAGCAGTAACATAGCATGCAAAATTCTGCACAGCATCACCCCCAAACGTTCGGGCCACACAGACACAAAGCGAGTGCCCTAGCTGGAGCTAGAAAACTCAGTCATATCCGAATTAACTTCTACCATTTTTTTCTACCACTATTTACAACACAGTGGTAGGCATTCAGATATTCCTTGACGTTCCACAAAGCTATATAAACCCATTTCTTCAGTTTCTTCTGCAGAAGGAATTGTCCCCTTGCTTCCCAATACCTACTGGTCCCTCCAGAGAGTATAAATGGTGTCTGGACAGTGAAAAAGAGAAGAGGCAATGAGCATTATGTGAGTTTCTAGCTGGCAATTTTTTCTTCACAACTGGATAAAGAATGAAATGAAGCTGTGTTTGGAGGCTGTTTTTGATGCCTCTGTCCAAATTAGTATTTTATTGTTAAATTGCAGGAGTATACAAATAGCTAAGTTTTTCTTTGACATCAGTAGAAAAGTTGTTTTTTCATTGAAAACTTCTCTTAACAGTTTTCTATTCATACTGATTTTAATTTTTAGTATTACATGCAATTAATATTTTAAACATGCAGTAACCTCTGCATGTTCATGTGTGTTGAACAGAACAAATGAAATAGAGGAAGTCTATTTCCTCTTTATTGCATTATTCTACCAAAAACCCGGTGCAGGACCACTATTTTGTGGGGCCTCTGTGTTAAATATCCAAACAGAATTATTAGGTTTTAGGTTTTGTTTTGTTTTAAATGCAGCACTACACTGTTTTATATCCGAGCAATAAATATTGCAAGGGTCCTAATTCAGTACAGTACTACTACAGCTTATGAAAATAATACTACTGAATATAGCTATATCAAACTTCTGTAATTCTATGTCATAACTTTTACTCATAAATATGTAACAGAAAACATAGCCTGACATATGTGTATCATAAATCCATAGGCGCAGACAAGACTGTGTTATGCCTTTGTTTTGATTTAGGCAGGATTTGACAGTAGAGAATAAAGAAACAAGTGTGAAAATTTTTAGCGTCTACTTGTTGTATTTGTTCAGGGAACCGGAAGACAGAATTTGATTTCTCTTAGCCAGGAAATGCTGAACAAGTACTACTGATTCTTCATTATCTTTTTCTAGAGGTGACGAGCAGGTGGCCTTAGGAGATTCAACAGCTTGGCAGAAGCCTACGCTAACATATTAGTGAGGCAGAGGTGATGGATAAGAATATGTTTCCCAAATTTGAAGGGAAAGCGATGATAGATGTACATTTTGCATACTGAGAAAGATTAACAACAAGCTGATTTTAGTAATAGGCTGAAAAAATATGAGTAGCTAAAAACGCAAATGAACAGGAAAATACATTGCTGTTATACTGCTAATTAGTACTGTTTTGAGGAGGGCATGATGTTAAACTCAAAACATGTTTCAGCCCTTATTTAAAAAGCACGAAGTTTTTTTCTTTGGTAACTAGGTAAACCAACAATATATTTTCAGTGGAGTTCATGGTCAAAAAAAAAAAAAAGGAAAAGAGAAAAAGCTTTCCCTTTCCTAAAGAATGTGCTTCTGTTAACTTCTATGTATTTACACTTCTCAGTGACTCAACAGCATCACACAGATAAAGCCCAAAGGAAATGTAGCAGCTAATAAATTATTAAGCCGTTCTCCTCTAAAACATCAGCACTGGGCAGTACAAAGACTTGGCATACCACGTCAAATGCAAAAGGATCTGCAAATCTGAAAGAGTTATCTGCGCTTTGGAACAGCTGGCTCTGCAGATCCCACGGCCCACCTGGGATCCACTTACTACAGCCTGTCATTCTCGCCGAGTTTAATGCTTATACAGTCAATGAAACATAAGATGAAGCTAAAGGATACATCCCAAAAGAATCTGACTTATGCTTTGGGAAATGACCTTTAAGCAGTCACCTTCTGATACAAAATTAAACTACGGCTCTATGCATCTGCAAAAATACCTTGATGTTTGTGGTTTGTTCCTAATGGCATGCATGCATCACACTGGTACTCTCTAACAAATTTTTGTACACATACGTATATATTTGTATGTGGGTTTTGCAGGCTCATAATTTAGCGAGTAATATGCCCTGTGCTAGCCTGATTAATGTTAAATTATTGTAGTCTGTGTTTTTTTCAGTTACAGCATTACAGCAGAAAGCCCAGAAATTTCTTTGGTTTCTTTTAAAAGTAAGATTTGCATTGCTTATGGAAGCATTTCCTTAACTCTTTGTTTGATGAGTATAACAACCAAACACATTCTCTCATTTTATGAGGAGAGCAATACGTGTTTTTGATGGCCACTACTATGAATAACAGTTGCTACTATGACTTGACTTGTTTTCTCCTCTGAAACAAACATGATTCCTTTTACAATCTCACTAAAGAATCATCCTTAATTAGGAATTGGCCTAAAATATGTGTATGATATGGAAAAAAGGTATGTTTGTGAAATGGCATGAGAAAAAGTGGCAAAAAGATGTAAACCAAATGGAAACTTACTTAAAAGCAGGAGAAAATCAAACCCTAACACTGCGTCTCCAACAGTCCTGACTCTTACCTGCTGCATGTCTCATTTTATTTGCCAAAAAAAAAAAAAAAAATTAACATTGGCATTTCAGGGAAATGCCTTTCTCAAAGCTAAAGAGCAGAGAAGTCATTGGCTGTACCACATCCATGAATGCACATATTTATATTGTCAGACAAGGTAGATACCTTATAATAAATCACACCTCACTCTTTCTGAAAACAGAAAAAAAAAAAAAGGCTTCATCTCTCCCCTCCTATTCCCCCTTTTCTTAGCATGGACACAACACAAATGCTTCCAAATTGTGATTGCTTAGCAATTATCACCAGAGAAAAAAGAAGCGCGTCACATCCTGACAATGTGTATGTACTCACACAGGAGAAGGTCTATGTGAAGTACCAAATCCTCCTGTTATAAGGAAATGATTGCAATGATATTTTAACAGTTAGAATTATTTCATGCTTTGTAAGCAGTAGAAACCAGATATATTTGAAGTATTGCTCTAATAACTTTGTATGCTGATATTAAAGCTCTAATAAGTTTATTGGTCTTCTAATTCTTAAAGAATGCTACTAGAGTTTCATTCCATCACTTGTAAAATTGCATTTAATTCTAATTGAAAAAGGGCTATCAACATTACAATAGTACATGGAAGATAACACACCACAACTTCAGAACAATATGTGAGACTTCATACTCATCACTCTCTTTGAAGTAATCCCTGACTGAACTACTGCACATGATAACACAACATGAACTTGAGGACATTTGATACCAAACAGTAATTTTAATTTTCTGTGCATTTTTTCAGAAGTAAGAAAGTTTGGTGGAACTTCCGTGTCAGTATGCAGAACTACTCTTTGCAAGCACAGCAGCAGAAGTATAATTTCTGCAGGTGGGTTTGGAATAAAATTATGCATTTAATATAGGGTAATTGGTATCAGTGATTATTTCCAGTTTTAAAGATAGATGCTTCAAACTTTGTAAGCAACGAAAAATATTTTCAGTACACTGAATCTACTACAAATCACCACAGACTTTAACTCTGCATCCCTGAATGCTGAAGAATTCACCAAACTAATTTCTAAATTTAAAATGGTTTTATCTACACTATTAGAGGTGAAAAAACACGCATTTGACTATGGCACACAGCATCTGCATTACTCCCATATTCTGTGCTATGCACAGCAGCTGTGGCCCTGGTCATATGGAGACTGAGCCAGGAAAAAAAGGCAAATACTCCCCCAGAGAAAGCAAAGAGTATTAAGGAAGTGGTCAATTATAAGAACAGTAGTAAAACTGAGTAGGCTCTGAAGTACTGGGTTGTATGATTTTCCATCTTCATTCTTTACTATTTTCAGTCTTTGAAACAGTACCATTTTAATGGTATTTTTACACAGAAATAGCCATGTTCTCTCCAGTAACAGCACTCCTGAAACCTTCCTTTCCTCCACAGCTTTCTCAGTTCAGTTTCCAGTTTTGACTGCTGAGGGGAGGAAGATTGTGACTGGCTGTTGCTTGATTTGATTTTACTGCATTACATTAATAATGGGTTTATTCAACCCCTCTAAGTACATTTTCTGAAAACCCTATTTGCCCAAGCAAACTGTGGAGGAACTCTTTGTCTATATCAGAAAAAGAGGACACTTTGTACTAGGGGAAAAGAAATAAATGCCCCATTTCTTTTAAACTGACTTAAGATCCTGGTAGTCCAGACATGCAAGTAAGTTCAACTTTTAAACGCTTCCTCTACAAAGACACTTATGGGCAAGTCACCTTGCACGACCTAGGCATCTACTTATGTCTCCAAGTACTTGAACCACATTCTAGAATTTCTCTCCATCAGTTATAAAGGGGATATAGACGTTGACTCAGACAAATCCTTCCTGTGCTAGCTTTGACAAATAATATTTATATTAGCATACATTGAACTTGTGCTTGTAAAATACTCCTAGATATGAAACCTTAAAAATCACTGATATTTTTGAAGGAACATAAAGCCATGTAGCAATAACCATGAGAAGGAAACAGCCAATGTAAATCTAATAACCAAAAAAAATCATTAGTCTTTATCAGTAAGGATGGAGCATATAAAGATACCAGTTCACCGAGTACTCATGGAAAAAAAAAAAAAAAAGGGTGGGGGGTGGGAATGGGATGGGGTGGGGAGTGCCAGTGACTGACTTGGAACAAGATCTGCTGCAGAACACAGGAACAACAGCAACCTGCAGGGAGATGAATCCTACCTGTACTGATGCTTTAAGTAAAACAGAATTCATTCATTTGCTTTAAAATCTTTGGAAAACATTAGTTAAGTAGATTAAATAGAATCCCTTATTAGAGGGACTTTTCTAATATAGACAAGATTCTAGGGAACTACAAAAGCAATGATAATGCAGAGATGCTGTGAGAGAATGAGACATGGTATTTAGAGTGGGAAAAAGCAATGTAAAAAACCACAAGCAGTATCAATGACAACACCTGAAAGCTTAAAAACAAAGAAAACCCATTCTACTCTTACAGTAACGTATTCCTCTACAGAAAGAATAAAGATGGAGGAGAAAACGCTCAGTGCTGCTTTTATTTTCAAGGCAGTGTCACTAGCACTTTAATAATACTATTTCTTAAGAGAATCAGAAAATGCACAAGTTCTATTCGTATGTTTGTTTAAACAATGCAAGAAAACCTCCATCAAGAAGGCATAACACCTGCATTTTCTCAATAATTCTTTTTCAGCTTCATAATGCCAAGTAAAGAGCTGTTTATCCTTTCAATAGGAGGGATTATTTCTTATAAAAGTGGTTTTTACACATTTTACTGACAATTTTTGGAGAGACTTTGTTTCACAAGCTGGATATGAATTAGATATTGTGTGCTAAATTTGTAGCAGCTTTAAGCGATGTTGAAAAAAAAGAGTATTCACTTAACTGCCGAACTTTACATTTTGAGGTCTTAACTGGGGTTATGCCATGTCCCCGATGCACATTAGATCTAAATTATATAGCATGGGCCCTGAGAAACCCAACTAATTCCCCTACCTCCACCTCACTTCTAGTTTGATCTTGTCTTCTCCGTGTTATATATCTTGTTATTATTCTCACCCTATGGGCCAGAAGAGACTCATTATCCACCTGAAATGCAAAAAACACAGCACACATCTAAATCTCAAATTGATATTTGCATGCCCTTGTTATTTCAACAGGAGCTATGCAAATTTATTTCAAGGATATAGTTTGAGAATTTCCAGGAGCTCCCAGCAGAACTGACATTATATCTCCCCCAGTCCATGAAAACGAACCAGGCTAGCAAAATGAGAGCCACTTTAAGCCTCTGCCCACTTGTGAACTTTTCTTCTCATTTACATTTGTTGCAAAGAGGTACTGTATGCTCCCAACTGAAGCAGTAATTCTCACTCTACATGTTGTCATCATAAATGACCTCACCATCCAATTTTCAGTCCAATTATTGTACACCTACTGACTACCAAAACCATCCTGCTGCTGAGGTGCTGTAGGAAGATACCCCTGTACCCTTCAGTGATTTTTCTTTTGGTTATTACTATTTTTTTTTTTTTACTGGTGATAAGTGGATAGATTTCAACTGAAATAAATTGTTTCCCATTTCTCCCTAAGTCAATACATTTCGTCCAAGAACCAGATACTAAAATTTCCACATCTTTCTTCACGTGTGCCGTCTACCTGCCCACATGCTATTTGACAAACAACTCTTAACTCCTGAGATGAAAAACACAATACTCCTAACTACTTACAAACTTGCTTTCCTTATAACAAATGTCTGGACTGACAACCTCAAGAAAGAAATTCGGGTTAAGCCCCAACTAGTAAACCAGTCTTCACATTTCTGCTGGGCACCTGAAGAAGGGCCTCACAGAGGTGCTGAATCGGGAAACCTTAAAGTAAGCATGAAGCACTCCAAAACTCACAGAGAAAATATATTAGGAGAGAAACAGAGAAGCTGTTTGTCACAATGCAGAATTAGGAAAGTTAAATGTAAACCTTGCAACTGATGAAACTCATGCCAGGACCTCTCTGGGCCAGATTACAGGAGCACACCAGGGGACAGGCATGGCAATGCAGGGCCAAAGCAGGGGATCGTGCCATTGTGAGGGATTTCACAGCGCAGAGCCTTGCCACCAGGCTCTGCGATAGCACCCTAGGCACCAAAGGCAGCTGATCAGTCAAAGCAGCGTGGAAGAAGCTCCAGAGCTGCTTTCCTGGAGAGGGGATGCATAAGCAGTGGCAGGGGAACCACAGTGAGGGAACCTGTCTCCCACTGAAATCAGGAGACCTGACAGGTCTGATAAAAGCAGAGCCCTAGTGCTTGTGCCAAAAAAGACCGGGGGGAACTGAAGGAATTTCCTCACTTTGAACTCCTTGTAAGGTTTCCAGGAGGCATGTGAATGCTATAGAGTTATTATAATGCTTTTTCAGGGCAAATATCCTTTGCATAGTAACACGAAAGAATCAAAAGCATGCAGATTCTTTATGCTGCAGGAAGAGCTCAGGTACAACCAGCATGTAGTACGCAGAATTGCAGACACGTGTTTTACAGACAGTTATATTGAATAAATGGAGTAGCAAAGAGCAATTCCTAACGGATGACTAGGACTTTGTGGCCTCTGTACCTTAATTCTGACCTCCAAAATTACACTGACCACACTTTAAAGGCTATTATTGGTACAATCCAGCTACTGAGTCTGAGTTCATGTCTTAGGCAAGATCATTTTTACACAGGACTAACAACTATAGCATCGTTTAATACTGTCAATGAATTGGATGTGAAGTTATTATTGCAATTTCTTATTTAAAAGCAAATTCTCCACTTCCTCATCTTAAAAGCATGCCTGAGTTGCTGCTTCTGTTCAAAGACCCCACAGACTGAAAGCTTCCTTTGCCTCTGTCCTGAACCATCCCGCTCCTGCTGAGCTCCTCCACATCTGTGCACACAAGCATCGGCCCTCAATTTGCCACTGCTCCAAACCAGCTGGCAATGTTGCCTATTCACTCCTGCTTCAAGTGCATCCTGGTTTCTCAGCACTCATCCCGGTTCTCTTTCCCCAGCATTGGGTTTTCTGATGGCAGCTGGGATGAGAAAGCCCTGGAAAAAAGGTTTGCTGGGGTGAGGAGAGCATGACTGCGGTCAAGTACCAATACCTGCTCTAACACATTTGCTGTTTCCCCCTCCAAATAAGAGGGGAAAACAAAAAGATTCCTGACTCGGGCAATCACAGACTGATGATCATTTGTAAAACAGACAACAGTAAAACTGGTCATCAGTGAACAGAGCTGGTCTAAACTGCCAACCCTTCTGATTCGGAATATTCTTGTCATACTGCTCACCACCATTTGCACACGTTAGGTTGTAAATACACTTAACAGCATTGCCGTATTTTCCAGTATAATTCTGTGAAACATTTGCTGGTCTGGAGTTATTTTTTTCTCATGTAATACCGAAGTTTGCCTTGGAATTTAAAGTGCAGCATTTGGGTGTCAGGAAATTTGGCGAATTCTTAAACTGGCAGGTGTTGAAAAAAATAAACTGCCAAAATAATTCTAAAAATCTAGCTTGCAAGTGTGAACACAGAACGTCCAAATACTTTTATAAGCACTACTACGTAATACTATTTTTTAAGGGCCTGCTAGTGACTGTAACAAGTCCTAACTCTCCTCTGCTTTCATTTTTCTCATGTGCGAACTGAGGAGCTCACTACACAAAACCTGAGCAGTTTAATGATCATCACTAGTAAAATAAAAAGGAAAAGAACAGAAATACATTGTTATTAAACACCATTTAAGGTGAGCTAAGCAACCGAAATAGAAGAATGATGCCAGATACTTTATTTCTGTCAGCTTTTGCTATGCAACTTTTCTTACACCTTGCTTATGGCAATCTGCGGGGACCACAGATTCACAGGAATGAACGAGACAGCAAGGATTATCCATTCTCAACAGAACACTAACCTGTTCCTAAAACCTCTGGGAGGCAGATTTCACAGCCTTCCCAAGACATCTCAACCAGTGCATAGCTTCCCTGATGCCTAAGCAGTATCCTTCTTGCAACATTAGCACATTATTCCTTGTCCTACTGAAAGAATGACCCACAAAGTTGTTCCCTACTCCTTACCATCATTTCCGTACCTGAAACCGTATGAGGTATTTCCATCCTTTTCCCTTCTTAAAAAAAATAAATAAAAATGGTTCTGCCATTGTTTTTTCAGAGGACATAATGTCCACTTCACATTTCCAGTAATTTTATTTTTTTTTTTTTATTATTTTTTTCCCCAGTGGTCTTGGTCCAAAACCTAGCTGATCTGTGAATCCCAGTGGCAGACAATTCTATAGGTGAGGCCTTCCTAGTGCAAAGAGATGATAAATGAATTACTTTACAACTACTTCATATGACACTTATGCTTACACATCACAACAGATTGTTCTTCCCCCTCCACAAAATGAGTATTTGGCTCATTCACACTATCAACCATTGCAATACTAGTCCAGTGTATCAAGATTGTAACGTTAATCTGCTCCAGAAAAGCGTTTGCAGCTCCACTTAGATTGGTGGCACCAGCACCTTGATTAAGAATACTCCAAACCTTCAAAACCTTGATGGAAACGCTGCCCAGGAGTGGAACCAAGATCTTCACAGAACTGCAGTGGTTTAATTGGCACCATTCCTCTGCACATACAGCAACCTATTCTGTTCTTGTATTTACTGTGTAGCATACTTTCATGTAATGAAAGTGAATGGCGTTGGTTATTTCCAAAGTTATGGCGCCATTTGCTAAAAAGCAAAACAAAATATTCAATTACTTACCAGTTACTTTAAATGCTCCTATCACGAGGGCATCTGAAACTCCTAACACTGTTGATATTTCTGTTTTCACCACGTGGAATAGTCAATTTGATTGAAACATTACACCAACCCAAATTTATGAGACGTCTGGCTCATCGCCAAGGCTGTATTTTCAAAAACCTTCGTGCTGCTAATAGAGGTGCAAGTCATAATGGTACATGACCCAAAGCCAGTAAATAGACAAGGGTAGGAACTACACGCCCCTACGTGTAACAGAAGCAGGTAGCTTCTGTTTTCACCGTTTGGTGACGTTAACGCAGTAATACTGAGTAACTGCTGACAATTAGCCAGAAGATGGAGCAGAGGTCTTGTAAGAAAATTACTCCCTGGTGGCAAAATATTGAAAATTCAATTACACTCTGTTTATTACAGGCCTACATTAGGAACTGCGTTCATAATAAAGACCTTGATAATACACAAATTAATCGCAGCACAGGGGAGTGCTTTAGTAACTTTTTTACTCCTTGAAGTATTCTCTGATATTAAGTTTTTAATATATCCATGGACATATTGAAATGCTTTCCATAAAGGTATTGAAACACTTTCTATAAAGGTATTCTTCTAAAGTTGTTTAAATACAATAGCGTGATATGTGAATATTGTTCTAAAAGACCTCAAGACAATTTTTTTTTAGTTTGATAGAGTAAAATAAGGTGTAGATAACAATTTTTAAAGCCTATCCCCTTAGGTATTACTCCCTATCTTGTGCTTACTTGTTCATATTTGTGCTTCTGTGAAGTGTGCTATTGTGCAAACATTTTTAAAGTCTAGAAGGCTATGGCCTTGCACGGTTTTCTGCAAATACTTACATTAAAATATGTGAATACTCTTTCAATTTAAAAAAAGCCAGGAACTTGGAGGTATGCATATCCCATTTCTGCAGATATTGCGGATCAGTTTGAAGCAAGATTGAATAATCTAGTTCTTAATATTCAAGTTATAGCAGTTGCACAAAATGCTCCCAAGAAGAGTAGCAAGATATAAATTCATGCTATGACAATGTACACTGGATACTGTTGAATAATTTAGTTTCTGAACGAATTTAGTCAGCAGTTTGTTTAGCCTTTTAATAGCCTATTGTCTATTATATATAATATATATTATATTATATATATAATATATATTATATATGTATATTATATATATATAATATTGTCTATTATAATAGTCTACTTTAAAGACTTCTACTTGCAAGCTCTTCAGCACAAAGGTTTTAAACATATATTTTTAATCTAGCTACATACTTGCTTAGTTCTATTTTGCCAGTGGAAGCAGTGAAACCTGTGATAAACTTACCAATTCTGAAGTGGGATAAAGAAGTCCATTGTCCTCATATTTAACTTAACCTTATACGCTAATTGAAAAATGTAAAATGCTAGAAAAAATACTAAATGTACACAATGATCCACCAGGTAACTGCCTCTTTATAGTTTGAGAGCGACTCCTAAGGAATTAGACTACTAAGGAATTCTCCTGTTCATTAAGTGAAAGAAAACAATAGTTTGTACTAGAGTTGAAATACCAAATACTGCTAATAAAGACTTGAAACTTGGTCCTACCTGACTAGGTTCTGTGATACCGACAGTGCCTTTGGATCTAAATTGCCTGAACCTCACTCGTATAAGCTTTCCTTTTTAATGAAGTTGTTGTTATCCTTTCTGCTTTGTAAAAGGATTCTCTGAATCTGCAAGGTACGGGATAGGAATTCTTTGTAGCGCACCAACATTCAAGACCAGTCTCAATGACTGGATAAGAAGGGAACTTGGTTCTGCGAGAATATGCCGCGCCTAAGACACAAGATCACAAATGAGGTGCCTGGTGACAGACCTGGCATTTGAAATTGGTTGGAGCAGTAAGGAACCCTGCAGCTAAATGACTGCAGCCCTGTCCCAGCTAAGCCTGGGCACTCCCCTGGCAGTCATAAAAAGCACAGAAATGAAGTGAGTACAGGAAGAATCAAAAATAAAGATTTCTGGCAATTAGTCCAATTCACAAATAAGCAGAAATTACAAATTTTGTATTCTTTTACATAGCAAATAAATCTTTCACAGGTAGGTTCCTCCCTAACACTTACCGCACAAACTCCATCAGCAGCCACTCCTAAGTCATCATTTGACTATTCTGGAAATGCCAGATCACTCCAGAGCCCATGTGATAAGAAACAGAGTTCATGTGATAAGATCACCTTGCAAGACAGACTCCTTCCTGGCAGAGATGAGATGAATGAATGTTATATCCTTGTAGCTTTCAAGTGTGTTGTTTTTCAGGAGTTGCTCTCTAATGTCCATCACAAAAATGAAACAGAACACCACTGTGTTGGTCACTATGACAAATTTCAACTCCAGCAAGTCAGATTGGTGCAATGAAGAAGAGAGCAAAGAATTTCCAAATGTTCACAGGATCCAGCCACCAAGCCAGATCTTGATCAACAAAAGCATCCTTTTAAAAATCCTTTTGTTCAGGCAGTACCTGGAAGGGCAGTACACAAACGCCAGCCAAACCAGGAGATGCTATGAGTGAAGTCTTGAAAGCTGTCTTACATATGCACACATGATTTAAGATCTCCAACTATCCGCATAGTGCCTTCACGGGATTAGATTTTATTAATGCCTGTCAGCACTGGCTGATCCGCAGTTCATCACCAACTCCAACGAGCCACCATCTAGAATATACTATAAGGTGTTACGGTAAGGCTCTCATGACATCCCAGCTGATGCTGCAGGCTTTACGTGACCTCTGTGGACATTTCCATAAGGATTTGGTCCCTCCTCAAACATGCTTGCACAACTGCCATAATCTCACAATACTTGGTTCTCTGAAAAGTCCTTTTATTGATATGTTACTGGCCATGCAGTAAATCTGAAATAGAACACCTCTTGCAGGGTCAGTAAGTGGCCCAATGACTTGCAGGTTAAAAAGCTGCACCCAAATGAGTTTGGAACCATTGGAAAAGGTTTACAAGAGTGCTACAGATTTCCTGAATCACCTCGAACGTAGACAATCTGACAGGCTGAAGTCATCCTGCATTTCACTAGGAGGAGATATTATGAACACAGACATTTTCTCTTCAAGTCTGCTGTGTCATCATTTATGGCTCCTAAACAAAAACGAGGCCACTTCTGGTTACAACAGACTCTCTCTGAGAACGGACAGGGAAGATACTGCAAGAAAATACAGCCTGGAAGACATCACATTTAGAAGACATCACATTTAGCATTGCCAGAGCACTCAGAGAGAGCAAAGCAGCTCCAAAAGGCAGTGCTCTGAGCAGACAGGGCTCTGACCTGTGCTGTCAGACCTGACTTTGCTCTCTGCAGTATTGACTGCCAACTTCTGGCCAGAGATTTGCTTATTCTCATGCAGAAAAACCTATCCATAAGGGAAAGCAAACATCAACGACCAGCAGTGATGCACCCACGACCAGTACTTGAAATGGCAGGTGCTCTGGTGTCAGCTGCTGTTTCAACTATCCCAGTCCTATGTGGCTGGTAAGAAGCAAGCAATTTTGGGCTATTTGTCACTGTTGGAAAGTGGAGGCATCTTCTTTACCCTCAAACACTGCAGAAAAGGAGTAAAGCTCTGTCTAGTACCTCTGACTCTAGGTTGAGCATGGTCCTTCCTTGAATCCATCTGTGATGCCAGAAGTTTAAGCATCTGCCTCCTTTTCCAATAATCAGTGGTTGCCCTGACATTCATTTTGTACAAGAATGGAGTCTGGCTTGTCTACCTGAGGACAAACTGTTCCCATGGTTTTGGTGAGAAGGGAAAGAGGAGAGAAAAGGCCATTGCTTCATTTAGATCTGATGAGAACAGTACAGATAGGTCCAGGAAGCTGATGTCACCTCCTCAATCTCATGCTTTGTGCCTCCGATGCGAAAGCAACGAGCACACTGAGCAGTATGTGCAACTCTACAGAAGAGCAGACAGAGACACTTGTGCCCATTTTGTAAAAAGAGAAAATTAATCTGTTACTGAATGGATGGAATTTGAAGCCTCAGGTTGAAGAGCCCTGAACAGGAGATAAGGGAAAACATAAAAATGGTATTATAGAGGAGTGTGAAAAATGTCAGTACTTGATCTAAGAGTACTGATACAATCAAAAATCAAAAGAAGCAATTCAGGAAGGTACTAGCAATTTAGCCACAGCTTTGACAAGAAAACTAGCTTAGCTGTACCCTGCTCTAACGGGAGGTGGCACGTAACCGAAGAACGGGCAGTAACTTCTCTGCTTTTTTGCTCTCGTATAAGTGGATAAAGAACACATTTACAGTAACAGCAATTTGACAAACACTCAAAGAACATACAAAACTACTTCCGTTTATTCAAAATACATAAAAACAAGCATTATAAAGCTGATTGTAATTTGTGCAGTGGTTTTACTACTATCTCAACTTAAATTACCAAGGACAATCTAGGCTTTTGTAGACACTACTTTTTTAGTTTGATAAAATTCAGTCAGATTGTTTGCAGGATTCAGAAACACTTCCAAATTCATTAAGGTTTTGCCTTTTTTGATGTTACTGCACGGGTATTTCTATTTTTATACACATAAATACATGCATACTTACATAAATATACACACACTTCTATAAAAAAACCCTAACTTTTTCAAATCCTTTAGTTCAAGAAGGTTAGACAAAGGCACCATTAGGAAGCATTATTATGCCCATTCGTAAGTAGGGAAAAAAAAATCAGAAAGATGAAGTAACGTACAAATGCAGCGACAGCAAATTAGTGACCAAACCAGGATTTCATTGCAGAACCTCTGACTTCAAAGCAAAGACTCTGAAGGCTTACCACATGTAAAGTTCAGAAGAAATTGGTAAGCAGAATGCAAGTCACTAGGATTGGAGTTTAGCTGAGCTAACAGTTGTGCTTGAGTAATTGCAAGTGATCAGGACACTGAGTCTAACCTTAACTCACAGCAGAGTACGCAGCACTGATTCCATACTAAATTTAATGGACATAATGAACCATTATCATCACATCCAGGAGTATAGTGCATTTTCTTTGATTATTTCCACAGACTATCCAAAACTCAAGTCCACTTAGCTTGTGAAGTCTGATGAGAGCACAGCCTGAGGTAATACAGACACAAAAACAACTCATAAAAGATTAGGTCAGGCTTGATTTAATAAGGAAAAATAAAGTAGGACCACAGTGGTAGAAAAGGTGGTGGGTGTATTTTTGTGGGGGGCGGGAGGTTGTTTGTTTGTTATAAACACAAAATAGGATAATCATGTATTTGGCATAAAAATACACCACAGTGTCTGTCTTTTTTAATGTCTTTCTGGGGAGAAGAACCGTTGTTCTATAGAAGTGAAAACAAAGAGTATGATACAGAAATCATTTCTTTTATGGATATGACTATGAAGCATTTTTCTTCATTATCTTGTAAGTGTACTGTATTATGAATCTACTTTAAGATGTTTTAAATCACACTAAAAATAGGGTTTTGGGATAATCGATAGTACCATGTCACCAAAACAATTAATTCAAATTCATAATAAAAATTTTGGGAGAAGCAGAATCAGCACAGAACTATGCAATCCAGTTCCCCAAGAGACACTCTCTCTTATATTTACTGAGCACAGATATCTTTCTCACTGAAAGCAAAACAGAAATCTTTGAGTCAAATTAACTCTTCTGCCATAACAAAAGTGCCTAAGAATCATTTTTTTAAAGGAATAATTTATCAGAATTCCCTTTAATGCTTTTTTCATAACATTGAAATACCTCTAAAAAGAGGATAAAAAATTCATTTGTGCAGAGGTGATCAGAAGGAAAAAAAATCACTCTGAACAAAGGTAAGCCAATTAACTTTTTCATAAAAATCAATATATTTGATACTGCACAGAACAAAGAGCTTGTAAGAAAACAAGTAAGAAATGAATCTGTGGGTTTTTGTGTTTTTTATTTTTTTATTTTTTTAAAGCAATTCGCTAACTAAAGTACATGGACTTTGTTACCGTATTTTCATTATTGTTATTTAAATGTGTTCCCTAAGCCCCTGAAGTGCAAAGACGATTTTCTGGATAAAGAGAATATTATTAATGCATTTAACATGGGCACTTCAGCATTTCATGGGTAAGTTCAGTTAACAGTTTTGTATATGTTACATTCAAAAAACAAAACAGAAGGGAAGAACTCTAACTTATTTTTTCAAAAACATAGTTGGGCATTTGTAACAACTAAAACTTCATTTCTAACTGTATGTATGTGTTACTAGATTGCAGAGCAACGTAAGCCTCACTTACAAATAAGGCCTAGGATCATGGGGACTCCAACATTATTCTAGTTTAGGTGATGTTGAAAAGCGGGCATCCAGAAAGTTACTTAATTTTAAGAGCTATTAATTGCAGACAGCTATGGAAAGAAATATTTTTACCAAACTATTTATGAACCCAATTGAAAAGCTGCTATATGGCTATAGCTGGATTGTAGTGAATCTCACTTTTTAAAGACAATGTATTGCATCTAAATTTATAGACAATGTGTTGCATCTAAAGACAACAGATTGTTGTCTGTTTGAAACTTGACCTTGTCGGAAATAATGATCACAACAACTAGATTAAAAAGATGAGTTATCTTCTCCATGGACATGGAAAAGAGTATTTCAGCTTTTTTCAGCCAGTTTTTCAGCTAATAGTTACAGGGCTCAGCTGGCAGGTATGTCCATCTTCTGGCAACCTAAAACCCAAACGGTGACACAACTCCATAAAACTGCCCTAGCATCGTCAAGATGGCAGAAGGAAATGGCATTGCAGTCAGCCCTGAAGGTGTAAACCTTGGTAGCACCAGGATTGGATAGGCATCCTCACTGGCCTGTGAATAAGAAATTTATGAGCTGGACAGAGAGTAAGGTGAATGTAGGGAAAACGTTGAGAAAGAGTAATAAAAGAGTGAATTTCCAAATTTAACCTCTGGCTGACAGGTCGCCAACAAGCAACACTTCGATGCAATGGCCACAATTCAATCCTTCTACGCTGAGAAGGCAGCCACTTGACTTTGTTCGCTTTCTCTATGAAGTCAAATGCTGCTGCATTTTTTATGTAATAGAGTTTGTTAGATATGAATAAAAACACGCTTACCAACTATCTCCCTGCTTGCTTCTATTCGTAACCTACTAGCCAGCAGATCCCAAAATATTCCAATAAACTGCATTTTGGGATAAGATAGAAATACTCTTACACATTGAAAATATTGTCTCAAAATCAGTATTCTTACCAACAGCCTTCCAGAAAATTTGTAGCACTGTATACATTACATCAATGTCTGCTGAGGAACCACCAGATCGTGAAACCTTCAAAGTACAGTTTCACGTTTATGAAATACTGATATGAAATTTACACAATCAGCTTAGTTAGTTGGCATCTTAGAGCTTTTCTCGAGGAACTAAAAAGCTGGTCACTATAGCTTCTCCCTGTTCCACAGTATTTCCTGCTGTATTTTGACAGAGCAAATTTTGAGTTAAATTATTTAACTCAATTTTGAGTTAAATACAGACAGGAAATTAGAGCGGGGAAAAACCTTATAACCTCAAAAACGTGAACCAATTTATCCATCCATCTATGTCTTCCTTGCAACATCTACATACCACAAGACAGATACGAATTCTGCAAAAGCACAGTGGGAAGAATTATAGGACCAGGATTTCTGGTAAGATTTCCCAACATTTTGCAACTGCAAACAGAACCAATGACAAACAGCTAAGGCAAAACTCAGCTAATCTCTGGAGTAAATGTGGGTCTGTGAACAACAAACTTCTATACTCAACTCACTTTTACAACAAGTCTTTCTACGAATTTAGTCAACGTTCTCTATATTAATTTGATTTTTCTGGAAAGGATTTTCAAAAGCACTTACATAATTTAGAAGCACAAGTCCTGTTACAACTTGTGAAGATTTGAGCTCTAAATCTCTAGGGCACTTTTCAAAAATCTCACTCATATATGTAAAATGGAAAAACAATCATTACTTTCTGCTTTCTAACTATTCTGATACAGTGACTAAAAGGAATATCCAGTTCTGTCCCTCCATGAGCTCCTCACTTTTCAAAGGCTCAAGAGGCTAATATAGCCTTATCATGACTTCAGGTCAAAAGATTGAGTCTAATGGACCAATGGAAGGAATTAATTTCAGAGCTCAAGACCTTTAATTGAGAACAGATGGTGCCTAGTCCCTATAAATTTAAAGTCTGGGGCCTGTTAACAAAAGCATCTAATCTCATCTCAATTGCCATAAGCAGTCAGGATCCAGCAATATTGAGTTTACAAAACAATATAAAAATCTCCTACGATTCCACTGAAAGCAAACAAGCAGCAAAGACAGTTAATGAAAAAGACGTCATATGTTCTCTGCAGCTAAAGTAGTTAAGGGAATGAGCAGCAGAATTCCCCACTGAGTGCAGCTTTTAAGCAATTTTAAATAAGTCTCCTCACAGAACATATAGCAATCAAGCAATGAAGAACTTAGCGGCTTGCATAATTCTGGCTAACTCTGTGTGGAAGGAGACTGGACACCACCCATTTAACCACATGCTGACAATAGAGACAGTTCCCTTCCGACACATTTTGACCTGGGTATCTTGGAAATTGAATATTCAAATGAGCTTCAAAGATTATAAGCTATCTTGACACACTCAATATCCAACTTCAACAGTACACAGAAACAACTCTGAAACCTCCTCCAAGAACTTACTTTTGCCAAAAAGGATCCTGGACTTCTCAGTTCTGCTATTTTTCTACAAACTGCACAGGTGACCAATACAGTTTGGTTCAGTGATACCCACTGCAAAAAGAAATTGAAGTTTTTGTACTGAATTCTTCTTCAACTATCTGCCTCATGTTCAGACGGAGACCGGATAGCTTGTCAGCAGTGATTGTATAACACATTTTATTTATAACTATAAAACATTTTATAGCATATTGCACTTTTGAAAGAATTTCTTTTCCCAGCGCACAGCAGATCAGCAGCAGAGTGTGTAATATCAGAATAACTTTCCCTTGCCTATGCTCATGACTGCACAAAGATTCACTACGGAAATGTGCTGAAGTTTTTGGATCATTTGAAGAAGAAAGCTGCCTTCAGCCCTCTGTGTTTAATCTGTAACAAAACCATGCGTGTAAGCTCCGAAATTAAAACTGTGTAAGAAAAGGTCTTGTAAGGACAAAAAAACATACATATACACACACATTAATGCATCTATTTTATCACAAAGGACAAAAAGCAATCATAATGTGGTCAACCAGAGCAGTCAGCCTGTTGGCTTTACTCTGTAGTAGCATAACAATCTGTAACAACAGCTTCCCAGGTTGGTTGCTTCTTTTTATGTTGCAAATACCACAAATGCTCACATTTCATCTCTGATGTACCTAGTCAGCAGCCACAGTACCTGAAGGAGGGATTCACCAGCAGCTGCACAGAGCCTCCAAACCCCAAGAAAACTGCCATCTATTACAGATGCCCTGACTGAAGATATGAGATACGCCTGTTAACCGTTTGTGCATTCATAATTTAATCTGTAATTAATTCACATTGTTTTCCTTATCTTTCTTAGCTCTCATACTGTGGTTTTACAACTGTGAAATTAAAAAGGAAAAAAAATTAAAGCAAGATATTGGTAACTATTTTGCAAATCCCAAGTGCTATGTAAAATCCCGGACTAACCCGTACTGACTGCAGCAGGCATCAAAGGCTCTTCCACTGAAAGGTTTTGAATGTGGAGTGAAAGAAAATGAATCTCCTTGGTTTCTGTCTGCCAACAACACCCTTCCCTACAACATACAAGTGAAAACAACAGATAACTAAACACAAAACTTATATAATTTAGGATGAAAGTGCTGGATGAGTGGGAAAAGAATAACAATAAATGCTACAGCTTCTTAACCAGCATTTCCTTTCCCGTGAGATTTGAGACCTCATCTTCTTCCCACCTTAAATTAAGAAAAAAAATCTTAAATTTTGCCAACATATCAGGCAGATTACTTAGACCAAACAAAGTTCTGACTGGCTCAGTTTTAATAACTGTAAAAGGAATTCATTCTCAAATTTGACTTGAAATTTAATTTTGAACTGAATTCTCATCTGAATGGAAGAAATATAACTTTTTATCCAGAAAAATATAAAAACAAATTTTTACACGTGTTTAAAAAGGGATTGTTTTAAAGAACTGTCTGTTCCAATATTGTTTTCAGCCTTTTACCTGCAAAAGTCTTGACTTCCAGTCAGTATTTAAGTTCTCCATCTATTATTTCACCAGCATACAAAGACAATAGCCTATGATTGTTACTGATTCTCTGACAACACAGCATGCATTTAAAGTAAAAACCATTATTAGATTATTTCATTATATTTAAACAAGCAAATGCAATTAAAATCTTTTTTCAAATCAAAATCATGTGAAGCTTTAAAAATGTTCTCTTAATCAACCGAATATGAATAAGCCTACTGTTTATATAGAATTATCATTAGACTTCACCTATTCCATTGATTTAGTTTTGCTAGTGAATATGTAAATGTATATGTATGTTTAGATACATGTGTGTATATGTATGCACACACCCTTATATTCACATAACTGTATAGGAGATGAAGGATGCAATGGCTGAGAAAGTTGCTTTCAAATGACAACAAACAACCTCACAGTTCTTCCAGGCTTTTCTTCTTCTTTTTATTCCGGTGATAATTACATCAATAAACCTGACTCAGCAATTCCATTGCTCTCTAATTCATTAATTAAAACAATTTACTGCTACCACTGTGATTTTTCAAGGACATCAAAACCACATTCAAAATCAAAACAGCAGAGATCATCAGTTTATAGATGTGCAAAGCATGCTTTGCTTTCATGGCAACCTCACAATTAAAACACTTACAACTCAAGTGAAAAAGAACTGTTTTCTTTTTCAGATTTCCTTGCGTAAGCACGTCCAGATCACATTTTGTTTAGGTGGACCAAACAGCAATATTTGTATAGCAACATTAAAAAGAAGAAAAAAATTATACCAGAAGTTAGCCATTTACAATTAGAAGACCAATCAAGATATTAATATTATAGTAAATTGCAAAGCAACCTTCTCATAGCCTTCAGTTTCTCAGTACATTTCCTGTTGATCAATTTTTGGGTCAAATGGTAACACACTTGACTTACAAAAAATAAAACCAGAAGGACACTGAAGAAGTTTGAAGAAGTTCTTTTGCCCATCCTCTCCCACACAACAGGACTGACAGGAATTATACTCCCAAGTTGACAAAAAACAATTTAAAATTGTTTTTGAAAATATTTTAGATGACTAAGTATTTGCATGGTCCTCAGTAACCTCTTTCACCAAGTTATCCTTGGTGCTACATCGTCTGACTAAACTTCTGTTTCACTACTTGCACTGTTTGCTTCTGGTCGTCTTTGCCACAGTAACCTTCACAATGTCAGCAATATCCAAACAGAACAAGCCAGGTAAAACATTCTGAATTCTCCCAGCATTTTCTTAGTGTCATATGTCTAAAATTGCTGACCATTCTTGTTAACCTTTCTCTAGGCCTCTAGTTGGCTGGCATTTTCCTCAAAACGTAGTGCCAAGACCAGTCACAGAGACACAGTACATCTGTCTCAGCACTGCTGAGAGCAGCAGCAGGATTATTTCAGCTGTACTGAATATAAAAGACATGTTATAAGGAAGAAACCCTCAGATTGCAGAAAACACGGCTGACCAACGTTTGTGCTCCATTATAACCTAGCTACAGGAGAGGAATACAAAAACATTTCCAGCACATGCAGGTCTGGGGATAGGAAAGCCGAAGCCAAAGTTGAGAAGCACAGTAGAGGAAGAGCAAGCTGCTAGGTACCACTTACACCAGCTGGACATCAACAAGCCTAGGGGACCAGGCAAAGGCACCCACAGGTGCTGACAGAGCTGATCAGTGTCACTGAAAGGCCAGTCTGATTCATTGGAAGGTCACGGAGGTTCCTGATGACTTTTTAAGAAGATAGAAGTCATTTTACCTTCAAGAGGTGCAAGGACTATGTGGGGAAGCAGCAGCAGCCAGCCTCACCTCAGTCCCCCAGGAAAGATAATGGAACAAATACTGCTGGAATTACCCTGCATATGACTGGACAGGGCTCCACGAAAAGTCCTTGAGAACAGCCAGAATGGATTTACCAAAAGGCAAATCACACCCAAACAACCAGACTGCTGTCTATGATCGGCCTCAGCAGACAAAGGGAGAACAGTGGATGTTGTTTTTTTTCTTGACATTAGCAAGGCTTTCAGCATGATCTACCCTAGTATCCTGGTAGCCAAGCTGGAAAGAGATGAACTGGATGGGTGGGCTGCAAGTGCGGAGTGTAGAAAACTGGCACCTCAGGCTGGAAGAACAGTGCTCCGTAGTTCAGAGACCAACTGTTGGCATTAGTTAATGGCATTCTTCAGGGACTAATATTGGGGTCAATGCTGCTTAATGTTTGTATTACATGTAACACGTTGAGAATGAATAGGATGGAACATGCCCTCAGCAAGTCTGTGAATATTGACAAGTTGGACAGAGTGATCAACACACCGCACGGCAAGACTGCCTTTCAGAGGGATCTCAACAAACTGTGAAAATGGGCAGAAAGAAGCTATGAATTCCAAAGGCAGCATAACCACATCTAACAGTACCAGCTGGAGCCCACTGGAAAGCAGCTTTGTAGTAAAGGACCTGGGGAGTCAACATGGACAAGAAGTTCAGCAAGAGTCAGCAATGTGCCCTTGCAACAATAAGAACTAACCCCATACCCAGCTGCATTCACAATACCAGATAGCATGCTCTTGGAAGT
Organism: Anser brachyrhynchus; assembly: GCF_964034855.1. Lineage (NCBI taxonomy): Eukaryota > Metazoa > Chordata > Aves > Anseriformes > Anatidae > Anser > Anser brachyrhynchus. The sequence goes on from NC_137698.1 coordinate 22,254,051, forward strand.
GAACAGTCACCCTTTTTTCAACATTTGAAGACCACATCTGGAGTATAACATCCGCTTTTGGGCTCCCCAGTACTCATACAACAAACTGGAATGAATTCTGCGGAGGCTGACCAGGATGATTAGAAAGCTCAAGGAGAAGCTGAGAGCACTGAGTTTGTTCAAGCTGGAGTGGGTAAAAGTTGGAAATCTAACTTGGGTTTTCCATCACTTAAGATGGTGGTCACAACCGCAGCAAGGGAAATTCTGACTAGATATAAAGGAAAAAAATCATGAAGAAGCTGTCTAAGCACTGGAACAGATGTCTGCAAAAGATGTGGATATCTCTTTTCTTGGAAATGTTCAAAACTCAACTGAACAAAGCCTTGAGCAACTTAATCTAAATTATGTTAGTTCAGTTCTAAGCATATGGTTGGACCACAGGACCTCAAAAGTCCCTTCTAAGCTGACTTATTCTATGATTTTCTAAAGGACTGAGATCTAGCCACTTGTCTTTCTCACATTTTGGAAACCGATTACTCCCACTTAAACGTAGGCCTTAGCACTTGTGCTTACTGAACTGCATTTTCTCACGTGGAATTACTTCCCCAGCTTTCATCCTGTCTTACAAAGCACACGTGATTTTTTTTCCAGGTTACAACATTGTATTTGCATTATCCAAGCCATTAAGAAAATCTATGGCACACTATGTGGAGTACTATTTGATTCAGCTTGACAGCTCATGAAATACTGATAATCATTCTTTATGCATTTTTCCAATAATTTGTACATTCGCCATGCAATAATGAACCCAGACCATGTGCCTCTACTTAGGAGTATGTCGGGAGCGAGACTGTATCAGAAGCCTTACTAATGTCAAAACACCTATTATGTTAGCATCTGCTGCTTTATGCTTAGCAAGGAGGGGCTTACACTATCACAGAAAGGAATCAGTGTCAAGCGATCAAGTAAGTGACAAGACTTACATCACACAAGCACATACTTGTTGTTACAAAACAAACTTCTATTTTATTTCTTTTTCTCCTTCTAGGATGTTTCCTAGCTAACTGATTAGGCAGCTTCTCCTCCTTCCCTTTGTCCCTTCTGAAGCTGTTCTGTTTGTTTTCCAGAACTATACCCATCTTCAGCGCTTTCTCAGACATGAGTCACAGAAAGCCCAGAGGCTATAGGTGCCCTATACATGCAGGACAAATTTTATTTACTTAGGTAACCTCTAATCCTTTATTTAATAGTACAAATGTTAGCAATGTGATCAGTTACTCTGGTAGCAAATGCTGAAGAAAAAAACAACCACAAGAAAACACATCAGCGATATATTACCAGTCTTCCTTGACTGCCGAGTAATAACTCTTTCTTTCCCCTTTTCTTAGCATTCATGTTTCTGTACATCTTCACTTTTTTGCCTATTATGCCTCATAATTGTATTTATATAGAATCATAGATTGGTTTGGGTTGGAAGTGACATTAAAGACCATTTGGTTCTACCCCCCTACCATGGGCAGGGACACCTCCCACCAGCCCAGGCTGCCCAAAGCCCCATCCAGCCTGGCCTTGAGCACCTCCAGGGATGGGGCATCCACAGCTCCTCTGGGCAGCCTGTGCCAGTGCCTCACCACCCTCAGAGTAAAATAATTTATTCCTGAAATCTAATCTAAATCTCCCCTCTTTTAGTTTAAAACCATTACCCCTTGTCCTGTCACTACATCCCCCTACCAATAATCCCTCCCTAGCTCTCCTATAGGCCCCCTTTAGGTACTGGAAGGGTGCTGCAAGGTCTCCCCCAGAGCCTGCTCTTCTCCAAGCTGAACAACCCCAACTCCCTCAGCCTGTCTTCATAGCCTCTCTTCTAGCTGCATCTTTTTAAGCTCTTCCTGAGGAATCTGACCTTGCTTCCATTTTTCTGTGTGATTCTTTCCTGAATTCAGATCTGAGGAAATCCTGAGCTACACCAGTTGGTCTTTAAACATCTTTCACCATTCCTTAACATTAGAAGTATTTATAATCTTGACAGCCAAGTGTGAATTCTCTGAAATTATCTTAGATTTGTTTTTCTTTGCAGAACGCAATTCTGATTTTATTACTGTCAGCTGTTGTTAAGCCTACAGTTCCTGTGCATCAGAAGATTTGGCTAGATCTTCTCAGAGTGTCAGCCTGATGGCCTATACCAGACTCCCACCATATATGCATCATTAGGACAGTCCTTTGGAATCTCATGCCCTTCCTCAACTGCAAGTTCAGCAACACTCAAGCCTTTGAAGTCCAGAAGATCCAAAAAAGTTACTGGAAAAAGGTCAGCCCAGCTGTTCCCTCTTATGGCTACCACTAGCCAACAGACTCATCAACATGATTTTCAATTCCATTAACTGTGAATGCTTGGAAGATGTACCAAAACACACCTGCAGACCGGCAATCATAATGTAACAGAATCTGATATTGGGATAACTGCAGAACACATATGATAATATTGCAGAAAAACAGGGACGACTCCTTTTGTGTATAGATTTCTGCTCCATGTGTCTGTAACCAAAGGAAAAATGCATATTCCTGTTTAGGTACTAAATACTATTTCAGAACTGAGTTCTGTCAACAATAAAACAGATGGATTTCCTGGCTATGAAATTTCTTAGCAGCAAAACAGGATTTAAAGAGACATTGGCGTGGTTAATGAGGGGTAGATAATTGCTAGATGGAATACTGTGGGAAAGAGTGAAGAAGCTGTAAATGGTGGTATGGCAGTAAGATGAATATTAATTCATCAGATATGTGGCTGGTTTTGATAAGTAGGCTCAGGGTTTGCCTAGCAGGTAGCAAGCAACTCCTATCAGTCGAGCTCTTTCAAATCAAGTTTTATCTCATCATAAAGAAGGATGTTAAACAGGTAAAAAGGTCTAACACTACTTCCTGAATGATGTGCATTATGTAAGAATGCAGAGTTCAAGCGTATGTTACAGATGTAGATGTTAGAGAGAACGGATTTAAGATGTCTTGACAAGTACCTTACCAATGTACTTCTTGGTTTTCAGAGATCTGAATGCCAGTAAATTCACCATTCTGGAAGGATAAGAGAGTATTAGGCTCACAAGAATGCTGTCTTCAGAAATTGGCAGAAGTTGGAGAGGAAGCAGGCAGGTGCCCAAGCAGCTGATAAGCTGGTAATTTCTGTTCACAGAATTCCTCAGCAATGGACATTCTGCTAGCAATATCTGCTTTTCCATAGCTGTGAAAAATGGGTCCAGGTTTCAAATCATTTATCTAACCAATTCAGAATGACTGCCCTGAGGCCATGATCTCATACCCCTCCCTCTCTTTCTTCTTTTCATTTTATTACATCCTAATCTCCTTTGATTTTTTTTTTTGTTTTAAAACAAATCTCCATCAGTGCAAAATTTTCACTAAAGAACAAAATACTCCCCCATATTCTAGTGCCAGTGCAAATATTTCCTGTATGCCTACTTAGCCTTTGTAGATGTGGGCAGGGTCAACTAAGTGGCATGCATTTATCTGGATAGCCTAAATCTTGGAAGCACTGTCAATACTGCCTCCAAAGGGATAGAAACCGGTATGGATTTGCTTAAGTTTGAAATGACCAAGTAAAATCATTTTAGTCACAATCATTGCCGTAGCCTCAGCTTCAAGCCTGCACAAAAAGTGCATACAAACCTGGTAATATAACTTTAAATAAATAAATAAATGCATAATACATAACTCTGAAATGAGCTGCAATTTAGGAATAACTTGCTCAATTAACCTTCATGTTTTGACTATTATCTTTCTGATGTCACATTAGGTCAGGGATAGCAGTTTAATGGCTTTAAAAATAATTCAAATAACTACATGGATTCTAAGATACCTTAAAATATATTGACCTTTTCAACAAAATAGCCATTTGAAGCTTAACTGTAACTTCTTGCTCACATTCTGCTGAAATATTGATCAATTTTATAAGACAAGCTTCAGTAATCTTAGAACACACTAAAAACAAAAAGTTACTGGCGTGCATGTAAAAGACGGGCTGCTTGAATTTCAAGAACACAGCTCCTAGAACAATTAATACCACAAATTTCATGACACAGCATTTTGAAATAGGAAAGCATGTATGTTGTGCTGATCCATTTTTAAGTACCATATTCTTGTTTTCGCCTTCTTTTGCCTCCAGGAGAACTGCAATGGGGATGGAGAAGAAAGCCTAAGAAGCATGTGAATGCTGAGTGTGCTCCAATTGTACACGCTGTACATGACACTGGTAGATTGCCCAGATTAACAGATGTGGGACCTCCTTCAGGGAGGCTGACATGACAAATCCCTCAGAATATGATGCCAACAGTCATATAAGGAACTTGAACAAGCTCAGAGAAAAATATTTCCTTTTAGAATGATTTATTAAGCAATAACCCAAACCTCTGAGGTGAGAATTTTTCTATAAACCCTATGTCTGGAAAACAGTTCTGATGTTTTCTATACAAAATCTGCTGGCATTCACTAAATTATTAATGTATTTAAAATTCTGCAACAATCACTTGCAACTTTTTCAAAGAAACTTCTAATCCTGCCAGTATGGCCAGTACGCACAAACTTACGTGGCTTTTGTAGGATCTTAGAAAAAAGCTTGAGGCCTCAACAAATAAAAGTTAGTATCTTCAACAAAGTATTTCCACTCATTCACTGTAATTATGCAATAAAACCTAGAGTTTTGCCTTTCTGAGGGAAATGCAATCTACAACTATTTCAGAAGAGCAGAGATACCCAACAGTTACAAGGAAGGGAAAGAAATTGTGTTTTGACGCCAAGCTTCTGTTGTTACCCAACAGGCAAGAAAGAAAACCTTACTTACGTTCAACGAATAGTTAATCCTGAGTTCATAAACCCGTAGGATAAGTCACATTTCTCATCATTATGAATAGTCCCATTAACTCAAATGAGGTCTGCTTATAGTAATGGACTATTTAAAGCGGTGAGCAGTTTTCCTAGGTGAACGCCAGCATCACCCAAGAACTGGGACCTTTCAGGTGAGGAAAGTATGTTCTGGTTTTGTTCATCATAACCTGTTGCTCCTGACCTACTTTAGCGATAAACATGATGCACAGAAATGCATTTACCTGTAAAAACAGTACCATTGAAATTCAGTCAGGAAACCTGAAAACACAGCAAAGAGGGACACAGTACAGAGGACTGGTTGTAATTCTAGCTTTGATTCAAAGCTTTATTGGATTTGTCAGACTTTAACAGCATACTAGCACAGCTATTAACATCAGGCCATAAATTAACAATACTCACACCTGCAGTCTGGTCCCTAAAGCAGAGCACCTGTGCCTGCCAGGACAGTATTGCTTCCCTGGCTTTAAAATGTATTTTCTATTCTGCTGTGAGCATTTAACATATTGACTTCCAATTACATTTATAAAATCGTTTCTCAGCCAAATCTCCCACGTTCAGTGGAAACAAAAATGCAGAGAAAAGCATCAGAGAAGGTTAAGGTATTCACCACTTCCCTAACATCTCCAACGAAATGAGGACCCATGACATGGTCTGAGTTATGTATGTTTCATAACCCCAGGGGACTTTCAAGCTATCAAAATTTCATTAGCCTCACAGCAGTCCTAGTACTTTCTTAAGCTGGACTGCTGGCCTCCCTATCAATAAATAAATCAACTGTAATCCTTTTAGTGACTAAACTCTTCTTTGAAGTAATATCAAACATCAGACACTCCCTGCAGGATTTTAACCAGTGCATCTTTTCTAACATATTCAGCTTTCTCACACACAAAATATAAACTCTACCTTTAACCTCACAGAGGGACTTTTGGCATATTGTAACCAGATACATGGAGCTTTAAAAAAAATAAGTTTATTAAAAAAAAGCATCCCTAAACTATCATTCTTCTGAGGCAGCGACCTCTGATAAAGTATTGATACAACTCTCATAAGGAAATTGTGTGTGTGTGTGTGTGTACAAACACATACATAAAAGATCATTAACCTAGGGTTTTGCAAAATACTCAAGACAGTTTCAGCACAGATCTTTCAAAAGAAAAATCAGAGGACTGCTCAACAATTTTTTCTAGACTGCTTTGCAGCTGAAATATCAATAGCCATCCAACAACTCCACTGCCAAAAGGAGGTAAGCATGTACTCCTATCTTCTTTTTTCAAAGCTTGCTTCTGACTCAAAATAAATTTTCCAAGCATGAGACAAAACCTTTTTGAATATGGACAGCTGACTCCTCAGGTAACATGCAGCATTAATTCCAACACAAAAAGCAAAATCCCATTTGAGGCAGCCATCTCACAGAGGAATCCAGCTAGAACCAGCCAGCACAGGAAAGGCCGTGACTACGGCAGCTTTAGTTTTGTGTTCTCAAACTGAAGTTCAAACAGTAAATAGGTAGGACAAAGCATTACTGCTTGTAGTTTAAAATACAAGTGGTGCACTATTTTTTTGTACTTTTTTTTTTTATGATCACAGAAGTATCATATCATAATACACACACACACTGCTGCTTACCACAGTGTGTTACAGCTATGTCCAGAGGATAGAAATAAAATTGTTGCAGCTTATGTACATCTGAGCAGACATGTTTAATAAATTAATAAACTGAAGCACATACATCCAGGCAATAGCCATCTCACTAATTTTCATTTTTACTCATTTTTCCTTTATTCTTCTTTTGAATTTGTCGCATAGGAAGTCATGAAGTTAATAGAACAATCATTTTAATTCTAGTGAAGCCGCAAATCTTCTGCAAATAAAAATAAGTTAAAGACAAACTGTTTTCTAAGATTTGTGCACTTAACATTTAACAGCGCATCAGGTTCTGTTCATAACCTCACATTGAAGTACAAGATTTTGCAAAGCTGTAAGAGTGAAGCAAGTCAATTGTATTAACCTCTTTTCATTTAAACACTAAACCTTAATATACAATGGTCATACCCCATATCCTACAAAGCGGTTTAGATTTTTTTTCCAGATTTTAGTTGCGCAGTAATCCAGTCCCCCAGGCACATCAAAGGCCACACGCCTCTTCACCACAATTCCAATTGCTCTCATCAGCCAGTGAGCTTAAAGCATGGTCAAATTTGTTTTCCAATCACATGAGCCCTGTTAATAAGCTATTCTTTGTGTTCATTCATCCATTCTAAGATTTTGCAACTTCTTTGAGATGTCTTAAAGAGGAGTTTACAACAAAACCTTGAATTGCAAGCTGGCCTCAGGGATCAACTTTATCACCACTTACTTTGCTGCTCCCCAAAGGGTAACAGGTGACATGGCCCAAGATGAAACAGAGCTAATCTTATTTGTGATTAAACTCTCCCAAAATTACAGCTAAAACATCACACCCAAAGCTTGCATTAGTTAGGATTGATAATGAATATTGACTTTCCTGGGAAGGGAAGGTAAAAAAATAAGTAGATAAATAATTCAAGGCCACTCCCTGAACTTTTAATGACTTGAAATTATCGAGTGTCAACCAAAACAGCAAATAAAACATTGATTTACATATACGTGCATATGTGTAAGAACTTACCATTTTCACTGTCGGACTTGTTCTCATGTTCGGTATCAGTCAGAGTGAGGGCTGAGTTGGAACGGCTTGACAGACAGGAACTGCGCCCTGACTTGACCCCCCTGCCCCAAAGTCTCATGGCATGCTCTGGAGACATCACTCCTTCATTTTCAGTATCAGCATCTGACCCTGCACTGATAGAGTAACCTCTGTGGGGGAGCCCCATTTCCGCACAAAATGCCAGTCCTCGACGAGTTGCTGGTTCACAAACTCCTAACTGCCTTAGGGTAAAATTCTGTCCTGATTAGGGGAAAAAAAGATAACAAAACATGAGAATTAAAAAAAATAAAAAAAAAATACAAAGCTAAAAGTAAAAACTCTTCATGTGCGTAATTTTCTCAGGCATCACACAAGGTGTTTTGTCAAAACTGCATATATTACAATCAAGTGGTTCCTTTTGTCTCCAGCTCTCAGCAGCTCCCCTTTTCATACATACTGCCTTAGCGCTGTTTTGTCAACTGCTTCAACACATTAAAAGTGTTCCTGGGTAGGAGAGAAACAGAACAGAACCTGCAAACTAAGAGAAGCCAATTCAGCACATGAAAGGATTGAAAAGAAATGGCAAACTTTTCTTTTCTCTCTACCCATTTTATTTTATTTTTTTACTTTTCTAAGTGTGAAAGCAGTAGAAGTTATTTGTCAGGATTACCTTTTTTCGTCCAGGCTAGAAGCCTAAGCAACAGGATATTTTTCTGTACACCTAATGCGACAATGGAAAAACTAAATGGGAACACAACCAACTTCATCTTTAATAGATCTCTCTGCCCTCATTTAATACACAAATGTAAATAAATCGGAAATAAATTGTAAGACTGTCACCCATTACCTGCAGAACTGCAGTAAGTTATTTTCCGTCTCTCTGAATTCTGAGAAACGATTTAGGCTTTCACTGCTGAAGCAGAGCCTGTACATTTTAAACAGACTTTTAGCCTCTGTTTTGGGGCAGAGCAAGAGACATAAGTGAATCCCAAATGATTGTATTAATAAATTAGGTGCAATAAACTCATGACACTTCAATAACTTAAAGTCTCTAAATTATGTGACACTCAAAAATGACTGCCTTTTTAATGGCTGTGTCTTCATCCTGCTTTTATGTCCGCAGATTTAAGACACCGTATGATATATAGACACTTAGCAAGCTCATTTGCATGCCTATACCCACAATGCTTTTCCACTCTTGCTCACAGTTATTTCATAGCTCTGAGAACAAATTAGAATACATATTCAACTCTTGAATCTGACAGGCATCCTAATTTCCCCAAAATTAGTTTAGTGTAAAAATACATGTTAGTAATATCTTTATAGATTATAATGCAACAGACTCCTCTCAATTAGAAATTAATAGAATTGCAGGAGTATGAATACAGAAGTGTAAGTAATTCCTGAAATATTAAGAGTTAATGCCCTGGCCATTTATGTGTTTTAAGTGAGCCAGTTAATTACTTTATTGCTGTGGTCACACAAAGCTGTTGCTGAAAGTTTCTTTGCAGTCAGAACCATAAATTAATTCCAACAATGACTTTCATAAGTAATGAAAACCAGTTACTACAATTAGGTACAAAGCTAACTACATTTATTATGCTGCTGTGAATAAGGATTTGAGTGAAAATGAAGCTGGAGAGGTGCATTGCAAAATAAATGCAAAAGAACCAAACGCATCTATGACTACAGCTGAACAGCACGAGGAGTTTAAGGTCGGGGATTATCATGTGCGCTGACAGTACCTCATCATTTTTAAAACTGCCATGCCGTGTGACATCATGCCAGATATTCAGGCATACTGAGAGCTGAAACTCAGACGAGAAGCAAACAGGCCAAACAAACCACCCAGTGGTAACGGGGTCAGGGCAGAACACATGAAAGCGTCTACCGTGCTTCCTATTTAGCGTTTTGGCAAATATATGCTAAGGATGGCAGCTTAGCACACTGGTGTCACGTGTTTGATAAATTATGACAAGAATCTAGGTTTCCAAACAGCTCCTGAAGCCAGAAGCCGACACAGGAGGAGCCCACGTGCAGGTGTGTGAGCGTGCCTGCATATGCACTCACACTCAGAACAGCTGCTACATGCTCACCGCATGGCTCAGAAAAGCAGCATTTTAGGAGCAAAATAGAAAAAGATGCTTAGGCTTTATGCCTGGCTCCCTGTCAGCTCCCAGACCTGGATTTTTGGGCCTGCAGGCCTGAAAAGTCAGGGAGATTGGGGGATGCAACACCCAGCTCTGCAAAGCACCTCCCTGCACGCCCAGCAACCCTGGGGAGCCACCTGTGCAGACACAGCACTTCAAAGAGACTACTGAACCCTTCTTTTAATCATTTTTGTTTAAAGGTTTTTATTTGTTACTTTCTAAACTGCTGGGCAAACCGTTATTTGTAACAGAAACTCCTTCAGGCACTCACTCTATAGGAACACCCATGGTCACTGTCTAGGAGGCTGGGTCCCAGGCACAACATACCACCCAACCACCACTAATGGATTTTATTTTTACTTCATTTTACAACAACCTGCCTCCACATATAACATTTCCTGCTTTCTGCCTTTTTTCCCCCCTCTTCTGATAAGAGGAAAAGGAAAATGGCACGTCACAGCACCAAAACGAAGCTCCAGTGCAAATGTGAAGACAGAAAAGGGGGTTGTTTACTGCTCTTTCATCACAGTCAATATATTAAAGCTTTTTTGCTACACTGAAGTTTTACAGCATAGCCCAGAAATGTTGCAACAGCTTTAGAGACATCAGGCTCAATCATCTCCTGAATTAAAGCTTTCCTAAAAGCTTTACTAAGAGGATTGTACTCTGTGTAAGTTGCCTACACAAATGAAAAATAAACAAAATGTTGACATGGAAAAATGTGTATTTATGTAGGAATTTATATCCCAGAGGAAATCATACATACGCAATACAAAAAACTGACATTATCTTGATCTTCCCCGACAATGAAAACAGAGTCTAGAAAAAATGTTCAGGATCCAGGGGAAGCTGAACACAGCTGGGACACAGAATTAGCAGGCAGGAGACTGGAAGAGGGGCTTTTACCTGCTAGGGAATGATACTACCAAAAAATTGGAAAGGAAGTTGTAGGGCTCAGCGGAAAGGAGTATGAAGACAGGATGTTCTCCCTCCTGCGTTCTTAACATTTCTAATTAACCTTTCCAGGATGGCTTGGATGTGAGGGATTTAATCATCAGTTTTATACACTACACATACATTTGCAATTTCTCCCGCTGACAATTGGTGCTTCAACATTTCGTAAGTACTTAAAAACAACTTGGCGACTGTAATGAACTCATTTCTGAGAAGAAACCACAGAAGAAAGAATAAATAGCTGTTTATAATGCTTTGTGGTTGTTTTTCCTTTCCTTTACAAGAAGTATGAAATGAAAAATGGAGAAAGAAATTAGACAAAGTGTTTCAAGGAAAGTTATTTGGGAGACAACACTGGGGTTTTGGGATGATCCGGAGTGATGTTAGGTTTTAAAAACTGACAATAATGCTGTTACTACCACTCTACCATTAGATATTGCCATCTCTCTTGGCTTGGAATATCAATGTACAGTTAGTGTAAGGAATGCTGACACCATCCACTTGTTGAGATGAACAAAATTAACATCATAACTAGAGAATAACTTCCAGGAGCTTCTACAGCAATCACTGTTAGAAGTGCAGCGTTGGCCAATAGTAACCATACAGACCCACCTGAACGACCCATGTATGATTGGTGCACCTCTTTACCTACATTAAGTAAATACAAAAAAGTATACCAATATACTTTTGATATACATATATTTTAATTTGTTATATATTTGTATGTATGTGTATATATACATATGTATATATATGATCATGTATGTGTATATGCATGTATACACACACACAGTACTTTTATGTATATATAAATTTCTCTGCCTGGACCACACGGGTTGTATTTATCTAGAAATGTAAATAATTTCTTTAATCAAATACTGCATATATAAACAAGTTCAATGTATGCAGAATTTACACATTATTTTAGGTCAGAATTTCACAGCTGAAATTAAGTGGCAATCTGTTGTACCTGTGCCATATTTGTTTTACTGCCCTAAATTGGAGAAGTTATTCAAAGACTTCCACAATAACTTAAGCTTCAAGTTGGAAATGCTATCTGTGGAAAAGGATTTTTGAAGAGGACTAGTGAATAAAATAAAAAAAGGTCACACGGTTTTTCAGTTGTCAGTGCTTGCTCTAAGTTGGATCTGCACTAACACATGGATATTCTCTTAAAATGACAAACCATGAAAATGGGAAAAGAAACTAACAGAAGGTATGAACAAAAAATAACCAGCAGAGAATTTGTCAGCACCTCCAGATACTGCCACCGACCTTAGCAATCCATAACCCACTGTGCAAGTCTACAAGTCAGGTTTTAGCAAGAACTGAACGACAAACAATTTTGGAAACAAGTGAAAGAAAACACTCCCCAACTAAAGAGCCTCCACAGCATCTGCCTAGTTAGCATAAACACACACACACACTCACACACACCCCTCTTTCAAACCAAAGAAGTTGTATTTGAGTGCCTTTGCTGCCTTTGGTTTTGTTGTAACGGGATAGAGCTAGTACCAAAAAGGCAGAAGTCCCAAACGCACCCACATCCATGCTCAACCTTGTGCCTTGGGCATAGTTCTGCTCTTGCTTAAAGCTCTGATGAAGTTTCATTCCCCTTCTGCTGTCTCCGTGTCCTTCATTACTTGTCAGTCCCCTTTTCTAATTTTAAGGCTTGGAAATATTCTTCCTCTGTATCCTGCCTTCTGCCTGTAACACCTTTGTGCCACCCAAAATCATTCCCAAATGCATTTTTTCCGCTATAATCACTCTGTGGTAATGCATTATAAAAAACTACTTATACTAAATTTAGAAAAATAAATTGTGAAACAACTAAAGCAACACAGACGCAAAACAACATATGATCACAGTCCATGAGAGAACCAGTCTTCTCACTTTTGTCTCCCTTATATTTCTGCTTCCCTACTTAATCTTTTTTTTTTTTTTTAAACTAAAAGACGACTAATTTATTTAGGAAATAAATGAAGAAGAGTGTTTTTCTCGTTTCTATTTCTTTGTCTGCAGACTAGAGCACACAAACAGTTCCTTGTAATACAATGCTTATAAGCAGCACTGATGTCAAAAGCACTGATGTTGTTTTCTGCTATTTGGATACTGCGAATTACTTGCTTATTTTTGTACCATGCTCACCTAATACGCAGAATGGGCACATTTCTTCTACTTGAAACTCCTTACCTGGAGCTCATTCTCAGTACTTCCGAATACTTTCTGTAGAGCAAAAGCTCTACAGAAGCTACACCATGTCCACGCCACGTCTCTGAAACACTTCATCACTCCTGTAGGACCCAAAGCTCCACACCACTGGTTCGACAGCGGCTTGCCTTCCTAACTCATGTACATGACAGCTACAAGGAATAGCTCTGCTAACAGCAAGTTGGCTGGACTGATCACTTTGCTAATTCCTAAAAAAAAAAATAATACAGCATTCAATCATGTGCAAGTAAAAGATGGAAAAAGAAGTTTCTTAGTATAGAATGATAAGCAAGAGAACTGTTCTGTTCTCAGACTAGGTAGGCACTAATGGACCACTAAGAAGATGTCTTCTTCGTAGATGCACGAAGCAGAGCTGCACTGACTTAGCGAGAATCCCAAGCAATCCTATGGGATCTGAAACATTACTTACTACTAAGTGTCAATTCTGATTGGTTTCTCAATGAAAAAATATATAATTTTGTTGTAAGTAAAATAAGATTTTTTCTTCTCCATTTACCAGGGGCAAAGAGAACATGACAGACTTTCTAATGCGCTCTTTTCTAAGGAAAGGTCTTGAGAAAAAGGACATAAAATTGGAAGCAAATGTATTTTAAGAAAAGAAGTTTGCTGGAAATGAAAGGATGAAGATTTTAGAAAAGGAACTGGCAAAAGATAGAGGCCCTGCATGCTCTACAAAGCTCTGATAAGAAGCGTACAAATGCTGTCTTTAGGATTCTGAGTTAAGCAGGTAGAATACGGTTACAGAAAAGAGAGAATGAGAAATAGACGTGATACCATTCATTCTGTCACACAAACTCCATGGTATATTTACTAAACAGGAGCTTTCAAAGCTGGACTTGCAGAGTTCTCCTTGCCAGAATGTAAGAAACTGCAGTAAAGACTGACGAGTAATAAGCTTTGCCAGTGTTAACAAGTATTTTTTCTGACCGGCCTTTTATTTTTTTAATTATTTCTTTCTGATTTTCTTTTTTGGTTTTATGAAGGTTACCTATGAAATTTAAACCATCCTAATCCACTGAGTCACATTTTTATCCTGGTTTTAATTCCTCTGTTTTTCTCCTAACTCATCACAACCTTGTTCCTCATAACCTCTTCATTTCTCTTTCTCAACCTCTCTGCTCCATTCAGTTTTCCATCTTAACCACCTTTCCTTGCCATTACCTGGTTTAGGGCGGAGCTGTAAGATGCACATGAAAGAACGCTGTTTCTCAATATATCCAGCACACTACATAACAACAAACAGCGTTAACCTGTATTATTCTGAGCAAACATCACCCATCCTGCTCTCCCATTCCTTACGGGTTTCCAAGAGCATGGGGGGAACAAAGTCACCATCGCAGTGACTCACGAGCAGGTTTGCACAAGCTACACAGAGTTCTCTGAGCTGCACTTACTCTGCCACTTTTGGTAGAAGAGTTTTTCATTAAAAGACCCCAAAATTGAGCCAATTCTACAAAAAATACCCACTCTTATTACTTAGAGGGAAATAAAGTATTTAAAACCTGATATTTAGACCAGCCATGTATTCATACTGGCAGTAAGCTACAGAATCACAAGGGACACGGCTTTAAACACTAGTCTGGGAATTTTTTCTTTTAAGAAATAGAACAGAATAGATGCAAATGGAATGAAGTTTGTTCCTGCCGCTAGTTTTCCAAATCAGGGTTCAAACATGCAGACTCTTCTGTGTGGTACAGGGGACTCAATTTTATTCCCTGAGGGTGGCAGGGGATCCTCAGTACTAATCCACAGACGAGAACATAAGAAGCACTTCTTAATCCAGTGTAAGGATAAAGGACTGCTCATCAAGCCCTTCTGAAGGTACTGCAGAATAAGATTAAAGTCAATTGAAGATAATTTCACAATTGCACAATTAAAAGCTTCAAGCTACAGCATCAGCAATCATGTTCCAGAAAATGAATTACTAATTCAAACATTACAGTTCCAAATTGTTGGATTTTATATAAAAATCTGGTTTTCTGAATATGATTAAGTAACATATAATCCAAATTAAGGGCAACTAGCATGGCTGTCCAGAACGTGGGCGGCAAGGAAAAAAAAGAGGATTCTGTGGATTTAAAAAAGAAATACAACACCAAGAGTATCAAGGAATGCAAAGTCTTGATCATAACCAGAATGACAGTATAGACATTTTTAGGCCTCTGTCTTAAACTTTGGATCCTGGGACCAGTGCGAATCATCAACTTCTCAGCATCCATTTATTACAAAATACAAATAAAGCCTAAATTTGATAGATGTGAAGAAAATATGACCCAAGGGCGTGCAATGCAGAGATGATGGATATCCAGTCTACAGAGAGCCTAAAACCACAGACCTGACAGGTATGAACTGCCACATTAAGGTCAGTAGGATGCTAATGACATGACATATGGCTTGAAATGGGGAAAGAAGGTGAGGAGGAAGGAGGCAGCAAGGAGGGAAATATGCACAATAGAGCTCAGGCTCACTGCTGTTCCTCCAGATATGGAGGAGAGAACTCTGCACCATTACGTCTGCCTTTCCAGGAGAAAAGGCACATCTGCCACCCCAAGTGAGTGAACAGACCCACAGAGGAACGTGTCTCACAGCATGGTAGAAAACTTGGTTAGTTCAACGGGCTCTGAACTGGTGTAAAGAAATATTCAGATAATTCAGAGACATTCAGAGCAGCCCCATACGTTACTATTTGCACAATTTCATAAACAAGTACACCACATCCACGGGAATCTTTTCTGCAATGTATAAGCAGAACGAGCCCTTGGACCATCACCACAGGTAAGCACAAGGAACAACAGGAATAACAGACCCAAGAACTTCTGCAGAAAGCCTCTATTACTCCCTCTCTCAAGCACACTTCCCTTCACATAGCCACAACAGGGGTCACATCCTGCTTAATTTAAACTTTCTAGCAGGATGTCCATCACGCTGAAGAAAAGAAAGGGTTTATGGCTCAGACAAATTTGTGGCATGGCAAATCAAAACAGTATAAACATGGAACACGAGGAACATGTTCTGATGGTTCTTCCATTTCCTCTTCTGGCTTTAATAAGCTAAGTAACGCTAAGTACTGGCTCTCAAGCCAGTACGTTTTAATATTTTAGATTACTTTCAGAAAGCATCAACTGTCGTCTGAGGAATTATTCCTACTTCAAATCTGTTTCATTTTCCACATAAATTTGCCACTGGTGGAACAAGTAGTCCCTCGTAGGCTGGCCTACAGTCCTGAGTCTCAGCCCTAAGCACTGAATAAATCAACAGATGGGACTCCTCAGCCTCTGCATCCCTTGCCCACCCAGTCTCTGACAGCACGCTTCTCCAGCTTTGATCTCTCCATCAATACTAACACTCTGAAGTCACCTTTCAAAGTCATGCATGTGATCCCTTTATCTCCCCAGTCCTCTGGTCAGATTTTATTATGAATAGGAGCGACCTATACATCTCACTATATGAACTGCAGAGAGCTACAAGAGTAATTGCAGACCTTCTACAATACCTTCCTTTCCATGGCTGAAAGTCCTTGTGAAGGCCCCGTGTTCACCTTAAAAATCTGTAATCATTAAGATCAAGAACTTAATTCTCTTATTTTACAATAAGAGACTAGTCAAAGACAAGGTTTTTACTCTGTGGACCAAGGCCATGTAGAAATGCCTGATCAAGCATTGTACTGCCAATAACCAAGGTTGATTTTTCCCTGGAGAATCACAATTGCCCTTTGTCTCCAGATCCATAGCTCATCTGTGGACCATGATCCACAAGGGGCCAATTTCCACTAGATGAATACCTTAGAGAAAGCGTTTGTATCACTGAGCATGAGCTAAATATACTCCTAACCAAATGAAAGTGAAATGTTTTTCTTAGTACCACTCTGTAGCTAATAGAATAACTTTAAAAGTCAACAGATCCTTATCACCTGGAACCTGAAAACCAATTAACTTCTTATTGTTGCTTTAAGAAGTAACTAGTATAGCAATGTAAGATGATAACATTACTTAGCACTTACAGCGCTTTTTATCTTCAAAGAATTTTGCAAACATAAACTAATTAATCTTCCCAACACGCCTGCAAGGTGGTGTTATTCCTGTATTACAGAGAAGAAAAAAAAACAGCAAAAAACCTGTGGCAGGAGGTTACGTGCTTAGCTCAAGGCCACAAAATTACCCAGAACATAGTGGCACTACATGCTTCTTACAAAAGGTAGCCACTCAAATCAGGCAGATACTGCAGGCGGCTGTGTTTTAGCATAACAAAAAAGTATCTGTCAGAACCCGAGTAAGGACACATTCTGCATTGCAGCTCCCGACATAAAACTCCACTTCTAAGAGCTGCCTCAGATTTCGAGAGACTGCATTTGCAATGTCAGTGAATGGCGATTAATTTGCTCATCAGGAGATCGCAAAGTCACTTGCGCATCATTTCATACCCTCCTGTAAATAATCTGCAAAGCAGGCTGATTCAGTTCTAGTGAGAAGCCCTTGCCTGCTCAATAGTCAAAATCAGCTCATCAATAAGGCGCGGGTACTGGAAAGTCAGCAATGGTCTTACCTATCCTCCCACTGCCTCACACAGGGAAGTCTGAAGCACACGAGCTTTAGGTTTAAAACCACGACCATGTAAATCCCTTAATCCTAGAGTTGACATTTATAATGACTAAAAAGATTAATCATTTTGCTAACCAAATAAGTCATTTTAAGTAGCTAATATTTAAAAGCAATAAACTTTGGAGCCCTATTACATTAAGCTAGAAGTTGCAATTCATGCTTCATGTTTCTGAAGTCTTAAAAATTAATCTGTGACAGTGTTTAACATCTTAAATAATAAAATAAAATTGTCCTAACATATATAGCACTGCTTCAGGTCTTTCTTTTGCTGGATGGTGAGATTTTTCCTGCACCAAAATCAAAATTGTCATGGGAGGGACGTCTAAACAGTAGCTACGATTCATCAGCACAGTGTAACGTACTCTGCATGGCTTTGTTTTTTGGCGACCTCCTATCAGTGATCCAGCACGTTGTGAAGGAAAGAAAATCTTTTTCTTTGCTTCTTTGTTAAATTCAGCTCCTCTTTTTGCAGCTCCATGGAGTTATTAGACTCCTAAGTATTTCAGAAGAGTAAAGACACAAAAACATGCACACAAGTACCTTCTCCTACAAAACTGAAAGCGACAGCATGAAAAGAAATTCACGTTGAGGCTTTGCTGACAACCAGTTGTGCTGAATGATAAACACAGTGAACTCATTCTTGCTGCCAGGTATAAAGACCAACTGACTACCTCCAGGCTAAACTACAGATAACATCAAGCTTTCAAAAAGTAAAAATTTAACAAAACCTGCACTACCTCATCGCCTCTTCTATTAGCAAAAGGTGTCCTGCAGCTCAGCACTTCACTTCATGCAGTTCACAAACAGTGTTGTAACTATTTTGTATGAAAATATGAGCACGCAGAAATCTACAGTGTATCCTGCCACCTGTGCTCATGGTTAGCCTCCCATTCCCACACAAAATCTCACTGACTTGATATGTGGATGACATTGTAAGATCATTGTACTGTCTTGCAACAACAAAAATCTTTGAAATACAACGATGGTTACTTAACACGTACTGCATATGGCTCTCTTCCTTTCAAAATGCATCTGTATAAATAAAAACAAGTTTTTGCATGCCAGTATTTTTCTTGTTAACACAATGCATCCACATAAAAAGCTTTTCAGTTCCTATGAGTCTTGCTGGTTTGATTCACGATCAGCTTCAAATTGTTTGCAAATTATTATATTAATAATTCCAATTATTTTTTCCAAATGCAATTTAAAAAAAATACAATTTACTATCTGTAGTTCTACAATCCTTCCCTCCTAATCCATAGTCATGCAACACTTTCAGATGTTTTTGCCTAGCACTCTCCTACGTACATTTTATCACTTCACACAGCAATTTAATTTTGTAAACACAGGGATTTCTCTCTGAGCAACAGAGAAATTTAACTTCATACATTCAGCTTTAATCCTGAATTCAGTAAGATACTTGGGCATATTCCAAAGCATAAGCATTTAGGCTGCTGAATTCAATTAGAAAAGTTGTATATTTAAATTAGACTGCTCATTATAGTTGGATACTTGGAAGCATAAGTAAATAGGTATCGTCTTCCTCTCTAACACAAACAGCAAGCAATCATATCATCACACTTGGAAAGTAAACAGTCTCTCATGGTGCTATATCCACTGTCAAGGATGAGATTAGGTATCTTCTCAAACATGCAATGTAAAATCGAGTATCTAGCTGAAAAATACTTTTACATTAAAAAAACTCAAGGTCTTTATTTACATGTCTGGGTACAGAGTTTAATTACTCACACATTTACCAGTTTTTTTCATCTTATGTGGGGATTAACAACAAAGTGAAAACAAATAAATAAATTAGAAGTTCTAAAAACAGTAGGCTAAATAATCCTTTCCTGAAGAGTTTAAAAACAAAACCAGTCTTGCGACACAAGAAGGAGCTTGAGAAGAAG
Organism: Anser brachyrhynchus; assembly: GCF_964034855.1. NCBI lineage: Eukaryota > Metazoa > Chordata > Aves > Anseriformes > Anatidae > Anser > Anser brachyrhynchus. Next base: position 22,273,429 of record NC_137698.1, read on the forward strand.
GTAAGGAAACCACAGCAGGTCTCTCCCTGAAGTTAACTGAACGTATGTTGCCTAGACCAAGTCACTTCTTAAAAATGCATACCCACTCTTCCAATCTTGTCAACTGGGTTTCAAAAATAACAAAGATAATTGTAGCCATATAATAATTCCATGTTAAAATATTTTCTTCTTTATTTTAAATGCTGTTTTTAGAAATAAAATGAGAAACATACTTTTAGGCTGTTACCTCAATTTATGCAATTAATCTCAAGCAAGAGAAATTCAGTGGACAAGGAAAGATTCTGTGAGAGGAGCTGATGATTGGGGAACTTCCTCTCCACAAGTAAAGATTTCCTGGAATAACGCTACCACTAAATGGGGCACACCTATCTCCTACAGCAGTATCCCCTTCAGAATTATACCATGGATTTTGGAAGTAGGAATACCAAAGATGTGTAGTGAGACAAATCAGGAAGAAGAGGTGGTAAATTTCTGATACATTAACAAAAAGCTTTGAAGGGCTTTACCCCACAATACCTGCTGAAATAACTCACTGGCATTTTTAAATTGTGTCTGATTTGAGAGGCTCAAGAAATTCATGTAACTGCTCCAGTAGCTTTCCACTGGACACTGGAAATTTGATAATATTTTGCACAATCTGGAAAAAAGAAATGAAGCAGTGGTCATCAAAAATTTTAAAAATTATTTCCCAATTAAAGGCATTTATTAACACTTGATTTTTATTTTTTTACTTATAGATTTATTTCCTGTTGGTTTTAGCAGACTATGATGCAATTAGACTCTCAAAGCAGCTACATATCTGCACTCTATTTCTAGACAGAAGCAAAAAAAAATAAAGGGAAGCATGTTTTATATATTATTTAAAAACCTTTAGAATGACCTTGAACACCTTTTCCACCAAATGCTTCCAATGCCAGAAGCAGTAAATTTTCTCAGTCAAAGATGAATCAAAGGAACACTGTACCTAAGACTGCAAAACAAGCCCTTTCTAAACTGACCCTATCAAACATGCAGGTAGTCCCTGAAGGTGCTAAAACAGCAAGCATTAGAGGAAGCCAATAAGCCATAAAAGAAAAATTGAAAGGACAATGAGAAAAATCAAATGGAGACAGATGACAGCACCGAGACCACTGAAAGATGAAGACGACACTACACGTCCAAGATCTACAGATGTGTAACTTATGGCATATTGGACAATAAGTACTGTGTACTTTTCTGAAGAAAATGGAGAGGAAAAAAACCACAAGCCCCTGTGCTTCGTCATATGTGGCATGCCAGATTACTTAGTTTCTTCCATTTCACTATTTCTGTTTAAAGAGAACAGTACTCTACTCAGGGAACAGTTTGTGAATTCGTAGTTAAGGAACATTAAATAAACAGTGTCTATTTTGATATAATTTTGTCACTATTACTCTGAAAGCGTCTATAGTATGGGCCTTAGAAAACTTCATTCCTCTTGATTTTTCCTTAGTAAAGTAACAGGATCAAGGTGACTAATGACTTAAACTTGAAAGTAGTGATGACCTGAAGTTTCAACACATCAGAGAAACCAAAAATACATAGCAGAAAGCAGACAGGCTACAGTAGCAGCAATCCTCAGTTACATGAGCCTAAGAGAAATATTTTTATTTCCTTTGCAAACATTTGTAGGGAAAAAAGTCAACACCATCTGCACAGCTCTAATTCTAATGTAAAGTTATTCTACTTGGAACAAAGAAAAACCACCAATGGGAAAATATTTTTAAAAATTTCTAAAATTAAAACTAAAGTCTTTCTCACAAGGAGAAAGCTTTCCTTATCTACCCCTAAATCTATTTTTGTTTCCACAAAAAAGAGAGTGTAGCTTTACACAGAAAACTGAGGTTTCATTTCAAACAGCTCCTGGCCTATCTTTATTCTTTTAGATGGCTGGGATGCAGTACTCCACACATTCCAGTATTTTTTTTTCCTTATATTAAGTATTTTTGTTTTGGAAGTGTAGAAATGCAAATTAAAGAGTTTACAATTGAATCTGAAAGTGACGCATGAGTGCTTGACCCTAACTGGAGATAAGTGCAACCTCATAGAATCAAAAGGGACCTCTTGAGACCATCTAGTTCAAACCCTCTGCTCAGGTACTGTCAGCTACAGCAAACTGCTCGGGGCCATATCCAGTTGGGTTTTGGATATCTCCAAGGGTATTTGATTCTCTCATCTCTCTGCAGTCCAGGACTCAAACATTTAATGGTGAAAGACACCAACCAGTTAGCATCTGGTTAGATATCATAAATATCCACTAAAAACAAGCACACAAACAAAACAACACCATACAAACAAAAAACTCCACACAAATAAACCGAACACCTTCTAACTAATTTACCTGACTAATTTACTTGCTCTACAGTGCTCCATTACAGAGTTATTATATTTTTCGTTTACTCATCCACACACACTGTATTTTTCAGCAATCCTGTTTATAGTGCCTTGTGTTATTGGAACAGCTGTATTCATTTATTTGATTAATTTTGAAGCTATTTACAGTTTAGGGATATTGGAGTGGCAATCTTTTGGACAATCCATTAATCAGATTAATTTATGCTGGGGGTCTAGTTTGTAAACTGTAAGGCCTGAATACTTCACACTTGAAACCGCCATGCTGTCACTGAGCCATTGACCAACATGGACCATTTACGTAACTTTCCTGTGCATCGTATATTATGTATTTCAAAGATGGTGCATAATGCTTTCCCATCTTTGTAAAATATTTAGGGGGATACAAATGAAGTGTACTGTGTCTGTAGAGTATTACTAAAACTGTTAAAATGTGTATAACAACATACTCTTCCCGCAGCAGGAATGCCTTGTTACTAATGAATTATATACTCTGTTCATATAAAAACTTCTTGCCTACCTTGTCTGGAATACTCATCTGCTTCTCTGTGGACCAAGTCTTTTACCCGGTTTCCGTACAGCAACCTAGAGGAATCATGATCAAAAGCTTTCAGAGTTTCACTGGAGCTGTACGACTTCTGTGTAGGCACTCTGCACTCCTCATTTTCCGTGGAAGAATTTGTGTAGCGCCGCTCCTTGTCCCGCCTGCTCTTCGTCAGGGAGCAATAAGGCCTACGTTCTTTCACATCCATACTTCATTCCTTCCGTGTGCTCATCGGCCCAACTTGCTTGGAATTCTTCTCTGCATTCAGCTCACATCCACCTAAAATAAAATTAGAAAGACAAATTACGTGTTACAATGTTCTCTAACTGCTCTGGTTTCTGCCTAACTACCTGATACAGAAAGCAAGGCCTGATCAACCATGGGCGAAATGCAGTCCTGTCACGTTTGCAAGACTTCCAACAGTTTCACGTACGAGCTATCCTGACAAAAAACTAGCCAAGAAATTCCTGTTAACAACAATGCAATTCATGGTGTACTCCTATTTTTATAGGGAAGATGAGAAGACCAAAACCAGACTGAAAACTCAGAGGAGGGGGGGAACTCAGCCTTTCAGCTTAAAGAACACGTTACGTGCTTGAAGTCTTTCTACCTGCAAATACGTCGGTTTCGCTTATTCAGAGAAAGGTGCATGCTCTAATGGGAAAGATATATGTGCTTTTTTCTCCTGCTTGTCAGGAACTTCTGCTTTTACCATCTGTTTCTGATATACAGACTTCTACAATTTTTCTTGTCAATTCTATTCTTTTAGAATTGTTCTCATCAAAAACATGCGCACAATTTCTGAGCATGTTACAAAACATTGCAGGTGATATGCAGGAAGGCTTCTCTCAGGTAGCATGTTCTATATAACTTCTGCTGGAAAGCAGGTAAATATTTGATTTGAAAATGACAGTCACGAGTAATGTTTCCTTCCATCATGTTTTTGAGGAACATTACAGTAAGAATCTTATTGCTATTTATTTTTCTTTAATGTTTCATTCCAGTTAGTTTTCAAAACAAGACTTCTCAGTTTCATCTCACGGGCCCTGCACACTTAACATCTACAGTTCTGACAGAGTAAGAAATAGTTTCGAAATTTTGCTGTTGTTTTTAAAGAGAAGAGCTAAATTAAAATCAAGAATATAATTCATATATTTAAACAACTGAAAAAATGTCTAAATGAAGAATAGTTTGGATGACTTTATATTTCTTGACTTTATATAACTTTGATATTTCTTGTTCAACACATCATATATTAGGGCTCTCTGTTTTGTCTCAAGAACTCTCTCCCTGGTGCTCTCCTCAATTTAACATACTTAAATACCACAAACTATACTTTTGCAAAGTATTATCAGTCAAGTGATGTAGAACTAAAATGACAGTTTACAGCACATATCACAAAGCAATACCCAACTCCATTGGCACCTTGTTCAGCAAAACCAAGGTTGCTTTAGAGCCCTTCGCCTGCTTCACTTTAAACATTTAATATCAAACTAATTAGTTGTCACTCCTGAAATGATTTTGAGAGAGTATTTAATTTAACACTGAACTGTAACTCAAGTTATTGAACAGCAGGTCTTTTATCATCTTCTGTCTTGAAATTCTCTGGAAAGCTCTCACGTTTCTTGACCTGTCTGAATCTCAAGTTAGACTAAAAGACAAAGCTATGAAGCCTTCCATTTGAGCAAATTCTCTTTGATATTTATTACATTTACAAATGTTCTTCAAGTGGTAAAAGAATCTGAAATATTGGTATGTTGGCAAGAAAACTGAAGTAGTGTAATAGTTTACTTAAATTATGGCTATTTGGATACCTGCATGTCTGTGTAGCGTATCTATTTACTGTATATGGAACACCCAGATTTTAAAATATTTTATTGACTAATGAATTCAAGTTCTTTTCATGTAAAAACAATTTTCTAAGAATTTTGTGAGCTTTTGGTTTATTAATGTTAAGCTGAACTGTGAATTTAAAATTAACAGGTATTCTTCAGTGTAAAGACTTCATGTGGAAGCTTATCTCCCCTCTCATCTACGTGTTTCAAGACTATAAAGGCACAATAATTCCTAATGTCTCTAAATTGGTCCATGGGAAAACTGACGTGCACAATTCCTCATCAAAGATTAAATAATTGTGATTTTTTTCAAGTTTCCAGGCGTATGTAGCTCACATTAAAAAAAAAAAAACAAAAACTAAAAAACCCCACTCTTTACACAATTCTTTGTTACTATACCAAGCTAAAATCCTCAAAGATTTAATCTATGCTGTAGCATGAGGAACTACTGATCTGCTTCCCACAAAAGTCAATGAATTCAATAAAACATCAAAAGGCAGTTTTCTGGGTTATCTATTGCCTCTCCAGGCAAAGAATGAAAAAGTTTAAAAAAAAAAAAAAACACAACCTGTTTAATAGCACCAGATTATTGAGACACTTTGACTGTGAGCATAGCACCATGATGAACAATGAAGGGTAGTGGATTTCTTGTGGACATTTTGAAAAAAAAACACCAAAAAAAACCAAAAAAAAACTGTCAGATTTAAGAGCCTGATCTTTTTGAACCTGGCATTATACAAAACACCTGTTTACCTTTGGTAACCTTTAACTTCTGGGAAACTATTAGTATCTCTCAGCAAGCTTTAGGAAATATTTAACGTCCTTAGGCTCACGCCTTTCAGTGAGCCTTTCACGCCTTTTTCTCATCAGTGAATTAACATACATATTGGAGATAAGGAGACAGAATAAAAACTATCTTAAAGTTATGTCTACAAATAAATGTCCTGTACCACAATCAAAATACAGAAAGAGAGAACACCAATTGCTGAATACAGAACCATATCAGCATTAACAATTACTTATTAGTCTAGTTATGACAAGTCAAACAATGGAAGATTTGCAGATAGCTTTACAAGATCTGAACCTTAAGTCTTGAACAAAACATCCCACTGCAGTACTAAATACTGCGACAGTCTCAAGACTGTGCAGGACTTATTTCTCCCACCATGAATCCCCTCCCAAGCCCCCAATTTTCAACACACACCCCCTTTCTCCCCCCACAAATTTGACCAGCATATTCAGTTAATGGTAAAAATATTTCTCAAAAAAATCCTGTCAGTAATGACATCTGATTAGTGGCTTTGTTATAAAGATCACTATAGTTGCAATACAAAAAAAAAAAAAAAAAAAGGCAAAAAACCCCCAACCAAACAACCAAAAAAAACCCCAACTTACTCAAATATTCAGATTTAACTGAAACTACTGGTAGGCAAATTTCAACACATTTCATTTTTTCTTCTCCTCTGTTTTCTGTATCATAAAAGCTGCATCCCAGTGGGAGTTACCCTAATGTACTGTCTAGCTTTCTTTCACTATGCCTTAGAAAAAGCTCAGATGAAATATTGGTAATGAGTACAATACAAACACAAGGGAACGCAGCAACTAATTTGATGCATGAATAGGTTTTTTTTTGACAAATCAGATTAAAATTTTAAACCAAATAAAATTAAATTTATTTTGTGACATGATACAAAAACACTTGCCTTCATCTGCAAGTAATCTTTGCCCATATGTCAATATTTATGGTCCACCAAATAGCTTTGCTCAAATTAAATGAAAGAAAATTTCCATAGAGCAATATTTACAAAGCTATTGAACCACTAACTCACCCACTCACAAGAGGATGTCAAAACAGCCATGCTAAATACTGTTACATGTTGCATTATAATGCTAACTGGCAATGGTCTGCATATACTGAAGAAAATTGAAAGTTAACTGACTGATGTATGCCACTCGTTCAAGTGTTTTCGCCTAATGCTGTTCTATGTATGAAGAACTGAGGGTGCTCAGATGTGTCACTGACTATTGGGATCTCCTGTGACCTTTTTAGTGATCTGACCAGTGTTACAGGCTCCTGTTTGGATTTAGCAGGAGAGAGGATGTTAATCAGCAGACCGAGATGTCAGCTCCTATATATTCATGTCTGTTCCATTTGTGTACATGGCTTAGCTGATTGCAGCCCCAATCAGACCAAACATTCCTACTGTCACTCCAAATTTTAAAAACCATTCAAAACCATAAACAGCAGATGCCTGCTTTTTAATTAATACTTACTTATTTCTTCTAAAATTAATTTAGAAGGGAAGCAGGAAAATCAAAGCAGCTTCTCCGGTACGTGACTAGGTCATTGGGACCACAGAACTCATTCCCTTGTGTGCAAATGCTTACACACAATATTTAATTACTAAGTCAGATAAGGTATGTGCAAATAGTAATTAGAACAATCAACTTGTTGTAAGATCACAGTTTTTTATTCTAAGTGTTTTAGACAGCCTGAGCGTGCAAACCAAACCAGAGCAGGAGGCACACTCTCACACAACTCTTGAAGCTACGGCAGAGCTCTGACGACTGAACAGAAGTCTCAGACACAGCCAAAGCTGGCTGATGCAAAAGAAGTAGTTTTACTTAAAAATCTCCAAGACGGCATTTCAGTTACTTTTAATAAAGTCACAGTAGTGAAAAGAAACAATTGTTTAACTTTTTACACACACCAAAAAAAAAAAACAAACAACAATACCTTACCACTGAAGCCCTTCGCTGCAATATAGGAAAAGTACAGCAGACATAAAATGTAGTGTATATTTTAATTGTCAAGATGTAAATGAGGATTTAGGGTCATACTACAGTGTTATCTAAAACATTCAGCTACAACTTTAGCATGCCTGCAGGCCTTTTAAACTTTTATGGTAAATTACTGCATTTAATTCAATCTGAGTTCCCCAGAAGGGTTATTACAGTTTGGCAAGAGGTTGGCAATTCTCCCAACACACACAGTGCTCCCTACCCATCTCTCAGGATCTTCTTCCAGAATAGAAGCTGGTTAAAACAGTAACGTAACTGATTAAGAAGCCTAAACATACCTCGATATTTTATGCCCCTTAATATCCAAAAGCTACGCAGATACAAAATAATAAAAAGGTATGAAAAAAGATGCTTGTTAACAAAACAAAGAAGTGATATTTGAACGGAAAAGACTATACCACTGCTTGTGTTGATTTATGGATCTGCTACAACATATATTACATTTGCTTTCGATGTGTATAGCCATTTTAGACAGCTCAAAACATAAAAAGCAAAAATAGAATTGGTTCTGAGAATAACTAAAGTATTATTTTAACATATACAGTGCTGGAATAGAAAAGGTTTCAAAAATGAGAGGGTAAAATGTATAGATTTCTTTGTTACAGAAGAACAGTAATGAGCATGAGATATGGTTATAAGCCCAGTGTATGAACTCAGTCTCACAGGCAGAAAGCACCACTAACAAAAGGCACCTACCGCTGAGAGCAGAACTCTTCCTTCCATCCCCAAGGCAGGGGAACCGAGTTGTGGAAGAAACTTAGGCATTTAACACAATCTTCCCTCCAAAGACCTAAATCTAACAATTTAAGCATTTCTAACATCAGCATTCACGGTTCCATTCAAAAGCCTGCATTACTACTGGATTACTATTATTTTTATTACTTATTACTATTATTATGAATTAGGTAACATTGATCCTTCTGCACTGATCCCTTAATACAAGGGCAGACTGGACTGTGCTTGCTTTGGTCAGGAACAAACTTCTTTTTGTGATGCACTACTACATAAGCACGGGCAGGGAAAGCATAGCAGGACTGCAGTGGGAAGAAGCAGGCTCACATTTCTGTTTGAAATAGGAGAAGAGGATTGTACAGGTTGGGAGTCAAGTCGGCTCCTATTGTCAGCAATGAAAACAATTGCTGCAAATAATGCCTAAGTGGTTCTACTGAATTATTTTAATTGGAATTTCCTTTTAATTGTACTTGTTTGTTAATGTAAATATTACATTAATTACAATTTGCACTAGTTATAATACTTGCATGCCTTTTAATAGCAAAAGAACAAAGCCAATTCAGCTGTAGTAACAAGAAGATTAAAAAGGCTAAGCGTAATATGCAACAATCAAGCAGAAATTAAGAAAGTTTCTTGTCCACAAAAGATACTCACAATTCCCACAACTAATCACCCATAAAACCTATTACAAACAAATACTAAGAAAAACTCAAAAGGCATAAAAGAGTGATGAAATTTCCACTTCAATGGCTGATAAAGTGAGATATGTCAGAAATCAACTGAGCTGGAAAAATGACACTTTGAAGAGGTGCTTAGGATGATCTGTAGCCATGGTGTGCCATTAGTCAAACTGATGACTCTTAATACATGGATATTTCAGGTCATCATATCTAGAAACTCACTTTAATATTAAAAGTCTGTCTTCCAGCCCAGAAAAGCATCCAAAGTCAGCATTCTTAAGGGGGAGTGGGAAACAGATGGCCTGCCAGACAGGCAGTTCACAAACCAAAATTTGAAAAAGCCTACTTGAGTCACTGACTAACCCTACTTTTTAGAATTAGATCAAAAATAGAAAGGGGAAGGAAAAAAAAAAAAGAAAGGAAGAAAAATGAACACTAGAAAAAAAATAGTGCATATTCTTCAAGCGTTTTTCTGCATTAGTCAGGGGAGCAGAGCATTCGTATCTGCCATCGCTACAGGACATAATGTTAATAAAGATTACTTTGCACAGTCCATCTAAAAATCTCGGCTTGATCAGCGGCAGAATAAACAACAAATAAATGCATTCTATGTTCATTAGAAAAGTTTGTTGCAATGACAGTTAGGAAAATTAGCAAGAAGATAAAAGAGATCTTCAGGGCCCTGCTTAGTCACAGAGGCTGACGTTTGTGTAACAATTTTTGCTGCCAGTACTTAAAATTGAAACCCCTGGGGGGGGGGGGAAAGAAAAAAAATATATAAGGGAGAGAACACCTCATGCCTTCCCTCCTGTGAGATGCTGCACTCCCTGTAATGATGTGAGCACTCCCCTGGATGACATTTTCCTTTGAAGGTACAAAGCCCAGGACCGTGCAGCAGAGCTTGAGATGGAGCTGGAGCTGTTTGGGCTTGCTGGAAGCCCTCCCACAGCAGGGCTGTGAACCTCCAGGAGCAAGAACTAAAGAGAGCCACAGTTGGACCATGCAGGAATATGACTTGGGGCTGTGCTGGTTATTTAGCTCCCAGGCAGGCTCTACAGACAGGGGTAACTTGCAAGCAGGGAGGGCTAATGCAGTGGATCAGCTTCTTCTCTGGAGGAACTCAAAATGGGCTATCGTTGGCAATTTCTGTTCCTCCTTGGGAGGAATGGTTTGCAGAAGCTGTCATGCATTTCAGATCTTGAGAGGAGATGTCTAATTTGGGGGATTTGGATAAGATTTTTCTTTTTTCTTGAAGGGCTGAGAGAGCTAAGTGAGAAAGAGAACACCAAGACTGAAAGAGTGAAATGATGTGGCATGCTCCGGTACCAAAAATGAGGGTGAGAATATGCAATGAAAAGATGGAGAGGCGAAGGATAGCAGAAATGCTGCAGCATAATGAGAAAATGAACAGCGAGCTGAACTCAGGATAGAGAGCAGAGGGAGAAGGAATAATTCAGAATGGCAACGCTGGGGATGAGAAATGATGCAGCAAGCCTAGGAAGAGAGAAAACCCTAAGAGGAAAACCTGAACAGAGGAAAAGAACAAACAAAACTTCAGAAGAGAAACATCATGCCTTATTTACTTCAGAGAAAAATAATCAACTCTGAGAGTCAGCACTGCATAATTCATTATTCAGCAACAATTAAAAAGGCCTAAATACTTTTTTCCACTCCTTTAAACTTGAAATTCATCCTTTATGCCATCACCTCCTTCCTTACCCATCTTTTAGCTATGATTTTTCCCCTCCTTCTCCTCATCCAACCCATGGAAATGGCCTCCTGATTTATGCAAGTACAATTCTTTCTCGATCAATTTAACAGAGGAATTGTTTGACATTTCAAGAATACAATTGAACAAATCTTTCTTGAAATAGTCTACTTTTGTTCAGAGATAAAACCAAAGAAATCTAGGGACATTTAAAACTAAAACAAGTGATATGGAGAACCTGACACAGGAACAGCACGCAACAAGCCACAAGCAACAGCAAAGGTGCAACAGTCCCCAAGTGGAGAACACAGCCTAACATTTTCTTCATTTCTGTTTGGAGAACAAAATTATCTTTATGTCAAGCTTTACCATCAGAACAGGCTGTCTATCATTCAACTCCCCCTTCTCCTAACAGAGTTAATTTCAAACACTTTGACAGTAGCGAGGCTTCAAAACCCATACCTCTCTCCAGTCACTGTAAGGGAAATGAAGTATACCACATGCCATACCCATAGCTGGGCATACTGTGACAGAATTCAGCTGAAAATATCTTTATGTTGGTGTGTGGAAATGTAAGGAGGACCTGAGGAACCTCCAATGAGGACATCACTGGGGACAGGGAAGAAAGAAGAGAGCAGGGTAGGTGCTGGACCTGTGGCTGTGTGACATGGGATACACGTGCAGCATCGGCCTTGGTTTCCACGTACAGCTCCTCATAGCGAAGGCTGAAATTCCTGAGAAACACAGGACATTCACAACAAGATTTTTCTTTTCAAAGTGATCAGACGGGTAACTGGATTTTTCAGTCCCAGTCACACTGTAATTACAGTACTGTCTCTGTCTGGAAACCTGGAGACTCACTAATGACTCACCTCAATACGGAGTGACTAGGAAGATGTATACGGCATGCTGCCAATTGTTTTTTGTTTTTTATGCTCAACAACTCTGTTTTGTTCAAAATTACCCCTTGCCCCTATGACTTTCCTTCCCAAACCAGCAACAAATCAAAACCATACAGATGCAAACTGGAGTCCCCCAGATGATGAAAACCCCCACAGCAACACCAGAATTACTCTATGCTCCTACTGTTACAACATTTGTTCGCCACTCCTAACCCAGAAGTGTGAAAATTTATTAGCTGATGCCCACATCGCGTGAAGTATAGTAAAGCACTGTTTAACTTGCTGAAGTTTACATTAGCAGTGCCTACTCTGTGTATAGATACCCCATCCGTCAGACTGCATCGGCTGTCACATCTCCCTTCATACTCCCAGGTTCCTGCGTCCCTGCCTGCACGAGCTGCACCCTTTGCTCACCACCTCTGCCTCCTCTCCAGCGCTATCCTCCATCAACAGCAAAGGGAGGAGGATGCTTGCTCTGCTGGATCACTTCCTTTCTGTAATACCTGTTCCCTCTCTCTTTCAAACCGTCCCTTTCATAGCACCAGATTTTTAGCCTTACCTAAGGTCATACAAACCCTTTTTGTCCTCTAATCACCCCTGTTCCACTCTCACATCCCCACGTTTTGTCTCCAAATTCAACCCAACAAAGACTTTGATTAAGGCAAACAAAAGAATGACACATTTCGAAATAAGCTCTTTGGTTAACTATTTGAGGCATACCATTTCCCACCCTACTTAGCAAGTTCGTTCAAAGCACCACCTTTCTCTCTGATAGCTTCTACACAGCCTGCTCTGGCATGGCCCTAGCTTGCTACCAACCAAAATCCTCTCCGGTAACAGCCTTCAAAGAACACCCGATTAACCCCTAATAACGTAAAGCCTCCTTCCTGAAGCTATAGAAGTGCCATGAAGATCTGCCTCCTGCTGACTTCCTCCTCCTGTGTCAGCCACCCGCAGGCACGGCACCCAGCCGTACTCCCACATGCTGCATGAGTTGCTGCTGGCAGGGCCCAGGGACAGCGCCTGGTGCAGCACGCAGACCTGACACAGGCCAGTCACAACCTGTAACAGAAATACTTCGTTGCCTGAAGATCTTGATTCTGCAAAGGAAGCGCAAGCTTCTATACAAAGAGTTGAGCAGCTTCGCATTATGCTTTTGAAAGGCATGGACATTGCTCCTTTAAATCCTTATTCCCACATAAGACAATATCCAGAATTTCTCAGTACAAGCATTGATTAAAGGCCCTTTTAAGTAAAGTAGCAATTCAATTCAGTAACAGATCTGAAAGTGACCTCTAAAGGATGGACCTCTATCTTCTATCCTTTAAAAAAAAAAATCTCTATACAACAAATGGAAAGCTGCCCTCCACATGCATGCACAGTCAACTATAATTGAGTAATGAAAATGTTTAACAATTATCAATGAAATCCTTTGTGATCTAATGTGAGTTTTGTACAGAAGTTCCACAGGTCAGTAACACTAGAACTAAACTTATTCTACTCCACCTACCTTTATTTCTTACTAAATACATTCAGCAAGCACAGGCGTAAGACTAGAAGCCAGGAGCACTGCAGGCTTCAGCTCACTACAGGACAGGGAAAGCAAAAGCACAGAGAGAACCAGAATCTTCCCCACGATGACAGTCAAGATGCCTCACACAAATGCATACGGAGTACTTGGATGGATGAGCAGTTTGATTTTCATCCAGTTTCAAGTATTTCCAATTCCATTTTAATATGAAACATCTGTATGGATGTATTAGTGGAAGTATCATTAATGTGTTATTTGCCATCAATTCATTATTTAAATAGCTTTATACCTAATAATAACCTATTTGTGTTTTTCTTACTTCTATAGCTAAGGACACAAATTCCATTCCCATATAGGCTTTTCCAAGCACCAACTTTTTCCCTGAACTGTCTTGATACTCAAGACGTTTTTGTGGGAGAAGAAAGAGGGCATGAGATGCATTCAAGAAGTCAGGATCTGGAAGGTTTCTTGATCTTCTTCTTCAATGGAGCAGAGGGGCTCATCTTCAACCTAATGTGGAGGACACTATAGCACAGTAGGAAGTCTGGGAAGTTCCTTCAGCTGCATTAGCTACATTAAGAAATTTTTACTTTTAAGAAAATTCTGATCCTTCTCTCCTGCTTCTGACAGGTTGGCCAGGACTAAGCATATGCAGGCATCAGAAAAAAGAGAAGCAGCCCAGCACCTGTACCTGCACCTGGAGGAATCAACGTCTTGATTCTGTATTTGCACAGCTGAGGAGCAGGCTTCAAAATGTACAGTACTGAGAGATCCAGTCTCGACTGAAAAGTTTCGCCAGTACAGTCAAATTTACTATAAGTCATAGCTTAAGCCAGCAAAATTTATTGTGCAGATGCAGCTACACTGACTGAAGAGTGCACTTTTAAAACCACTGATGGAGATGAGCCCTGAGACTGGAGCCGGTCTGATGAATATCACAGGCTCTTAACACACACAGGTGAAAGGATGAGAATGCCCAGCAGGATGAATGAAGGGGATCACACCACTCAGCTATCATTTCCGGATGTACTCGTCTTCTCGGGGTGTCCTTATTCAGCTGAGGACAATGAATGGGCTGCTTCACTCCTCCTTGACCCCCTGCAAGTTTAGAGGTTGGCTCAAAGCACTCACCAACATTCATGCACATACTGCCAGGACAGGATTACCGGGCTGTGGGTGGGCGGTATAGTTAATTGGGGTTTGCAAGAAACAGGTGTTCAGAAAGAAATAGATTTAGCACATGATATAAGCATTTGGAGAGCTTACCTTTCATACGGGGGCATGGGAAGGATAAAGGAAATCTTAATACTCTGTTATGTCAGTTAGATCTCCATATAACTGAATGCAAGTATTTGAAATCTAAGAATTCACACGCGGACAGAAAGCAGTGCAAAAGAAAAATCCCCAAACCCACAAACACCAAGCACAGCTGGAACAGAGAGACAGGCTTGTACAGAGAGTTCGGAACATAGCGACGGAGACTAGAGCAAAGTAGGTTAGAGAGCTTGGAAAGGTGAGGAGACATTAGTTCTGTGGCCTGATTCTGTAAAAAACATCAGATCTTCACTGATGCACAGATCTGGCTTCCCTAACACTTAAAAGATTAATTAAACATTACAAAGAGAGTGAAATATTTGCGTATGCATATATATATAAATGCTTTATATACATACATGTATACCTGCATATAAATAAAAAAAAACTATGAAGGCTGTCCTGTGGTGTAAGCATTGTTGGGGTTGTGAATGAGACAAACATACCAGTCTTCTCTCTTGAATCTAAAATACCAAAGAACACTGCGTAGCTAACCTAAGCCATCCATATGTATTACTTTGTACTGTCTTACCTGGTATAACCACAGGGCTATGTTCCTGAATACGTGAAGGAGGAATCAGTGGCTTTTAGCACAAGTGTCAGATTTATCAGGAGCTGCTGCCTCATAAGGGAAAAGTACCGTCTATCAGCAGGTCAGAAACATTGCTGAGAGGCTGCATCCTCTACATCCTATTGAAGGATATAGTTACTTCTCACAACGGTATGGCAACAACCACAAAAACACTACCGGCTGGTACTTGACTAATGTAAAGGGCACTGACTGTCCTGGAGAATTGCTAGATTAGAGACTGTTACTGATCAGTAACAGGTACAATCAGGAGCTAAGGAAGCAGTATCTTACCTCACTACAACATCACTCCTGAAAGCTTATTCAAACCAGCGTGCCATGCTTATGAAAGGACACAATGTGGTTTTCTTAGAAAGTTATCTCAGTCTCAGTTTCTGAATGTCTTGTCTGTAGCATCACAAAGGCAGGTCAGATTCATCAAATGAGATGTACTTCAGATTCCCAAAATACAGTTTGCCAGAATACCTGCAATAAAATACTAGAGTCCAGTTTTTCACGCAACCAAGAAAAAAAGACTTGGGAGTCTTCTGAGGGAGTCTACATTCTCTCTACTGACTGCACAGGAAGCCAACAGGAACTGGCTGATGCTTACAAGAAATCTGGTTAAAAATGTCATTCTAAAAAAATCCAGCAGAACAGCTTTTTATTGTTTTGGAAAAGGAAGATGAAGGACAGTAGCAACTGCAATAGCATCCATCCCCTTCCCTCCTTTCCACTTTGCAGATGCCTCAGTTTGAACGGTCATCCAAGAAAAGCAAGCGTGTGTTGCAGTGCTCCACAACCAAACAGGCCTGGACACCCATAGCATCATCCCACGTTCCTCCAGCTGGAGCTGGGCCTTGACGTGGCAAGGAGAGAGTCACCAAAACAGGAGAAGTGGTTTAACCAGGTCTGATAAAAACGAAAGATCTGGAGTTCCACAGAGTGCTCACACAGAGCCTACCCAACACAAAATGCAACCACTGCAACCACAGGTACTCATGGCAGCAGAGAACCTTCTGCACAGGATACGCTAGCTACTAGAAGACTACTCATGGCCCCTTTTCTCCTTATGTAGCAAGGTACTAGCTCATTGCTTCCATTGACTTTCATTTGAAAATAAATAAATCCTTTAAGCCAGTTTTACGTAGTAAGTTTCTGACCTGCAGCTATCACTTCAGACAGTCTGAGGAGATTTGATAGTGTTGACCGACACAGTTCTTTTGGATAGGAAATATGAACCAGATGGTCCTAATTTCAGAAAGCTTTAATCTAGTGATATTTCTATCTATGACACAGCCCAATAAATACAATCCTTGTGAATGCTAGTAAGAGGCCAGAGGCTTTGTACCAACATGGCAGAGCAGGGTCTCAGGAGCTCTCTGGGGTTGTCTTGACCTGGGCTGCTTTCAAGTGATGTCAGGTGGTCCAGGAATTGCATCCTAACAGACAGTAGTCCTTTTTGGCACCTGAGGCTGGAGGGGGCTTTGGGGCGACTTGCAAAACTTTAGCTGGGAATGAATGAGAAGAAAGCAGGCTGGCTACGTTAAGGAAACATAAAATCAAGCCCAAGTGGACCGTGAGCAAGAAGGAAGCCCTACCACAAACACCACACCCCTGTGGTGAAGGACGGAGAATGGCGGTGGCTACCTGCAGGTACACCCCCACCCCGCACCTGTGTTATTGCCGACCCCACAATGCAGAGGAACACTAAAAAGGGGAGTGTAACACCAAAGGGACAGGTGCTGGGAAGTTATGTTTAACAATTTTAAGTGTATTATTAAAGAGGATTTTCTACATTAATATGGGCTATTAGACTGCTGAAACATTAACTTGACTACCAGTAAATTCCTAGTTCCTTATCTACAGTGCACGACTTTTTAATTTAACAAGATTCAGTGCAACAGTAAAGCGCGTCTCCCTTCCACTCAGTTTATGAGCAATAGCCTTTAAATGCAAAGAGAGAACTTCACAACCTCCAAAAGGTTTTAAAAAACTTGGGCTCCCGAGAGCTGTAGATCATTAGCTCTCTGCCACTTTCCGCCACTTTTCCCTCACTCTCTCCATAAGCAAAACCTTTGTAAGGTGTAGCAGGGAGCAATGATAATAATGGATGCTGCCACACGGGCTCTCATTTGGGCAATAATGTCTGATTGACGAGCCAACGGCGTTTGTCACAGGACACTACTTATGACACGCATGCAAAATCACAGCGCAATTATTACACTCTGCACGCAAGTCATCACTTCCTGAAGTCTTAACAAGCGTCAATAGCCTTCAGAACAAAAAGGGAGAGGAAACTTTAGAAAATACAGCATTAAATTTGACCCACTGAAAGGAAAGTTTTTTAAACACTACTGTTAACAGCTAGCTTCTTCAAAAAAACATAGAAACAGTATATATTTAAGTATATTAACTATATATATTAATATATTAACTTCAAACAGTATCAAGGAAAACCTTACCTTCCAGCACATATCAGTCACAATCGAAACAGCCTCGGTGTCTATCTTTGTCTGAAGTATATGTAATTACTATAGGAATTCATTTATTTGTTTTCACGGACAGATGATTTACATATGTTTTAACTACATTATGGGTTAAAAAACCTGCTTTATTACTAACGTTATAATTGACTCATGGTGATTACTTGCTGAATCAGCCAACCCTTTTCAACTGGCTTCTTTTGTTCCATTACTGCACAACGCCTGTGATTAATATTAACCTTTATTTAAATGCAGATTCTTAAATGAGTAAGAAGAAAATACTCTGTTTCTTGATCCTTTGGAAGAAAATGCCCTTGCTCCCACAGACCTTAAATACCCTAATCCCGGACACAGTTTTGTGAAATGAATCCTTTGATGAGCTTCAGAATCAGGCATTTTAACAAAACAAACAAACAAACAAACCCACAACCCTCTCTGCTGCTGCTACAACTACTAGTGATAAACTTCCAGTGCTGTTCAGAATTCAGAATCTCTTCCTTTCAGGTAAAGACAATGTTGAGAGATAAAGGTCACTTTGCCTCCCTATGTGGGGACACAACAGAGGGACAAGTTTCAGTGAGACACGGTGCCAGCACTTGTGTTTTCTGGAGCTATTTCAGATGCTCGATGTATAGAAGGCCTACGCTTAATTATAAGCTAGACAGATGTCAGCGCACGTATTGTAACCAGGCAATCTGGTACCGACGCACAGAAACGGCGTTAACTTGAAAAACATTTATTAAAAATAAACATGAGCAGCGCTATCACCTGTTTTCTGAAGACTAACACTTGAGAATGCTCCTCTTTGGGCCTCTTTGGAGAGGCTGTAAATTCCCTGCCATTTCCTCTTTAATCTTGTGATTAAAAAGAACAGTGGAAAGCTGTCAGTATGTACACATACTGCATGCAGTTTTATTTGAAAATGGTATCTGTCGGAGATCAAGACAGAGTTACGTAACGTAGGTTTATTACAGGAATTAATGACTGTTTACTTGACTCTTCCTTCACTTAAATTATAACCATTTTTTAGACCAAGAAAGCTTGCTTTAAACACGTATACAAAGAGCCTCTATTAAAATGAATACCTCACTTTCAAAATAAAGACAACCAGCTAAAAGTTTCTGATTTAATACTTGAAATTCTAGCAAACTCCAGCAAGCACCCAAGCAAAGGCTGCTGCACTGAACCCCAAGTACGTGTCTAATCATGAAGAAAGCTCGAGTATTCTGTGATATTAAAAAAATCTGCCATATGATGAAGCAAAGAATGGCATTGAAGTTTTTGGTTGGTTGGTTGTTTTTTATTTTTATTCATCTGTGACTATTATTAGTGACAAATAAGTATTTCATTCTTTTCCTTCCCCTGGCTGAAATCAATTTGATGGTCAAGAAAGATAACTGAACAAGGGAAAATAAACTATGATGATTCCTCTCTCCAATATAAAGCAGAACTAAAAAAAAAAAAATAATCAAAAACAAACAAAAAAAACCAAAAAAAAAAACAACAAAAACCAAACCACCTAAAACAACAGAAAAACCCTTCTCCACAAACCACTTCAACAAACCTTCTCAACAAACCACTCCCCTCTCCAAGCCCTAGTGCTTAAATAAGGCCTAGTAGGCTGTGGTTTGTTACTTGACATCTTTTCCCCATATCCCTCCTTTTCTCCGAACAAGTTCAGATATATCACAAAATGTCAAGTTTGCTCTCCCTGCTTTTGATGAAGGGCTTTTCAATGTCTTCATTATTAAGATCAATGAACTTCACTCTCAGACTTCAACAGCAAGAACAGAAATACTCTAACCAGGGGAGGGTAATCTTTCTCCCAAATGCCTTGCACTCAGAACCACTCACACCCCCAAACAAGGATAAACGTGAAGGGTTTCATAAAAATAAAGGCGGCCAGTGTGCACTTACTCATCTGGTATATATTTACTTTTAATATTTTCTTGACAGAAAACACCAGAAATAGGTACTTCTTACTCTGAAAACAGGACAAAGCCTCTGTTTCTCATTTAAAAGCTCCCTGAACATCTCAATTCTGTACCGAATGTCAGGAGCACACTGCACAAAGCATCAGGAAAGGTCATAAACTTCCCACCTCTCAAATATTGCTTGTCTGCAATCTCCCATTAGACACATTTTACAACCTGTGTAAAACTGAGTAATCTAGACAGTTGTAGTGCCTTCCTAGTCCATGATATCATTTTGTAGGATCGTCTCCGTATCTTTAAAAAAAATTTCATTAATACTGTGTGCAGGTCTAGATTCTGCCAGGTCCTCAAAAATTCCAATAAAACGTAGGCTTTATGACAATGAGATATTCTGGGGTACTTAGTAAAGGGAGCAATTCAAGCAACCGCTTTCACGACAGAACTTACATATACTACAGATATTTTAAATGATACAGCAATTTCTACAAGCTCAGGAACAGGATTTTTATTTCTGTTTTTATTCTTTTTTACATTTCAGGCAGCTAGGCTGCCTGTAGATTCAACAGGGAGGAAGAACACTCAGAACACTTCAGATGAGCAATTGTTCAGCTGCTCTCCTAGCAATTAACAGAGCAGCTACTGCACTTGCAGACAGGCATAATGTGAGCTGCAGCCTACAAATGACAGCTGAAGGCTCAGCCAGACCTGTGCAAACACTAGCCTGCCTCTTCAGGACAAAATTCCTCCTCATAGGCCAAGACAGGGTAAGGCAGATAGCATGAAAGAGACATATCTAGAAATCCATACTATAAATTGCAGGATTTATTGCAGATGTTCAGCTTTTATGAACGAGACAAAAAAAAAGAATAAGCTAAGCTCAATACAGACCATGCTCAACAGATAAATACACACAGTAGATCCCATTTAGATCAACTAAAATGATGGAAGTAATTGACCCCTTTAAACCCAGTATTTTGTCGTGAAACAGTAGCAGCACTGTGTTCTGTACCATTTTTGGTGATTTTAACTTGCTTAGAGAGAGTCGAGATCTGGGTTTCTCCCACTTCTAACGGTAAAGCGTGGAAGGAAACTGGGTAACAGAGCAGAAGGGGTGTTTCCTTCAAGCCAATGAATTTCAGTCATTTTGGACCAGCAGGTTTTACAATGCCCTAAATGCCCAAACAGCTCAGAGCCCTGCCTTTCTGAGCTGCTGCTATGAACATATAGCATACGTATAACCAATGCTCACGAACATGACATTTTTTGGTGAACTTGCTTACCACCAGTAATCTCCGTGGCACAATATTGACAAAGGAAGGCAAACAAAAATGAAGAGTCAAGAATTTATTTTCAGCAAGAAATATGAGCTGCTGTGATGACTGCCATGTACAACTCATTCTCTGTGTAATATCAGCCTCCTACAAGCAAGCACCAATATAAATCACATGAAGAAAAATCAATTAAGTATTTCTAAGTTGTTGTTAGAACACGGCCAGCACACATAACAGAAATATTCATGTAAGACACTACCAATCTTGATTAGTTTTTAGTTTTTCACATCTCAACCGTTGTAATTTGAAGTGTCTAGGAAATACGCACAACTTTGTCAATAACAAATCACACCAACTAAAGCATCTCGGTTTGTGGTTCTTTCTTAAGTTTTGAAGCAATTTGAAAACATTGACAAATGATGGAAAAAACAGCTACGTGAAAGGTTTGTATCTGCAATTTTTCTTAAGTTGAGTGAATGTGTTGTCAGCATAAAATCTTAAAAAAATGTTTGTACTTAAGTTGTTATTTTACCAGATTCCCAATGTAGCCTCCTATGTTCACAGTTTCAATTGTTTGCTGAAAAATGGAAGAATTTCAAAAAAATATTTGCTCATCTCTTTTTACTAACGTCATTAAAGCTTACTGATAGCAGTAAAAAAAATAAAATCATTCATTCATTTTTATCAGAGGGAGTTAGAGAGAAGAAGAGGGAACTATGGTCCAGGCTCAGAGGAAAACAGGCATTAAATAAAAAATGGTAACAAATGGATTTTGCAATGGGTAAACAACTGTATGCTGCTAAACCCCCAAATACTTGCATGTATGCTTCATCTTACTATAGCACAGAGGCTAATGTCTGGAACAGTCTCACACAATTTTCAAGGCCACACAGTTACATATATGAGTTTGCCTATTGATGGGAAAAGAAAAGTATTTCTTGCTGAATGATTTACATTCTACAGTTTCTGTTTTAAATAAGCTTTGACAATTTATCTTGCAGAGATTAGTCAGAATCTCAGGATTCATGACGAGTGTGAAAGAAAAACACTATTTGTAACACGCTATATAGAAACTATCTATAATCAGCATAGTTGTTTCTTTTATGGTTATTTAATTGCCTACGTAATAATTTACAGTCCACATGCAGTACTGTGCATTGTACGTTAAAAAAAATACTTTCACTGAATTGTATGAATTATATGAAAGTGTCCAAAGCACCTAATACAAAGCCCCTAATATTTTCATATCTAGCTGTTTTGGTTCATATGGTGCCTCTCAGGAGTTTTCCAAATACGGTTTTTCACACAACAAAGCAAACCTAATAAATAGACAACACAGATTAAGATTTATGACAAGTTTTCCTTTTTTTTTCTTTTTTTTTTTAGAAGTTATAGTACAAACAACTACATAAAGAACACATAATAGCAAGCTTATTTAGCATAACAAATACACATCAGTGAAGATCCACTGGCGTGTAAGGCTCTGAAACCCACGTTTGAAATTCAAACATAATAATCACAAATCACAGCCTTCAGTGAAAAATCCAACATGTAAACTATGGCTGGAAGTGCACCCTTGGGAAATTCAAACTACATAGATATATAAAAATTTACCTTTCTTTGCCAAAATAAGCCTGTCTCTCCCAGTCTTCGAATATTTATCAATTCTTCACTGATTTTTCTCCCAGCTGGAGCCTGCAGAAGTTGCTGGAAGAAGCACAGGGCTTGCCTCCAACCCCCCATAGCAAGCCAGGGGTGCAGGAAGGAGAAGAATTTTATGCACATATTGCGGACACCGAACCCAGTGGACTCTTGCATAAGGTTTTATAGAGCTGCTGAATTCCATCTACCACCTCACTACCTTCCACATAGAGCTTGCTCCATCTACAAGAATGTCCTGCCTTTTCATTATCCATCTCCGAACGTCCCTGCACAGCCCTCAGATACAGTTCAATGAGCCCATTTTGACCATAATCAAGAAACATTAACACCACGGGGCTGACCACGGTTTTCTAACAGCCCGTTGAGAGCAGCCTTGAAGGCCAGGCCAACTGCACAGCCCAGAGGATGCTGTATAACCAGAAGGCCATCAAGCTTTTTCTCTCCATTCAAAATGTGTTGGTGCTGTGATCAGGAAGACAGCTGATGTTTGTAAGATCTTCTAAGAGGAGACAATCACCTTAGAGAAACCCATTTCCTTGCTGTACACAGGGAGACTCCTTGTAAAAGAAGGATCGCAAACAATAACAAAATAACTGCAAGAGGCCACTTTCTTTATCCAAGTTTTTAGAGATATTGTCTTCTAATCCCTCCAAGCTGAAAGCTACTTGAGAAAATAAAGACATAGGAACATAAACTCAAGAAAAGCGCAAGCACAGAGACCAACTAGTGGGAAAGTTGGAACTCATCCTGTTTTTCCACTGACCCACTGATGAAACGCTTGAGAACAATGTACTGGAGACATCTGTCAGACAACTTCATCGGGAACAAGAGGCGCAGGACTTTGATGCCAAAGCTCAGCGGCTTTTCTTACTGAGTTGTAATGATCAAATTCACATGAAGTTCTCAAAGAATAAAAGCAGCTGTCAGGAGATGCTAAAGGCACGTTTGGTCTATTTGTTTATAAACACACACAGAAGATACATACATAATCCACTGATGTAGTGGAGAATATTCAAACGTCTATACAAATTTTCCCTTCTTGATTTTCTAAACTGCTAGAAAATAATAAGAACATATGGATAAAGGTATTTGAGAAGGTTCCTTGCAAGACGGACTCCTACAAATTTAAGTTGCTATGGTGTAAGAGGGAAAACACTCCCAGAGATAAACCAGCAGATGGATAACAGCAAAATAGGGTAGTAGTAAATGTTTTCTTTGTGGAGAAAAGTCCCACAGAGTTGTGCTAAGAATTGTGAGAAGAAATGAGTTAGCAATACAACAAAACTGAGACTGAAAACAGGACTACTCACTGTCTCCCTTACAACTCTTGAAAGAGACTGAATATGGACGTGAACAGGTGCAAATTACAGAAAGCTCATGTTTAAATATTATAGTAACCCTATAAATAGCAGTTACGAAACACTCATTTTTGTGCATAGAATTAGAAAAAAAATCAATTAAGATTCAGGAAATAACTGGGAAAAAAAAATGAACTTAGAGATAAGTGAAGATTTTCCACATGCAGGAAGTATTTTGTTTAGCGTGTAAAGCATACTTACTTCAGCATAAAAATACCTACCATATTCACTGATAATATATTTTCATCTCCATGCTTTTGACATAAAATACTCAGCTTATAACATCTTCATAATATGATTCTTCAACTCAAATCGTTTTTTTTTTTCTTTCAAATACTGCATATCTATCAAATATGCTCACAACAACTGTCCCGAAGAAATCCCTTCCATATTAACCATTTTCATTTAGAGCAGCTTCCGGAAAGCAGAGAATTTAACAAGGAACGTATTGATTTGAAGATAATAAGAGACGGGAGCTGTACGACCTAAGCAGTTTTTCTTCGGAGAAAGGATCAGATGATAAAGTGGTGTTGTGATTTGTAAAGGTCACGTGCTGGCAGATCAAATCAATCTTAATTTTGAGAACAGTGCAAGAATAAAACAATTCAGTTTTTAAGTGCTGGATCTTATCAATGCATGGCTTTAAAGAGACAATCATAACCATAGCTTTAATTAAGATTTTTGGATGAATATTCTGTATTAATTTCTACTTCTAAGGTGGAAAAACCTGGGTTGAAAACTGTCTATTTGCAGCACGATTATTTTCTGCTTAGATTCCTTGTATCCTCATTTGTCTTTGCTGCGAAGATTTTTTCTAATATTGTGTCACTTTTAGTAGTAATAGAGATAATTCATGTATTAAATCAAACACAACTGAACAGAAACTATTTGCAGTTGGATTTGACCTATTTAACAATATTCTGCAAAATGTATCTCGAACTTCGGAGACAGCTTTTAAAATTAAATCTGTAACTTTAAAACTGGAATTTAACTTTAAAACTGGAATTTAACATAAGATAGTGAAGGACAGAGTCCTAGTCTATCTCATTATGTCTGCCCAAATACATTTCACGCTGAAATGGGAAAAAAATGGAGAAACAGAAGACTATGGTTTAAGAGAAATCCATGAGTTTTGTCCCTTTGAAATTTATAATTCTTAGATTTGGAGAGCTAAGTAGAATTTTACGAGTTGGAAAATGACAGTTCTAGTCTCTTCATTGCACAAATACTCAGAAGAACGCACATCCAAAGCAAGACTGCTCTTACAAGAGATCTGTTGTGCATACAATCTAGCAGAATGTTACAGCACTCTTTTAGGCAAGAATGAATATATGGGTTAGAATATACAGGTTAGGTGAAAGACACCACAAACAAGATTTCCCAAGCTTATGAATTCCAGCATTAGTTTAATAAGTATTTTCCAATTTCTTTGTTGCTGTTCTTTATTAATAAGTTTACATCACTAGAAATATTTGCTACATTTATATTTTGTATGAGGCTCTCTGAAGAATCTGTCTCTCCTGAAGGTAAACTTATAAGTAGCGTGGCAGCAAGGGACTGCAAAGAAAACCAACTTTTTACTGACGACACAGCGTAACTCTGAAAATATTTATTGTTTGTGTTCCTTTCCTTATAATAAAGTTTTATGCTTTCCAGAAAAATACAAGATTTAAAAGAAACCTTCCCCTTATTAACATTAACTATTTGATAGTCATTCATCTTGGTTACAAGGCAGCTTGGGGAAACTATTCTTCCACTGAAGGTTCCAAAATGCTAAGATTATTGCCACCCTCTTCTAGTACCTTCTAGTACCAGGCTGGAGGACGCTTATCTCTCTCTCACCTGCAGACTCCGGATGCCCAGATGTGGAATCACACCCTCCAGCCTCTGCCAGTGCTGTCCCAGCCATTTAGCACTTATAACTTTATGAACGTGAAGAACACTGAAAAGCCTTCAGCAACCAGTGCTCCAAGTAACACCTGCCAAACCCTGAGCACTGTTCAGGGTGCACCTGCTGGACACTTCCACAGTGATTCTGTTCATGACAGCGTCTTCAAAAGAAGAAGAAAATGAGAATGTAGAAAGCACACACAGCTGCTCACCATGGAAAAATCTCTCACTCACATAGTAGTAAGTGAAGGACAGTAACAGTGGCCACTCTAGAGTTGAGAGGACTGCTTAGACTTTTGGTGACAAAGTGATGGCAAGTGCCAAAGGTCAGTACTTGCAGCCTTGCCATCTGCAAGCCAGGAGCAGATGCTCCGAGGCACAGAGAGAGGAGATGGGTAAGAGCAACACAAGCAGCCAGGGCAGCTGAGCATGCAACACTGCATCTGAAGTCCCACAGTAAGCTACCTTAATGTATAAAATGTGCTTTCTTGACTGTCAGAGCAACTACCTTCAAGAAAGAACAAGAATGAAGAAAGAGGAGAGAGGAACTGTCTTGGGTTTGTTTCTTCATGCCTGTAGGACATGGCTAGCCTGTATTCCTGTCAGTCTGCTTCTGCCTTGCATGTAAGATTTTCAGTCGCTTGTGTTCTGAAATACAGACAGACAAGGCTCTTGATCATCATTTCATGAGAAGTGGAAGCAAGCAACAGGCAGGAGAGAGGTCAAAGGAAAATGAGAGCGAAAATAAGGCAAACAGATAAATCATCCTCTCCCACATCTGCGGTTGTATCAGACTCTGTTCTCTCAGCCAGACCAGCTGCGTGCAGAGTAGCGACAACTGAGTGACAACATTCTTGATCGGAGAGAAAAGTCCCTTGATGTCCATGAAAAACGTCAACACTTCCACTGAGCACAGAACTAGTTCTTCCCCCCAGAACTGTGCATCTTTAAATTCCAAATTGCCTGGGATGCATCAAATTTGAAACAGAATTTCCTTCCGAACTGCGCTTCTGAAAGGACTGAAGAACTGACAGAAAATTACAAATATCAACTCTAAAACCAAACTCTTAATACCGTTCCTCATGAGAGATGAAGATGCTCTGTCTAGTCCCTGCTCTCACTCACCACCACCAGTGATTGCAGTGCACGCGAGCCAGCAGAGGCACCTGTATGACAGCCACAGAGGCATCACGAAGCTCAAGTGCCCAGTGTTGCTTGAACATAAAAGCTCAACGGACTACAATACAAGCTAGAGGTGGTGAATCATCCCTGCTGCTGTAACCAGTGTTTGGGACATGACATTTTGCATGGCGTTTTCCTGATTTCACTAAAGCCTTACCCAGATTTCAGTGGCTAAGCCACTTGCACTGTAACTTAGCCTGTACCATATGTGGTTTTGAACAACGCTGGGCATTTTGTGATTGCCTCCAGTATCAGAAATGTACACACAAATTCAATACATTTAACATCTGCCAAACTGCCTCTCACCATGAATCACCACCCCTGGTTACACACCATGAGGTTCATACCCGATATAACCGTCCCTACTGGATATACTTCTGGGACACAGTCACTAGAACAGAAGCATCCAACAGCAAGTCCCTTTTCACCAGCCTATACAACCTGTTTTGAAAAAGTGAACATCAAATCAGACCTACATTTTCCATGCAGGTTTCTAAACTTAAAACAAATAAACCAAAAACTTCACAGCAATACAACCACATGTACAAGAGAATTCCTGAGACATTCAGATAAAGCCACAGTGCTTAAAAGCACTTCAAAAAATTACCACCATTATTCATGTTTTAAAAACATGAAGATTCACTCGGTTTGACTGACGGCATTTTATAACTGCAGTGTATATCATTATCCAGTTCATAAAATTAAACAAATAACTTCAGCAGTGCATTTGCAGCACTTTAGCAAGTACTGCAGCTAAACACCAGTGAGATGAGTTCTCGAAGCCATACGCTGAGCTTCCACAGGGGCAAGCCAGAAACTCATCAGCAGGAAAACAATTCTAGTTTGGAGACAATAAAGGGCTGTCACGGAGCGACAAAAATCCATTTCCACAAAAGAATGAGGGAAGTGCTCAGCTACCCTACTCACTATGGTAAGTAATTTTTACAAAAAATATCTATATGCTTACATTGACAGAGGTATCACAATTCAATACTCAAATTATGCCTTAAGTATTTGATTCCCCACTGCTCTTCCAAAATAACTCCTAAGGGTATCTTATTACTCCAAGTCTAGTCTTGGCTTCATTTCTAAATGGTAAAGAAATACTTGGCGAAGCATCACAGAGTATCTGCTACAGATATTTTAACTATTTTTCTGCATAAAAGGAGAACAGGTTCTGCAAGCAGTAACAATAACCCCAACAATAACTTCCCTTAATTACCTGCATGCACTGTGCTTACTAAGAAGATACTAAATTACATCTGGAAGCAGCTACAGACTTCTTCATATTCCTAAAACGGACCTCTGCATATTCCTCAAATATTAGAATACTGTACATGGTAGACAAAATATGAAAGTGGAGAAATATTTTAACAAAAAAGGAAATTTTAAACATTAAAATTAAGTAGGAGACCTAAAGGTCTCCCACAGGCTTCTGGGGAAAGTTTGTCTCTTCTATTTGAAAATTTGCTAACATTTTGTAATGGTTTGGACAGAATTAACTTGAAAATATAACTCATTTCAGAGCTACTCTCCGGTCAGTCACTACAGTCTAACTGAATTTTTTACAGCATGTAAACACCAGTTGTTTGGTATGAATTGATTTCCCTTAGTTCACATTTGAAGTTAAAACATTTTGACTGAAACAAATGCAAGTCTCCAAACACTCTGTGACCTTTGCAGAACTGATCACTTCTTCCCAAGGTCTTCAGCTACAGCCAGCAACAACTTGTTAACAGACAATTTGCCTGCATTCAAACTCTCCAACGTGTTTTAACATCTGACATTTCAAAAAATCAACAAACCCAAACTGTCACTTCTTAGCCAGAATCTGACTGTAGGAACTACTGCACGTCTGGAGCATGCGAGCAGCTCTGAGATCTGATATTCTGCTGATACAGGCAAGGCTTAAGTTTGGAGCTAGGGCTGTCGATGCCATTCAGCTCGTTGGGTATCAGGCAGGAACACGGCTCAGGAGTGATTGCTTCTTGCACCTTGCTTGGACAACTGCCTGGTGCTAGCTTCCATGGCACGGGACACTAACCTCCACATCTGTCAGTCTTCTATTAAAGATACTTCCTAAGTCAGTCAACAAGCCAGGGTTCTCAACATTGGACTTGGTGTGGCAGGAATGGTCTGTACAGCAACCACAATAAAGTTTGTTTTGGTTAGTCTCAAGAAACTGAGTAACAACATGGAATATCACCTACAAGTCACAATTCAAAAATACTAAGTGCATTTACACATTGAAGCAAATATAGAAATATATATATTTTTTCACTTGTCATAACAAACAAAAGAATGTAAAAATGAATATAAACAAGTACCTTTATAAAAGTAAGTTTTAAGAAAATTACACAGGCAAGTAATGCAATACAGTAGCTGGAGAAAAAAGAACTAAAAATTATTTTGAAGCAATAAAATGTGCTTGACTCATGTAAATAAGATCTGCGCTAAAATAAATGGAAAACACTGAAAGAAAAATATGTGAGTCAGCGTATTTAGATTTTGATTAAGAGGATGGTGTTATATTGATCCCTGAAATTAATTGGAACCAGCAGAGTTATAGGACACTCAGAGAAGGAATGCATGCTTCTTTCACATGCAGCAAATACACACACAGAAGGAGCAGGGAGAAATGAATCTGTCAAGAGAAGAAGCTCAGGTCACGAGGTAGCAAAAAATGCCAATGTTATATATAGCAAATGAGATCTGCAGGTAGAGGAAAGGTATCACTTGAGAAGTTGAGGATCAAACCTGATACCGAGGTTATTCACAGAAAGTCTAAATAGTGACTACAACAGCAGAACAGTTGATTTGTCCCCGGGAGAAACACATCCATGGGAAGTATTTAAAGGGAAAGTCAAGAGAGGCAGGCAGAGAGCACAGACAAGACTCATTAAAGGTGTCAAGAAATATGTACAGCTGCGAATCACAAGCACATAGCTGTCAGTTAGCAGCACAGTTTAGACATGGTATATAGGAGAGAGCAGGTGGCCAAGAAGTGACCCTTGTGAGAGGGACTCGGGAGAGCAGGGGTCTTGGCACGTAAGGAGAGAACAAATACACACCTTCTTTTATTTTTAAGAGATGTGTAGAAAAACATCCACAATGAAAGGATAGGGCAGGCAGCTAGCATGAGAGGTCTGTAGAAAAGCAGTTGTTGTGCAAGGAAGAGAAAATGAAAGAAATAATACCTGCATACACATATTGGAGAGTCTTTCGGAGTGGCAATTATCAAGAGCTAGGTCAATCTCAAATATAACTTCTTAACCAGTATTTTGGAAAAGACTATGAGTAAGGTCTAACACTGTGTATCCTCCCTTTTCACAATGAGGATGTTCATGATGAAAATGTTCCTTAGCTGGAGGATTTTATATCAGGCCATTTATAGATATGACATTTAAAACTTTTATTAACTGAACAATCAAAGCCAACTCTCACAAAGCAAAGCAGCAGGCAGGCAAGCTCACAGCAGATAGTGGGTACACTTACCCATTTATTTAAATGATCTAACTAGATAGAATTGTAAAGTGAAAATATCACTTGTCAGCACTTATCAGCCATAATTGGGGCTGCACATTTCACGGATAAACCAAAATTGAAGACTCTATAGCAAGTGTCTGACTACCAACCCAGCCTATGCCAAACTTACCCTAAGTAGCTTCAGGTTCAACAGTTTCAAGATCATCCCCTCGCTTCTGTCAAACCACGGATTTAAGAGTATACTTATTACTTTAAGAAACTAAATTGGCGTCATAGGAAAGCAGTTAAAATGGTTAAGAAAAGAGAACAGTATCAGCAACACGCTACAAACTTGCTTAAAACAGCTAGACTGTTTTGTTAACAAACACATCTTAACACCCAATTTTTGTAGGTGTTTTTGCCTTTTTTTTTTTAAACTATCTAGTGAAAATCTTTACTATCTTATCTAATAGCTTAATATTGAGAGATACTTCATATGAAGAACAGATCTAAGTTTTAAGATTCATAAAACTCATAGAGCATCTATTTGGGCCGTATATGCTTGGCCTGTCCTGTATGCGTGCTGGAGATGAAAACGAGAATACTCTTCAAGTCTCACAGTTTTTAAATGAATTAAGCAGAGAACATCTTAACAAGCAGGCCTGTAATTCTGAAATCCTGCATCTACTTTCTAAAACTTTGCCTTCCAAAACAATTAAGGTACTGAAATAACAGAATCTGCCTTTTTATCACCAAGATCAGGAAATTGGAATAAGAAAGAAAATTAAGACGACAAAGAATAAAGATTACAAAGTTTTAAATCACAATGATGTCTCATATGCACATCCTTACAGACCACATAAAAACGTAACAACCTAATATGATTACGTCTAAGTGTTCTATAAGGACATGCATAGGATATATCATTGTGAATTAAAACTTTTCATATTCTATTGAAGCAGTTCTACAACTTAAGCTGCTTCAATTTTGCATGTCTGATGTCTTTTTTTTTTTTTTTTTTTTTTTTTTTTACCAACCGACAGATTCTGCTGAATATTTACACACCAAAAACCTCAACAGATCTTGATTTCATTGTAGGATTGTAACTCTCCATCTGAGTTACCAGACCTACTGCTTTACATGGCATCAAGAACTACAGTAATATCAAGGAAAAATTTACCTCAAATTGATTTTCCTCAGTGACAAAGCTCCTCTGCTTAAAAGGCTGATGATTTGAAGCATCCAAAAGCTGTTAATGCTCAGTACACAAGACATCTCTGCTATGCAGTCAGAACAAGACTCAGTGCATGAATTAAGAACACAGATTCTTCACAGAAATACAAACATTTATATGTTACAGGACAGATTTTCAACCTTGCTTTAACCAGGAAAGACAAACATGAGCTGAGCACTTCTGAAAAAAAAAAAAAACTTATGTAAAACAAGGATGTGTAAATACCTATGGTACATAAATACCTACAAGTTACACCTGTAGCTACTCAGAAATAATACTCTAAGAAACCTTGCAGGATAAGAAGATGAACAAATAAACGTATGAATGGAAATTGCTTATTTCCAAGTTTTAAACAGCGCACGTTTGCAAGCTAAACATGAAAGCTGGGAACTTCACATTTTGCTCTGGAAATACTGGAAAAACACCAATGACAGGAAAGGTTGTTAAAAATTGGGGACTTTGGGAAACCTGATCTAGTGGGACACGTCCCTGCTCGTGGCAGGGGGATAGAGGTAGGAACTAGATGAGCTTGAAAGCCCCTTCCAACCCAACCCATCCTTTGATTCTATGAAGTAGGGCAGGTAGTTTTGCTAGTATTTGAAAAGCATCAGTGCTATAACAACAGAAGCCCTGCAACAAAGCAAGGGTTTCTTTGTAAAACGGTTTCAATTCACCTGATCTAGAGAAATCAAAGGAATAGCATAGCCTTCAGCCTCAAACCCAGATGAAGAAAGATCACAGCTTGCAAGAAATATAGTAAATAATACAAAGATCAATTTATGTATCACCAGCAGAACTCAGCAAACCTGCTCCATCTATTATAAGTGCACAGCGTTAACTAATCTTTTTAATTTGAATACGAAAGATTTCTGTAAAACAGAATAAATAACACACCTAGCATCTTCTCACTGATTTTATTTACACATTGTTTCTTATTGATGAAAATGGCTGCATAACGTACATAGCTTTGCTGTTAATGTACAACAATTCTCTAGTTTCCTTTCTGGCATGCTAAACTCTCTTTCAAAACAAAGACCACCCTGTTTTGTGGAACGTGTTGAGACTGGGGGCCTCACGGCCACAATGACATTGAAGAGTCCCCTCTTTCATGAAAAGGGCTTGAGGAAAAGTTGAGGCAGTAAAGATACCTCTTTTCCAACCCAGAGAGGCCTATGGTCTTCATGAAGTTCTGCCACTAATCAAAGGGGCTGTCCAGATGTTGTGACTGTGCAGCACATGGAGTGGGTATTTTAATAGAGAACTGGTGTTACCAGGCTAAAATACAAGGATTTCAAATAATGATGTGAAAATGTCAGATTGAAGGAAAAATGAGGCTGAATCCCATCAGTTTCCATCCATCCCACTAAAATCATATGCACACGCATCAGTATGGTAAGGAGAGCTAAACTAAGTCCTCTGCAATACAGCTCGCCTTTCACTTCCCATTGCTCCTTGAAGAAGGAAAGCAAGCTCTAGTGCAGTCCTGAAAGCTTTAATTGAAACTCCTTTTGGATTGCTACTGTGATTTCACAGATATTGGTATTATTTTAGCTTGTTTGGTGTTTGTTTTTAATGGGAAAACTTTCCACCAAAACAAAGTGGTAAGTTGATAATAACATGATTTTGTTCCGGTATCACACCATTACTTCGGCTGATAGGCTGGCACCCTTCACAAGTTGCAGTTCTTCAAAGTGAGGCTAACTAGCTTGAAAAATAAATACATCAGTAAGAAACAAACACTCATAGGGAAATAAAACAGAGGCTAAAAGGAGGACAGCATTTTCCGAGGGACGTGAACAACCCATGGAAGGAAATCTCCTCTAATAACTACATTGCCAGAAAGCATGGAATTAATTATTGTTCAAATATACATAATGTATTCAGAGACCTCAAATAACAGACATTACTACCTGGCATTTCAGGCACAGTTGTTGAAGTATACTGATTGTAAGCATAAATGTTCGTATTTTGAAACAGGCAGATGGTCTATTTCACCAGAAACATTACAGTCTGACATTTGTTATCAATTGTACTGATTTAATACTAATGAGAGTAAATGGAGACAGATTTGCAAAAATCTGTCTCGCAGGAAGATGTATATGTGCCTTTAAAAATATTTTACTTC
This sequence comes from Anser brachyrhynchus, assembly GCF_964034855.1. Lineage (NCBI taxonomy): Eukaryota > Metazoa > Chordata > Aves > Anseriformes > Anatidae > Anser > Anser brachyrhynchus. Next base: position 22,307,022 of record NC_137698.1, read on the forward strand.
AGATACATCATGCTATGGTACCAAGAGGAATAACGATATATTTTAATACATAGCACCACTCTGACATTTGCGCATAGCTTCCAGGCCAGTAACCAAAAACTACAGCTACAGAATAAATTTATGCAGGCAGAGATGCAGAGGTAGTGCTTCAGGATCTCTGCCATAGCAGCTATCAGAGAAATTAAGATTAAACTCACTTTTTACGATATTGTAAAATACCATTATACCCATTCCTAAGACTTTTATTCTCAAGTAGAGCAGTTACAAGATCAGCACAACAAGGGTAGGTTATACTTGTTCTCCAAATGCTGCAGTGCTCTGCCCCTAGCCCACGTCCCTGCTCCCACCATGCTTGCTGCTGTCAGGGGAAGGAACGAAGAGGCATCGGGCTCCCCAGGACACCCAGAGCTACGAGTGACCAGAGAAGGGACACATGCAGCAGCTTGCCAACATCACTCTCTCTGGGTGCTTCAAGGACCATGGTATCCATCCAAAATCTAAACTATTTGACATTAAATAATGAGCATAAGTTTCAGTGCTTTCTCAAGCCTAACACTCCTCCTTAGACAAGTGGTACTGTATGCAATTACTTCAGCCCGTGAGCGGATGCTGCGGTGAGTGCTTCATTTGACATGGTTTCTCCAGTCATTAATGCTGCGTTTCTCATAATGATGAAGTGGTGAAAGTGTTCCTTGCAGGTCAGTCCCTGGCTGCCAGCGCTTCTGCAAAGTGACCACATTAATATCACAGACTTCTCTGATGTTATGAATAATGGTAAAGAACACCGAGTCTTAAAAGCGTCTTTTCAAATATAACTGAGCAAGGTGGTGCTGGAAGACGGTCAAAACGCTATTGCAAACTTCTTTCTTAAATCTAGGTACGGTACTAACAGCAGGGCAGCGAGGCTGCCTGCTGAGGGAACCACTGGCCCTCAGCAGGCCACCGATACACATAGCTGCTCTGCAGGGTAAATTGTGCTACATCCCTCGAGCATCCCTCGCCTCGCAGGACAGAGATCTGAAGGCTGAGGCGGGGACGTAGAGCACCTGCCAAGGGCTACAACAAACTGGCATTGCAGAAGCCCCTTCCTTGTGTTGCTCCTTTCAGATATCTCCCTTTTACACCTCTACTGTGACACCAAAATAAGCACAAACGAATACAGAGCGACTTGGTACCCTCACATCAAGTTCACAGCACGAGTTCAATGGATATTCTGAGTTCGTTAAAACCATCCTGAGCACAAGCATAATTTAAGACTAAGGTGTAACATCACAGCATTATGCTACAATTTAGTTGAATTATTTCATTTCAATCCATGTCAAACAACAAAAACTGAAAACTGATTCAGATGGACTAACAAAGACGACCTGGATTTCTTCTTTATAGTCAGAACCCTGAATTCTGTCATTTAATCATTCACTATTTCATTTAAAGCTAATGCCTGCTTATTATCTGAGGATTACCAAATTTTTGTTGTAAAAATATATGTTTCTAATAATTTATATACAGCATAAACTAAATAACATCAGATAAAGAGCATTAGAAGTAAGTCCTTTATCCAAATCTGTCTATAGACTATTGATAAAAAACAGATTTTGTTGTATTTTTCATTGCCTGGCAAGACTGATTTTAACTAATATATTCTGACCCTACGTACTGAAGGCCAGGCATTAAGATTAAATTTCCCCAGCTCTGTATTGTTTTACAGCAAAGACGTGGTCATTGCCAGCAACTTGTAGAATAAAGAATAATTAAAAAGCCAGATTCTACTCGCACATATTGCTGCAATAGCATACTGTAAAAATACGTAGATTACTGTACTTGTAGCACTGATAAAATTGCCTCTGGTAGAAAGTCGAGGAAATTTGAAGTAAAGTCAACTGAATGCACTGTAACACACTTTCTCTGAAGCTTCTACACTGGAACACAAAACATAAATTAACTGTCATGTTTAAGCAATTATCTTCTATCAAAACGATCAAAAACCTAATTTACACAAGAGATACAGTGGATGCATTTCCAGTTCCCCCTCTAGCTTCCACAAGACAGTGTAACAGATCTAAACTGATACAGTTGCTCATTTTATATAGGTGAAGGGGAAAAAAAGAGTGGTTTTTATTATTATTCTCTATTTATTCTTAAGTAAATTGAAGATAGTGGCTGTAGGGGACAGACTGGAAGTACCCGAGATATTTAAGTGGATGTTTTACAGTTTGGAATAGTCATCCAGATCGATATCCTATTTTTAAAAAAATATAATTATTTCCCCCCCCCCACAGAAAACTAATAGTACAAATGGATACCATTTGATTTTTCTAAACAGCTCTTCATGGGACAGGGAGGCACCTAAGCAGACAGAATGATTTTGGGGGTCAGAACTCCTGGAACAGGATTTGTCTCCTGTGCCCCTGAGCCTACCTGTTCCTGTCCCACAGACACTGTCACCTAGAACACGAGGAATATCAAAACCACCTTTCTAATCAAAATACAGAAATGTATAAAAATGTGGCATTTAGCAGGGCGGAGGAGGGCAGGAGTGGTGTGGCAGGAGGTGAGGACAAGAACAGTAACAGTTTTATAATAGTTTTTCCCCATTACTCTTTCCTGACATTCTTGCAGATCCACAGCAGTGGAAATTTTTACCCACATTTTTTAGAGTACAGGGTTGGGTCTTTTTTTCTACAGTGCTAATACTTTATTTCTCCCATAGTGCCTTTTTTTTTTTTTTCCTTTGTCATCGATAACTAACTAACTAACTAGACACATGCAGACACACACTCGGTACTCTCTTTCTCCAGCATTAAATATGCAAATTCTACATCACTGCAAAACACCAGAGCCTAATTTTGAAAAGCGACTAGAAAAGCATAACATACAAAAGACAAAAATCTTTTTGTAACTGAAAAATACACCTCCTGGAGATGCAAACTACATTTTCACTTACATTTTTTTTGTATTGTTTTCCCCCGTCCCTTAATACATGAAAGTCCCATAGAGTTCTACCAGCACTGCCATTCAACTTGGGGCTTTTCGACAAAGGAACAAAATACAATGGATAACTTCTATTCCAAAAGTAAGAAAACACACCTATTTGTAAATTATTTATTTTAAATTGAATTGGGCACTTGGACATTGCCATATGCAAGGTAGTAAATAACTTTTTTGTTTTTGAATTGCCGAAGAGAGGCTACAGGCTTTTGCTTAAAACAAAACAAAAAAACCACACCACAAACAACAACAGAAAAAACAGCAACGAAATTCTCCTGCCCCCCTGCATTGCTGTAGCTGTCCTCATGATTTCAGCAGCGATTTGGAAGCTTGAGGAGCACTCATTCTGGATCAGATAGAAGAATGATGAAGTGTTGTACGAAACTACTGGTGGACCTGCACAATGTCTTACAGACCTTCAGCTTTGTTTTTGTTTACAAGCTAAACCATGCCAAAGCTAAACCATAAATCAAAAACCAAAATAAAATAGCTTGCCTTCTCTAGGAACTAAAGTCAAAGCAAAAAAAAATCCCCAAATACTTTAATAAATTTTACATGTACCAGTAGCACATATTTAAGAGACAAAAATCATTACTATGAAATCCATTTCATTCCCCACACCAAGGTAAAAGCCATTGCTAAAATCTAAATGGCAGCCTGCTGTCAGAAAACCTGTCCTATTATCAAGACAGACTTGAACCACCGTCCCGGGAGACACACAGGAGCAGCACACAAACGGGCATCTGAAGAAAGGCTCACAAAACCAGGTGTCAGCACGCACAGCCCCTGGGCCACAGAAGAGCTCCCCTTGGCCCCTCAGGCTCCTTGGAGGACGCACCAGGAAGGGCACGCTTCTGGGGAAAGAAGTTACAAATCCTCAAAGAGCAAGTGCTGTAGATTTCTTCAACTCCCTCACACTTCCCTGAGTAAACACACAGCAAATTAGTTACGACAGCACGTGGCTGGCTTGGTATATTCTCAAAATAGGGAGGTTCAATTTTGAGGTTTGATCCATATTCGTACCATGTTGCATACTAAGGTGATTGTTGAAAATGCTGCTGTATATTCTTTGAGGCATTTCTGAGGAACTATTTAAGTATTTGTTACCAAACATGAATATATCTCCTGATTGTGCATATTGATGAGGGCTAATGGAAGTAGTACATTGGAAGGGCTTGCAAGTGACTTACGTGAGGCGTGTATACAGGATAAAAATAGAATTAAATAAGTGGCAATGAAAGCATGAAGGCATCATTTAGACACACAAAATTCAAAGAGACCTTTTCTCTCTCAACAAGAGAACTATTAAAAACAAAAAAAGTCATACAAAAAAAAAGCAAGCTTTTACAAAGGGCTGACTTTGAATACTTTGAAAAATCAGGATTATGTAGCTTTGCAGCTGAGAGATATAAATATTTCAAGCACAAACTGTAAAAAGGCATTATTTAAATTTTTGCTACATAACTTTACTAAGGAGACCTAGCAGTCCTCCTGGACTCCATATGGATTACATGCATAATTAAGAATGGATGTACAAAAGAAAACAAAAATAGCTACTAAAAATCTGGGCAAATAAAGTTAATTTTACATGTTAAGTATTCCTTAAGTAAGCTCTATGGCCTAGTTTACCATCTGTAATCCCAACAAAACTCAGGGATCTGCACACCAACAGCACATGCATGCTGATCACGGTCACCTTCTCCCCCAGAAACCAGCCCCTGTGCTGCTTTAACAGGGTGAAGCTTAGTTTACGAAGCTTTCTGCAAGCACTGTAGCCCTGCAAGTCCACGGCAGTCCCAGAAGAAGTAAAACCCGTGTTTCTCTAGTCCTACCCATGCCTGTGCATCCCTACCCATCATCCCTCCCCAAATCTGTGCAGGGAGATGGCTCCCCTGTTACCTGAGCCAGAGGTTGACTCCTGCCACGCAGCTGTACCTGGGGTGAGCCCCCAGCCTGCCGCCCCACAGCTGCTGCAGCTCCGCCGCAGGCTCCATGCCGCGGGCACCGGCAGGGACCCGGCGGCGCTCCTCGGACGCTGACCTCCATCCACCTCCCAGCCCGGCGTCCTGAGCTGAATCCAGCCAGCTCTCCGCCATCAATTATGAACCCATGCGGACCTGAGAACTATTTCTGATGCAACGGGCGCTTTTTGCTGAAGTACCTATTTTCTGCTATAGTAAGGGAACTGTGAATATTAAAGGACACCAGCCGAGCACTGCTCTTTCTCCTCTGGTCTGCTCCTGCTGTTTTCTTCCCATACTGCCAACCTCAAGCATTTACCGGTGCTGATTCAAGGACAGCATTCAGGTTTCCATATAAAAATCAAGGGGGTTTAGAGAATTTTGGCTCTTGGTAGCTAGATTTCTACTGCTTCTCGTTCTGCTCTTTACAACCAAAGCTAAGCATCAGTACTGAAGCTATTTCATCTTTAGACATACAAGCTGGAAAACGTTGTATTATCATGCCGCTCTGAAACTTGGGTCTTACAGAGAATGCTAAATAAAGACACAGGCAAAGGTAGGGAGCTGAGCAAGACAGTAATTGTTGGCATATTTATTTGCCCCCCAAATCTGAACGCAGTGGTAAAAAACAAGAGATAAGGGAAGCAAAAATAATTTACTGACCGGGAAAAAAAATTGTGTGTCTTTGGGATAGGGAATATGGGAAACAGGCTCACTAGAGCTGCCAGCTAATGCCTGGTGTAAATGTCTATTTACAGCGATGAAAACCCCTTCAGAGAAGAGAGATGAAAATAGATGAAATTACTGGGACTCAGTAGATCCATCTTTGATTGATGTAAAAGCGAACTTCCAAGTACTAGTGTACGTTACGTATGTGAGTTCATAAAGGAAATTTAAGGGGCGGTTTTAAATAGACTCAATACTTACATTTAGAAGATCTTATTGAGTTCTTTAAGGAGAGAAGACACCCTGGTGCCATCTGATTTTTTTTTTTTAGCCTGATTTTTCCAGGAAACTAAGGTTACGCTTTTGTGTTTAGATTTCTCATAACAACATTTGCACATGTAGGCCAAGTTACACAGAATTTGACAAAGCGCTACACATCTCAGATACAAATTTCACAGAAACTAGAGACCTTCCAGAAAAAATAAGACCCAACATAGTGACTATTGAAGGAAAAGCAACCATAGATTCATCCCTTTTCACCCGGAGAGACAACAACCAACTAGCTAAGCAAAATTCAGGTACTATCTGCTGAAACCACAAGCATGCTGTTCCACACTTGCCCAAAAACCACTGAGAGAGAATGAAAGGAATAGGAACCTTTGGGGACATGGCAGGGAGCTGGGCATCTGACAAGGGAGACTAAAATACATTGGGAATGAACCTACAAGAAATTCAGACTTGAAGTCTATTACTCACAGAACAACTCAACAGAAGTTTCTGGAATATTCTAAAAACCATAGTGCTTAAGAACAAAAAAAACCATGTAAACAGTAGCTATATATAAAACACACCCACAGATAATTCAAGTCAATACCAATTAAATAGAAGGAATGAAAAACATTGCAATTATTATTGCGACTGGATAGCTTTAACTATCTTGGTAACACGCAATATAACAATGTAGATTTGTGCTGAGGTGCCTAAACAAAAGACAGAGCATCTCTCTTTTCTTCAAAATGCTTGAGTAATACGATAAACATTGAAATAGAAGAGTGAAAAAAACCTCCCACCATTTATTCTTCATACAAAGAGACCTTATTTGTGTATGTAGGCTGTCAGGCACACATGCACCCTTTTAAAAGCCTGGTAGTCCAAGTACATTTTATGGATAGCACATATTTACTTTTCCCCTTTTCAAGAAGAAAGTATCATTGAAAGAAGAAAAAACTCCAATAAAATAGGAAACAGAATAACCGATGCCCCCAAAACTCCAGAGCAGATACAAATTATTGTTGACTCATACTGTAAATTGCCTGTCCACCACAAGCTTTCAGAGTAATGTAACAAGGAAAAAAAATGTTTTTCAATCACTGCCATCCATCATCTCGGTAAACAAGTAAAATGTATACTCTGCCATCTGCTAGCTATTAGGCTGTGTAATCATAAAATATCATGTAATGTAATCATAAAACCCACTATTATTACCTACTCTTTCAATTTATAAGCAAATATTTCTATCCGTCAAATGATTTCATGCTAGCACGGGGCTTGAACCTTCTGCGCTGCATACCATCAATCTAGTCGTCAATCTAAGATAAGTCTGTCTCCTGTTCGGTCCTCCTACGTTTGGAAAATGCTCAGCGTCGCAGTACTTAGATTTGATCCCTGAAGAAATCACACAAAGAGAAGGGTCAGTAAGTGATCCAGCTGTCAGGGACCTGAACAGTTGAATGAGGGTTATGAGACGGTCATTGCTCATGTTCAAACAGACTTCAATGCCACCAAGAAAGAAGAGAATTCTCAGTTCTAAGAGGTTTTTTTCCCAGCTCCATATTCTATTTAGTTTGATACTTTCCTTTAAACATATTTGTACGAAAAAGTGCCCTTGAAAAGTTACAGATTTATCAAATGACATCTTTTAGAGGTACAATAGAAACAGCTTTATTCTAAAATGCTTAAGTCAGAGGAACAACTTGAAAACTTTTAAGATTTAAAGCCAAAACTCTGTTAGATAACAAACATTAATGAGCGATTCTATTCAGGAAAACTGGTGACATATTTCCAGTTATATATCTTATTAAAATATTATTTAACAATGGTATAGGTTTTATTCCCCGTCATTTCTCAATAATTTGAGAAGCAAAGGTCACATAAAACGATCTTTGCTCATTTCATCAGCTTACAGAACTTGCCAGATATATTATACCACCAGACCAAAGCAACCAATGGTCCAGTTGCCTACAGCTCAGACACTTATGGATTATTTTCTTGTATACTTTTAATTCATGGAAGAAAAGCCAGGGAAGATGCTGCTTAAGCAACTTCTTCCCCCAGCTAAACACCAAAGACAAGGGTAATGGTACCAGTGGCACACACACCGTTTTGCCTGCGCGTGACTGCAGTTTGCTTGTGTATGTAGGTGACACTGACTCAGTGCCTGAATCCGTTCCCACTGTGACACAACCAAGTTGGATGGTACACCATAGGAAGACCTGTGTGATTTTGGTTTTCTACCAATTGCTACTGTAAATTGAAATGGTAACTTCTTTTCAGATGTAACAGCTCCACTGTGCAGAGACAGCCTTTGAAGCTTTGCATTAGTGTGGTTGTCAAGGTACAGAAGTACCTTTTCTTTCTTCAGTTCAGCTATTTCAGGACCAACTTGGCTATAATCTGTAAGAAACCTCAATTTACTTTTTTGTCTTGGTCAGTAAGACTGATGTATCAGCACGCTACCAGAACACTATCAGTATAACTTGAAGGCATGCTCCAATGGCCAAAAGCAATTATCAGCGGGAAACTACAGCCACAGGGATAGGAGAGAGTTTCTGCTCTGAGAACAAAAACTTCCCAAAGCATAGAGTCTGTGCTACTGGAAACAGCACACTTCCACCCCGTTCCCCACCACATTGCTTTCTGGGGTCAACATCTGAACCCCTGCAGCAATGCAGATTTTCATTCAAGCAACAGCCACTCACTGCGGCTTATGGCGCTGCCAGTCCAAATCCAGTGCCCTTTACACAACAGGATTCGTTCAAACTCCTGAAAGAAGAAGAAAACTCAACCAGCTCTCTCAAACACGTCCAATTCCCAAATCTAATACAGTGATCTTCTCCAGATGTTTGTTAAAATAGGCCTCCAATTCACATGGCAGACCATGTTGCAATGGTGAAGAACGATGAGTTCAGGAACTATGTTTTATATTACCCACACTGCAAAGGTAATCATTTAGAAATTATGAAATGAAATGCATATGACTGCAAGTCTGGCTTGCCATCTTAAACTAAATACTAGCATGGAAAACTACAATGTTCTTTTAGTTTTATCCGTTATGATATTGTCTTTAATTATATAATTACACATTTGTTAAAGAGTCCATGACAGATACCGTAGTATTCATGGACAGGAAAACAGAATTTAAATTGTAAGTGCAAGTATCAATCTGTCATTTTTCTAACTTCTGTGGTAGTTGACTTTGAAATCTAAATTAAATTTATTATATATATTCCATTTAAGAAGTTTAACAATATCTGCTGTCATAAACAGATGTACATGAAGAACAGAAATGAGACAGTGATATTAAAGTGGGTTTTCAGTCTGGAAGAGGTTTCATTTCCCAGGATGCATCCTGTGAGTCTAGCCAACTTAACCTTGTAAAGAGATAAAGATGCCACTATCTTTACACCACTGACAGTGAAAAATTAAAGGAAGTCTCTAAATGCAAAAGGCACCTGCATTTTTTTTGGATATATTCATTAATTATGCCATACAGCGTATGGCATGAACAAATGAATTAAGTGCTTTTACAAAAACTGAAGAAAACTTGAGTACACAATTATGTAGTATTTGTTAGTTGGGCATAGGCACAAGGAGAGAAATAGGCAGAAGTTTTTTTCTGATTTACTTTCTCTTTGCAAACTTTTAAACGCTTCCCCTAAACATTACAACAACAGGTGTCCTGCATCCCCATAATACATGAAGAGAAGAAATGTCCTGAGAGACACATATGATGGGTATGTTTTTATGTCAACCCAACGCAATGTTATAAAATTGGTATAAGAATTAAAGAATATTTCATTTTAAGTTTCTTTACATTAGGAAAGAGTTGAAAATTCTGTTCAGCCAGAAAATGTGGACCTTCTTATACTAACCATCTGGTTAACTTGCCACAAAATCATACAAGAGTTCGATGTCACCAATTCCACATTTTTGCAGAAAATGATTTAATTTACTTACAATATCTCTTTTTTAGCCCACACTTAGTACAGATTTGTTTTCAGAATTCATAACCACTGACCGCTTCAGAATTTCCAGTACCAACTCCACAGAATGCCTGCCACCTAGAAGTCTGATTCAGTTTGTAGCTCTTACTGGCGGTTGTAATGAGAACGCAGAAGGATGTTCGCTCAATGATTTCCCCTCTGTAGCAATAGCCACCTCTGTAGAGATGGATGACAGCAGCAGCAGCAGCAGCCAGGAGCACTGCTCCATCTCCTAACGGTATTGCTGGGACCTGCAGGACTGGGCCTGGGAAAATGACTACATCAAATAGTCAAACTAGCTGAAGAACACTGTATGGACGTTATATATATTGCATTATTTATGTAGGCTGTAAGAAAACAGACAACAAAACATCAGCACAAAGTCAGACTGCTATGAGCAGGTGACATATGATCCAGCATAAAGACTCCTCACAGAAAGTGAATTAACCAAAAAAGTTAGAAGAAAATGAACCATAAGAGCCATATATAATTGAACCATTCAATTATATTGAATCAGAATTTTCTCTTTATGGGCATTTTGAGCTGCTATCTAAGTAATGTGTACTCTAGGGACTGATTTATTGCACTATTAAACCAGACCATATTTTGAAGATAAGAACAGGCTAAAGGTGAAATTTGATAACCTGAATGAACCTGGTGCTAAGAACCTGCACCACATTTTTTTTATTTTACTTTATTTTCTGTTGTTGGTTTTCTTTGTTTATTGTCTGCATATGCCTGCGTGAGGAGAAGCTAAATGCCTTCTTTAGGTAAACAATACATACTTTTCAACTTTTCTTTGCAACCTTGAAACTAAAGCTTTTATTTCGACCACTCATCCTGCAAAAACTCACCATACTCACATTTATTTTTAAGTGCAAGTGAAAGGCTTGCAGGCACTAACTCCAGGTACTTCCCTGGCAGTTTTCAGAGGGCATCATCTGTCCAAAGAGGAGCCCAGGTAGCAGCGTGCAGGAGCTGGTCACTACACGGGGCTGGAGTCATCCTCTGCCTGGAGCAGCCAACGAGATGCAAGCAGGAGGGCAAGCTGCCAATGCCACAGCACGAAAGCAGGCAGCAAGAAGGTGGGATTAAGATGGACTGAAGGCAGCTAAAACTCCACCTTCTTCCTTCCACACTACTCTGCCCGGTGAATCTCCACTGAATTTACGACTTTCATGCACAAAAAAGATGAATATAACTTAATTGCCACTTGGCAACATGCATCTGCAATAAATATGAAAGTAGTATTCTCTAACAAAGAAAAGCCAGCATAACCAGAAAGTAAATATAGCTATTAATTCTCCACCCAAATTTCTGATGTTATCCATTATATATCTTTGTAACTCTATTATGGCTATGAGTTCATGACAGTCAGATATTGTTAGAGCAGCCCACTACTTTTAAATGACAGCTCTCTCACTCGAGATATCAATTACGGGGGGAAAAGTTAATAATCCAAGTACAGTTCAATTTCTTACTCTTGCAGTCAACGTTTTAACTCTCCATAACAAATGACTATACAGGATTTTAACTCTATAACTAATGATTATGCAGCCTTTTAACTCTCCATAACAAATGACTATGCAACTCAACAACAAAAAGTATTCACTTCAATTGTTTTGATTTCAAGTGGCTTTTAACATGACCAGGGACTGACATAAAAATGTAAGATACCAGGTACATAGCTGTTATTTGCTTCGTCCCTTGCAGTGATGATTCAGTGACCTACGAATTTAACCTTAGACGAACATTACAGTGCGGAAGCAGTGTAACATTCCACTAAATCAGAACGTATTCCAAATTCTAGGCTGATATTGCAGAGAAATACCAAGTTTCCAAGCAGACTTGAAGAATTTCTGATTTTAGTATGAGCAAGCATTTAGGTCATCTTAAAAAAGTGAAGTGCTCAAAACTTTCAGAGCAAAATACCTAGAAAGGTTTTCCTGGAATGCACTATGCATGACCTGCACAATCCAGCAGTAGTGAGTTCCCTTAACCCAAAGAACACAACTACCTCATCTGTACCAAACACAGTTTTCGCTTTAAAATAAAACAGTTTTAAAAATAAAAACGTTTTAAAATAAAACATTCATTTTAAAAATAAAACGTTCCCTAAACATGTACCCAATAACGTATTTTGGAAAAGACATACAAGACATTACATAAACACATTCTCTCTCAATGTTTTCATTGTAATTATCAAAGAGATCACCATACACTTTTAAAGTCTGCTACAAGGTATCAAGGAAATGAACTTCTCATTCTTGTCCCCCGTTAAGGCTCCTGAAAATATCATTTATAACAGTGACAGCTTCAGTTCCTGACACCTCATTCACTCTGCACTTGAGCACTCTTCTTTGAAAGATAGCAGTGTTCCCATTGTACACACACAAAAAAAATATGATTTCCACAGATATGAAAAATGATAAAAACCTTACAGATATAAAAATTAATTAGGTTGTTGAAGATAAAGATAAACCCTTGATTAGTTAGAGGATTACATAAAGAAAACAAACAAAAAAAACCCACTACAAACCAGCCCGTTCTCCCCTTTATTTTTTGCCCTTCAAGAATGCACAATTTTGTTTTAAATGACTTATCTACTACTTTCAGATCCTTTATTCTCTAGGAAACATTATCATTCTCAAGCTGTGTGACTTGATGCACATGCCATAGCACTATTTTTTTCAGAAGATTCACTATTTTTTCAGAAGATTCACTATTTTTTCTGACAATAACGGTACTGTACATAGAGATAGATGCAAAACCAGGTAAATGTTTGCACATTGCGAACTACCCATCTCAGCATTAGTGCAGAGCAAAAAGTCTCATATACTGTATGCTTGAGAAAACAGAAAATAAGTATATGTAAGTGATTTTCTAAGGAAAGAGAACTAAACATTCCAGGAGTTACAAAACACCCCATAACAGCTCAAAAATTTCAAAAGAGAAGTCAAAAACTAAAATCCTAATGTTGATTTAAAAGAAACAAAGATCTACTGCCTGAGTCTTCTTAGAGGGCAGTTAAAAAGCTCTGGATCTAAACAGTCTTGTATGTTAAATTAATCTGCATCTTACCCAGAAATAAGAAATGAGACACCCCAAACAGAATCTGAATCCAAGACCTACAAAATACACTATAAACTCCCTCCTGCAGCTTCATAATGAGAATGGTTAAGCACTGGAAAAGCCTGCCAGGAGAAGTTGTGAAATCTCCATCCTCGGGGATTTTCAGAGCTTGACTAAACAAGACCCTGAGCAACCTGACTCGACTTTGAAGACGGCCTGGCTTTATGCATCGGGTTGGACTAGATGACCTCAAGAACACCCTTACAACTGAAATTATTCCATGATTTACCTTACCGTACACTGGAGAACCCCTTAATGAGACATTAATGAGAGCTGTTAGAACTGCAAAATATTCATTCAGGATCTCAATAACGAGTTTCCCAAACAAAAACATTTATTTTGGCGCACTACCCTGAAAAAGTGATTTCTGGTCAAAATCAGTCAGAATGCCTTCAAGTAAACTCACCGAGATGTACTATTTGGACAACGCTAGTCAAGAAGGACTGCAAGTCTCAGGAGCTAAAGAGACTCCATTCATCTGAAGAGGCGTTGGCACTGTCCCTCTCCTCGGTCTCACTGGCAAGCACCTTGAGCAGAGATTCCTCATCTTTCACGTAAATTAGGCATTGCAGATGTGATGCTTTAAGCCTCCTAGTAATGGACTGACCTCATGAAATGCTGCAACACTGTGTGCGCAACCCTTCCCAGAGCTCCAAAACTTGAGGTCACTCTTGATTAACAGATCACATCTCCAAAAAAATGAGTGAAAGCAGTGACACAAACACTAACTCCAAAATTAAATATTTAAGTTTAGCTAGTGTTAAAAACCATACCCACACACACAAATAAACCACTGTAAAGAAACTCCTGTTGCCCTGCCTCAGTTTCCTCACCAGTGAGAACAAACTGCTTAAGCAAAAATATCCAAACTTCTCTTAACGTAGCCTTTTCTTTCAGCCTGGGAATTTCTTGGCTCCCTTGAAACCAGACTGTATATATTACTCCTTTCCCCAAGGATTTCCTCAAAAACTTGTGGAAGTACTGCTCCCATTACAACTTGTAGTTCTTTGTATGATGACCTGTAGATCAGGCTCACAAATGTCTTCAAAACCTCCAAAAACATGAATAACTGATTCTGAGCTGAGGTATGAAAAACAAACAAACAAAAAACACATTTCCCCTACATAATAGCTATTCTTTTGTCATTTAAAAATAAATGCATTTAAAAATAAATCCATTTAAAAATAAATATAAAAATTACCATCGTTATAGGCCAATGTCAAGAGACAGTTTTGCGCATCGCCACCACCTGTAGGTTTTATTTCACAGAGTGTTTTCAGTCCAGCATCTGAACATCTTTCACAGCCCGGTATCAAACAGAATCAATAGACAAGACACCTGATTACCTGAAACACTGCAGCATCTTTTCAGCCACACGCTGATGAGAATCCGAAACACAACCGAGTCTAATGAAGTTAGCAATGAAATTCTGTAACAATTTAAATCAATCTAAGTCACTACTTCTGTTGTCCTGCCCCCTGTTACCCTGTCCACAGTCAAATACACCCCCTTTTCTGATATTTTAATGATTGCAAAGTGTGCTGTTTCAGAAAGCAGTCACGATCCTGGAGGAAATAAGAGGGGCTTAAGGTTAATATTTACTCTGAGCAGCTTTCTGAACCAGCCTTACAAGATTTTATATAAGTACTGGCAATGATGCAAAAAAAACCCCAAATGAACAGTGCTTCCCTGCCTTACTTGTGCTTGAACATGTATTAGGCTTACATGGCAGGGGCTTGGTGGCAGGGGCGGCCTCTGTGAGTAGAGCCCAGCAGCGGCCCCATGTCAGATCAGAGCCGGCTCCAAAAGGGACCCGATGCTGGCCAGAGCTGAGCCAGTAGAAGATGCTGTTTGCCCCTCTGGTGGGAGGGGATTGAAGAAAGGGGGGGGGGGGGGGGGGGGGGGGTACTGCTGCACAACAGCAGCTGGGAGAGAGGAGTGAGACCCAGCCCTGCAGCCCCCCAGGTGAGTGCAGCAGGAGGGCAGGAGGTGCTCCAGGCAGGCAGCAGCAGTTTCCCTGCGGCCTGTGGAGAGGCCCCTGGTGGAGCAGGCTGTCCCCCTGCAGCCCATGGGTCCCACATGGAGCAGATCTCCACGCTGCAGCCCCCCCGTGGAGGAGCCCCCGGTGGAGCAGGGGCAGAGAGGGACTGTGAAGACGCAGCGGAGACGAAGTGCTATTTGGGACTGACCACAGCCCCCATTCCCTGTTCCCCTGTGCCACTCGGGGAGGAGGTGGAAGAGGGTGGACTGGGGGGGAAGGTGTTTCTGGTTTCTCACTGTGCTAGTCTGCTTGTGATAGGCAATAAATTATATTAATCTTCCTACACTTAGTCTGTTTTGCCCATGACGATAACTGGTGAGCAATTTCCCTGTACTGATCTCAACCCTTGAGACCTTCTGATTGTATTTTCTCCCCTTTTTCCTTTGAGAAGGGAGAGTGAGAGAGCAGCACGGTGGAGTTCAGCTGCCCAGCAAGGTGAAGCCACCCTAGAACTACAACAGAACACTAACCTCACATAGGTGAGTTTTGGTTAAAAAACACAAGCAAAAGACTTCTTGCCACTTTCCACAGTCCTACAAGTACTAAACGTATCTACATTTGCATCCTCTTACTGAAACACAGATTCACTGCATGTACCCTGCCCTGCCTTCCTGATTTTAGGTTTTTCAACAGGTATTTTATACATTGCCTAAATGCTTTTTTTTTTTTTTTTGGTTAAATTTCAATGCAGCTGCTCTTTGTAAGTTAAAATGGATTTTTTTTTAAACATTTTTTTTTACACCTGTAATTGGAGATCAGAAAAATTATGAAGTTAATTTCGTATCCATTACACACAGCCAAACTGAATGATCAGTTACAATTTTAAACATAAGAGTAGATTTTTTTCCCTGGAACCTCTAACAGAGGCTTATTTTTAAAATATTTTCCTTTTTTTTTTTTTAAATAAACTTTAAAGGTTAATGTCAATCCCATTATTTTAAACAGTCTATAAAACGTTGTCAGACACTTTTACCCATGAATTTATAAAAGCCTACAAATCAGAATATCCAAACTACCGAGCAACCTAAAACCCAGTGTGCTGCTACCAGTTTGCTCAGTGATCTAGCTTGTTACATATTTTAGGAAAAGTTAATTCTCATCTAATTTGTGTAGTAAACATATAGTTTGATTCCTTCCACACACACTACTTAGCTTACACAGAAATTCTTCTTTACAATGGTACAACTGTGAAATCCCAATTAGGCTGAGTAAATCTGCAATCTGCTTGTGATATTTTAGCACACTAAAGATTGAAATCATTCTTTAAAATACTCTGCACCATCATATGGTATTTTATCCAAAGTTTCATCATTTATATAAAAGAGCTTGCAATGATTTGTTACATGATACTCTGAAATATTCTGCAGCTGTAGCAAGACTAAAGGCTGTCTCCTTTATTCAATTACTTACTGGGATCTCAGGAATTTTTTAAAAAGCTTAGTACAATATCCACTTGTAAGGCTGT
The DNA here is from genome assembly GCF_964034855.1 of Anser brachyrhynchus. Classification (NCBI taxonomy): domain Eukaryota; kingdom Metazoa; phylum Chordata; class Aves; order Anseriformes; family Anatidae; genus Anser; species Anser brachyrhynchus. The sequence continues at coordinate 22,323,537 of NC_137698.1, forward strand.
CAGGTTCAGGGCAAATCAGCTTCTATTGAACTGGGAAACAGACAACAAAGCGTTAAAGATGTACGCCTGCAAAAGAAATTTTATTGTTTCCTTTTTGGTAGCTCCAGCTTTCAAAACGTATAAAGAAAATGTTAAAGAGATGGGTATCACCTGCACAGATTAATGTGTGAGAGATTATGTGCAGACTTCCTTTATTTCATTAAAAGGAATGCCTGTTTTTCTTCCCATCACCATCAGTTTCTTTAGTCAACGGTGCAGCCCATGACTTGTATTTGCTTTAGCTTTCAATGCATATGCACGTGTTCAACTGCCTTTATTTTTTGGAAAGGTTAACCTAACAGAAGCTCAATGTGAAATATCACCAACAACAATGGATTCGGTAACAGTCTTCATCCGAAAAGTACTTTCATGTCCTAATTCACAATACGGGGAGTTGTTTCTGCTCCACCCCATTCACTCATCCCTTGTGTGGCAGCCTTTGCAAACAGAGCCCTCGAAGCCCTCTGGAGATGCAGGGGGAGCGGAAGCGTTCGGTCCTGCTACTGCAAGGCTGCGTGTTGCTGCATGCTGCCTGTGAAATGCTAAGCAACTTTTTCCTTAAATAGACATGGAAAGTGCTTGGCACCATGGGAAAACTGACGTATCCTAAAAACAGCTTTTTCAGATTTCAGTTATATTTTCCTCTTTTTGTACTGGAAAACCATAAGGATGCTGTGGTTTGTAAAGCAGACAAACCTGGTCAGTTTAACAACTGTAGTTTGAAGTAGCACTGCCTGATCTCTCTGCCTCTTCCTCTTGCCTGAAGGCGACAGCCCTGCAGTAGTAATGGAAGCAAACATACAGCACAGCTACTACAGTTCACAGCTCACAATATTAATTCAGAATTTTAAATAAATTTCTAACTACTGTTGAATGAAAATTATTTCTTGATGATAATGTGGTCATGAGACCCTATACCACGTGCTAAAGCTAAAAGGCCTATGATTTTTTTTTTTCCCCACAAATTGGAAATAATACTCTCCATCCCCTTTTTAAGTCAATTTAGCACTGCTAGGTTTACTAGTACATATTGTTCTCTGAAACCGTATAAGTTACTTTCTTAGTATGAATTACTGGTATCGGTTTCTATATAAATATATTATTCTTTAAGTATAGATAAAACTAATTTGAGATACGTTCATTAATACTACAAGTAAGACAGAGATGGACATGAAAAGTACAGTGAATACTAGTGAACACACCTGGTTAGAATATATTTTACAGAGCAGCCATCTAATCAATGCTTCTTCAGTGCTGCGGAGCCTTTGGTGCTTTTAAGATGTTACTCACACTTCCCAGCATTCCAATAATTAAAACAAAGCACGCATTCCCTGTTTATCAGCATGACTTTCATTCAGTCATGTGCTTATTATAAAATTACCTTAACTGTGCACATCAAAATGTACGTAAGTGTGGCTACGTTTTCCAGTGGTATACGTACTTTGTGGTTACCAAGCAAGCAATGAATTTTATTACTGTAGTGATAAAGCTCACATTTGAATCTTACAAAAGATGGATGACCCCCTTTTTCCACACAGGGGAGTTCCACTGTTACAATAACGATGACTAGCAAAATAATCATGCCATCAAAAGGTTTCACTGATCCAGCTGGAACTTAAGATCTATCAAGTAAAGCTGCTCGCAAAGGTTACTGAAAATGCTTATGATCCTGGCAAAAACAGCATTAGAAGAGGATGATGGCTTTTCAGATAGGTAATATCATTTCAGAGAAAGTTAAGTGAAGTTAGGAAAAAAAAGGGGGGGGGGGGACGAAAATGATTCACCTGCTCTATATATACTGAAATTTGAACTTTATGTAGACATATACATTTGTATACTAACATTAAAAATTGATACATCTTTACAGATGTGCATCTGGAGAAGTATCTAGCAAGCAGTACAAATAACAGCTATGCCTGTTTTAAATGGACTGCACATTCAAGCCTTGAAACCTAAACTGTGAAAACTAGCAAAAAAAATGGGATACATTGGTTCTTCTGTGACAAAGTTTATTGTAAGGGCAAATTCTACGGTGCACAGTGGTTTTGTGTGCTTGGAATAATGTTTTCAAGGAACACTCACGTACAGATTGAAGTTCCACCCACTGCATCTGAACGCTCGCAGATTAAGGAAATGCTTGCAATGGTGTTACAGACAAATGAGAAACCTGCTCAGCAATTATTTACATAATATATCCCCCCCTAATTTACAAGTACAAAAAGACACAGTTACATGTAAAAATACCACATAGAACTAAGCAGAATGCTAAAAAGCTACTTTATATGTATTATTAACAGCAATACTCAGCTCTTTAGCATTAAAGAACAGTAACATTAAACCCTCCCTTGGAGGCGATTATTTTCATCATTGATAGGTCAGAAACAGAGATTTCACAAGTTAACCTCTGAATAAAAGACAGCAAGGCTTTTTAGGTCATGAGGTCCTACATGAGGTCTCTCAGAAGACAAGCATAAAAGTCCTAAAATAACAAGCACACACACAGGTTTCTCTTAATTTGCCCTGTTGGATTCCTATAATAAGTGCTTAACAACTCCATCCCCAAAGCAGCTCTGCAGTCATCAACAAGACCATTTACCACATGATTTAGCAAACATATTTCCAGGATTTTCACTTACATATGCTACACGGAATTGGAATAGGAATTAATGTAAGGCAATTTATGGGCAATATCACTCCTGCCTTCACAGTTCTTTTCATATCAGATTCAAGAAAAGAAAGACGCAACATTTCCAAGATGCATACAGAAGTTACAAAACTAAGGACCAGTCTCCTCCTCTCCTGTTTATTCTGTTATGGGCAGTCAATCAAGTATCTCTTTCTCCTTCCACCCTAGAATTCCACCCTGAAGGAAGATGGGGAAAAAAAAATAATCAAAATTTAAAGCATTCACATAAAGCAGTGGTGAAATTCAAACCACTCATGACATTCGTGATTAAGCACCCATCTTTCACGCTACAAGCCACTTTGTTTCCTTTACCCCACATTAAATTCTCTAACTGGGAATTACAGAACTGTGCAGAATCTGAGAAACAGCTCCGTTAATTGTTTGTTTGCCCTCTGCCATAACACGTACAGCGAAGCACTCCAAATGGCAGGAAGCACAAACGCAACGTGGCATGCTAATTGAAAACAGAGATACCTATACCATGGCAGAGACTATGTTTAAGCCAGTGGATCAAAACAGTCTCCCTACTTCCTCACCCACACGACCTTTTTCCACAAACTTGCATGAGGAAAAGAACCAGAATGCAAGCGGAGGTGAGAAGTGGTCACCCACACAGGAAGCCAAAGGACGGGCTCTTGGGCTTCCTACAAACACCTACACAGGTCTGCTTTAGTACTGGCTCGACACTTTCACTACTCCTCTCGTCCCTTGCATCCTTCTCTGTAGGCAGTGAGCCACTGATAGTTACTCTGCACATGGAGTTCTCCAAGCAGTGCCAAAACTACCTGGACTAGTTTTTGCTGCAGGGAAAAGTACCTCCCTATCGTTCCTTCACATCACAAATCAGATGTCTTTGAAAATCCACGTTGACCAAAAGGACCCAACATTGGAGAAAGATTGGTTAGACTGACATTACCCCCCCACCCCCCAAACCCTCAATCTTTATTGGTATTTTAAGCATGCTTTTGTTATCTTCTTGATTTGTGTCTCTAGAAACAGAATAAACTGACTTGGCTAGGAGTCTTTTGGGTACCTCATTTTCCAGTAGTTCCCAAAGATTACTTGTTACTGCTCTGAAATATTTGGGACTGTAAAGAAAACAGGAAAAAAATGGTTTCTATTTCCTCCTTTTAGGAAAGGAAGAGAGCAGGAGGTACGAAGTTGCAGCTTAACGTCAGTTAACTTCAGTTTCCAGAGAAATACAAAAGTAAATAGTGCAGGATGGCTAAATGAGCTGCCATCTGCTTCTGTTCTCAGCAGCTCTTCAGAAAATCAGCTACCTCAGTTAAGTGCCTGTCAAATATTGGAGAAAAGAGGGCAGCACATAACCTGAGGGGAGTGAGGCAAGGATAGAAAACTTTGATAGCCACTGGTCTAGGGTAGATGCCTGCATCCACCTCCTTTCTAATCCCAAACCAGAGAATCTCTTCAGGTCCGTAAACACCCTTCACATTCCGGATCTGCATTCCTACTACTAGGCTAGGGAATCAGCAACATCTGTCTGCATGGAGAATCTTTTACACCTTCAGCCTGCTTCAAACTCAAGATGCAGCTAATCAGATTACAGACTTCATAAAAGATTCACTGTAGGCCAGATTAATTATAGGCAGCTCTTTCTGTTTTGCAAAAGTATTTTCCATCTTCTTTTGCAATATGCATCACTGGATAATTTACTGCACGTAACACCTGGAGATGTCACTACAAACATTTATTATTCCAGGTACAAATTCCACTTAACTGCTCTTTTTCGTAACGATTGATAATGAAACTAACAATATTTTATTCACCCATCAGTTTCTTGAAAATGGCAATTGAATCACTGTTGTCACTTTAAGCACTGGATAGTTCTGCGTGTTGGCCACTATTTCTTACTGCTGTCTGCTTTTCTTCTTCTTCCCCCTGAGGTACGACACCCAGAAATCCTAACATTTCAAAAGCTGTGAAACACTGCTGAATCAGCAGCATCACAGTGTAACAAACGTACATGCATACGAAAAAAAAAACACAACAACTTTGTATCTAATACAAAAAGATGCATTTTTATCACTTAGTTTAACCAGTAACTATCCATACTGCTGTAGGCAAGATCACACCCCGAATGTATATTTTTAAGACAACACCTACTTAAACAATGGCCATACAGTGAACGAGGCACTTCTGTGACCCCAAGTTTCATTCTAAGACAGATATGTAAGCAGTTTTGCTGGGGATATATCTCATAGTTAAAGCCATGGCAATGTGTCCGATCAGTGATTACTTGCTCCCAGGATACAAAATTCCTGATCATCTTCACTTCTTAGAAGAATACAGGCACTAGGTCCATTTCTATTATATGTTGCTACTCAACTGAGGAGAAATATAACCATAAACACACATGTGCAGAGAGAAGGTCAAAACTTGTTCAAGGTACTATAAAAAAGAACTAAAGATCCATCAAAAGGCACACCGCATTAAAAAAAAAAAAAGAGTAGCCATGAGCTAGTAAAGAATGCTAGCACTTATAAGCACAGCCAACAGAAATATGGCAGAACAAGTTTGATTTCTTTTGCTTGTTTTAATTTAAGTGGTTTTATACACCAGACCCTTCACATCTCTCACTCAGCAATTTCAAAGCATCTGATCACCTCTCTCTCTGTAAATGAGCACGCACTTCCATTACGCGTTCAACATGAAGACTGCACAGGAGACGCCTACAGCTCTTCTCGGTGTGCGCCGAGCAGTTTTATCACTGTAGGAATTGAAAAGCAAGCAGCATTCCACGGAGTAAAGCGTTCACAAATGACATTGCTTTATTGAAATAACATTTTATTGCACTTAATTGGGATAAAATATATGAACACTGACTTGAAACCAAATGCGCAGATAGATAACTTTTTAAATTTACATTTCCAGCGTAATGATCCATTTTATCTCTAAGTTTGATGAAGATGAGAATTACTGAATATTGCTTATTCACTATTTGTGAGGGAGTGGTACTGGATGCTCCTTCTATGTATTTTCTAAGCAAAACGTATAGAGCACTACTGAAGTAGCTAGGCTCAGAAACTAATAATGAGATTATTTCTAATCAGGAAAAAATGTTGCATTTCACTTTCTGATCAAAAAAATCCTACCGAAACAATCACCTTTCAACTCCAATTATTCTCTCCTGAAATGAAGGAGAAAACCACTTCTGTTGGAAAGTTTTCTCACTGATGATTTAGTAACATATACAATGTACACAGTGCCCTAAAGCAAACTACAGAGAAAATAAATCCATCCAAATAATCCACTGGTATAATACTAACCTGCTATTCAAAAAATCCTCCAAAAAACAAGTTTCTGTCTCAAAGCCTTACAGTTTAAAGGATTGAAAAAGTTGCAGTTAATGCTACGGGAAGATAGTTGCCTTGGACTATGCCCACCAAAACTTCTGAAAACACACTTGAAATTATTCCTTTAGCCAACAATTTCAAGATAAAACTTAGGGTCGAAACTTTTTATGATCAAGTAAGTGTCAGCAGTTTTCCCCAGCTACTCTTAATTTTTAGGATAATGGCAGAGATATTGCACACACACGGAATCTGAAGATGAACGCAGTGGCTAACTGTGGAGGTATCTGCGTGAGAAGGGAATGGGACAAGCGGGTAGAATGACTGTCACATCCCCACTGGTACACAACTAGCCGGGAGCAGAGGGATCCCCCAAAAAACCCTGCCACAACCACAACCACGAGGAAACCTCAGCTGACCATCACCTCTCATTTTTTTCCTACTTTCAACTCTCATGGCTTAGTCTAGAAGATGAAGGTTTTGGGATTGTTTCATAAAACTGGCAGGCTGCAAGGTCCCAGATGACACCCAGAAAGCAACGCTCTTTTTATGCCATGACTGTATCTACCTCGAACACTCTCCCCAGTACCACTGGGATACGCTGCAATGGTTGTTTCAGTACAGAAGTCAGTTCCAAATTGAAATCTGATCTTCCCCGTAGACGGCAGGTGTCCTCCTTTCTGAACATAACTCAGAGATCACAATGTGCAAAGCTTCGTTTGTAACACAGCTGTGCTGAACAGCCTCTGTAAAACAGATGTTATTGCTCAGCGCTCATGAGGACAGTTATTACCCACCTATTGGCACGTCGCATCTTTTACCTTCCACAGTGACTAAAAAAGATCAAGGAATTGGGGGTCCAGGAACTGGGAAAAGAAAACACTGGTCCTTAAAGAATGTATTTCTGATGGTATTTCAGCACTGGAGAAGCACAATGCTGAGAGGGTGGCTTTAGGTCAAGATAAGCCTCCTTCTCCACACCGCCTCACGCAGCAGAGGCAGAGCTCCTGGGCTCTCCTTCAATGGGAGACAGCTCGGGCTATCAAAGAGACATCTGCAGAGCTCCTAACAAAGAAACCCATCTAAATCAAACAGTCCTGTATGCAAATGGAGCGTTAAGTCAGATGACTTATGGAGAACTTCTAAATTTATCATGGTAAGATAGCTGCAGCTTAATTAAGGCTGTTATCAGCTGCCACTATGAATATTTGCTCTCAGCTCGCCAGTTCTCGCCTCAGAAATCTGACTTGATTTAGCAACTAATATACATTAAAGACAGGGTTCAATAATTGTAGCAAAGTTGTGTACAAATACACGTGTCAGTTTCTCATTTCCATCCCTCGTAATGTGAATGACTTGTTTCTTCAAGTAGACTTACACTTAAAAAATGTTTTAATTAAAGCACATTGGTTTTGATAGCTTGAGTGATTGGTGCTTCCAGTGACCTAAATACGAACATCTAGTTCCAGAAGGCATTCACTGACAGCTAAACAGGTTTGTTTTATTAATTTAATTCCAAAGATTTCAATACCAAGAAGTGAGCACTGCATGAAGGAACGTCTTGTCTTTTACTAAGTTAGCAGTGGTCATGAAGCTAACTGTTATGATCCTTCTGCATTAACAGTTGCTGAAAAATCTTCCTTTGTTCCTCAGATAACTGAGGTTTGTGCATGAACAATATTTTAGCCTGAACACTGTTAATGTACAGGTAAGTGTTAACCTCCTCCCTTTATAGTTAAGGTTAATTTTATCATTCTTGAAGTTCGCCTTTTTTCATTTTTTCTGCTCTGTCTTCCTTGCCAAGCAATCTAGATTTTTTTTCCTATGCAGATTACAGATTAATACAAATTTATACAAGTCTTTAAAGCGTTCAGAATATCTGACTACAAAAAAGGTAACCTGAAAATAATTGAGATCTTGTTTTTCTTTTATAAAGCATCTAGTATTTTTATGTCACTTGGTGAGACACATGAACTTCACCTCTGTAGAAGGTGCACAGGACAACAACAGAAGTACTAAAAATCATTTATGAAATTATCATTACTTGGAAACTAGACACGATGCCCCAAGGTGACACTGAAAGTAAAAAGTCAATGGGGGATCTGGTCTGTTCTATTGTAGTCCTGCTGTCAGCAGAATCTCTCTATGACCGAAGAAAGGTATGAAGGTGATGTATTGTTGCAAGTAGGGAGCCGTAGCTGACAAATACCTTCCATGTTCTCTACAAAAGCAAGTCCCAATCCTTCAAGTTGATCTATGAAAGCCAGTGACGCTTTAGGCAAGTATACAGGTTCTTCTTGCACTGAAAAATTAACATGCACGAGGTCACATTGTAGTCATGCATTTCTTGCAGGCCATGTTTTTGCTAATATTCTTTTAATAATTTTAAAACTTCAAAAAGAAAATGGGTCTTCATCTGCAAATATCATTAGCTTTATCAACTCCTATCACTGCTTTTACAGCATAGTAGTTAAAAATAGAGCACAGCTCTAGTTAAAATATACGTGGCAAAAGCCAAAGGGAAGAAAGGAAAAACAGCTTTTAGAACAAAGCCAAACCAAAGTAGTTTTTAAAAAGCAGCTAGAACTACCACGTGAAGATTGAATACTTGTTCATCACACCATTCACAGATCCCTAAAGGAAACAATTTTCCACTGTCCAACAACACAGAGCAACAGTGATAACATCTATATTTAGGCTAAGTCTTTCAACTAGAAAAGATGGTGGGTTTTTTGTTTTTTGTTTGCTTTTAAAAAAAATTAACAAATTAATTTCTTGGAGAAGGTTATTACTACTCAACAGGGAGAAAGCAGTAACTTGCCTTTGCCAAGTGAATTATCATCATATTTGTCAAAGACAGAAACTTTCCAAAACATTCCTCTTCTGTCATCTGCCACACCAGCAAAATTAGTGAGCCAATAAAGATAATAGCTTCATGTGGTCTTGCCAGCAGAAGGCAGGACCCATACTACTTTCAAGGGAAATAACACTGGTATACAGGAAATCTTGGGAGCCAACAACCACCTGAAAGGCAAGAGAAAGCTAACTATCCTTGTTATTCTTGCTGACTTTCACAACATCTTGCTCATGACCCCTATAAATCATCATCTATGCAGAAAGCCTCACATGACAGCGCATCTCAAACCCAGAATATCCCATACCAGGGAATAATTGCCTCCTTCTGTTATTACCTAATACATTCAGCCCTGCATCAAAGTTATCATTTAAAGCCTCACTGTGATGCCTCACTATAATTATGGCTGCACAAAATAGCACCTATTTTTATCCCCTGCTCCCCTGTCAGAAACAAAGCACAACCTCAGGGGTTCACATTTGCAAAACCGCACACTAAGGGAAGAGTTGTAGGTTGTAACCGCACACCGACAAGTTAGTGAGGCCAAAGACTTCCCAGAAATCCCGTCGCCTTGAGCACAAGTACGATCACGCCATCTGTATTTATACGTAAACAATGGTTTTCACACACACAGACAAAAAAAAAGTAGCAGAAATCCAGAACATGAAACTTTTATCCCAGCTCCCACCCAGCCTGGGAAACCAATGTGTGAGGTTTTGTGCTGCAGAGGTTTTTGCAGCCAAAAGAGGATGGACTCAAACCATTTGGCTCTGTCCTGACAAAACTGTCTTGAGGCTTGGAGATGAGACCTTACAAACCAGTGCGTGAAAGTTACAGTATCACACAGAATTTTTACATCTGCCTAAAATCACATCGTTTTTCCTGGCTTACTTGAAGCCTTAAATAAGTCAGAAAATAAGGTCAAACTGAGAATATGAGAATATGTTACTGGAGTATTTAAGAACTTCTATAAGAGCATATAGTAAAAGTCATACTGAAGAGAATGAATGACCTGGAAACCATATCTTCAGCCCCTAAAAATATCACTGAAGTCTTTGGCTTTTCCATGTAAGCAAGAAAAAACAGAGGAATTAGAACATGTATTATAGAGAATACTTCATTAAAGGCCAGAACCCTGTATTTCCTGATTTTTGTTGTCTGGCAGCTTTTTTTTTATTCTTTGTAAATACAGCAGGTCTCAGCAAGATCTTTAACCAAGCCAGCAGACACCCTTATTGAAGCTCTGTGAACAAAAGCAGGCTGAAGACACGTTCCTTTTTGTATTAAAAGCATTTACCTCCATCACTGTATTTTAAAATGTAAGGTCCCCTGTCCTGTCCCTCCTCCCCAATTAAATAATTAGAAATTGCATAAGACAATTTTCATTATATATTTCACATGATTTTTTTCATAAAATCTTCAATTTCATTTTCATGTTTAACGAATCTGCTAGGTTACCCATGCACCCTTTCTCACTCAGCATTGTGGCCAATCCAAGTTCTGCTTGGGAACAACAAGGACAAAAAGCCTGCAGGATCAGGAGCACGGTTTGATTTGCTTACACTAACAAATTTCATAAATTATTTACTGAACTTCAAAGCTTTGGTACTGATGATTAATATAGGGAGAAAAATAAGATGTGCTTGTTTACCATCAATTATTTATTACATATGTTTTACAGTATAAGATATGCACAAAATAAAAATGCATTATATTCATTTCGCTAAAACTTAATGTTCTTTCTATTCATTCAGAGATTATGGATGATTTGATAAATTATCAATAATAGAAAATGCAAAGAAAATGTCCTTTTGAGAAAAAATATAGATTACATTCATACTTTGCAGTAAGAAACTTACATCTGTATATGCAAAACATTACCCAAAACTAGACAAAAGGAAGCCTTGAATCAAAGTAAACTACTTACAGAAGTCAATGAAAGTAATAAAATATTAGAGCCTAGAATATAAATGATAGCTGATAAATTCAGACCCAAACCAGTCAGATCAAAGAATCAACATGTCACTTCTAACCAAAGCAGGACATCAAATCAGTTGAGTAGTTAGAGACCCAAATCTTCTGATTAAGTCTAAGGCTGGGATGCATGATAGTATGCGAGATAGCTATTGTTTTTAATGTGCCTTAGATCAAACATGGTAAACTTCACACTTCTAACCAGTGATGTTTGTAATAGATTGGATGAAACACGTTTACAAAAGAATCAATAAATGTAAAGACTGGAAAGAATTAGAGAGGCTTGCAGGCTTGTACCTATTGTCTGGGGGAATTACATGTCAGTTCGAGTATTATAACTCCAACAAAGGCTTCCTAGCTTTAATTTACTAGAACACATAATGGGTGATGTAGAAGCTGGGAAACACTAGTCAGTCTGAATACATTACTTAACAAACAGTTTAATGAATGTTACAAACATTATTATAGTCCTGGCGTACTCTCTCTGCTCACTCATTTTCACTTTGCAAACTTATCATTAAAGGACATTTCTTTGTGAGGCTGTTCCATTTAAAGTTTAAGTCCCAGAAGCAAGAAGCACTGTACCACGTTCAAAACATGCATCTAAAATTGTAATAGGCAGCAATGCTAAAAGCTAACTAAATAACTATTGATACCTAGCCTTCCAGCCTGTCTCACACATGTACTTGTGGGAGACATCACAAGTATTTGCACAGCTTTTGCACTTTTAGTAAATACAGGTTAGACAGAGTACATCCTAAATATGTGTCTTGAAAAGAATCATATATAAACAAATATATAAAATGATACTAGAAAATAAATGTAGGCCACAGTGGAAAGGAAAAAACAACAACGACACAACAGAAAACCACCAGCATTCTTTAAAACAAAAAAGACTGGCTGATGTCAAAAAATATAGCCAGCTCACAAATTAAAAAGAATAATATATTCTTTTCCTGAAGATGATTCAACTCTTCAAACAGTTATTGCGAAACAAACCATCCACACCCTCTCCAAGTGAAATATTTCAATCCTCTGAGTTTTACTCTTCAGTTCAATACGCCTTTAATTCATCTGTACAGCCTAAATCAAAAAGGCACAACTTCTGCATTCCAGTTAAATAATTAAGACCTAAGGTGTAGTTTTACACCATGCTGAACTTCAAGGCTTATCTTTGAATATCACAATATTTTGCCTCATATAATGTTATTTATAAAGTGGAAAATGAGAAAACAACGATGAACAAACAATCCATAAGCTTTTCCAGATAAACCATATGGCCTAGTGTTCCAACAGACAAAATGAAATTTTAAACACACAATGGGGTTGTTTAATGCCATATTCTGCTGGGTAAAATTGGATACAGAAGGCGGGATTTCTCCATCCCAGGTTCCCTCTTCAAACCACAAACTGTTCATGTGCAGCTGATAAGTACAGTATCTCTAAAGCTCCCTTTATAACCCAGTGCATACATTGAAGAAATCACTGGAGTGCATTTTTTCCCAGGAAGATGTGTGAAGAACCCCATTTGTGAAGACAGAAATGTATTCCATCATAGGGTTTTGAATAACAAGTTATTGAGTTCTTGTTCTACTGTGATGGGAAAGCCTCACTTGGGACTTTCTGGTTCATATGACAAGAAGTTGCTATGACCATAAAGGAAAAGGTATACATATATCTGCATTAAAAAGAATGTCCTTCCTACTGAGAGAAAGACTGTCGATATTCCTATACCCAGACATAAGTAAACATAACTTGTGTTCATTTTCAGTGCATTCAATGACTGCAAGTTTAGACAAGAGGATGATAGTACAGTTTGTTCCACTGTGTTTCTGCATGATAGTAGTTTTGTTTTCTATCCTGTCTGCATCAATCTGTGTAGTTAGTGTACTCACGTGCTTTAACTAATACAAAGTCTTGCCAGCAGCTACACTACATCTTCAGAAACAAATATGCATATTTGACATCCTGCTTTCTTTTCATTAAAATCTACTTTAACGACTTGAGAGCCATGTCACTTGGACAGTCAAGGTCATGATTTCTGAAGAAGGTTCACTGCAGGCAAATCCCAGAGGGCTGTGAGTCTCTCTTTGTCTGGTCACATCAAAAGGAAGTTTAAAAAAGGGTTAATCATAGCTTTAAAGTAAAAAGGAAGCACACTCTACAACAGAAGCTGCTGTTTATGCTCCTTTGGGCTGTTCATTGTGGAAGTCTGGTTGACAGAAATTGGGATGAAAAGCTTAGAAACAGCTATTTCAAGAAATAGTTGCCTCAGAAAAAAGAGGACACCCGATTAACCTTTTGGTATATCATTAGCCTATTAAACTGTAGCATTCTGCAGTGAAGAAACATATTATGCAGTTATTTTTGTGAAAAGAAATCTTACTCACATTTCTATTCCAGCACATTCCTTCTATTTGTATGATTGTAGAAATCAAGTATTTTAGATGTTAGAATCAACGGCTCGTTCTACTGGTGGCCCACACAGACCAACCCTATGGCACTGAGCAGCTCCCAGCTTTTACACTGGAGTGACGGGGCTGGGCCCTGCTGCATTTTGGAAGCAGGTATGAGACACCTTCAGTCAATAAAGGATGTGCGCTGTGAGAAACTAGGGGAAATGCTTGCCTGGGAAGAGCTATGATTCATCTTTCCCCAGACAAAAACTGTATCCCCAGCTCTACCCCCTTTCAAAATCCATTCTCACCACAGCTGAATAACTGGACAAATAGTTGAAGGTTTTTTGTTAGCTTTTTTTTTTTTTTTTCCTGGCAGTGAGTGAGGGAAGAAGAATAACTATTAAAAACTTCTGTTTGTCAGCTAGAGATGGGCGGAGGTAAGAACTTTTGCATTTTGAAAGAGAAAGGGTAAGATGTATGTAACGCCAGAAAAGGTTGAGGACAAATATCACTTGGTTATAGGCATCCACAGAAAAGGGCAAACTATTTTTACATATGGAAATGTCATCTTTCTCAAACCCCATTCTCAGTTTTCTCCCACTTCCCTGCCAATATGATAGCAAATAGGAAACTTAACAATAGCTGACCTCTAAGTTAAAGCAATTGTTGCCTGACCGTTGCCTGTGTCTCAGAGTTCCACCTTGCAATAGACTCCTGCGGAAAATGGAAAGCCAATTACTGAAGCAGAATCAACTAGGAGGAAAGTGCACTCTTTCTCACTAACACAAAAAAAAAGTTAGAAAATTACAGCTAGACTACATACTTAAGTGTAGGAAGTGTTGTACAACTCTATGAGGAGTAAGCAGTCTAGCAACTGCTGCAGTATGAAAGCAGCTTCTTTGGCTTCAGAGCAAAAGAGTGAGGGGACAGCAGCAGAAAGATGGCATGTTTCTACTTGCTAGTTCATCTGAAACCAGAAAACTTTGCGAAAATATACGCTCTTCCAAAGGAGCCGTGACCCCTTATTATGGGGATGGGAGAGGTTTTACCATAAGGATGGACAAATGCTCTGCAAGGCTGTGGGGTCTCCATGCTGCAGGTGCCCGAGGCCTAGATGTGGCACGGAGCAACCCGGCCTAACCAGGCCTGCTCGGAGCTGAGCAAGGAGCAACCTCTGGAGGTCCCTCCCAACTTAAATACCTGTTTGCACAGAATCACCAAGTAATTTCTAACAGCAATTCTTTTTCCAGTAACAGAATATCTGCATTCAGGCTGGCAGCACATCTGACACAGTAAGGAGCCTGAAGAGCATGGCATCTTTCAAGATTTATGGTAAATTAGTAAGTGATCAGCACATGGAAGAAATAGTAAGTCTTACAATTTCTGAGGCTGTCACCCAGGGAAGGAACAGCTCCTCACACTGTCATCTTATTGATATAAGAACTGTTTTGGATTTAATGTCAATACTGAAAGAGAGATAAAGAGTTGGCAGACCAACTATTTCTTAATAGGAAGAAAGGCTCCTAGAGTTTCAGCAGCTTTGATCTGTTTTTCGTAAGAGAGGAGAACTTTTCCTTAACTCATCCTTGTGAGACGTCCATATTCTATTTGTAGGAAAGTATTTCAGGGAAAGTTCTATGGCAACGTATTCCGTTTCTTCTGTGCCGTTCACAAGGTGTTTATCCTAACTACTGTGAGTTGTGAGGAACATCTAGATACTTCGTAATTCATTTTGTTTCCCCTTGCATTTAATTCCTCACTAGATACAGCCTTACATACTACAAAAGGAACAACATCACTTGAATTTTGCCCTCTTATTTCACTTTTTATAGTTAAGTTTCAAGCTAGTATAAAAACAACTTGTTTTGCTTCATTTAACTGTAAGTTTTAAGGTATTGTTAAATAACATCCCGGAGTATATTTCAGTACGCTAGGTATCCCTACATAAATTCCCTTTTTTGTTTTTGTTTCCTCCCTATGAATCTATTCTTAATACTTAGTTCTGATTTACAAATTCTTATTCCTAAACAGATCTTGTATGGATATATCTCAACTGTTAATCTAGACCACAAAGGCAAAGCAGGAGGATTATGAGGCTAACAGACAATACCATAAATTTATTACTAACATAGCAAATTTCTCTTCCGACAAGACCAAACCTGCCAGTCCGGACCTGCTCATGAAGAAGTAAACAGTTTGGTATCTCAGCAACTCCTACTTACCTTTCAAAACAAAAGACTAGGCTTACTACACTCATCTCCAATACATGAATCATTAACATAAACTATCTCTTGATTCATTAACATCACAGCAGGGAAGGCATTAATTTCTCCCATTCTAAATTCACAATTAATTTTTCTGTGTTTATGCTATTTGAACAGACTGGAAGTACTGCATGCTCACATATAGCTGCCTTCGCAAGTATACCTGACAGACCTTTAGATTAAACGTTCCTTAGCACCAGTATCTGTGTGAGATACTTCATCTACTACGCAGAGATCTATAAGAACATACTGCTATTAAGACATTAATATTGTTTGTCCTATTCGAGATCTCTTTGAATGCTAGTGCCTAAGCCATTTATCATACTACACATGGTACCAGTACAGGAAATCAATACTATTTGCAACTTATCAAGACTAAAAAAGCAAGGCTACAGTTGAAGACAACAAACACGTGGCATGCATAGGCGCTCTAAGTTACAAGTAATGAAAAGATATATATTTTTTTTTTTGCTAATGATGCATTAACAAAGCTATTCTGGTTGTTAAACGCCATGCAGCCCACATAACATTCATTAGCGCAATGCTCATCTGAATCGTTGACATCTTTTACATAC
Source organism: Anser brachyrhynchus (assembly GCF_964034855.1). Lineage (NCBI taxonomy): Eukaryota > Metazoa > Chordata > Aves > Anseriformes > Anatidae > Anser > Anser brachyrhynchus. The sequence continues at coordinate 22,339,639 of NC_137698.1, forward strand.
CTAAAGTACCATGCTTCATAAAGGCGTAACTGAAATTTCAGTGCATTTTCTTGAACAAAATGGCATGTTTTTGTCAACTGCTTGTAGTAAAAAGAAGAAAGCAAATTAAGCAAGTGAAAAACTATTAGAAAAAAATAATCTTATCATTGCCTTGAGAATTTTCAGGTAGCTTTTGTGCCGTAGACACAAGCAGACACTACAGACACTGTCAGATTTTCTTTAATTCTTTTTCTAAAGAGGTAGAACAACCACCAGATAATACATTGGTAGCTGTCCTAATGAATCCATTTCAACTCCTTGACAATATTAAGCACTATCAAAAATGTAATTATATTAAAAAAACAATTTGCCTAACAGAGGTGCTAACAACTTCCCATTTTAGAGCTCTAACAGCATTTTAAGGAATCAATGCACTTGTCCTTATTTTACTAGATTTTAATCCAAAAGTAAACTCTAAATGAAGCAAAAAAATTTGCTTTTAACAGTTCTTGGGGTGATCCTCAGACACAAGAACCCTTCAGCTAAAGAAATTCTCAGTCAGGAGCTTGCAAATATATATATATATTTAAATTTATTTTTAAGAGATCATCATCTCTTCTAGTTTGCAACTCATCACTACTCTTCCCCCAACAAGCTCAAGCAATCCAATAAGCACCCAGACCTGGAGTCTTAACCATGAGTCTATGTAAATTACTTTGACAGAGACTAAAAGATAAAAACATGTAGCTGATCTGCTCACATCTTTAGCTGCCTTACACCACTATGTGCCATATCACACTGCTCTATGCAGCTAAGAGACTCGACAAATGTAAGAGCAGCACCCCAAGTTAGTTTTTAACAAGGATATCAAACACTGGATTTCTCCACCTAAGAATCCCCACATCCACTCCTTAACTTGGATACTGGTTACTCAGCGTCACAGTATGTATAAACAAAGATACTCCTTAGCTCTCATAGTCTCTGTTTTCTGTAATTTTCGGTTTTCTGGCAGGGGCATGTATTTGTGTTCTGTGGGTTTTGTTTGTTTTTTAATTAAACAAGCTAACACCTTTTACAGGAAAAAATAATCATTTAAGCACAGCTATAGTTTTCCATCCCATATTGTTTTAATTTGTTCCACTGTTATTTGTAATTCTCTTGTATATGGGTGAAAAACCTTCCTTTTTTTTTTTTAAATGAATTTTCTTCGCAGCTTTGAAGCCTACAGACCCCCACCTCCCATTTTCCCTGCAAATTCTTATCATTCATCTCTCTGACATCTCAGTGAATATTTCTTTTCCCAATACACATGTTCTCCAAATGCATAAAGTGGAGAAAAATCATTATTTATCAAACACACACTCATTAAAAGTTGTTTCAAGCTTAGCGTATTGTTTTAGAAAGCTAATACTGATTGGGATCAGATTGTAAAGTTGTCTGTATTTCCACTCACTAGAAGAAAGCCTCAGTAAGAAGCTACTGAAAGATATATTTCTAAATGCAAAGACTAATACCTATAAAATATATAAATTATGTTCAAAATAGCAAGGTACTAATTATCTTTCCAGTATATGGATTTATGCTATATACTTCATGCTATTTTTCAGCAGAGGTCAGTTGTTATGCTGAGACACAAACTCCACTTTGAGGTATTTTAGCTTTAAATTTGTATACAAAATAGCAGGAGAAAAAGAATGTAACCAAAATGAAAAAACTGTACTTGCAAATATATTCTCCTGAATGAATTCTTGATATCATAATGATAATGCTACTTATAACTCAGAACACATACACTAGGACTGTTCCTATTTCACAAATGGAAAAATGAGGGTGAAAGGTTATTAATTTAAATTCAGCAGCAAGCATGAAAAGAATAAATACCACACCCTTACTGCATTCTGTAGATCGAATTTAATACATTTAAATACTGTTTAACTGTCCTATTTGTAACATTAATGCTGATTTCAGGGAAAGGCATGCTTAACTTTACCCAGGTAACTAGTGAACAGTGCTTAAAAGCTGACATTTAAGTTAACAGGTTAAAAATAATTTAACTTCTGTGTACCTCAAAATCAAGAATATACCAGATGCAAGGGATATAATACCTTGCTCTGCTTTTCAAAATTCAGAAGACTTAAACATAGCAGATAATATATAAGATTGCTCATACCTTTCTGGGAGGGCTAACATCTGTTACCTGTTTAATGGAAGTACAGAATAACCAAGCTACCTATTGAATCTTAGGTGTGCTGTGTGTGTGTACACAACCATAAAAATGAATTTAAATTGGAAGTAATGATTATTTACATCATTACTGTTTCAAACTAAGGCTTTTTTGTCACTTTTAAAGAATCTCACAAAACTTGTAAACAGATGTTTCTGCCCCACTTTTGATACTCGTTAATTTGGAATTTCATCACCAGAATTTTTCTTTAGTATCCATATTTTAATTAAGACATCTTATTTTCATGTTATCTACCCAGCAATCAGAGAAACATGACTTCTGCTTCCAATGTCACATTTCATAACTACGCAATAGCAATATTTTAGGTTAGGGACCGATTATTCTAATTATCCTACAGTTACAGCTCAGACAGATTTGTAACTCATAGTGAAGCTTTTTTTTTGTCTTCTTCTTCTTCTTGCAACAGCACATATTCAAAGTATTGTATTGGAAAAAAAAAAAACAGGCCAGGTATTTTTGTGCATTTGTCACAAGCAAATAATATTTTTTTTTTTAACTACTTGAGATCTTACGCTGTAAGTTGTACACACAGTTATAAAGGTGTGCGTTTCACTCCCAGATCAGGTCAATAAACAGAAGCAATAAATTTCCTGAAAGGGAAGGATTTTGCTTAAAGATCTTCCACATCATTGTTTTTTCACTTACTTGGTCAGAAGGGATGAATGGATATATGCTGTACTTGGTATTATTCAGTGCTCTCCTGCCTTTGAAGGCTACAGGGTTGTAAAACAATGTGCAACAGCAATAAAGGAATGGCAGCTGACACCCACCCCACCTCTGTGAGCCCACTCAGAAAATATTAACTTCCCAGAAACAGCTAAGAGGCCATCGCTGTCTCAGTAAAAGTGGAAGTAGTTCTGCTACCTGAGGACTTCACTCCAACCCTGACCTTGTGTTCTGAAAGCCAGAAAACCTGTGTGGCTCAGTACCAGCGACCAGGTTCACCATCAGGTCTCCACAATGGCTCGCTGTAAGCATGTAAAAAAGATTTTCTACTCAAACACTCAACTGTTTATAAAGACCGTGCTGCTTATTCTGCTGTCCAATTTAAACCTTATTAATCTCTGATTAGCAGCTGCACATGACAGTGTATATACCAGAACTGAACAAACATGCTGTGTGGCTCACATAATCGGCGAGAGAGAGCTCACTGAATAAAATAAATCATGGTAGCATGCACTCCAGTTATGTTTTTAGACATTTTAGTATTTGTTTTCATGAAATACCTTACAGATTACATCCCAAGAACTGCATCTCAACAACAACTCAACGGGTCCACACAGCAGTTTCCATTACTCCATACAACTGACTCATCTTAGGTACAAGTGTACAATGAGATGCCAGCCAATTCACATATACAGCCTTACGATAGTAATAAATAATAATAATAATTGAACAAATATGTTTTCAAAATGGAAAAGTGGCTGAGATATCCCATAGCCTTAACTGCAAGCCCAGCTTAGTTACATACAACCATTAGCACTGTAAAGCTCTATATACAGAGAAACTCATAGCAAGTGTCTAATGCATAGCAGTTCTAAATCCAGAAAAATCAACAGCATTTTTGTCAGAAAAATCTTGAGATTGCCAGCTTTTTTTTAATAGAAAAAGAAAACCATGAAATGTGGTAGCATTTTTTGTATAAAGTAAGGAGCTACATAAGTAATGAAAATAAGACAGCATGTTCCAAAACAACCTTGGGGAAATATCATAAAGGTGCATCTTTGGCACAGAAAATATAACAGCACAAAAACAAACAAACAAAAACCGAACCAAACAAACAACAGCAAAACACCACTATCACAAAGGATTTTAGTTTCTTTAAGCAGCTCTTTAAAAAAGTTTTCTAGCAAAAGCAAACACCTGGTAATTATATCTGTAAAGTTCAATACTCCCTACTCCAAACCGAGGAGCACACATTATTTGTCATTCATCGAATACTTCATCTGGTCACTTCTTGCTTCCTTCCACCTGCTTGTGCACAAGCCCTGTTTAACATCTCAGCTCTGTTGTCACAGCACAGGTAAGATTCTAAAGGACTGAAGGCTAAAGTGCGGGATATTGAGTACATTCCCACTACAGGTTTTTAAAATACTCCCCATTGTAAACGGTTTACATCTAATGTGATAAGATGACAGCCTTTGGAAACAATAACTGCAGCTCTTGGAAAACAATTCATTTGACTTCAATATGCTAGCGATAGCCTACTGCAATAGGGAGCTTCAAATTCAAAGGGAAGCTGGACAAAGTGTGTTGAAGAGAGATATTACAGTTCTTTAAAGTATAAATGACAGCAGCTGACTTCCCCCCCCCCAATCATAAGACACAGGTCACATACCCTCAAGGATAGTTATTAATTATTTGTCTTACAGACTAAATGAATCCTGTGTGAGGTATCCTGAAGATATTACGTGGCATCTGCAGAATACAAACTGTTCTCAATGCAGGAGAATTGGACCCAACTGAGTGTGCAAAGCTGCATAAATGTTCAAACCGGTGCTTAATTTAACTACTATGTAATGTCTTCTTGTCTTCTTTTACTATGTGTGCTCTTAGTTGCATACTTACAGAACCAGTAATCCGATCAGTTGTAGGATATACGAACTAAATCCACATTCATCTGTACTTTCACTGTAACTGAAAACAGATTTTAACTTACTGTAAAATGAAACCAAGACTTCTGCAATAGAGCTAAAAATGCACCCGTTTCCTGAGATGCAATCTGTGTATTACCAGACTCAGTTTTTAATTCTAAGAGAGGCCATTACTTGTCCTAATCTTAGCCTAAAAACACGCAGAGCACAGAAAATAACCCAGTTGCTTCTACAGAAAGGTGAACAATGTGCAGTTGTACTATTCCTGCTTTTAAAACCCAACCAACTCTGATTTTTAAAAGTCCATCTCTCAAAGGCAGCTTTCCACTCCCATACAATAACTGTATCCATGTTCCATTACTCACGGCTTAAAATGTGCAATTCATTGTCAGCGTGATTTTTTTCAAGGTCAGCTTCAGACATATGCCTCAAACAATCAGGCATCTAATCTCTAATGGTAGCCTTCTTAAATTTCTCCTTGAAGAGACAGACTAAACTCGAGTTTCCACTTGGAAGCCCTGATTTTCCGCTTCACCCATTCCTCAGAAATTGCTACACAGCATCGGCACCAGCCAAGGAAAACAGAAACGACCTGAGCCTTCTTGTGGCTTGGCTACTTGGAGAATTTCTTTGCTAGCACAGTTCCATATGTTTTCTTCATCTCAACATATCTATTGTCAAGACAGCCCGAGCACGCTTCTCCTCCATGTTCTCGCTGCTGAGAATCTGCTCAATATGCTGGAACCGAAGAGGTGCCAGTCCACATCTCCAGGACAGACCACTACATGTCCTCACCCAGAACAAGGCACAGGGCTCCTCTATGTGCAGGCTTCAGAAAATGCCCAAACTAGTAGGACAGCAGCCCAAAGAACAAAAAAGAAGGGGGAATTTACGTGCCTTATTAATACATCTTAAAAAAACAAAAAACCCTCGTTATTGCTGCTTATTGTGTAGTGCAAAGGAAAAATCACGTATTGTTACATAGTCCGCCAAGCAATTTTTATAAGACCAAAGCTATAACGTGCTATAACAAATTTAATTAAAAAGACAATTTTTGGCAGCTAAGAAGAAAATACAGATGCTTCTTGAACGTGATTGATTTAAATTCAATGCTCTTATCTCAAAACCTACCTTTTAACATGAAAATCTACTATGGAAGTGTCATTTGTTTTGCACACTGAAACACAGCTATTTAAAACGTTTTAAGTTACACTTCATTTGTGTGCATTTCGGCTGCTTAAAATGTATTTTTCTACTGTGGCCACAACTGGTTATTGTCAGCCTTGTATACAAGTTCTCTCTTCATAACGTAGTTACACCCTTTGAAGTGGTTAAGCCAAGGATCCTGTCTTGCCCATTCTTACATTATTTATTTCACATTATCTGCAAAAACCTGAAATCAAGCTGTGCAAAGTAGCCTTTTGAACTTTAAATGCCAGATAATCAAGAAACAATAAATGAAAATAATTAATGTCTGAAAGTTACAGTATTTCTGTGAAAACCCAAATATTTAGAAAACAAATTTGATTTCTGTTAAATAGCTTCTTCCAGCTAACCTCAAGCCACTTACCAAAACATATATTTATTTATTTATTTGAGCTGCAGCTTCAGTTTATTTATTTATTTAAGCTGCAGTCTTTCTACTGCGTTCTGGCTGAAAAGCTTTCATTGAGTGATTTAGCAGCATTTCTCTCCCTAAAATCAGGCTAGGGGATTTAGGAATCTGTGACAGATTAGCAACAAAATCTTCCCCCTCTCCCCAGACACCTACAATGAAGTTATTACTAGCTATTTCCCTCCTTCTTTTCATCCTTTTTTTCCCTTTAGTCATCATGGGTTATCTTTTTCTCTCTGATCAATACAGTTATAATGACCAAACTTTTGTCTGAGCCCATTCCCTCAGGCTATCTTCACAAACTCAACCTTTCATTGCTGACTCTATAACAATTATTTCCAACTATTTAAGATCAGAAATCCTCTCTTCCATTGAAAATATGTTAGGGAAACATACTGAAAAAAAAAAAAAAGCACACCTCTTAAAACTTCATTTTGAAACCAGTATCATGGTTTGTATAATCAAGTGTGTAATATGGTCACAAACCAAACTTCCAAGAGTATTAAAACTTGATTTTCTTTTTTTTTTTTTTTGAGTTATGCTTCTTCTTTCCCTACCAAACTGTCTTGAAATAGCACTGAACACGTTCTCTGTGCTCACCTCTTGTTGGCACACTGTCAGTATTTGTTTATTTTTTGGATAAGAGGTTTGCATAGTAAAATGTGTCAAATAAGCCCTCAACTATTGTAGACAGGGAATAAACAGGCAGTAGAAATGGGACAAGTGCCTTCATATTACGTAAAGCACTGCAGGTGCTTTATTTTTCTCCCAGCAGATGGTGACCCAGTGATTGGCAGGTGATGGTGAAAAGGGGACCTCAGTATTTACAGAAGCTAATGGAAAGCTCCATAGAGCACTTTAGTGGAGGAGAAAGCTGATGAAAAGGCATCACCACCGTGTGTGGATAATCCTCCCACACAGTCCGTGCTGACTGCTCTAGGCAACTCTTCTCAGGAGCCACTGGCCCTGGGGAATTACTGGGACGTGCTGGGCCCCTGACTACTCAAAAGTGTTGTGATACCAAACAGACATTGAGGTGAGGGAAAAGAGGCACACCCTGAGAGGTAAAGTGTTCCTCCTGCCTTTGGACACGAGAGGTACATCACCATCAAACCTGGATCTCCGAGATGGCCTGTACTTGCTCTTGGATCGCTGCTTGCTTCCACTTGGCTAGTATGATGAAAATACTAAGATCCCACACCTCTATTTTGTTATGGAGGCATCTTTCAAGGGACAAGATGTTTTAGACAGGAAGTAGTTCCTTTTTGAGAAGCTCTCCCTTTCGTTTTCCCAATCATTAAAATTGAGCAAAGAGCACAGTCATTTCTTTAGTATTTATCTTCCAGATGAACTATAGCACATTACGACAAGGGAAAAATTTACAGAGTACCATCAGGGATCCCAACATCCTCTATGTATCCTCTCAACACCGTAGTGAATCAGGTTCAATCTGTAAGCAATGTGATATCCTGCCACAGTAATAATTCCACCAAAAAACATACCAATACAACACAGCCATGCCGGATAAGAATAAAGTACGTATCTCTATGTTTAAAATAAAAACTTGCACCTAATAAGTATTTGTTTCAGAATAGACACCAGATTTTTATTCCAATCTACTGTTTCTTATTTTTCATCATTATTTTCTTCTCACTCTGTTACCCAACCTTTTAAATATCGATTTTTTAAAATAATTACAGTCTTCACACCTCTGTATTTTTAATCACTTACTCCATAATTATATCTCGTTTCATAATCTGTTAGGATTTCCAGCTCCTTCTTCTTAGCCTAACCACTTACAGTATTTGAGTAACAAGACCCATCTGGCAACAATTTCATAGCTATCTTCCCCACAATATACCTGATCAGCTGTTATATCTAATAATTTTTATGCACTCTTCTTTTTAACACCTTTTATTATAACTTCAATGCTTAAATGTTTCAGAATTTTAAAATAAAGTAGATGACTAATTTGTACAGTAAAGAGTATGTTCAAATAGTATGTTCTTATACCTAATGAAACTTAGCTAATGAAACTTACCTATGAAACTTATGGACTGCCCAGGGAGGTGGTTGAGTCACCATCCCTGGAGGTCTTTAAAAGACGTTTAGATGTAGCCCTTAGTGATATGGTTTAGTGTAGGACTTGTTAGTGTTAGGGCAGAGGTTGGACTCGGAGATCTTAGAGGTCTCTTCCAACCTAGACGATTCTGTGATTCTGTGAAACTTAGTTTTATCAATACGTGCAGGGAAAAAAAACACCTTTAAATTCTTAAGAAAAATCACAAAAAAGTTTCTGATCTTTGGAAAAAAATAAAGGTAACAAAGACCAGCAATTCTGGATCAAAAAGAGAACAACAGAAATTTGAAATTTCTGCATGTTTGAGTTTCATTTAAATATTCATACAATTATAAATTTCAAGCTAGATAATATAGTCATCAGCAAGGTAATTTACAAAAACAATAACGTGATTGCATTCTGATAGCATTTAAGTCACTGAAAGGCTATAAGCAATAGAATGGTAGGCTAACAGCAATAATAATCTCATAGCAACACTATTAATATAGTACTCCACTATAAACAAGTATTTCCATAAATATGTGAATTACTTAAGGAATGATGTACAGGAAACAACTGTTTGCTCAGTAGGGAAATCAAGCAGTACCAACATTATTACATCTAAGTCCTTGATTCAGCTGATTATTCAAACACTAGTGTTTCCATGTGAAAAAAAAAAAAAAAAGAGACAAAAATATTGTAAAAGCAATACCCTTCTAATACATTTATACTTAGCTGTATCATTCAAAGCAACCTGCGACAAGAAAGCCCATCCCTAATTAAGCGAACGTATTTGAAGATTTGGCTCTTTTACCTGATTTTTATTTTCATAAAAGTACACACTGTGTATTTTACATTTAACATTTTATTTTCATAAAAGTACACACTGTGTTTATTCACTGCTCAAGTGCTAGCCAGGCAGGAGAACCTGGATATCACCTCGTATCAAAATGATCGCTAAAAATACCTTCTGTTTGTAAATTCAGCAGCGTGAACGTTATGAACAAACACTCAGAGCAGGTTTGGTTATTTTCTGTAGTTTTTCCTTGCTCTCCTAACTGCACAGGGTCCCCATAACACACTTCTGAGAACACCGAGAAGGACTTTCACCTCTACTAAAAGCAATGCCAAGGGACACAAGATGATAATCAGGTATTGGGAAAAGCAAAGGAAAAAAAAAACAACCTGCAGTTCAACATGCTTGCAGCAGAAGGTGACGAGAAATTTAGTTTCTCGAGATATCAGTAATTCAGAACTGCACTTAGAAAATGAGATTACCTTTTATTAAAGTGCTTCATTTCACGGGAACAACGCTTACAGAGTGAGAATTTGGTCTAAGAGCGCTACATTTGTGCAGTCTAGGTAGATGTGTTCTATGTATTAGGGAAAGTATTTCTGATGCTAGCAATATACTGTCGTGCTACATATACACATGATGAATTTTTCATCCTGATATTAGGTCTATATTCACACACTAAGTACAAGCACATTTTTGCATACTGTTCCTCGGTTCTTTTACGTAAAGATCAAAGATCTTTAAAAACACACATACGTATCAGAAATCCAGATGTGCCTCAGCACTCTTCTTTTGTTTTCACTGGGAAAAGGTGTGACATCTTAAGCTAAATTCAGTAAAAAACAGGACCATGCACTACTGCCCTGCGAAGGTTTTGGTTCAACCTGGCTGTACATTCCAAGTGAGTCTGAATGAGCAGGCATTATGTAAATGGACAGACTTAAATAAAAGGCAGCTCTCATGTAGTAATCCAAGGCCTGGGGTGCTTTCAGAGCAGGCTGGAGACAATCCCAGACACCTGGCTTTTGAAAGACCACCGAGGGAATACGCAAGGGGGGAGGGCAGAGGGAAGGTTTATAAAAGCAGCCTGAAATGAAATTTAACTAAATTCAAGACTGTCTTGAAGCGTCTGGGTCAGCAACCTTGAAAAAGTTTCTTTTTAGTTATCAGATGCTGAAATACACTTTTCTACCTTAAAGACGGAAATCGCTTTCTGAAGCAACATGCCTTACATAGTTCAAAATTTAGCAGTAAGTACAACCTTGAAAACAAAATGCTTTTAACCATGGGTTCAGAATGAAGATGCCAAGACAAAATGCAGTATTTACAGTCACTACACCTTGACGTAGCTAAGCCTCTGATAAAAAAATCAAAGCAACTGTGCCATCCAAATTGACGACATGCAAATCTGAAGAGCACAAACTCAGCTATCAATTGTAAAATCTACTGCTATATCACCATTAACAACCAGAGGGTTAAGCGAGATTGGACAGCTGATAAAACTTCAATATAATCACGCCTCTAATATTTCTTCTGCCCTCCCCCACCAGAGTTTATGTTCTCCATAAACCACTTTAAAGAAATAAGATAAAATTGATTTTTTCTTGGATTCCCTCTCTCCTCTGACGCCTATTTATTCTCTTTGTAATGCTTCTCTCTCTTTTCCCCTCTTTTCTTTAAGGAATGAAACCCCTGAAGAAAACAGGAGCGGACAGAATACTTGCTGTTTCTTCTTCCCATGATTTTCTTTACCTCACACTTACTACATAGTCTCCTTATTGTTGTGGTTTAACCCGGCCGGCAGCTAAACACCACACAGCCGTTCGCTCACCCTCCCCCCTCCCTCTCTGGGATGGGGGAGAGAAACAGGAAAGTGAAGCCGGTGAGTTGAGATAAAGACAGTTTATTAAGACAGGAATATAATAATAACAATAATAATAATAATAGTGATAATGATAATAGTATTAATAATAATTATGTGTAAGAAACAAGTGATGCACAATGCAATTGCTCCCCACCCGCTGACCGATGCCCAGCCTATCCCCGAGCAGCCGGCCCCCCCACCCCGGCCAGCCACCCCTATATATTGTTTAGCATGACGTCAGATGGTATGGAATACCCCTTTGGCCAGTTTGGGTCAGCTGTCCTGGGTCTGTCCCCTCCCAGCTCCTGCTGCACCCCCAGCCTGCTCGCTGGCAGGACAGAGCGAGAAGCCGAAAAGTCCTTGGCCTGGTGTAAACACTGCTCTGCAACAATTAAAACATCAGCATGTTATCAGCGCTCTTCTCATCCTAATCCAAAACATAGCACCCTACCAGCTACTATGAGGAAAAATTAACTCTGTCCTAACTGGAACCAGGACACTTATCTATATGCTTCTCTATTTAATTCCCTTCCATGTAACTGATTTGCAATTATTTGCCACTTCTTTCTGATAAATTCCTGCCTCTTCCTTTCTCCCAATCACTGTTGCAGTCTCCCTTAGCCCCTTACACCTCCTTACCTATTTATTCTTCACCTGCTGCAGACATTCGGTCGCTTGTTTGGTCCTATCCCCTAGCAGCTCCAGGAAGGGGCCACTGGACACGGGCATCGGCTCCTGACCAACACGCCAACCAGCATCCTGGCGGCCCTGCAACAGTCACAGATGGCATCTGCTGCCTCCTGAACAACTGACCCAAACCCAACAGCACCAAACCAAAGAAAGAACAAGTGAGAAGCTACTGCAGGGAGAGGACACTGATGTCAAAGAGACTTTTGGAAGACTATCAGGACTACCTGATGCATTTGCCATCCATCAACTATTATCTTGTTATAGGAAAATGGTGCCACCTGGTGCCCAATCCATCTTCCTTTTCCTTTAGCTGTTCACCTAACCTGTTGTTGTTTTTTTTTTCTCCAAAAATTCAACTACTTCTCTAACATGAGTCCCAAAATTTAACATACTGTTACGTTTTCTTCATCTCATGCAGATTTTGAGCCCTTGAGATGTTTTTCCAACTTATAATACCCTAAAAGGAACAGCAAAAATGTAAGTTATTAATGTCACAAACCAAAACCCTATACCTAAACCAAGAAGGAAGCTGATAGCTTGCTTACCCAACAGGGACCCCATATAGAACAACCTGAAGACTTCCTGCTAAGTAATTAATTAAGCAATAGAACTGAGATCATGTGTTCCCTCAAAGAACAGGGCAAGAGAAAGCAGACTCACTAGATCTTTGCTTTAGAAAACCTTTCAAAAAAAAAAAATCTATCCTGTTATTTTGCTCTTGAGCTCTACTGCACTACATCCAGCAAAACAATGCTTTTATTTCCTATGGTATTGCTCACTGCTACCTCAATACACATAGAAGTGAGGGTAGCTATATTCTGATTCCCTGAGAGGGATATTTAATCACTTGTCTGTATATGATGCTTTACTTTTGTAACCACATAAAATATAAGGATCATACTAAGTCCAAAGTATTATTACATAAGAAAAACCCTGGGTGATGTTTTGTGGAGATCTACAATGAAAAATAATCCACAGGCAGTGCCCTAATTGACTGGAGACCCTCTAAAAGGTTTCTGATTTAGGGAGGAGACACTTGAATTTGCCCTCTTCTAATTCCAAGCATCCATCTGAAATTCAGGTTTTTGAGATGTGAATGCTTTCTGTTTTTCTAGATTTTCACATCTCCTTGCTTTCCTCAGTCAGCTCAGTCGCTGTGGCCTAGAAAATGCACATAGGCTTCAATGATTGGCAACTTTGATCTTCTGAAACTGCTTAGTACTAAATATAATGTTTATATGTTCGGGTAAAACACAGTTAAAGGAACAAAAATAAAAACCTTCCTTTTATTTATTTCAAAATGGAATTCATACTTCATTTGTCACACTGAATTGAATCAGTTTTTTTTCTTAGACTCCTTTCAATTTAAAGACAAAACATTTGCATTTATTTATACCTAGACTAGTCTTTGTTGTAAAGCAGCTGGATATTTTGAGCCATTTCCACAGTCATTTTCTAACTTCAGCACCTCGATCGATAGGAGGAATTTCTCCGACATTCATTTTTCATTATTACATTTGGGTTGCAAATGAACTTCAAACCCAGTGATGCCAAAAGTGTACCTTATTAAACCAAGGTTTAAAGTAGTGAAGATCTAAAAAAATTAAACAAATCATCACTGCTTTTTTTTTTTTAAATGAACTAGACTATTTTCCATTTTTCCACTTTGTTTTGATAACTAAAATATTTTATTGATTAGTTTCATTTGGGTAAAACGAAAAAAAATACCAAGAACAGTTCTATTTTCCCTACTGCTATTCCACTACGTTAACAGTAATTTTATTAGAGCTTTCAATAGTATTTCACTGAGGCCCTAGTCCATTTGAAGTTAACAAGTGGCTATATACAAATTAAGCATTTTCAAAGTTTCTGTACGATTTTGCTCTATATTTTAAACTCATAATTCTGTATTCTGCCTATATTTATATACTTATATAATATTAAGTTATATAACTACATATAATACCTTCATACATATTTACATCATATTTAGACAATTATATATGTAATAATATACACTAAACATACTGTTCTTTTAAGATACTTTTAATTTGTGCCAGAAACCATGAATACAATTACTCTGTAAAAACTGAAACAGAATTAAGAACTATGCTTTACTCATTCTTCTAAAATAGAAAGCCTAAAAAAGGTGAATGAGAAGTTAACACACGGGAGTTGCCTGATGAATTTAACAGGTATAAATATAACAGGAGCGCTTATATGTATATAAAATGTTGTAGAGCAGGTAATTGTGAAAGTAAAAAAGGAAGTGAAAATCCCCTTCCCTAACAGAGGCAATCCCTGCCTTGTCTAAAGTATTTACTCTTTAAATGTCAGTATTCAAATCTCTCTCTTAGCTGTGAACATTTATCCCCCTCCCAGTCAGACCATACAGCTTCTGAAAGACAAATATCTATCCTGCACCAGGCTGTTGTTTACTGTTCATTTATTCCATATCTTAAAAAGCGCCATTCTCTATGATCTCATTAGCCATAATTACCTGACCTACAGACTGATGAAATGATCAGCAGCCAGCAAGATGAAGCCTTCTACAGAGCAAACATATAAGGGCCTTAACAATAAATAATATAGATGAAACAGTTAAAATAGATAATATAGAAGACATTGTAAAAATAATTACTAAAAAGTACTATATTAAACCATTGCTAGCTGTGATATCTGGAAAAAAAAAAAAAAGCTGTGTAGGTCTAGAAGCAAGAACAGAAGCTCTGCTCCCCATTACTTGTAGCTAGTCACACACTAGACTAGTCCCCATTGTAGCTAGTCACACACTAGACTGCATTTCTCTCTTACTCTAATGCTGTTCCCATACGGAAATTCATAGGCAGAGTTCACAGTAGGTTCCTTTGCAGAGCAACTTCTTTAGAAATGCCAGCCAGCCACAACACAACAATAGGACTTTTCAGTGGATGCTCAAAAAAATAAATAAAAACCACACACACACAAAAACAAACAAACAAAAAAGCACCAAACCCAAACCAAACGAAAAACCCAACCCCCAAACGTTACAATACCATTTTATATAGAATATTACCATCTGTTAATTTTGTGATTTATTACATATCATTTGTTAAAATTGAGGATTACTATTCTCCCTCTTCATTTCCCAGGTATATTATGAAAGCTAGAGCTTTAAAGTTAATTTTGGAATACAAATCCAACGAAAAGGAAAAAAAAAAGCTAAGACACAAACAGCAAATATTACCAGTTCCCCAACACAACCCAAATCATTAACTATTTTTTTCCCAATCAGCTAAGAAAAGCAAGTCCAATGTAAAACATTTTTCTCTATCTTCTTAATGTGACACATACCAAACATAAGCGAAAACATTGCTTCAGTCACTTAATGATTTATAAAGTGTGTAATATGGCTGACTAATAAGATTCTATTACAGCTACTGATTGAATACATCTAAGAGGTATTTTTTTTTAAACTTGGAATAAGATCAAGATGCTTGCAGATTTTAGATTGCTATTAGACACAATAATTATATGCTAAACTAATTACAACTAAAGCAAAACCTGACTTACAACTAATTAAATTTTATTGCATGAAAATAAAGCATAGTCTTTATTTAACACAGGGCACAGCTATAAATGTTTACGAACTCTCCAGTCTGTGCACTTACTTCAAGCAGAATGGCTAGGTCACACTGACGAAGATGGAACATGGCATGATTTGGTCAGCAGCTAACCAGCTCTGTGAAATCATTCCTATGCAAGATGCTGTAAATCTGGTCCATGTTCCTAACATTGCTGCTTTTACTACTAAGAAACAAGCCTAGATGAGAAAGTCCCCATTAACATCCGATTTCATTTTCATGTAGATTTTCAGTGCAGTTTTTACAAGGATCGGGTTTAAATTCCAGAAGCAGATAAGCAACTTGGGAGCTTAAGTTCAATTATCAAGGCTTAGAGAAAGATCTTTTTTAAAAGCCTGTTCAGACTTATAAAGATGCAGACAGGGAGCTTCCACTGAATGTGAAGTTATATATTTTATTTTAAAATCCTGCTACTCATCCAGCTTTTATATGGAAACGGTATTATTAATTTTAGCAGAACACTAGCATGATTGTACAAGCCTAAGTAAATAAATCACTACTGCCAGAAGAGAGCAAAGCAAGAGGATTTAGACACCAAGAAGGACGCGTGACTGTGATCTCCATCAGCAGAGAAAATGGAGGTTGAAAGAACCAGATGAGACCTCCAGGCACCGAAGTTAAACGGGAACAGCCTGTAGTTTTCTCCTGGTTTCACAAACCCTTTTCAGAAAACTGAGAAGTGTTGTTCTCCTTTTACTATAACACCAAATCATTTCTGCTGAGTTTACACATCTGCTCAACTCCTCCTGCCCTCCTCCCCCTCGGAGCCAAGGGCATCACAGCAGCATTTGCCTGTGTGTGCTGATCTTGCCTCAAGCTCCTAGATTTATAACAAACACTGGGTAATTCACAGATTTCCTTAAAGCCGCAATTTCTGTGAGAATTTAAGATTTCATTAAATGAAACCCCAGCACATATCCTTCACAAAGATAAAGACGATCTCAAAGGCTCAGAACCTGAAGGCAAACCAAACTTGCGTGCGCTCTGCTTTGGTCCTGCCCCCCTGGCCCTGACCAGACATAAAATGGCTGACACGGCCCGGCCCTCACAGTCACCTACCTCTGACATCAGCTTCCTGACAGAAATGGCTTGCAAAGATGTACACGTTTTAGGCCATGACAACTGTGATGAGTATCCTGCTTCCCCCTCACCACGTAAAACTTCTCATCAGATGGCACAAGCAGAACAGGATAGAACGAAGTAGCAGGGGAAGTGGGAAGCATTTAAGCACTTTAATGAGCAGCATAGTTAATTACTCTGTTTTGCTACAAACATCTCCTACTCTTTTTTCTCTCTACATATAGTGCATGCTACAGGGAACTGTTAAGATGTCTCCTCTCTACCAAGCCACCTGATCTCATAGATGCTATGGGAGCTCAATGTCTTTGCAATCTTTTTCTGACTGTCAAATTTGTTTAAAATTGGCTAACACATTCAAAATTATTACAGTGGGACCGATGCACACATGGT
Source organism: Anser brachyrhynchus (assembly GCF_964034855.1). Lineage (NCBI taxonomy): Eukaryota > Metazoa > Chordata > Aves > Anseriformes > Anatidae > Anser > Anser brachyrhynchus. Next base: position 22,356,574 of record NC_137698.1, read on the forward strand.
AGGATTGTGTAAACTGTGTTTCTTCAGGAAACTGAGCTAAAAACATAAAAAGAACTAATGAGCTCAGGGAAGAACAAAGCAGATGAATAAAGGGGAAAAAAGTAGCTGCTGGAGAACAAAAACATCACAAATAATAAAGAATCAAGGAGGAACGGGAAGAAAAGTAAGAGAAGAAAAGCAGTCACTTACAGGGCTTCAGCTACACACATGCACTGCAGGCGCATGCTTCCTGCGCTTCATCACATTACTCTGAAGAACACGTTGGTTTTGCCCGAGCAGAAAAAAGGCACGTAGCTATTGAATAAGCAGTGAAGATAATAAAGCAAATATTCTGAAACAATTTTATGCATCAATGCACTTGTATAACAATCTTTTAAATATAACCATGATCCCCTCCCTATTGACGATTTTCATCATCTTGGTTAAAGGTAGGTTATTTGCAGCAGTCAGGAATCACAAGGGGCTTGCTACCTTTAACTTTAATTTCCTAAAAAATGTTTACTTTCTTCCAGATGGCAAGATTAAATTACATAAACACTGTCAGCAAGTTGAATCCTCAAATGTATTCATTTCTACCACAGAAGCTTCAAAACCATCTATAATTCTGTTACTGATGTTTGGAAACAGCTGTAGCTGACATGGCGATGTGTTGTATATGTCAGCGTTAAAGGATTAAATATTCTTAACCCCCAGTGGAATAAACCTGCTCTGTTAGCCAGACATAGTGTAAGATACGTCAGAGACTATTATTACAATAGAGATGTCTTATTAGTTCATTGATAAGCAAAAAGGTCAAAGATGCCTTATTTGGCTTTCCTCTGGAGAAACAGTGGGGGAAGGCTGGATTTTAAGACATACAGGTATTTTAAATATCACATAGTTTATGAGGGACATACTAAAGCTTATTAAGTAGCAATAGAAAAATCTATCTTTTAGTTAATTCTATGCCGTCTTAAAAGAAGTTCTACAATATATGCTTTAGAAAAAAAGGAAAAGATTTTTTTTCCTGTGTGCTTATAATAACACGTGATTTATACAAAAGATGTATTGTGTGAGTACATCAAAATCCATACTTCTGAACAGTCTTCCTTGGGAAGGACCCCTGATACGACTGAATGCCCTGTGTACATTACTGAAGCCAAGAACCCTGCTTGTTAGAGTTCTGTCTCCTGGTATCTTCACTTAAGTCAGAAAGGTCAAGGGTTGGAACCAAATGCAAACCCTCTCCTTCAGTCTTCAGGTTAGCGAATCGATGGATGGAGCAACAACTTATCGTTAGAGAGGTAGCCCTTCCACTTTGATGAGGCAGACAACCACCCACTCACTTGTCATCTAAATGGTGCTGAAGGAAAGAGAACATCTCCGGTTTTGATGACAGATGGAATGAAATACAGCACCTTTATAAAATTATGGCCTACATGGGTTAAAGAAGTGAATAAAGCTGTGGCTTTTTATGTACACACTATACTAAGAACACATAGACAAGCCTCAAAACCCTCTTCTACACACATTCCTGACCTTACCACTTCATGGCATTTTCACATGAAGGTGAACAAACGATATTTATAAGTAATGTCACAATTTCCTTGCCTACAGTTATTTAGAAGAATCTCCTTTTTATAAAGTGCCCAATCCTACACTGTCCACATCCAAAGGAACTTCCTCTCCAACTTGAATAGAAGCATAGATAGGCCCCACCACTGTGGAGAAATAGGAAAGGGAAGAAACACTGTGCTTGAGCAACATGGCTCCTGTTACCTTACTGGGAATTTTGTGAACTCTCGTAAAAACTGGATGATGAATTAGGGCTACCCCAGAGAGTTCAGCATTTCAGCAGATCACATGGAGTGCTCATCGGTCTTCATAATATCAGACAGATTTTCTCCTTGTGGCTGCACAACACTTTTTCTCTTAAATATTTCCTGAGGTACATTTTAAACTCAACATGCTTCTTCACAAGACTTCCATATTTTCTCATAGACTTTCTTACATTTTCTGTTCAGTTTTGGCTATCGCAATAGAAGTTATCCTTTTTGTCTGCTTCTATCCTCCACTGAGTAACGCCAACCCCTTTTAGAGGGCTGTATGACAGGGAGCAGTAGAAATGTCATTTTCCCCCTTTTCAAACTCCACACGTATTACCAACCCACTTAGTTCCAAATCTAAATGAGATTTAAGATTTCATTTCCTCACTTCAACACATGAAGATCCAGGCTGTTCCTTTTGTCCCATCAATTCAGGGTAGGCTCTGGCAGCAGAGACGCTGAAAGCAGTGTTCCGGGGCATCAAAATGAACATCAGCAGGAACAGACTGTTCCATCAATTTTGCCACCACTTTCCCACAGATGCAAGCTGTTCAGTGCCCTGCCATTGGGAGAAGGTTGTCCTGTGGCAAAGTGCTATATAATCACTATGATAAAAAATGAATCTGCCTCAACATCTTTGAAATCCTGGTTCTTTTGCACATCTGTTATATCATACTCCAATCATAACACACAGTAACAATTTGGAGGAAAAAACAGGATAGCAGAGTAGTGGAACACTTATCTATAAAACTATTAGTTTTGTTTTAAAAATGTTTACAAGCTTATTCATATTGCATGCAAGCAATTATATAAGTAGGAATATTTTCTTAGAGGCATATAACATTCTAGAAAGAATAATAAGCTGGGTATTTACAAAGACTAGCTTTTTTTTTTTTTGAAATCCAACATAACCCTGTATCTTCTGTATTTCTGCAATTCTAAGGTAAAAAAAATGATGTTTACTCACAGTATTTTGAAACAGAAAAATGTAGACTCTGCAGAAGGCACAGGCAACCTGATTTACAAAGAAAACAGCGTACAGAATGACCCCTGTATCAAAGTTAGAGCAGATGCACACTTGCAAGGTCACGCTGCCATCACTGTTCAGACTAGGTCAGCTTTTGAAGACATATTACTTCAAGTGCGCTTGTTACCCTGACACAGACCTCATAGACATGTGTCTACCTCCATACTAGACAGCTTAACTAAAACGTCCTTATTGCTTAAGAAGGACAGAGTAGCCTGCACTGACAGTCAGATACTTAAATGTATGCGCAATATCAATTTAAGTTGGCAGATACTCTCGTGTTCAGAGTTCTGACTTACTGAAAGAGACAACTAACTAAACACCTTGATTCCTCACCCTGGAAAGAAATTCTTCCATTTCATTAAAATCATAGGGGAGTGGGCTATATCATTACGGATCACACGGGTGTCAGCAGCTACAATCATCTGGTCCTCAAACCTGGCAAAGTCTGAAAAACCATCTGATATAATTGCTTGGCATCAGTACTGGGAGTGTAAGACTTCTCCCACGGCCCATCACATTTATTAATCCCACTCCAACTGATCAAGCTTTTACCTCAGTCCTGAACATGCCCACTCGCTGTGCAATAGTGGTGAGAAACTCCTGCTCCAGGAGTTCATTCTGCAAAGCACAAAGCCCCTCTACCAAGTGAAAACTCTAAAAGGAAAAATAACAACAGCTAAAAAAGATCACTAGGCAACACATGCTTTCCTGAACTGCATATGATGCTGAACATTTCAGCAGCACTGAACACTAAAAACTCTACAGTCACAGATGTTCTGTATGTCACTTCAAAACAGAAAGTGCACATGGAAATGAGAAAGCAATAAACAACTGATACTAAAAAAAAGGAGAAAAGAACAAGGATTAAAATTGAACTGACACTGAGCCAAAATAGCCTACAAAATTTAAGCTGAAAGAGCAACAAAACGTTCAAGCCATCATTATGGACGAATGAGACAACCACTCCTGATCAACTGACATCAGAAGACCAAAGGCCATTTCTCAGAATTGAGATTTCATTTTCTGTTTTCTGGAGGACAACACATTTGTTCCAGTGCCTTCTGACAGTGATCCACAGACCACAGCAATATGCAAAGCTGCAGTTCATGACTCACAATTCACCATGGGGAAATTATTCTCTTCCTTAAAGACATCTTAAAAATCATACTTCCCTAATTTTACTTCTACAGGCAAACACAGATGCTGCAAGGGCTTTGCATAACTGCAATGAGAGAAAAGGTGATGCATGAAACGTCCTCACTGTTAAAGCAAGCTGTCCATAGCTTTACAGAGCACAGGGGACTCAGGAGGCTAGATGTTTCAAGCCCTGAGTATGCCTTTTTCCATCCTGGTTGTTTTCTGGGAAATTACTAAACAGGCGATGAATGCCCAATTGGGTCAGAATTCTCTTGAAACGTGTTTTCCTGTGTAAATAACCCATCCTACTGAGCTGCACCAGCCTTTGCATGCCGAGAGGAGTGGTGGGCGACGCAGGCCGCGGGCGAGGCCTGGCACTGCGCACCACCTTACCCTGGCCCAGGGCAAGCATCACCCGGCCTGGAGATCGCCTGCACCCACCTGCCTCCTCCAGCCACGCATGGCTCAGCCCCAGCTTAAAACCAGGCAACTGTTTCAGTAAGGAAGCTTGTAAGAAAGGGTGAAAACACACGAGGGCTTGACGGTATGTACTAAGGTAGAATGACACCTGCTCAGCCTGAGTTCATTAGACAAACAGGAGAAATACTGGAATTAGCTACTCAGGCAACTCAGTTTTATTCGTCTTTAGAAGAAGTAACCCATATTGTTTCACAGGTGCAATATGCTGATCCATGTTGTTATCTTTTCTTCTGACTCCCTTACAGAGAACTATGCTCATGCTTCACATATTGCCCATGTCTTTACCCTGCTAACATCTCCCTTCCTTGGTAACTACCTCATCCGTGAGACACCATCAAAATTCCCTTAAGTTCCGACTACAAAGTAAGCTTGTCATACAGAAAGATAAATTCTTTGAAAATGTAAAAATTAAAAATGAGTTAGTTCTTACTACTAGTAAATACTAAGTCATACAGAAGTATGTTCATACACCTGTTAACGCACATTTTTAGACTTCTTGGGGGGGGGATAAAGTTTAATTTTATACTCATTTTAACTGTGATCTATACAAATCTGTGAACTCAACAGCCTAATAACAGTTCTGGAAGACCAAAACAACAGACTTCTATTACCCAAATTACAGGATGTTCTCAGGCAGTGACTAACTACAGAGCAATTCTCCTGTTTGCTTTACCTCAGTGATTTTTTCCGTCTTTGGTTTACTGTTTTAAGGGGTACTACAACTAAGAAAGAAGCAAGATGTGTAATCAACAAATCTAAATTCAGAAGGTGCACTCTACTACCAGTATACACACACACAGAGGCACTTAAAACCATTCACTGTTTTCTCTGATAGCAGCAGGAACAAACTCATAGTATTAAACTGTGTGAGCTGCTGAGACTGTCCTGTAGAAACATACCTAATTGGGTTAGGCAGCACCTCGGTTCTTCAAATATAGCCAGCAAAACTTTGCAAGGAAATTTAATCACACTGGAATTAAGAAGCAACAGTGGTAGGTCCTTTTCAAACCAAAGGGAGGCAGAAGACATTGAAAAGAATGTCTTCAGCTTTAAAGTGTGGCCATGTTTGAGCACAAGCAACTAGAAAACACAGCTTGACACTATCTTCATCTTCACAGAAGCATATATGACTGCTTCCAGAAAGCTGACAGACAAATTAACGTATCAGGCCAAAATTATGGGTAAGGCAAAAATAAGAATATACAGAATATGAACCACCTTCTATACAGCCTAATTAGGAGTCAAGATTCTGTAATAAATCCTTGTGGTACGATGAGCAAATCTTCTTTCATTGCCTCAGTGTGCAGGTTTGTAAAATAAGGCTAAACTTCATAGGTTTTATCACACCTAATAAACTCCACTGGTAACTTTTATTCATGAGCTACTGAAAAGGGTTTGTGGTGACAGTTGCTCAGCAGCAGTTGTTCTGCTCTTACGGGGAAGACAAGCACACACATCTTCAGAGTGCTCTTCGAATTTTAAGACCGAGCCTAGGATATCCGTGCGTACAGGAATAACATGTTGAATTACATCAGAAACACCATGCCACTGCCAACATGAGAAATAAGTACGACCTTTTTTTAAATACCATTTTGAAAGGATTTATTTTCCATTTTACATTTCTTCCCTTTGCACATATAAAACCAGTCCCATGCGATCCAGGATCGTGATCTAAGCCAAGGCTCAAACTGACAACTGCTTCTCCAGAGAGAAAGACAGAAGTCAGATCCAGAAAGGGATGTACACACAAACTCAGATTTGGGCCAGGAAGCTGTAACATCCCTTACAAGCAGGATGTGGCCATGTCCTAGCCTTTTACTGCATATGCATTTATGTTGTACTTACATGCTCACTTTAATCCCATATAATCCCTTTAAAAAGTGCATTCCCAACCTTCTTAGTGATTTCTTATTCCCAGCCTTGGCTACTGAATCCTTCCCTCTGTGCACCAGCACTAGCAACTGTACGGTGCTCCAAGAGACAGTCTGCAAATTGAACTAGTACAGGCTAACTCAAGAAAAAAGAAGGAGAGAGAGAGCGAGAGAGAGAGCGAGAGAGCGGAAAAAAAAAAACAGAAAAGTACCTTTCAGACAGACAAATTCTGGCTGAGCCCCAAACCATACCAGTACTTGCATCTGTGCCAGAGCAGTGGCAGGAATGAAGGAGAAGGACATTTCCGGCAGATTAAAGGAAGCTATAAGTTTTCCCCTCCTTAAATGCACGCCCTAAGCATCAGGCTGTAAAGACGCGTCCCCCCCTTCTTTGCCCTCTTTTGAGCCAATGAATCTTTCAGTGCTCTGTGGGAAACAGAACGACTTGAACAGGAGAAATCAGTGATCATAACTAATAGCTAAGTGATTATGACCTTCTCCAGGCAAAAACAGGAACTGAGCTGTGCTGCCTCAAAACTGCAGCAAGGCTGCACAAGGCGTAACTGTAAGTCCATCGCCGGATGCAGAATTACCTGCTGTCACATCAGCTGGTACTAAAAGGTAGGGTTAGACTATGAAAATCTCCATGAATCCTTCATATATATCCATGTCTGAAAGGAAAAACAGATAGGCGGTAGGAAAAGCTACATGAACTGTTGCATCTCCTCCTGTTGCAACCCTGCCACCCAGCACCAAATGATCAGCAAAGACTGGGGGAAAGCTGCATTATTACATAATGTTTGCTTTTGACAAAATAAACAATGTCAGATTACCCCTTCCTTGAAAACTTTTGAGAGGCACAAATAACAGCATTGACACTATACTGACTTTTTTTTTTAAACTCAAATACAGAAACACATGCCTAAAGAAAAGAGCCCTCTTATGTTCTCCATAAACAACTGCTGATTGCTGCAACATCCGTTCTGCCGCTGGTTGAACTCCTGGAGAATGATTGCAATTCGATTACAGAGCAAGGGAATCTCAATATCATTGCCTTTCCTTCTATAAAAGGAATATATATGTATGAAAAGAAACATGTGGCCCTACCGTATGCATGCACACATACATTTATTGGGAAAAAAAAAAAAAAGGAAAAGAAAAACAGTAGTCTTGTACTTCAATTTCCTCTCTTTTATTTATGGTCTCTCTTGACTAGCTTATCCAGCTAGAAAGTTTTCTGCTGTGATGCTGAGTATGAAACAAAGGAAATCACAGAGAGGAAAACGTAAGTAGCAAAGCCATTTCTAGGAATTCATTTTCTCCTGTAAGTGTTTCTAATTTAGTGTGTCAGGAAAATGCAGAAGGTGTGCTATGTTGCTAATCATTTTTTAAATATACTGAAGAGACAGAGGCAGTCCTATCCTCGTATTCCTGCCCTGCACCTACCACTACGTCGTGACTGCCTGCTGAACTGGGTCAGCGAGCTCACTACAAGCCTGACAATAAATAAATAAATAATAGTAAAAATCCAACAACAAAGAAGATTCTGAATAGTTATTTTTTAACTGTGCTGCTGTTCTGAATTCAGTATATGGCCAAGCTAACAGCTGAGCTAGTACAAGGGAGAGGGTAAAAGGGCAGAAGGCAGGCTGCAGAGGGTGCAGGATGAGATTGCTTGCTTGTTTGCTGCTTGTTTTTAAGAAAATGCTGTCTGTGAAAGTAATATATTAATCAAACCAAAGCTTTTTCTTTTTTTTAAGGACAATTATGAACAACCACAGAGGAGACTAAAGAACAAGCAGTCTGTGCAGCTGTCACACAAAAATCGTATCACCCATCTTCTGGCAGGAGAAATTGGTATCTAAGAGGGGTTTTCAGCCATCAGAGAGAAATGTAAGAGGGCTGAGTCATGAGGATGGCATTGCAGAAGAGGACAAAGAAATATTAAGACCAAGCTTTCAGGACCCATAGTATGTTGGATATGAACAACATGGAATAAAACTAAATATATTGGGAATGTTATGAGAAAGAAAACTACAGACATTTTCTACTTTCATTTTGAAAACATAAATAAGCTAGGAGAGTTTTAATAGTTAAATGTATCTGACCCAATTTTTGCACATCTTCTAATTTAAAATTCTCTGAATTGTATTTAGCAAAAATGTTCACAATAGCAGTAGATACAGTGCTTGTCAGTTAATCTGTTTATAATGAAATAGCATATAAACATTTTTTTCTGAAACAACATAAATCTAAGCCAGAGCTTAAAAAAAACTATGAAAACCTCTACATATTCGCAGCAATATTCATTTTTAATGTGCTGATCATATATGTTAATGTAAAAATCAAGATCTCATTTAGACTGGGGGATAATATTCAGCCTTCCAATTGATCATGAAACAACAGTTTGGAAGTCTCTGTCACGTCATTTCAGTTATGTTAAAAATAAAGCAGAACTGAAAATAGTTTAGTTCCAGTTAAAGAAACCCTTAACATCCACACTGTTTTTGCAGCGCTCTCACATTTGTTGATGCTGTGTTGGCTGAGGCATTACGTACAAAGCCCAGTCTGCCTAGCTTAGATCAGAAAACTGAACCTGCACTTTAGGCTGCTCACAAAGCAGTGCTACTGCACTAAGTGTCCAACTTTCAAAGCAATGAAGAGAAGGTCGTGACATGCTGTAAAGACCATCACAACGATAGCCTGTTCAGGTGCCTAACCTCAGGTGAGATCCCTTGTAGATAGTTTCATTTATTTTCCTCCATTAACTGGGTATGAAACTGAAGCACCGCAGAAAAAGTGCTTCCTAAGTCTTTAGGCTTCAGTGAACTGCTTGCACTCAGCAGGCTAGAGCCCACACTATTTTCCATCTTAGGTACCTAATGGTTTTTCGAGTCCATTTTAAGTAAATGCCTTAAAGTCTGATCTATAGATTGTAAGTGTTTTTACATCAATGTGTAATCAGGTGTTGTAGGTGCGGTTTAGGCATCGCATGGAAGCAGAGTCTCTTAGCTTGACATAAACATCCAAAAAGCTGAGGTTTAAAAATTTTTTTTTTATTCCTCTCATCAACATTAAAAAAACCAACACCATAACCTGTTTCCCCTGTCCATTCTGTAATAAGCTACATGAAAGAAATAAATTCTAAAAAACATACAGAATCAAGATTCTCATACTAAGTCAGATATAAATCACCTTTGATCCACTCTCACAACAAAAACTCAACAAAAAGGTGCTAATGGGTGTCCCATACATCACGTTGCCCACAAACAGCAATGTTTGCTTTTGTGCATCTATTATGTAATTTAAACAACTAAACTTAAATTGCCAGGTTAGTACCATGCAGTAGTTAGAAGGTGTGTGTACTGAATTAAGTTAGCCTTTCCCATCTTAATGTTTGAATTAATTTTATCAAGTGCCTGGTGTAGGACAACTTAACTCATTTAGCAATGATTCAAAAATTTGAATTAAGAACTGAAAAAAAGGCTTTTTAGTATGGTCCTTTCTTTGTGATTTGCATATTACAAAAAGCTAACTTCCCAAATGTAAAATACCTCTGTTCAAGAAATACCTTAAAGTTTCCAACACAAAGGGTCCTCACTGGGCTATTCCATTCCTACAAATCCTCTGAATGAGTTAACAGGATCTTATACAATCAGGGTGGATAAGACTGACCCCTTACAACAGGTTATAAAAAAATAAAATCAGATCATGACAACTGATTAAAATAATAATGCTATGACTTAAATTCTGAGCCCATTAAACCCAACTGCTCTTGCAAATGGGGTCAATGAAGTTAGCAACACCGAACTCCAGTGCGGTGCCCAAACTAGCAAATCCAACGCCCCAAGAAGGATTGCAAGGAGTGCAGTCAGCAGGCACGGAAGCACAGAATCATTTTGGCTGAAAAGGATTTCTGGAGGTCATCCTGCCCGAACCCCTGCTCAAGATGGGTCTAATTAAATCAGCTCTGTGCTAGTAAAAAGTCTTAACCTCTGAATCGGGGGGCTGCAAGCAAAGCACTTACTGGGAATGGCCCCATGAACACGTCCCTAGCCTTAAGTGCAGAACCATGCCCAGGACTTGTCTGGGAAAGCACAAATCAGTACAGCTCCAACCACTGCCCAGATGCTCTTGAAGAATTAAGCCATACAGATGACTGTGCCCCAGTACTTTGCAAAGTTACAGCACACTGTTTAATACAGTAGTAGAGGCATAACCTAATCATGCCACCTTTTGGACGAGAGGGCTCTTGCTTATTGAACAGTAAGGTTAGACGCCGAGGAGCAGAGTGCAGTCAGACTGCTCGGTGCTTTATGGTCACTCCATAAAGACTGAATGGTTCCTAAGTATTTACTAAAACTGCAATGCAGAGGTAGACATAGCGGGATGTATAATCCCATACCAAGACAAAAAGATGGAAAAAGCACACTGATTATTCCCAAACTCTCCTCATCTTGAGCGGAATACCCCGTGGAAGCAATGAGCCTCAGCCTGTGTTCCACTGATCACAGGCACGATGCCTGTTCACTACACAATCTCGTTGAAGTCACTGGACCTACAAACTAAATACATTATTTAGAGATTTGCAGAATTAGGTTTAATAACAAACACATCAAAATCACCCTATTTCTGTCCTAAATTCACACTTAAGAATTCAGGAGCAGAGTTCCAGAAAATCTCTATAACAAAGCAAAATGATGCTCTGTAACTCACATGATTAAAAAAAACAAAAAACCAAAAAAAAACAAAAAAAACAGAACTTTTAATTTAAGAAAAAATTGAGACTATTCACTGGTAAAAATATTTAAGTAAAATACCCTTATTTTTTCAGGCTTCTTTGAAAAATAAGGCTTTCAAATGAAAAATAATTGAGACGGCATTTTTAAACTTGCCATGGATAAATAAAATTTGATATAACAATCACAGCGAAGCAACCAACACAATGTTTCCATCAAATAGGTAAATTCAAAATATTCTGCGTTAAGATTGCTGACTGAGTTTGAATGAGTGTTGCCATTTTGACTGAGTGAGTTTGTCACTGCGGACCTTTTGAATTCTACCTTCTGACGATGACATGCTATCATATGGTGGAGGTGGCGGGGGAACATCACCGCTCAGGTCCATCTTTTAATAAGCACCGAAAATCTCTGCCTACCAGAGTTAAAACATCTTGCTCAGAAAAGAAAAAAAGATGCTTATGTAAAACAGTAGAAGATATTAAATTTCTATTATTCTATTACTAATTCTGCACTAAGTGAGAGTTGACTTATGCAGCTAATATTAAATTTAGAAATTAAATACACGTCCATATTGTATGCAGCCTAGCTGGAATTCACTAGATTAAACATACTAATTAATTTGGTCATGGTGTGTTTTGTATTATAATTCAGCATTTATTTATGAGGTCCACATATTCAGTTTACTGAATTTAATGACTGCACTGTTCTTAAACATATCATTAGAACTGCTAAACTGCTAACATTTTGTATCATTAGCCCTATATCATTCTGCAATTAACATAAAATTATCAAAAGAATAAATGACTATGCATCTATGCATTTTAAGCCACTTAAACATTTCTAAATGTACTTATAACTATTTCATGCAAAGTAGGAGCTGATATTCCATTTTTACTCTAAGATATTCTTCACTCGAGAGAAAAGAAAAACCCTGCTTTTCTGATCGCTTACCAAGTTTCCTGTACAATACAGTAATCCATAATGTATCTCTGGGTTATCATGTATTTAGACAAATTGCTACCTCTTATTGACTGCATGAAATATGTGAAAGATGAAAACAGGCTACAAACATGAATATTTCATTACAAGGTGGGTCTTATTTCATGGTCTAATAATACACAAATTATCAAAAACTTTTGAAAGATGACGAGCATTTCTACTCCCAGCGTTCACAGACATGTCACCAGGGACCTCAGACCCTAAGTGTATCAGGGGTTTGTCATCTCAACATCTTGGCCTCTGCCAAAAATCACACATTTCTGCCATTGTCACACAAAGAGGGGAAAAAAATTCCTCTAATAATTTTGTTCTATGGTGCCTATTAAGTCAAACTGAATGGTCAACACGTGCGTGCACACACACACATATACATAAAGCTGCCAGGAAAGCTTTCATTCATCTGCCAGCAAGTTCTATAAAAATTAAATTACTACTATTGAAGATTAAACAATTACAAATACTGTGTATTACCACAGCAAGCAGCAAAGCAAGACATGAAAAGCTGTAAAGGAATCCTTGCTACCACCTACACAATCATACACACAAAGTGATCTGTTAAATCAGGCCCAACACAAAAGATAGAAACCATAATGATGAAGGACTCCATTGCCCCAAGTCTTAATTTTCTAACTAGCTGCGGATGAAGGGAAATCACATTTAGAGATGTGTCTGAATGCCTACCGCCCCGACTTCCCAAATACGAGCTAGAATTGCCCCATACTCCCAACGATGTGTTTGGTCGAGCCTCAGACAACCATTTGTGGAGAAGCCATGTTTCTCCAATTGTGCCCTCGCTGTAAGACTGTAACGCATCTACCTTCTGAAATGGGAACAGCAGTGAGCAAACCGTTCAGCAACTGCTGACCAAACCGTAGACTTCATCCAGTGCCGCCTTGTTTGCTGCTGAAGCAGTACGTAGGTGCTCACTGCCTGTAGCCACGCCATCGGCAGCATCCAACCCTCCTTTGGCTACAGCCGCCTGGGTCTGGGCCGGCGCTTCAGGGGAGTAGGCGGACACTGAGAGCTTGGTACTTGAGTAAAGAATGTCTTTTCAAGAAAAATTAATAACATGCACTATTTTCTGCTTTGCCAAGCTCGCTAGCAGGTTTTTCTCTTATAACGGGAAATAGAGAATGCCTGAGCCACAGTGCCTTCCAGGGGCACCAAAGCCCATTCAAATTAGCCATGTATTTTGTAACAGGGAAGATATAAATTCTTCTCAGAACAAAGGAGTTAAGGGAAATCTAGACTTAAAGTGAAACCTGTCTTATGAATATAGGCCCTACGTCTGGCAAGGTAAATGATCGTGTCTCCATTCTCCAGTCATGTTAGCGGGGCATGTCCTCGCCTCACACATCTACACGGTGCCATTCATAAAAACAAAAGCACTCCGCCCACCCCAGCCTCCTGAATGTATAGGCAGACGCAGAACTGGCACAAAAACGCTCAGCAATACAATCTGCCTTTCGATTTTTGCTAGACAACAGTGATACTGTTCACTTCCCTAAACCTACTCAGAACTCATTAGTCTTATAAGCGTTTCATCGATAGGAAAAAGAGATTTAACTAAATGAGCAATTTGCTAAGATGTGGCACGTAGCATTTGTTACTTCTGTGCTGAAGATGTATCACCACACCTGTCATCACACTGCAAGCTGCTCAGGCCAAGTTCTGGTCAGTTTATTTCTGTGGCACTAGAAGCATGAAGTTTCAGCCTGATTTCTTCAGAAAGGTCAGACAAACGTTCAAAGAATTACAATGAGAATGGACGAGGCCTTTGAAGGAGGACGCAGGCTTTCATTTACTAATCTGAAGTAACACTTATTAGCGCTGATGATTTCTTCAACCACTACACAGTCACCCACGCCACGACCCAGACAATCGTAGGATTTGGATGTATCGAGGACTTGGATGATTTAGGGGAACTATTGTTGCCTCGTGGTAAACTATGTGCTGTTTACGTTTTCTTCTTGGCTTCCCTCTAAGAAATTCTAACATACAGTGACTATTACAATTCCTGCCAAGGAAAGTATTTGAAATCTATATTTCACCCATTTTAGCATTGGCAGGAGTTTTCTTAAGACAGCAAAAACTGTCAAGACTCAAGTACGGAAATAAAACACATTCGTTCCTTTGTATTTTGCTTTAACTGCTGTCAAAAAGTACTATTAGAAATTCAACACAATGTTGGAAAATAACACCAACAGCACTATTGATTTCAATATGACACGTTTCAAGTTTCGTATCAACAAAGACTTACTTGATAATATTTGCCATTTTTCCTGGACATTTCTCTATGATGACACAGGTAAAATTAAAGTTGTAATATTTTAATTTTTTTTTTTATAATGTGCTGTTTTATACTTCTGCAATTTAGGTGCAGAAATACAGATATAAAGGTTACACTAGGAAGTGAAAACTAGGGCTGGACATTAGAATTTTCTGTTTAACTTGATATGCTTAGAAGATGTATCAGCTCTTAAAAACTATTTATGTCTCTGTATCAAAGGAAATGGACCTCTAAAAGTCATTTCAGACAACTTTGTGACAGGAAAATCACCCCTCCCTCCATGCTAAACGCCCTTACATACATTAGAGCACACTGTAACTTTGCCTCATGAAGTGGTAATTTCAGCGAGAAGCTTAAAATGCATATTTGCATGAGACTCAAAGGGGAAAAAAAGGAACAATAAACTCCTCGATTTTCTTTTCTCCCCCCGCAGAAGCAGATTATATAGACTGCCTTTAAAGAGAAAGATTCTCCTTCCTTTTGAAATAAATTATTTTTAAGAGTAAACAAAGTTGACAAACCTGTTTTGCACTATAAATTTCTACAATCATTCTAGTGCTAGGGACAAAAAATAAAAAAGTAAAAAAAAAATAAGGAAACAAAGACTCTTATTACATAATTATAATGCATAGCTAACACATTAAGATTCTCATTTTAAACATTTACCACAAGTGTTAAAAAATAAAAACAAAACAGGGAAAAAGTCAACAAAAATAATTTAACATGTCTTTTCTCATGTTGAAAACTGTTTCTGTTTCCTTTTATATGTGAAGATTGCATTTGCATTCATGAAAGCCTACTGTGCAACCAAATCAAAGTTGCTACTACAACCTATAACATTCACGTACCACATGAAAGAGATTTTAACACAAAGAGATACTCCAGACTCCCAGTCCAGCAGTACAGAGCACTCCTGGTAATTTGCTGATTTCGGTGCCTTTGCAGGGCATGTTAGTCAGTGCTGAATGTGGTATAGCACTTTCCAATTTCTAGCTTAGTGTTTTGCTTTCTCTATTTCTGGGCACTCATGTTTACAATTAACTTTTTGCAGACACAAACATACACATCGAGGATCAACAACCCCAGAATCTGTTGCACGGATAAAAGATGCAAAATTTAAAACAATTAGGTCAGCTAGTCTTGAACTTCTGTGCTGGATTTCAGTCTAAATTAGAAAAGCACACCTACTCCTAGACAAGACCCGTTGTATGTGTAAGACAGAACATTGTCAGGCTTAAATTACTTCTCAGTCATGTGTCATTTATCTATCATCTCTGTATAAAAACTATTTTACAACGAAAGTAAATATGCTGTAGGATGAAGTATATATCATGCACACAGGCATGCATCTAAGAAGGCGATCTGAGATACCAATTGTGTTGTGATCTTTATTTTGGAATATGTTTAAAAGAGTGCTCCCTTTGTATTAGACCAGTAGCAGCTATTTCTGTTCCAGAACTACAATGAACCTGTACTAATACAGTGGTTCTTCCACAGCAAAAGAATGATTTAAGTGGTGTGGAGAAAGAACTCAGGGGTTGGTATTCGTAAATACTTTGTAATTTTATTAGCTTCTGATCTGCATAAAGCTGGAAGTGTTTTTTGCAACGTTCTGTGCACTGTTTACAAGCACGTATAAACTAACAAGCTAATTGGTTCAATACAGAAACAAACTTAAAAACCTATTGAATGCAATTAGCGTCCCTTGCAAGAAATACATAAATAAATACAATTTAGACTGAAACCACTATCCTGGTAATATACATACACACAAAAACCTCTCGAGGATTGCGTTTACTGTTTTCAGAGGTTTCTCTCTATTTTTCCCCCAAAAGTTTGCCTTTTTTTTTCTTTTTAATGTATTTTTCTCCCACTATCCAGAAATCAGTTTTTCCTGGGCTTTAAATATTAATGCCTCACACTCAGCAGGAGTGTGTGACCATATACTGTTGGTTAAGAAAGAAATGGTGGTGAGGCTGAGACCAGAAAGTGCACAGAGAGAAGACTGTGCACATATTTCAGCAGATATCGAAAAAAGTACTATCCTTGCTGGTTTTCAAAGGAGAAAAAAAATAATAATAAATCTTTCACTGTCTGTGTAGGCAACACGCAGTTACGCTTTGTTGTCCGAAACTCGCCTCCTAAGTTTTGATTTTAAAAAGTAAAGGTAATTATTCTTCAGAACAACCTGGCGGACATGCACGGTTACAGCACGTAGCGATGCATGAAGATGCTACGCGTGCATTGTACCTGTCACTCCAGCCTGTATGCGAAGACCAACGCAGCAGTTGGAGGGGCACCATTTGATCGAGGTTTTTCCTGTTTTCCATAAAAGCACACCATTTCTTCCTAACTACTCTGCCGAGCTTCATTCAGCCTGCAGAAAGGGCATCTGAGTCGCCTGACCCTGCACCCAAACTGTTGGAAGCCATAACACTTGTTTTGAAACAAATCACTTCTCAAGATGGAGCAGGCTTGCTATCAATCACTAACAAGTTAATTCTACATAATCAGGCAGGTTTGGATGCAGACTGATACATTGTGAAATGCTGTATCTAAAATTGATTAGAACAGCACTCAAAATGAATGCAGCCCTCCAAACCACTTCTTTGCTCAGAAACATTAATCTCAATTATAAGGAGAGCTTCATAATGGTAATGCTTGGTATGAAAAAACTATGAAATAAATCAGGTTTTATAAGACACAGTAATTAATCAGTTTTAGAACTAAGAGAAGGAAAGGTTGTTAAAGCGCACATTTTCACAACAGCACTCTTTAAAGCCTCTGTAACCTTCAGAAATTAAATGATTTTTTTTTCCTTTTCAAATCGCTCAGATGACAGTGTGGATGTCTACCCTAACTTTGAGTTTATTTTACCACAAACTTTGCAGATTACACTACGCTATTATAAAGTGAAAGCATTTACTTTGATTACAAGGTTCTTCTCAGCCTATTAACAGGGATCGCGTGCAAATATCCTGAAAGAACTTACATATTTTGACCAGCTAGCCTGGAAAAAAAAATAAATTAATTAATCAAACCAAGATTTTTTTATTACAACACACTAAAATTATTCCTCAGAATTTTTTGTGGTATATTGACTACACCGACTTGCAGGAGCATTTTGATGTTTTAAAATGCTCAAGTCACACTATCACCACATCTTCTACAACAGTACGCCTATCAAAGAGTTTGCATGTATTCATTTAATAGAGAAGGTTATACAGTAAAGTTATTCTTAAAAAGCAGTAATAATATTGCATATATTAATCAGATTATTACAGTCTCTAATGGCTGGTACCACGGTTCAAACCTGCCTCTAACTCTTGAAGTACAACATACTTGTGTAAGATTTTGCAAAAATCTCTGTGATTTCTCTTTAGGCATTTTGTATATTCATTCTTTCATATGCTGCCAGAGAGATGCGCTTCTAACAGAAACACGAGGATCGACTCTCAGTACAGCACGCGCAGCATCACTTCAAAATAAAAAAGTACTTCTGACCTGAAGCCTTCACAGAGGTCTCTGGTGTTTTAAGTCTTCACAAACAGCACCTGATCCTCCAAGTTGCTGAGTACTCTCAGTTTTTATTGGGCCTAATCCAAATCTGATGCGAGTCAGCGGGAGTTTTCGCACCCATCTACACGGGCTCTGCATAAGACCCGCTGATTGCAGCCAGAGCTGAAGGTACGAGGCATCTCCCTGAGCCCAGCCTGTGCCCTGGAAAGCTGTTGGGGCTATGAGATGACAGAAACGTACCTTCAAGTTGATTATTACTGCTTTTTCTGGTATTTTATGGGGTCCGTATCAAAACCGTGGTTTTAATTTGTGGATTGATTTGCAACTTTAAATCCAGTTTTTATTACTTAATCCTTTTTGCCTTTTCTATTCAAACAGCAAATAATTTCTCCTGGACTCAAAGAGATTTGACTGAAGTACCAGTCTTAACTTGCAAACTGGATTATGAATGTTATTCTGGATTTTTTCCCCTCCAATAATTATTAAAAGAAGCTCCTTAGCATGGTCGACCATTTCTTCTACGAAATGCTATCTCTCATCTCAGTGTCCGCTCATGTAAACTCATTTAATTCTACTTTTTAATCAGAGGTATACATCTAATACTTCAGTACTGTTGTTTTTTTCCTCCTCCCCTGATTTCCCAGACCACTGAAAATATCCCAGCAAGTCCATAATGGCTGAGGTAGGAATTGTAATGTAATGGGTTGGTAAAAAAAATAATGTTTTCCTCAGATTTAAGTGATATATTTATCATATATATATTCAAACCTAGGTAGGACCCTTTCCTAAGTATTCCTACATTAAAGCAACGTACACCTTATAGAAAATCTTTCCTTACATATGACATTAAGCCAATGTGCTAGATACGAGTGCACCAATAATTCTGATCGAGGCTTGCATTGTTTCAGAGGAGAATTGCAGCTGTATTTTTCACCCCGAGACTCTCGTTACGTGGTTTACAATTAACTCTTCTGCAGCACAACTGACCCCAGGAGTGCAACGCTTGTACTTCAGTACGCTCCTCACTCGATCAGTCTCAGGACGGAGGCAGCCACAGAGCAGTATTTTAAGGCTTCAAAAGGGTGATGCAAAATGCCTGGCACCGAGTCGATAACATAGGACAGGTACCACCCGAACAGAGTCACACAAGCATCCGTCTAAGAAAGCTGGCAATAAGGACCCATAATTTTTAGGAAGCGTAGGAACGGTAAAGTTTTCTCATAAAAAAAGTATTTGAAATGTAAAGATTTAGCTGAGCCTAGGACGACGCATCTTACAGAAATAGCTCCTATTAAAACTTTTAACAGCGTGCGAGCACATAAAAACGTCTTTCCCCGTGTTTTATCTCGTTGCATTACTTTGCTTTAGAGCAACTTCACGACATAAAACTTTTCGGCACGGCAACAATGAAACTGCCCGGGGCGTCCGAGGGGGGGGGGGGGGGGGGGGACAACAAAAAACCCAACCGGAGCGCAGGCAGCACAAGTGTCCGCGATCCCGGCGGGGAGCCCAGCGCTCCCCCTGCTCAGCGCACGCTTTCTTCGGCTCTCTCCGCTTTCACCTCGGTGTAAATCCCTCCCGGTTCCTCCGGTCCCCCCTTCCCCCGCTCCCCGCCGGCCGCCCTCGCCCCCGCCGCGCAGGTTGCGCCAGGGCAGCCCCCGGGAGCCGGGGCAGGCTCCGGGAGCCCCCGCTGCCAGCCCCCGGGCTCGGGACCCGCCGCCAACTTCCCGGGGCCGCCTCCTCCGCCTCTCCCCTCGGCCTCACGCCCGCGGGGCCGGCCGGGAGCCGGGCCGGGAGCTCGGCACCGGGCTCGGGCTGCGGGCAGGGCAGGGCAGGGCCGGGCCGTGCCGAGGCCCGGCGCCCCCGCGTCCCCCCGCCCCCGGTCCCGGTCCCCCCTCAGCCCCTACCTCAGGCGGCCTCGCCGTGAGGGAGCGCGGCGCTTACCGCGGGCGGGCGCGCTGCGAGCCTCGCCGCCTCCGCGCCTCAGCAGCAGCGGCAGCGGGTGATAGCGGCGCAGAGCGGCACTTTGTCAGGCCGGGCGAGCGGGCGGCAGTGCGGGGAGGCAGGGCGGGCGGGCGGGAGGGAGGGCCGGGGGCCGGCCGGGGGAGGGCCGATGGCTGGCGGCCCCGCTGCGCGCCCCGCTGAGCTGGCTCCCCCCGCCTCACCCCCCTCACCCCCGGCGGGGCGGCGGGAGGAGGAGGAGCCGGGGAGGAGCCGCCGCCCGCACCCGGCGCGGTGGGCACCGGGGGGGACCGGGCCCCGGCACGGACCCGGCTGCCGCTGCCCCCCCGCAGCCCCGCCGGGGTCCCCCCCCGCCGCCAGCGGGACGGCTCTGCTGCCCAAACTTTCCCCGTTCGTTCACCTGCCGCGGCTCCGCTGTTTGAACGCCGCCAAGGCGAGCCCCGGTGTTCCCCTGCCCCGAGTGCCGCCTCCTGCCCGCAGTGCCACCGCGGGGGTCGGCGAGCAGCCGCACAGCTGGCCCGAGGGGCTTCTCCCTTCCCCCCGGGGCGCCCACCGCCCTTCTGCTCGGGGCCCTGCCCGAGAGGGTGCCAAGACCCTCGCAGGGCTGGGAGCCGCGCCGGGGAACCGCAGCGGATGCTGCACGGAAAGATGAGAAGTAGAATAATAATAATAATAATAATAATAAAAACAAACCCGCCCGCACTGTAAAGCACCGTTATGCAGCAGCTCTGAGGGAAAGCCACGCGTGTGGCGAACGTTTTGCAGCGGGCAGCCGGTGCGTGAATTCCTCACACCGAGCGCCCGGGGAACGACACCGGGTGTTTTGGTCAACTCGTCCTGACCGCGGGAAAGCGGCTGCTCTGCTACCAAGTAACTCCTGTTAGCAAGAGGTTTGGGGAAGCAGTTCTGTGGGGAGGTTTACCCGAGGTAACCCACGGGGCTGCCGGGAGGCAGGGGGCCCAAACGCCCCTCCGGGTGGAGAGCCGGGCAGGTGCGTGCCCGGGCAGCGCCGGCGTGACCTTGGCTTTCAACTCAAACGTGGCACGGGGAGGGTTGTCCTTAGAAGAAAGCACTCCGAGTGCGAGAACGCAAGTCGCACGAAATTTCTTTGTCGCAAAACACGCGCAGCGAGGTAAACGTGAAAAATCTTCGCCCCGGACTCCGCCACACACTGCAACTCTACTTGCAGGCTGCACGAAACGGCACTTCTGCCAAACTAAAAGCAAATCTCGTAGAGTCAGGGCTTCAGATACAGTTTTCTTCTTGGCTTTCTTTTTTTCTTTTGGCTTACAGTCTCCTAACGCCAAATTAAAACTCGTATTTTGCAAATGCAAATGTAAAAAGTGGCGTATTTTTGTGCTAATTTGCACTACCTTAGCCAAAGCCGTTCATCCGGCGCTAAACAGAACTTTTTGCCGCCCCCGAACGAAGTGGCTCTAGCTGCTCCTGTATTATAGAGAGAAAGAATATATAATTTCTTCCTTGTGCAAAGCCCACCGGATAAACAACAAATGTCAAATACTTATTAATACGCATTTGAAGTTCAGACTTAAGTTATTTTGGTACTCTTTTCGCAACTCGAGTCGCATTACCGGGCTTACCGAAGTTTAATTAAATTTCATCCTTCAGCCCTTAAACTACCCTGAGAAGTCTGCGGCCACGTTTGTGCCGGAGCTTTGCGGGAAAGCGCCCTCCTAACGCCAGCTCCCCGACGGCACCGGACCCTCCAGGCTGCCTTCCTCTCTCCCCGTTTGGCGCAGAGAGAAGGAAAAGACGCGCACGCCTCCCTCCTCGCCTACCAGTTGTTTTCGAGGGGATGCCTTCGAGGTTTTTTCGAAGGGAACCCTCCGCGGCGGCGCCAGCCCCTTCCCAAACCTCTCGCCCCTCTCCCCCTTGCCTCCCCCCAGCTGCTCCGCGCAATCCCCGCGCAGCGCCGCCAGCGGGCCGGGAGGTGCGGGGCCGGCTGCGGGACCCCGCCGCAACCCCCCCCGGCCTTGGAAGGGGTCGGGGGGCGCTGCCCCCGGGGGAGGGGGGCCGGGATGCTGCCCCCAGCCCGGGCGGCTGCCGGAGGAAGGCGCCCTCCGAGTTGCGCGCAACTGGAGAACGGAGCTCCTGATCCGATCGCTGACAGAGCCATAAAATTAAATAGCTGTCTGCAGAGGGAAATATGTCTTAATTACCTTAATTAAAGCGAGATAGGGCCTTACGCACATTCATTTTGAAGCCACTAAATGTACTGATTATCATACAAATCAACCTTTAAATGGGGGTCATGCTTTTCCACTACATTAGTTTGTGTTGCGCCGCGTAAAACAAAGCTCCGTGCCGGGCTGACCTCTGGTGAAATGATGCACTTGAGCTGCACGCAAGTGCTGACCCTCTTCACTGAGTTCCTACAAAGGGACCAGAAGGGGTTTGCACATGATTGGGAATACAAAACCGGCTTCCAGACGTCGCTAATGCCGCGTTAGGAGCTACAGGCTGAGCTAAACTTACGGCCTTAAAATCAAGCTCATCATCATTTTAATCACCTTGTATTCAGAAGTAGGAGCCATCACTAAAAGCTGCTATCGCCTTCACCGTGAATGAGTAGCTGAGTCTGAAAAAAACGAGATTCGTGTTTGCTGGTGTAACACTTGCCCAGCACACACGCAGTGGGGTGACTGTCCACACGGTCCATCTACAGGGGGATGCAGAGCACTTGCAGCAACTCACAAGTCAAGATACAAGCCTGACACGCGTGTGCAGAGGTTTCCATAAAAAAAAAGAGTCACATTTTATGATTTTTACAAGCAGAAAGAGGCCTTGTTTCAAAGAAACTTCATAACATTTTTTTTTTTTTCCCCCAGCTTTCTGGCTGAAAGAAACATGAAAAAATCATTGTAACAAATCCCACCAATTAACTGTTCAAATAAAGGAAATCTACAGAAACGATTATCTGAGGGGGAAAAAAAATAAAAAGAAAAAAAAAAGATAAGCACACAGAATGAGGAAAACACACACCATATGTGCTTTTCTGTTGTCTGTTTCTTTCCTTTTTCCTCCTCCCTCCCATGTAGTCCTCCCAGTAGAAGACATCACTAACAAATGCAGTCGGGGAAACGTACATCTAACTAAAAGCTCTAATGAGGGACAGTGATCTGCTATTTTATTTTGATAACTCAGATGTGAATTGCTCTGCCTGACACATATAAACTGAGATTTTATTAAAGTATTACTGTTTTAATTTTTTTTCTAAGACTGTTGCTAGTAAAGTATGTCCTATTGAAGACAACTGCTTTCATTCCTGGAAGACAAGAGTTCAGGCAGTATAGTGGTAACAATCTGTGTTTGTTCCTGTCTGCTCAGGAGAACTGTTTCTAATTGATCTGGCATGGAATTTAGTTGGAAATGTGTATGTTGCAACCTAAGCACAGTCCCTGTATGCTTTGTAAAGTGATCACCATATGGGCCTTATTTGAAACATTTGAAGGTTTTAGCCATTAACCTTGCTTAAACTGAGCTGTAAATTCAACTCTGGGAGCTGAAAAAAATACATGCGTGTGTTTGTGGATGTATATCCATATTCATATATACGTCCATATAGATATGTACTTAGATAGACATCCACACAAGTGTATGCATATGCACACTTCTATAGACACACATACACACTGACTAGTGTTATGTATCATCAACACGTATACATTATTTGCATATTATTCCTAATTAATAAAGGCATTAGTTATATTTTTAGAAAATCTCTTGACTGAAACTAAACGTGGATCTAAAGAGGATGTTGCCTGTTTTGCAGAGACATTTTCAATAGATGCCACTCTCATATTTGAGGGTGTTTTTAGATTTTTAGAGGAGAAAATATGCTTCGGTCTATCTTCACTTATCAGAGTATTTTTTTTCACCACTCTCCTGATGTCATGGAGATTTAATTAAGAAAGCCCAGATAAACTAACTGCAAAGCTGTCTGAAATTCCTCCACAGAAAACTTTGGGGAGATAATGGCTAACTGTGATTCTTTCAATCATAGGACCAATTATCAATTTTTTAACCCTCCAAACTCTCACTGCTGATTTCTTGTTCTGAATGTAAAATGAACGGCTAGGCTTTGTTACAGGTAATAGTGCTAAGTTATGAATGCTGATGGCCTTCTTGTACAGCCTTAAATTACATTGAAAAAGATACAGTTTCTTTAATTAAAAAAGCTGCACTGAACTAATCCCTCTAGCTGAAAAAAAGAAAAGTTTTAAGCAATCTCTTTCTGCTCTGGGAGAGAAAAGTAGACAATACCATAACAGATCAGAAACATAAGCTATAGTGTGCAGCCAGGAGCACAGCAGGGAACTGAATACTGCTCCGACTGTGTCATTTTTTAATCCCCCATCCCAGTTTTCCCCGTCTGACCTCATGCTGAGATGAAGTTATCACAGAAGACAGCTTTACTCTCACCAATGAATCCAACCCTGGATCTGTATTATCCTCAGCAGATCAAAACACCGCTTTCATCAAATAGCATTATCTGCATAAAAGGCATGCAATTGCCCGATAATTTCACCCAAACTATGCTATTCATTTAAAGGACAAGAAGAGAAATGTAATTCATTCCTTTTTTCCCCCTGGAAAAGCTAACTTATACTTCACTCATGGGAACTTTTCTTTTTTTAACACAAGATCTCAAGAAGAGGTCCATTAAAAGTTTCCCCCCTGGTTTACAATTAATTGTTAGAGTACCCCTGTGCAGCTTGAGTGACATAAGTGTAGTTATGCAGAAAACTGGCAGGGAGAATGCACAAAGCTTGCTGTAGCCATGATACTGATTCCATTAGCCATGGTTCTGCTAACCCCAATAATCAAATCATATATGGCATAATTGGAGAAGCCTAACAATAAATAGTAGCTGAAGATATTTACAGGGAAATTGGGTGATGCGGTCCTTCCTGCAAATAGAAATTTTAAGTCGAATCGTTTTGCCCTAGCAGAGAAAAGCTGCACCACAAGATCCCCAAATATCTTCACTGATATATGTGTTGTTTATAGCAAACACGCACATACATTAAAAACTCATGCTGGTGCCTCGTCTTCCAGAAATGAAAGCACACGATGCTGTGGCTCATTGGTTTTATTGATGCATACGACAAACAGTCAAGTCATGACGGAGGTGGGCAGATTGCTCCAAATGAGCGCCATTACAGCAGTTATTGTATTTTGCCTATTGCACACAGTCTACGGAGAATTTCTAAACTATTCTTGGTATTCCTCTGCTTCTAAGAGCTTAAGCGCATCTCCTGCTTATCCCACAGAAAAATAAGAAATAACCTTCTTAATTTTTCTTTTTTTTTTCTTAATACTTGTATGAGAGTAAAGATTATTTTGTGCTGTGGTCGTGTGCTTTCTAGGTGCTCAGTGAGAGGTGTTAGGGCTCTCTGGATGGCACTAGGGGGGTTCAGCAGCATGTGCTGGTTTTTATCTGACTCAGGGAACTCTCCCTTCCTTTTTTTTTTCCTAGAATTACAAGGACTTTGGGCTGTCATGGGGCTGCAAATGCTAAACAAAGTACTTGTCCTGGCCTAAATATTGCCTACTGCATACAATACTCCGCCAGCTACTTTCTTTAGGACCACCAGATAGGTGCTGTTCTCTGTTCAGAGGGTAGAGCTTTATTTCCAGCCTGTCTTTGATACTTTTTTAAAACAGCAGCTCTTTGAAGTGGCTCAGAGGTTTGGAATCACAGAAGTTGTCTCAGAAGAGCTGGATTAGTGAGCCTAACAGAGGTGCATGATACATTTGCCATGGGGCTACAGCCTCTGTGTACACACGTACACTCTGGAACTTCGTATTCTAAAAATATCAGTTCAATGCTCAGCTTTCTTCGGTCTTTCCAGGCTCAAGGTTGAGTGCTCATTTCTCCCAGTTTCACAACAACTTTGTATATTCTGATGCTTCTTTATGAAATCAAAATGTATAAATATTTATATTCTATAAATATATATGCATTCACTTTTCCTGTCAAGTGATACTTTAGTTTTTAATAGAAACACTTCCCTGTCATACCTTATAGAGAAGCTTGACAAAGGAATTGTGTAACAGAAGGCTAGCTTCCTATTTCCAACAGTATCAGATCATCAGAGAATATAATTGCTTCTTGCAGTCCCTGCTTCTTTTGAATTCTCAGAATACCTCACTTACTCTTATTGAGGAACAATGTATGCAAGTCCAGTTGGTTTTTGACCTGCGTTCCTACATAGTATTTCTTACATGAATCTTATTTGTAGGGTCACCATGGTTTTCCACAACAATGGAATGTAACTTTTGGTGAAAAAAAATCTTATATATTTTTAATTTGGTTGTAGCAATGTAACATCCTGATAAGCATTCAAAATTCTTGTGTGAGAGAAACAGCATGAGCTGAAAATGGTAATTTCCCCTATTGGTACGGTACTAAGCTATGTGTGTTAGCATAACAACATGTGGAGCCCCACATGCTGTTAATGACTTAGGGGTCCTCTTTCTGCAAAGTAGATCGATCTGCTGATGGAGGAATCCAGGAAGAAGAAAGACACTAGTGTGGAAGTAAGCTATATGTTTGCACGGATAGTACATGGGCAGTGACACAGATAAAGAGTATGTCAGCTCTGAACCATGTCACTGTCCAGGTTATCAGGTGCAAAGATAAAAAAAAAGGCATGGTAACTCTGATAATTTACTAGGTAGAAATCCTTTTTTAATCCTTCCATCTGGTGCCAGATAGTATGACAACTATGATCAAGAGTTCTGTTAATACACAGGCATGTTTGCTGCATCACAACCTGAGGAAGTGGGTACGATCAAGCGTTACCTTTAAAAAGGTTACAAGAATGCAGAAAGCCCATCTTCTATAGAGAGATTTCCATTTAGGGAAAACAGGGAAGTGACACAGAAAAGCAAACATTCATATACACTGACAGAGCAATCAGAAGCTTTGTCACAGGAACTAATATTGATGGCCTTGTACTGACTTTGCTAGATTCAAATTCTTTTACTTTTTAACTTAGCATTTGTGATATTTCAGGGTACACGAATTATTCTCCTTCTGCAATTCCAGTTCTTTTCTGTTCAAATGTGTTTATTTTTCTGCCTTGAGAAAAGTTCATAATGCTTTAAAATACTTTTTTTTTTTTTTAACTGAAATAAAATAAATTGAATTGAATATATAGAGTTCTTAAATCACTATAAACTATATATGGAAAACTCCAAATGTCATCAGTGACAATTATACACAAAAAGAATTGTCTAACAGACAATTCTACCCTCAAATAGAAGTTCTGAACATAATTTATTTCAATAACTTACAGTGACCTAAATTTGGATTCCATTATATTCGTCTTGCATTCAGAACAATGTGCCTTACGTATGTGTATGTAGAAATGCAGCAGCTTGAGTGGAACCCTGTGCTTTTCACACATTTACCTCAGCACTGGAGAACCTCCAACAGTGGAGAGAGACAGTTTTGGCACTGACAGCGATTTGGACTGCTGTAGTCCCTTCCATCATATGCTTTCAACCTTCTGTTTTTGTTTTCATTCGGGTTTATATTGAACACAGGGTATATTAGTTAAGGTGATATTGAAACACCCATGGCTTCTCGATACACAAGTTCTTTCTGTTCTTATTTTTTTTTCCCCCAGAAATGTAAATATAGAAAAATGAAATAGAACAGAAGATGAAAAACAAAATAAAAGCACTTTTACTTTCATTATCTTCACTTTTTAATTCTCAGCTACTACTACATCAGTGCAACATTTGTGTTGCTGATTTCATGGCAGTATCATCGCACACAGCATGTCTGATCCTTCACTACCTCTCCCAAATTACATTGGATCAAAACTGGATCTGAAATACTGTATCAATCAAAACTTGCAATATAAGATTTGGCAAGAAATGGCAAGATTTTTTTTGGAAAGGTAATAAAGACTACTGAATACTTATTATGTGTTTATGATATCACTGAATTCAGACAAAAGGTGGTAATCTCAGAAAACTTAAATCCCAGTACAGCACTACTGCCAACGCTAACATTTGCTGACTCAAAGAAAAGCTGTCCCGCTATTTTGGGAACAGGACTTGCAACAAGGCAAAATGGAAGAGGAAATAGTTCTAAACAGTTTCATTTTAAAAAATAAAGCTTTTTGGAAGCTTTCTAAACCACACAGCTCTAGTTCCTCTTTCTGAAGCATTTAGTAGACGAAAAACAGTGAAACCCTTCGTATATTCATGTTGTACAAATACATGTCTTCTGGTTTGACACTAATCATAAAGAAATGGAAAATCATAAAGAAATGGAAAATCATAAAGAAGCGTCAGCATCAATCTATTGCTCATGTCTTGGCAAAACTAGAGTTCTGCATGCATTTATATTTTTCTATTATAGAATAAATAGTTCTCAAAATAATCTCAGAACAATAAACTTGTAATGTCTGTCAGAAGGAATTCTACCATAGAAAGTAAAAGAATAGCTAAACACATTTCTTGATTTAGTTTTATGTGGCTTATAACTTTCCAGAGCGTTCCTGCAAAGGTTATATTTTTACAGCCTGACACTTTGGCCATTTCAGACACCATGGCAATATCGCTTTCTTCTGGCAGCCTCTGCTCTATTGTTGAACTTCAGCTACTTGTCTTCATTTTAAGGATTCTCCCATTGCCCTTTCCCATCCTGACAGTCATCTCTTTCTTACTGTCAGGAGCTCAACACCCATGTCAGACTGGCATATGATGCCAGCCCCTGTTGCCAATTCTTAAATTTTGAAATGCATCTCTGCGGTTTTTTTCCATGATTTCTCTGACACTTGGAAGAAGTTCTTGGTTAAAAAAAAAGTCTCAAAGTTATCTCACTTGTTTTCTAGCTGCTTCTTAGAGATCTTCTTTCCTGTGATACCTCAGAAAGCTCAAACAGTATTTGTGATAGTGATGAGGTCACTTCTATTGTGCTGACCAATGCTGCTTCACTGTGCCACCATTAGCTGCACTGCTGTGGTGCTTTTGTTTTAATGCTTAGATAGTAAGTTCTCTGCAAGCAGAAAAGGTCTTTTCCATTTATGCTATATCTAATGCAGTGAGTCTGAGAGCTCTTGCAGTCTGAGTGCTCATAGAAGCCACAGCAATACAAATAAGTAACAACATTGGCAATAATCAAATTCACACACCACTTCCTTTTCTAATTAGATAATAGGTTCCATGCTTACGCTGATAATATTTCTCATTTTTCTCTGTTTTCTATATGTATAAGTACTACTATGGCTTAGAGAAGTGTAGCTGCATGTGTTAATCCTCTTGTAAATATCAGACTATTTAAGCACATGTACTTATTATTACATATTACAGTGAAAAATGATAGCAAAAAGCAATGAAGTTGCTACATCACACAATCAAAAATTCATCAGTGACATCAGTAATCAAGGCTGCCCACATAACTGTAATTCTGTACCCGGCTTTTAGATATAGGGATACCACCTACAACAATCAACTACTTAGCTTCTCTAGAGGACAGTCTTATTTAAAGGGAAAGTAGTTAATCACTAGGCATTTTCATCTCCTACAATCTATAGATTTTGCCTGATCTTTCTTACTACATGCCACTAGAACGATGCACTGAATAAAGACATTATTTGTTTTGTCATAGGTATTTGTGGTACTGTGGGGATAACTATTCCTAATCCAGGAGGTTCCATCTGAATATGAGAGGGCACTTCTTTACTGTGAAGGTGACAGAGCTCTGGGACAGGTTGCCCAGAGAGGTTGTGGTCTCCTCTGGAGATATTCAAAACCCACCTGGATGCCATCCTGTGCAATGTGCTCCAGGTGATCCCACTTGGCTTGCTCTCCCCACATACATCTCCTTCAGTCACACGTATCAGTCCCAAATCCACCTTCCTCAATCTCTGAGCTTTTTCACAGCTTTGTCCACCTCACATTTTTCTCAACACTCCTGCACGTATAATATTTCCCTTTCAGTTTTGCACTTCAGTTGCCCACAGGAGATGTGTGGGCATCAACTAACAAAAATGTGACTGTGCTGGGAGCAGCACACAGACCAC
The DNA here is from genome assembly GCF_964034855.1 of Anser brachyrhynchus. Lineage (NCBI taxonomy): Eukaryota > Metazoa > Chordata > Aves > Anseriformes > Anatidae > Anser > Anser brachyrhynchus. Next base: position 22,386,476 of record NC_137698.1, read on the forward strand.
TACGGAAAAAGAAAAATCTTTTTATTTTGAAGTCCATTGCTCATCATCAAGTGTCCTTTCAGAAACCAGACAGAAGGACTGGAATGAAACTGCTGCAAGTTTTAAGTAGGAAAGATTTAGTTCAGATGGTATCTTCAGAAACCTCACCCTCCACAGAGGACATTTCCTTCCCAGCAGCGCACCTTACCCTGAACCTCGCTCCTCTGTACCTCTTGACTGCTCCTATTTGGCCTACAAGGTTAGCATTAACACAACTTTTCCTACCCTGTACCAGTACCACCGGAGTGATTTAGCTATGTCAAGTAGCCCTTGCGGCATCACTCTAGCCTGTTTAATCCAGAATAACCTAAAAACAAGTCTTTCTAGGACCATTTACCCTACGCTTACCTATGTGGAAGTGACTCAAAATCTTTCTCTTCTGTACTTACCCTGAAGGCTGCAAAAATGGAGAAGCTAATCTAGTAGGTTTCACTCTTAAATTGGAATCTCAGTGAAAGGAAAAGAGTCAGATTTTTTTTGAACATCATATTAAAAAATAGTTAGTTTTGATGCTTCTATTTAGGCTGTTTTCTCACTCAGCTGTGCCAAGAGCTTAGGACAGAGCCAAAAGATAGATGTGAGACTGCTTAGGCTGCCTGATCTAATCTCATACTTTCTCTAAAAGTCACTTTGTAGCTTAGCTCACCAAACTATAAAATAAATAAGTTTCAAAGACCTGATGTAATTGTGGAATTATGCATTCTTACTATGTAGATATAAACTTTCAGGAGAAAGCGTTCAGATGGCTGACAATTGCAATAATCCTAGTTCTGTTTCTACAACTGGTAAAAATTAGAAAATAAAAGAAAACATTTTCTTATCATTGAGAAAGTGTCTGAAGGAACACCTGAATGAACAAAAGGAAAAATAACAACAGTGCTTACTAGGTTGTAAGACAAGAATGAATGTGCCTAAGCAATTGTTCAAAGTACTAGTAGTTGATTGTGGGAAATATGTATCATTGACCTCCATCTATGTTCTGTTATTTTTTATTCTCCTGATCTTCCTGGCTTGTTTGTGCCAGACATAGGAAACAGTGTTAAACGGCCAGATTGTTACTTGGCTATTACAGTTACAACAGTGTAAAGGAACAGAAATGGGAGGTTTTCAATTTCATTATGGGGCTTCTTTTGACTAGCTGTGGTAACTCGTGATGCCAAGCACTTGTAATATCAATCGATGCACAAATAATTGAAGAAATTAGAGGAAGTGTTTCTTGTCATAACTAACACAGACTAATTTTCACACTATATGGAAGGCTGTTAAAACTCTGCCTCCCCCCACTTAGGTATGAATTTCCACACTGTATGTAGTCTAGCTTTCAGTAACACAAAAATACCAGGATAAAAAACAAGGATCTGAATCATATTCAAGATTTGTTATGAAAATATTTCCTAGACTGAAAAAAATTACATTTAGATATTTTTTTTTAAGTCATCTTAAGAATACTGTGAGTTATTTGAGAACTTCAAACTTCTGCATTACATCATGGCTTTACCGATTTCACTTTATACTAGTTACTAATATAGACCCAACTTTCTAGCAGCAGCTTTTAAAAATACTTAAGTAAACTGTTAAAAAGTTAAGCAGTGTAAAGAATCAAATTTGCTATTTACCTTGAAAAATCTCTATTGAATGTTTTTCCCATTCCAAAAATTTTTGCTAAGTCAATGGAAAGGAATTAGTCACCTTTCTTAGTTGCTTTGTTGTAAAGAAATGTCATTTACAGCTGAATGCCTTTCCATCAATGCATTAATAACTCCTGTCTGTGTATTTTTATAGTATATATTACCATTTTATAATGAAATGTTAAATATTTTACTTGCATTTGTATTTTACTTTGACTTGTACTGAGTACAAGCAATTGCAGTATTTCTATTTACAAGAATATTTTATTAAAATGAATATTTAAAATCATCCCTTGCTTTTAAAAAAAATTGCTATTTTTTTTACAGTAATTGTCTCCCTCTCAGTGCTTCAACCAACATTTGGTCTGCTGTCATAGGATATCATGTATGGTGTAGGACTTTCTTCTTGTTTGTTTTAAGTTACCTTTTTTTTTTTTTTCTTTCTTTTTTTTTTTTTTTTTTTAAATAAGGACACCAGCACCAGACTGGTTCTTGGTGGAAGACATTTCATTCTGAGAAGTGTCTTCATTCAGACCACATCATTGATCAGTGGACTTCTCCCTTACAGAACAAGCACTTTAATACTTTCTTCTCAACAATTGCTTTTATTGCTTTCTTTTCTCCATTAAATTCTGCCACATGTACTCTTAACTGATCCCAAATATTCCATGTCCAGCAACACAACAGACAAGAAAAGGAAAGATATGGAAAAGGATGTTGCACTGAATCACTTCTCCTGACATGCATGAATTTTTGAAATCTGAAATTACCTGTTATCTGAAATTTTGCGGTTTTACTTCAAGCCATACCTGTCAAAGGATGCTTGTTTCTATATGCTCTCATAGCTGAAAATTTTAGATTGTGCTTCCTTGGCTCCTCTTACTGCCAATACATAGCTACAACCACTGCTCAGGCAGGCTTTAAGCACTTAGAAGCTTAAAAGGCGACAAACCCTACAAAAATATATTGCAAATGTCTCCCTTCAGTATTAATAAAACTCAAGATTTACTTAGAATTTTTGCTTCTAATTAGTCAATGTACATTCAATATATATGATATTTATTTGAATTTCTCACAACTTGGGCAATGAAACTTAATAAAAAGCGTTGCCCATGCATATTCTTTCTAGAGAAACATTAAGATTTCATCAATAAAACATGTGACTAAGAACTACCTGGGGGTTCAGTGCAATAAAAATAATGGAAATATTTCTGTTGACTTACTTTGTCTTACACTTGCATTTTGGTTGAAATATGCTCCCAATAATGCCATCAACGTACATTTGGGCTAACACATTTATTTTTTAAATCCTGCATAAAATTAAAATTCACATTAAAAATTATCAAATATATTATAAGATTTTCATTAGACAATAGGTGCTTATATTTTATACAAATTCGCCATTTCTTTTCACTGCCAGCATCTGCTGCCCATACTGGTGTTTCCCACAGCGAAGCCCCATTAATGTGCACTGACATTTCCGCTACTACATCGTATGGCTACTTAATCATGTTCCAACTCAGAGATTCTATGTAATTTCTCCTCGCCCTCCCCTCCCATGGTAGTTAACTCTGATGAAATTCTCATTTGGTACTGAAAATTGAGAAGAGGACTTAACAAATGGTAGCCTAAATACACGTATACTTTATTCTCTAGTACTTTCACTTAGAGCAGCTCGTCTGTAACACGGGGTTCTAACACAACTCTCATTGCTCTGATCCAATTCTGGGTCCATGGGCTGCCAGATTTGGTATTTAAAGATTGTAAGTTTAGTTGACCAAATCTAACCACACATTCACCAAAGTATTATTCCTGAAGGCAAAAGGCTACTTATAATGATATACCTTTTAAAAATGTACCTGTACCTCACAGAACCAGTGTAGGAAACATTTTAAAATCAGATACACCAAAATCAAGAGACACTGTTTATTCACATCTATGATTTAAAGTGAAATCCCATCAGCTGACTTCAAAAATCAAAAGACTTTGCAGTAACAAAGCAGGGCGTTTGGGTAGTCAAGGTCCAGATTACAGGAATTCTACAGAAGGACATCAACCCTCAGTGACACCTGGCTAAGAGTACAGGACACACGCCACAAGAGTGGAACAAAAAAAATGCATTGTCGTCTTGTTTTTAAAACTGATAATAAGCCTTTCCTTTGACTTGTAAAGCATTTTCCAAAGAACTTCCATGGATTTTAATACTTCACTCTGGAAACCATAAATACACTTTTTGAAAAAGACCTCATCCAGATAAATCTTTACTTTCTTTTTTTCCCTAGGCAACTGGACCTGTATACTGCTGTTACAGGCCGTGCTTCAATCAGTTCTATTGTGGACCATGAGGTACTAAACATTAGTATTGGTTTGCAATTAATGAACCTGCAACCCCTCCCCAGCTGTTGGAAGCTGACAGGCAACTGAAATGGCCAGTGCCATGTGGTCAGGAAACCCTTCAGTAGGAGTGGGAAGAGGGACAGTGGACTTGTACAGGAACCTTGGGACTGTCCTGTCTCAGAAGAACTGACTGCTTTGCTGTGGCGGTGGAGCTAAGCAATTCCCTGCATATCCTCACTGCTAATAGCTCATCTGCATTACCAAAAAATAAAAATAAAAATCACATAGAAGTTTGAGTTTTTCTTACCCAGTTTTCACTCAAGGACTGGAAAGACATGAGCAATACATCCCAGCACTGTTAGGCACTCATGAAGGGATGAGCTGCTTTCTAGGACTGCTGCCTCTCTAAAGGCGATAGAAGTCCACATGACTAAATTAAAGTGGATGTGTAACTAGCAGACACATGCAAAATGGGAAATGAGACATCTCCTCTAATTAATTGGCCTGACATCAAATTTATTGCAGAGTCAGACACTAGACTCACTATTCCGTACCAACCACATTTTAACTGTATATCCTAGTATTCAAAAGGCAGAATTAAAATTGGTTATTTTTAAGACAAGTGGTGAATGCATATTGTGAGGAAGAATAAAATCAAAGATTGTCATAGTTCATTATCACCCTAGCTGTCTCCAATTATAACAGGTTAATATATTCTACTTCTATTTAGGGAGTTAATTATTTTTCTAACCCAAAATCTTACAAAACCAACCAAACAAAAAACCCAAACAAACAAAAAACAACAAAAACCAAACACTAAGCCATACACTAAGCAATGCTTTGAGAATAATGACGACACGTTTTGCACCCAAACTTACACAAGTCTATCGTTAACATGGGGCTACTAGGCTCATTTTTTACAAATCCTACTGTTCATTTTTACTGAGGATCAGCTGAGCAGTTTCTGGAATCCGCTCAGCAGAGGGTAGTATACAGAGCTCAGTTCTGCTGGCTCAGATGCTTAATGCTGCTTGTTCTGGGAGTGCAGCAGCACCTTGTACTCTGCCTAGAAAGACCTGTAGCATGGATGCTGTCCCACAGGTACGTCCAAGATTTCAGAAGTCTGGGACTTTAACTCACTCCAAACAGAATTTATACGAAGTGTGGATTTGAAATGTAAGCTGTGAATGGAGTAGTCCTGTATTAAGAGCATATACTATACACCCAGAAAGCACATATTATACAACTAAAGAAAGCATCAGACATCAGTATAAAGCCATTCTTAAAGCTGAAAGTGACTTTAAATACCTGCTTAACACGTAAACAAAAGAGAAAGTAAATCACTGTGTTTTTTGATGTTGTTTGTTTTTGTGTATTCCTTAAGTTTTGCTTCACGATCCAAGTGCAAAAAAGTAAAAAAAACAGATTAGTGTGGCTTTCTACAGAAGAATATATGTGTATTATACATGTTATTTAATAGTGCTGCACAAAAACCTATTTAACTTCAACATATTTAAAAAAAAGTGGTTCTGTACATTTCCCAAAGATTTAGCAAACCATGTGCTCAAGTGAGGTTCCAAAACAATTTCACTGTTTTGCAAAATACACCCTATTTATTGCAAGTATGAAGCACTACAAACAAATCAAACTAAACTACATTTGTCAAATAAATTACAATACACTATTCCTGCATCATGTTTGTTTGCATATTCACTAATTCACAAAACTCAATGAGCAATTCCTCTTCAAGTTATCAGTGGGAAATAGTGAAGCTGAATGACATAATTGTTTAAATCTATGACATTTTTCATCTAAGATTGAAGTCATATTTACCATTTCAGACAATGCTAAATTTTCTGTTTCTTTGTGGTTGGATTTACTATTTACCTCCCTCATGAAAGGGTACATACATATAACGTATATACATATATAATTACATATATAATTATTCTCTCCTCAGTAACTACTTGGAATGTTGTTGCATATTTCCCCCCAAATTTCTACAACTAGGTCATGAAAGTAATTACTCATTTTCCCCAATGTAACAAAAAGGTCTCAGAATGCAGGTCAATCCAAGGAATTTAACACTATTTTTTTTCATTATTTAGGGGAAAAAAGCACACTTTAATATTATCCTATTTTTAGTGTGGTCTTTTCTTTATGTTTTATTTAAAATGTTAATGGAGTGTATCTGCAATTTAGATAATTTATCTTTAAATCACTGTTCCCCAGAATAATGCACTGAGCACTGTAATACACAGGCAAGTCCTCTTAAGGAACATGCATGAATTCTGTTCCCTTCTGAAGCACACTGCAAATGCCCTCTAACAGGGCACAGAAGCATTACATAAATCATCTTATATGAAAAATTAACATGACATCAAATATTTATAAATATTAATGTGTATGTTAATATAACCAAAGCTGTAACAAACAATCATAACCTTGCCAAGTTTCTTAGGACAGGCGCCTCTGATAATGATATCCATTATCTCTGGAGGAACGCACAATTATGAAAGTATACATGGAATGCTATATTGTTATCTGCTTTTAAGTTCATCCATTAAACACTCCACCTCGCATTGGATGTTAACCCTCCTCTTAGCTTTTTGTCAGGTACTAATATTCTGTGTGTTTACACATTCATGTGAATGAAAAATGAACAACTGTTAAATGTATACACTTTCCCTACTTTGTTATCACGTATTTAATTTGATAAAATATACTCATTTACTCCCTGGCAATTAATACCTTATAACACCTCGTATCTACCTACCTACCTATCCCATCTATCCATCCATCCCTCTGTCTGGTAGATAGCTTAGTTCAAATAGGAATTGGTTTATCTCCTTCGGTTTATCATTTGCACATGCTGCATTTATGCTACTATGATTAAAGTTGTGTCAGCATTTACACTAGAAGCTTTAATTTTTGTGGCCTAAAAATTACTCTGTAAAAATTAATTTCACAAAAGCATAAAATAATCACAGTGAGATGCATTCTGCTTTAAATTTCATCAGTGGCCACCAATTGCAAGCAGTTTTGTTTATTATCAATTATCTAACACTGTAGCGATGGGGAAGCTAACACCACAACTGTACCTGCGTTCCTCAGACAGACCCGATGAGAAGTTTTAGCACTCTGCACATATACAAAAGATGTAATATTCCAGGAAACTTCCTTAAGGGTCTAAGTTGCACTTCCAAGGCTAAGCAAAGCTGATTACCATTTGCAATGAGGTCTTCACTTCATTGTTGTGCCTCTTTGGTAATACTCAGACTCAAACCCACATGAAGTCCTTTTCTTGTTACTTATTTCTACAAGATAGGTCATCATAAATACATATTAAGTAAAAAGTCACTGAAATACTGTACACTGTCAACATTCATTATCATTCCAGACAGAAAAAAAAAATCAATATTAACAATTCAACATAATAACATTCTCTCCCTTCAGATTATTATCAGTGCTCTTATTATGCATGAATATAGTGAAGTGCATTTCAAAAGTAGTTTGAGAAGATAAACTTTAAAAAACAGGCTTACCAGCTAGAATATTACTGTTTGTGTTTTACTGAGCAGTCCACCAAAATGCAAAAGACTTGTCCAAACTGAGAACAAAAAGGTGTATAGATCAACCAGGTGGCATCTGGAATAATGGACTGCAGTGAAACTATCTTCCAGTGCCCATCTGTGACAAACAAATTTCCTTAAAGTGCAGTTACTTTTAAAGCTGCGGCTGAGAACGAAGGGATGTTTGCAACTCACATGGCTTGCATATGATAGTTAAAAGTCATTCTAATGGTTCTGCTTAGTTTTAAAATCAGTGTTATTTTTTAAATCTGAAAACATGAGAATTTATGTGATCATGCCAGAAAAGCTAGCGATGTGTAACACAGGAAGTAAAAGATGCTTTTTAAAAACTAGAACCATAGAATGGTTTGGGTTGGAAGGGACCTTAAAGATCATCTAACTACAGCCCCCCTGCCATGGGCAGGGACACCTCCTACCACACGAGGTTGCCCAAAGCCCCATCCAGCCTGGTCTTGAACACCTCCAGGGATGGGGCATCCACAGCTTCCCGGGGCAACCTGTGCCAGTGCCTCACTGCCCTCTGAGTGAAGAATTTATTGCTTATATTTATTGCAAATCTCCCCTCTTTTAGTTTAAAGCCATTACGCCCTGTCCTGTCACTACACTCCCTGAGTTTAGGTTTGGATGAGTCACTTAAGACATATTCTCAACAGATAAAATTGTAATGATTACTCTGATGTTGCAAAAGAAGAAAGCACTTTAAAAAAAGAAAAGAAAAAGATGTTAAAGAAATCCTACGGCTGAAGCACCTCTCCTACAAAGACAGGCTGAGAGAGCGGCCTTCCAGTACATAAAGGGGGCCTTGAGGAAAGCTGGGGAGGGACTCTTTGTCGGGGAGTGCATTGCCTGTACTTTATCACAGTGGGACAGCTGTACTGTTCTTGAAACATCTTAATTCAAATAACCTATGGTGTATTTTTGCTGAAGAGACAACTTGCTTTCTCCACTTAAAAGACAATAAATTGCTGTAATTACTAACAGAAATAATGCAAGGAGCAGAAAAGGATGTGTTTTGTAGAATAAGGAATTAGGATAGGAATGAGGAAAAAAGAGATATAAAACCTAGTAACATTTTCAGCGTTTTCCGTATTAGTGAGGATTACAAACTAGTCAGCAAACATTGTACTTACACATGTAATTATGTTGCTAATTGTGTTCCTTCCCTCAGTGTTAGTGTGGGGAACTCAAGGCAGGAGAGATCATCAGTTGTTGCCTGGAGGGCAATGGGCGCTTCCCTCGTGAGTCCAGAGGCTGCACGTGGACACACAGCAAACTTCTGCTCCAGCTCCTAGAGGCAAGGGCAGGGCTCTATTCCAGCTGATTAGCAACTGTGTCAGCTATCTCTGCTCTCTCGTTTATAATTAATCTTCTAAATTTTAGCTGTTGCATTCCATTAATGCTAGAACTTTGTTAAGCATAAATATATGGTTAAGTAGGGGCTCTGTCTTTTGTATACCCAAAGAACTAAAAATAAGACAATTTAAGTGAGACCAGAGTTGCTCTATGTTCCTTTTCTTGACTACTTCCAGTTTCTTTCTCCTTTTCTCTCTTTGTCACCATTTACTCAAATTGTTCAGGCTCCAGACTTATGAAGGTAACGTCTAGTACTTTCACCCAGAACACAACAATAGTCAGGGTAAGGATACATAACAAGACATTCTGTGAACAGTAACCTTTGCCAAGGCATCCAAAATGGATCCTTGCACTCAGTTCCTGCCATATGACTCATAGAAATCATCTAGATGTGATCGACTGAAGAGCTGACTAATTTTTTCATCATAAAAGTGAGCAGATTGCAGATAAAAGAAACAGTTCAGAGAGAAATATTGAGAAGTTCTTCTCTTGATGTAGAGTTCCTGAAGTTAACAGGGTTTAAATTGAAATACCTTAAAATTAACAAAGATTTTTTTTTTGTTTGATGTATACACTAAGCTCTACAGCATGCCTAAGTTTCTTGGCAGATAGGAATAGAATGAAAAGTCATACAGTATACACAACTTTATCTGACTCTCATTTCATCAACTTTAATGACATTTCAATCCTTTAGATTTGAAATTGCCTTTTTAAAATCTACATCAGATTCAGCACTAAAAGATACAAAAAACTTACATTCATTTGAAAAATATTTAGCACAGCTCTTGTTGACTCAACCCAGGGAATAGCACTGCCCTTTCTCCTACCTCAGAGATGGTGCTTCAGGAACAGCAAAACATCCTGGGGAGAAGATGAGTTTCCAAGCAGCAGTTTCCATCAGCTTGCTAAAGCAGCTAGTAGAGTCCAGATATTAAAGGAAGCAGAAGTACTGGCAAAAAAAAGATGGGAAGCAAGACTGGATCTAAAAAGCAGCATTAATTATGTATAAGAGGAAAATACACACAGGGAAATTTCTTCAGAGCCCCACTATATTGCCTAGTGACAGATTCATTTTTACCAATAGGTCAGGATGCTCCCCTGCCCCAGAAGGTCATAGTTGAAGTTTTCATTGCAATCTGGACAAGTTAAGACAACTATGTCCATATTTCTCCACATTAAGCAAGAATATTAATTCTGGGAACAGGGATAGGTTGTGGCACTTGGAGGGAAAAAAAGGGGGAAAAGAAGAGAGACAATCTCAGCTGTGGTAGAAATAAAGGATGCCTCGTGTGAGGATTGGGGTGAAACTGGAAACGCAGTTCCCAAACTTGAGAATCTTTTGGAGTGCAGCATTTTCAAAGGCTCTCTCAGGCTGCACAAGTGCAATGTTATTGATGGCTGTACACGAAAATCACATACCCCAAAGAACATAAACAGGAATATATGCATTTAAAATTGCTAGAGTAGCTGTATACCTGAAATAATTCTGGGAAAGCAGTGAGGCTAGTGCTCTACATACTGAGTCAAGGGATCATGCTTAGCCTTGCTTTTCTGCTCACTATACTCTGCCTGGGACATTGCAGAAACATGACTTTAAAATCACTTAATATTAAGTACACACCTTTTTTACAGACTTCTTTTACACCAGTTAACTATTTTGCAAACTACAAGTACCAATTGTGATTTGCACAATTCATTGTCATTTACACTGGTGCACACACAGTAAAACGCAAGCATGCTTTTGTCACTTTGTCTGGGACACCACTAATCATTTACATCTCTGCTGTCCAGCCATTTATCCAGACACGAGCTTTAAAAATGGTAGACAAGGAAGGTACATTTAAAGCTTCATTTGTCTAATATTAGAGTGAAATGAAAACAATAGTACTTAAATTAATTTAAAAAATAATATGCTGCTTGTTTTTTTTTTTTTAAACCACATTCTTAAAAAAATTGTTCTGAAAATTTTGCAGCTGTCAAAACTCATGAAAACAGTGTTCTCAGCAGACCTGTAATGCATCAAGAGTTTAGTGTTCTTAGTGTTTTTAATCTCCAAGCAATTTATCAGTGTCTGGAAGAATGAGCCTGATCAGGAGATGAGAAATTCTTTAGATGCTGAAATCCGTTGGGACTGTATCGAGCCTTAATAATCAAAAATAATTCTTTTGGTGGAGGTCCAGAAACAAGGTGGGTCCTGAGTCAGCTATGAATAGCACAGCATATTAGAAGTACTAATTTTTAATACAAAGCAATAAACTGCAGCTTTTCCCTAATCACCCTGACAACCAATTTTCTGTAGATTTAGAGTTGAGATCCCTGGATGAAACCCTGTTGTAATCAGTATAATGACATAGAAACAGAAAAGCTCAATCCTTCTTTTCTCTTAAAGCTCAGCACTTTGAAACGCTGAAGTTGCACACGAAGCACCGGTAATATTTCTCTACAGTTACATCAGATTTAACATTGCTGCACAGGTCAACTCGAAGCAGCACGATGACCATGTACAAGCTTATCATACCAAAGGTCATGCAAAAGTGTCCCTGCACTGAGAGCTGTTTTGTCTCTCCTGTTTATTAATGCCAATCCATCCATACTAATGGATTTAGTTTGTAGGGGGCTGGGGAAAGAACGAACATCACTACAACTCAACTTCCGTTCTTCATTAATATTAATATCATCTTCAACCATAGCATACTGGTATAGTACATGCTAAGAACTTAAAGGACAAAGAGTTCCTCTGCGTAGCAGGCACATGTATTCATTTTTAAGAATCAAATACATTCTGTGATATGTTAATATTCTGCATTATTAACTGTGGCCCTATATGACAACAAAGAACTTTGTTTCAGTAACATCTCTTCAGACTTCATGGTCTGAAAGTGACGACATAAAGTCTAATGTTTATTATATGAAAAAGAAGTTTATTTTAAAAATCACTGGTATATTTAAAACAAAAAGAAAACATATTTAGATATCAGTAATGCAGTTCCTATACTTAAAAAGCTTCCAGTTTATTGTGGGTTCAGTTACACAAATGCCCACAAGAAGTCCCATTAAAAGCAGTGGAAGTATATACATCTGTCAGGAAAATCTGTGCAGATAAGCATCTCAGACTGAATTCTTATTTTTGTAAATCAAGGCAATCTTTGCATTATGCAGTGCTCTGCATTCCTGTCACTAGAGCTAACTAATTGAATTTACAAGCCAAACCCCTTGAATGTTCTCACAGAAATTCCCAAAGCAGGACAGGTAGTTAATCATATAGTCCCCATGAAAAATCTATGGAAATTATGCATTTAAATGCTAGATGTACTTTTGAAAAACAAAAAATAAAACACCTCTTCCATACATGTCAACTGATAAATACAAAAACAGTGATGCTTAGGCATCTCATACACATCGAGAATAAACTCCTAAAGCTACCTCTCCTTACCAAAAAATTAATCTCTGTTTTCTAAGTTCTAGTTATGCTAAAGTGTTCTATTTAACCTAAAAATAACTGGAGCCTACCTGTAGTTTATTATGTAGTTTTCTTATTTGAACTTCATCCTTTATCTGAACATGCTAGATGCTGTATATAAGTTGCTACTTGTTTCACTGTTGCTTGACAATAAATATTCTTATTTAAACTCAAGTTAAACATGCTCAATATTTGATAATATTTGATATTCTCTTATGAGAAAGTCTAAGTTGATGATAATGTCTAGAAATTTTGTTAAAATTATAACAAGTCCATGTATTTTAGAAATTCCTACTGAAAAACAGAAAATAGCAACAACTGAAAGTGGAAAAAAAAAAGAGGAACAGCTTTTAATACCACATACAACAATGCAATATATGTGAAGAATATGAACACTTCTATGAATTAGCATTTCAATGTTTTGTAAACTAAAGTAAAATATGCTTTTCATTATTTTAGTAAAATTAAAGAATGGGTTTACAGCAATATCTTTAAAATTTCATATTGTTCAAGCTTGTTTAGGCATGGCAAATCATTTTAGCATGATGAATGTCTATGCAGACATCAGAGATGCTTATAGATACTGCAATACTTTTTAAATTCAAAGCTAAGAGAAAGAGATACTCTCATTTTTATGTAAGCCATTATTAGAATTTACTCATAAGAAATGTGACATACTATATCCTATTGCTTTAATATAAGCTATATATTAGAAAACATTTTTTCTGTATTATGTGGGATTCACGGGAGCAAAAGCAATTGCATAACACAGTGAAAGTGCAAAGATTTATAGTGTGTATGCCAGTGAGGTTGGAGTGAAAGGTATTTTTTTGACCTACACTTGGACATCCTAAAGTAAAAAGCAGTAAGTTAAAAATTCTCAGGAAATCTCATTAAAATATCTACAAACATCATTTGCAAAATGTTTTGAAAAGCAGTTAACTATTTTTACTCAACAGCCAGGTAAAAAAATTGAGTTTTAGAGCTTGTTACTTTGGTGTTGTAGACCAGCTTTACATCGGTACAGTGCATTGATTTCAGAGGAATTTTCACCAGCGCTGAACTTAACAGAGAGGTGGATAAAGACTGTAAGATACGTGGCATTCGTCACCAAGGGCTAGCCGCTTACAGCTAAAGTGAAGGGAATTAGATTACCTGTTACAGATGCTGGAATTTTAGAAAGCACTTCACAGCCATAACATATAATTCTTTCCTCTTTCTCGTTCGTTAGAAACAACCCCTTGCATTAAGACTGAAAGGAAAAAAAGCACCTCAAAAATGACCATTCTCTTGAATAATTGTTCATGCTTTTATACACTAGCAATTTGAAAGTTACTCTAGGTTTTATCATCTTGTTGGATTGTAATGGGCTTTCAAAGCTGGTTTGTGCTTCCACAGACTTTTATCTTCCATTCTCTTTTGATTGAGAAATTGATGGGGTTTTATCAGTCTAAAGAGGGAAAATATGTACAAGTGTCTCAATTTTAAATGAAGGTGTTTCTGCATTTACAAGAGATAAACCCGTGTTTGTTTTCAGAGGCTTCCCTGAAGCTGGTTTCAAGTTACCCACACATGCCAAAGTATGGTATTTATAAAGGTGGTGGGGTGGTAGTGTGGGTGGCTGGGGGTGTGTGAACACCAGCATCAAAACTAGGTGTTCTTTGCTACACAGATGAACTATCATTATTTCTTTCAAATATCTATAATACCTATGACACTTTACAATTAAGAAACTTCAATGGGAAAATACTAAAGTATCAAATATTTGAAAAAAAATAAATGCATTTTTTTCCTTTGAAAGAGCCTTACTGTTAAACTAATCTTCAGAGTTAAGAACTATTGGAATGAATTTTAGAAGCTCGCCTTTTACGGAAGCCAAACTGACATAATTTCTTGATTCTGATCTTGATGTAAGCAATAAACAATCAATGATATCCTTTCTTTCAGGTAGTCAAGCACTTAAAAATACTAAATGCGAGTGGACAGGACTCCTCATTTTGTAAAAGAATTATTTCTTTGATGATAGCAAAAAAGTTTTGCTTGTGTACTCAATTTTTTCTTCCAGCAAGCAGTTAGAAACAAATGTGTGACACTATTTCTAGCTGTAATGCAACTATTTTTCTAAAGACTGGGGATAAAAAAACATTCTTAATATGAAGTAAAAGACAAAATTTCATATGGGATCCATCCAGTTCCGAACACTGCTGAAATGCCATCTTCATATCTTATTACAGTCACTCTATCACCTCTTTTTGCCAGATCTGTCTCCTCCACCACCATTAGTGACTTCCCTTAAACGTTTGTGTTAGGTGGCAAGGGTGACTTCTGTTCTGTGCTGACATTGACACTTCTCATGAAAAGGTATTCAGATGGTGGTTCTGTACTCTGGTTGGCCAAAGCATTGACTGTCATCCTACATGGAATCCTTGTGATTTTATTCATGTCCAGAAAACAAAACTAAAAAATCTATAAAACCAGAAAGCGTCCGAACTGCAAACATTTCTGCTGTTCACTACCCAGATATTTTTTTCCTGATATACTCCCCTCTGCTGCCGGAAGTGAGAATGCTACTGTGTGTAAGATGGTACCTGACTACCAAATCACATTTCTCATAGATACTCAAAGTTCTGCCTGTTGTTTTCACATACAAATTACTATGTCATAAGCTGAAACCCCACAAAGTTTCCTTAACCACTGTCATTTCCATAAGCCTTGAAACTGCAAGAGGGATTGTAGGAAACTTGCCAGTTATACTAGTAAAGTATTTTTATCCCTTTAAATTAACACCAAAAAAGTATTTGAAAGATTATTCCACTGAGGTGACATAAAAACTCCAAAAACATTATATCTTACTATACAATCTAGGCATTTAAGGTGATCTTTGTGGAGTAGAAAAATGGTACATGACCCAGTGATATACCTTTTGCGATCTTAAGGCATATCATCATACCTACAATACATGTCTATGGACATATACACATTACTTGCTACTTTAGCCTCCCCAGCTTTTTCCCTAAAAACTCTGTATAAGAGGAGAAAAGAGCAGGGAAACATACATTTTTATCTGTGCATTCTAGTTGGTACAATAGTGATTTTTTAAGTTACAAAAATGAAGGATATAAACAAGCACCAACACAAAACTCTCCTCATCATTGCGCAAAACTATTCGGAATATTGCACCTGAGTAAATAATTCAGCCTTTGATCCTGTTCATTGGCTTTTCATCTGATGCACGATAAACCTGTCAACTGCGATGCATCTAAGAAAATACTATCACGTGTATTCAGTAGAACAGGACAAACTGAAATGAACAGTTTTAGATAATTTAATTATGTTTTAGGTTTTCTAATATAATTCAGTAAGTATGTGAACTTTTAACTTGCGTTAACTCAATTTCCTCATGCTTTCATTTACCATTTGTTGGAGACATTACAGTGATTAGCCAAAGCCCTTCCAGCTCTTAATGTTCTCAATAAATTCTGGTTTAAATTGACTGTCACTTTCTCACTATAATAAAGTAGGTATTTGACATCTCAGAAGGAACTGGGCTACTGCCTATTACATTTTCTTGAAGAAAATTTTTCTGGTTCCACAACATCAACAAAAATACAGTTATAATAAAGATTGCAATGAGCAGCCACAGTAGGCAAGTGGGCCAAACAAGTACATTCTCAGACAGTTTCACAATTCTGATTCTTTTGGGAATTAAAATGATGCTGTGTCTTTTGTTTGACAAGCTAAATCACACTATATTCATATTTAATTATTGTGTTACCAAGTTATTAGCAGTGCCTGAACTCCCTGAGAAAAAAACAAAGTATTCTGCTTGTCAGCAATATATACCCACTGTGCTGAGATGTAAATGCAACAGCAACGTTATTGTTCTGTTAGGTTCAAAGATTAGTGTGGGCCAAGTGCCTTGAAAGCCAACCTGCTAAACCATAAAACGGCATACTAAAAATTCTGCAAATTTATGTATAAAAAAATCTCCAAGGATTTTTCTATTAAGGATAATAATATCTTTTTTTCAGATCCAAGTGTTTGATTGATACTGATTCTAAGTTGTGTTCATAACTCACGTGGTCAAGTAAAACCAGGAGTGAGACAAGGGATAGGAAAAGAGGAAATTCATACCTCTAAGTCTCTGTTCTTTATGATACAACATGTTCAGATCACAGAAGCCTATGTTGCGAATGTCTGTATTTTGCAATCATGGGCTGCTCATTACTCAAAATGAACAGGCTAATGGAAGTGTGCTAGAATAGCTCCCCCCCCTTTGGGAGAACAAATTCTGCCTTCATATGAACTCTGCATAGTGATTTTTTTTTCTCCCCCACTATGGTGTTTTCCTTTCTTTCTGTTTTGGCTTCCTCTCAGTTGTGGCTCTCTTAATTCATCCTCCAATTTATTTCCTACGATAACATGCTTTGACAAGTGACAGTCTCCAGTCCACCCTCCCTGATAACTAGATCTAATTTGTAATGACAACCTAAAATTTCATAAGTTGCCTGCTCTGGGTTCTCCATGGATTTGGGTGAAGAACAGAGCTCTCTTGTGCAACAGATCCTTCCTCTATATTTCACACTGCCTTATTTATTCAGATTTTAATAAAGAGTCACAAAATAGGAGCCTCCAGTTAGATGTCTATATTCACACTCAGGTTCTTAGCACCCTAGTGTTCTAAAGTACTGATCTCAATGGGGTATCCTGAGTGTTAAGCACTTTTCAAGCATCAACTCTACTATGAAGGGTTTGAATATGGATTTAGATCCTAAACTCAGCTTGTTATTTCATTTTTAATTTTGCCCTGCCCTACTTTTGTCTCTTAATATTTTTTTCTTGAAACCGTACTTTGGCAATATCTGAATCATTCTTATAACATTATCCATTCCCCCATTAAAAAAAAAAAATCCTGCCCTCCCACAAAAAAATGTTTTTATGTTCAGTATTTTTATAGTTTCAGGCTTATTTGTTTTTATGTGAGCCATTTTTCTTTCGCACCAATACAAAGGAGCTGCCTTCTGACATCTATCTTCTTTCATTCTTGGCTTCATCAATAATAAAATTCATAATATTCTGTATGAATAAAATGCAACAGAAAGAAATGGCCTTGTACTGCGTCTTTTTTCCTATTTCAATAGTTCATTCCATCATATGAGTCTAAACCAAAACCAGTACTTATGCAAAGATTTTGATATTAAATAGCTGTAATCTCACAGAATAATTATATAAGAAGGAAAGCCCTGTTTTACATTAGACTTCTAGAATAAATTCACAACATTGACTTAATATGCAAATATATATTCATAATAGTAGAGTTTTCCCTGGGACCATACAACTTCTAGCTATGCTTCTGCTGTATTACTGCAATAGTCCAAAGGAGAATTAGACTCTGTAAATGTTTCAGAATGCAGTATTTCTGTATTTAACTATTTTGGATGCGCACAAGGAGGAAGTAAGTAGATGAAGGAGATTCTTCTCCAAGTGCAAAGCAGGAATTGTGTTTATGTGAGCTGGCTGCCTAGCAGGAATTTTTATTGGTATTGGAACTTCCATTTTGGCAGGATTCTCTGGCTTAGAGCACATTAAATAATCAAACTTTTTTTTTTTTTTTTTTAACATTAGGTCAAATTTTGGAAGCATTTGAACGTGGAAGTTTGATGGTATTCCTTAACCTCCCTCGTTAATCTGTTTTTGTTTCTTTGTTTTGTTTTTAAATCCTTCTGAATTATGCAGACAGTAGAATTTTTTACTTGCTACATATTTTTAAGCAAACTCTGGGAAAGCTGCTTTTAAATTGTTTGAAAACTGGAAAAATATATCACATTTAAAATCAGAAATTGCATTAATCCAATTAAGCTATTGCTTATTCTGCATTTCCATTTTCCATCATGGCCAGTCATGTCATTTCTGTCGCAGGCAAAAATAAACTGGCCTACCAATAAATCCTCTATTTTCATTCTCAGAACATGTACTGCCACAGAAGAGGACTGAATTGTTTCTTGGCCACCAGCAGAGCATTTGCGTACCCAGGTGGTCCATTTTATCTCCAAATTTGAATGTGGTTTTCTATAACATGATATATTTTAACAGCATGTAAACCAAGAAAGCAATAAAGTATTACATAATAACATTTTTGAAATGAATCAAAATAAGTTAGCTCCATAGATGCATACTTCCTGTAACTTTCCAATAATCAATGACAAGAGAATAATAGGAAAGGGATGGGAGGCTTTCTTTTCCTAGTGGCCCCAAAATCTGAGGGTCTGCCCAAAGAGATCTTACTAACTGTATGATTTCCATGGGACTGAATTCTGATGCAAAGACACAAGCACTGATCAGTGTGTAAGATAAAGGACTTTACAATGGGAACAAGGTATTAGGCTTTGGGAAAAAACAACAACAACCACCAACACCAAAAAACAACATAAACCTAGAAGTGAAAATGTCATCCTTTAGCATGGATGGCCTTAAATCCACATATACAATGTTTATGAAAGGGAAAAGTGATATTCCTGCACAAATGAAAAACTGTTATATTTAGTCCTAAGTATCAAGTTCTGCACCAATAATGAATCAGTATCATTCCTAGTTATATACAAGCAGAATTATGTAATTAAGGTAATTAAAGACAGTGAAGAAAATTAGAACCATGCATGAGATGAAGGATATGGTTGAAGTATCACTGTGTACAAATCTGACCCATCTTTCACTGTGAAAGTATTAGTAGAATATACCTGACAAGTCTACAGCTACTCCTGTATCAAGCAAGATAACAGCACTGAACAGCAGAGTCACTGAGTTTGTGAACAACACTGTTAAAGAACTGGCCTTTTCCTCTATAATTTCCAATCAAGATTAAAAGATTTAATATGCATTACACATATATATACACAGACACCTTCTAAATATTTTCCTGATAAATGTACCAAGAAGAAATTATACAAGCATAACACACGTTCCTTAGAAGATGAGTGCAAGATACCATTTAACAACACCAATCTGTCTGTGAACAAGAAGGGACAGGAAAAACAAGTTCTTTCCTCACTTTATAAGGAAATGAAGCTTCTTTCAAAAATCCAAGTAATTTCGTCACATCCACACAATACCTATGACATGGGAAGGGAACTATGATCTATCAGGTCACTTTCAAGACAGCTTCATCTTGACTTTCAAAAAATGATGGACTTATCATTACAAGCCTCTAACACATTAGTATACGTATCTGGCTTGTGCTATGCTTCCTCTTACCCTCCTGACATTTCAGGAGTTCGCTGCCAGATCTTACAAATGCTCTTCACTAAAAATAACTGCTGACATTTGCAAGTGGCATGTACTAATCACATCCAGAATAAGATTTTTATATACACTTACTTGTATTTTATCTTATAATTTTTGTAAACCTTGGCTCTGCTTCTTAAAAAAAAAAGTCAAATATGTTCCATACCTGTATTTAAACAAACAAGTTAAGCTATTATAACTGAAACATTTTTTACACTAACATATAGCATGGGGATTTGGGTTGATTTTTTTCTTTTCTATCCAGCTTTCTAGTGAGTGAAAGCAATGGTTGTCTGCTGCATGACAAGAACAATTAAATTTCTAAAGGAGAGAATCAAGCACATCAAGTAACACAAAACCAGCTCCTGAAAGATGGCTTCACCTCTCTGTCAAAACAGGACGTTGAACACCACTAAGTACAGAAACCTTTTCTTAATGGCTTCTAAAGCTTATGACTGCTAATTAGTCACTAGCAGTCTGAGGTCCACACTCACTATTAATAAAATTCCAGTTGGTTTGCTCCCAAAAGTGGGAATTTTCATCTATTCTCCTGGTGGACTGTAGCCCTTCAAATCTAAGATGTGAAAAATTTGCTAGTAATAGTGTCCAGTTTGTACCTCCTTTACCTGCCATGGAGGAGCAAGAAGTGCTCAAATCACCAACATATTAACTGATGACACTGCATTTGCTATGGGATTTTATGACAGGACTCCTGTAACTCCCTCCACATAACCCACTTAACATTTACATTACATTAAGTTAATAAACTTCTGACCTGCAGTTTAAATCCATCTGTTTTCTCCTTGGTCTTCTGTATATCTTAATCAATGTTTCTGTCACAAATATTATGAACAAGACTCACAAATATTGTATGTCAAAGCTTAAACGCTGAAATTAAAAAATCATGAAGACGTTCCTATAAATGTTTGAACAAATCTAAGCATATCATTTGTAAAACAAAAGTTACACTTTTTTTTTTTCCTCCAAAAAGATCTTGTAACTCTCCTTTTATTACATGATACAACTCTGAAACTTGAGGTCAAAAACCAGCACCGGTGCTAAGGTGAGCAGAGAAGAAAACCAGTGTCCCCTGACAGGAAAATTCTGATTCCCGTTCGCAGCACACAAGGAGGCCCCAGCTGTCAGACCCTGGGGGGGTGTATTCGGTCAACAATCCATTGGCCACTCTCTTTATGTAAACCTGGTAGTTTCTCTTAGCCCTTATATGACCTGGGGAGAGGCAGTGTATATTAACTACAGCTTAGCTATGAGAAAGATACATTTTCCCCCTCTTGTTACGCTGGTTCTCACATGGCTCTGCCACTGCTGCTGTATCTGCCTATGCAATATTCTACTGAAGCCATACCATTTTCAGTACATATTCAGAAGATCTGAAAGCCGACCAATAGCAATGATATAGGTGCTTTCTTCCTCTTTATATTTTTCAATCAGGCAACTACTGAATACATGTAAAAGGCCTGTCTACATTTGCTTCATTCTTTGACAAACATTTTCTCTTGATCACATTTAAAAAAAAAATAAAATCTCATCATCTTTGTCTTAAGTCACAGTCCCTGAATTACGGGATCTCATAGATTACTGCAGAACATATATCAATTATCAACCGAGGCTTTGAAAAATGAATGAATTAGCACATTCTCAAACCAAGATGCTCTCCCAGGTGGTTTGTACACTTTACTTAAGGTGTATGAACAACTCTTCCCTCAGTTAGGATATAGACCTGCCTTCCCAGCTATGCTCCTTTAAGAGGAAAGATACAGGCTGCTCAGTCATGTAAATACAAAGTCTTATTTCTGTCTGTTACTCAAAAATGTTAACCACTACAATAAAAAAAAAAAAAAAAGGAAATCTGTCACAAAGAGTTAAGCTGGAGGTGAAAATTGTATGTAGTATGGAATATAAGAGATGCCACTTCACTTTATAACAAACTGTCTGTTCTGTACCAACAAAGTTTCATATAAATGTAGCTGAAATGTAAAGCACTTTTAGTTGAGTTCAGACTGGAAGAATCTTCTTGACGGAGCTTATCTCGAAATCATTTGAAGTCCAAAGTGTCTATGCAAAACCATTAATCTCAGAATGTGTCTAAACTCTATCCTGGAGACAGGCTACAATTTACAGTTCTCTGTGACAGACAAATCACTGGTAGAGCCCTGTCACTTAACCCCAGTGATTTCTTCGGTAGTCAGGGAAAGAAAGGTTTTCATACTGCCCTGTCATAGAAGGACTACAGGATCTGTCAACACTGTATAACTTTACATAAAAGTGATGCGTAGGCATTTCAGTCATCATGAAACAAAAATCAGCAAGGTGGGCTTCAAGATCAGTGTCATTGACATAAAACCTGCTACATAAAGTATAAAGAAAGCTTTTATATTTTTTAGGAAAAAATATAGGGCAAAAATATTTTTTCCTTCTGCATCAGGTTTTTGTTCTACATACTTAACTGTAAGATAGAGCTCTCTAGTTTTATATGAGCCTACAGTATGGTTTCAATCTCCAGTTACCTAATGGTGCATGTTTGATAGCAGTAGAGGACTCCAGAGCGATGGCCATGCTTATCTGCCCAACGTACACAAATCTTGTCAAAGCTCTGAAGGGCCTGGCTGGCTAAAAGTCAGATTAAGTTTAGATAAAGAGGACAGTCTCATTGGATTTACAGTTTAAGTGCCTCCATGTTCAATATGTGTTTCACCATCACAAATCAAATTGCGTGCAACCTAGTGCCCACCTTGAAGTTTACAGGTATTTGCAACACATATATTTAACACAATTTTTCCAATTGCCTTCATGCATATAGACTTCAAAACTGTTTAGCAAAATACAGTAAGCTGAACAGATATTTGTTTTATTTTTTTTTCAATTGGAACGTTGCTTTTTCATTTGAAAATTTTGTTTCAGGATACGTAACTGAGAAGTCATATTTCACACTTGCCACAAATGTAACCTTTTCTGAGCAGTGTGCCAAATAATCATGTTCACATTTTGTACAGCTCTTCACGTAAAACTGTGTTCCTAGAATATTATCTTACAGATACTACTGCTGGGTGGTGAAGGAAAAGAATGCCAGAGACACACACATGGAGTCACCCAGAAGTTATTGAACTCTTCCTAACTTTCCCAGCCTTGATCCTCTGCAGAAAGACCTTCAACTGTTTTGAAGGTAATATGAAAAAGTTATGGCATTGTATCTTCCTTGCTGGGCAGGAAAAAAAAAAAAAAAAGAAGAGAGAGAGAGAGAAAGAGAAGAGGACACATTCCAGGAAACTGGGCAGCCTGGCATCAAGAGCAGCTATAGTTAGAGCAAAGATGCAGAGACATACTGCATGTGTCCTAAAATCCATGCACTCCTTGTACACATAGTAACTGGTTAAAGGATCAAGGAATAAACCAAGATACTGGAAAGGAGGAAGAGGAGAAAAGACCTTTAGTTATCCTCCTCAGTGTCTGACACTTTCAAACATATGTTTGATTTTTCTTCTTTGCTACTGATGGGCATTCAAAAATATTGATCCAGCTATCAATTCATCAATACCAGCATTTGCTGTATCAACATGCTGGAAAAATCTACTGGACTACAAGATACACCTGACCAAGCCTGGTCAGATGTTAGGAGCTCCTATCATTAAAGATCTTTGGGAACTCTCTGATACTGACTACCTCTGCCCCAGTTAGGAATATAAAAAGGGATGAAGGACTTTATTCAAAACACATGAAAGCAACAATGACACCAGTGGGAAACTGGGACTGGGATCAATGTGTTTAAATGTCGTATCTAGGTTTGGTAGACAGACAAACTATTTGAAGGCAGACAAGATAAGAAATAACATGCATTTTTTTCAGGCACACTTTTAAAGTGTAGTGGCAGTGATAAGCACACTAAAAACCTCTTATTATGAATTCATTTGCATCTGTTCATTCAAAATTAATTATCCTTGATGTGATGTTAAGAGTGCTAGTAGTGTATTTTATGCTGTTTTTGAGGTGCATTAAGCTATCAATGACTAACTTAGATAATCATAAATACAGTTAACTACTAACTTTAAAAGTGATCATCAGTATTGCACAGCATTCAGGGTGTAAATACCTTTAAATCTGAAAAATATTACTATCTTTACATTTGTAAACAATCAACTTTCATAACACACTACACCATGCTTAATAAGCTTTGTACAATGTATATGAGTCATGTGAAATGCAACTTGCCACTTCATGCCAAAAAATCACTGTTTTCTAAAAAAAATAATTGACAGCTGAAGCTTGTGAGTTAGAGACTGATGACACTTATTACAGTTATATGGCTTACAAAAGGTAGCTACACACTGGTTTAATCCACATACCTCAACTTTGATTATTAGCACCCCAGTAAATCCGAAATTTGAGCATTCCCTATGAAAAGGCACTTCATTTTGCTGAAATTTGACAGTGTGTCCACTGACTCAATGATCCGGACAAATGCCCATTAGGGCCAGGGCCCCTAAATTCTCTTATTTGTGATTTTGTAGCTTGTAACTCCTGAGTTCTATTCTTCCATTTTCCACAGCTTCAGGTTTTCTGTATGTATGAAATTCTCCACCTTAACCTCAAATTTTTCTGTCCTTCTGGTGTTCACTGACAGTCTCTGAGGCTTGGGCTTTATTCTCCTTCAGGGTTCATTCTTCTTCTAAATACTCATCATCCATTGCATTCTATAAAGAGAGTTCCCAGCAGTAGTTTTTAAAATAAAAGATAAAATGTTCAGTGTCTGAACATTTAGGGCTCTAGTGTCAGTACCTGGAATGCCTCCTGTTGACAAGGATGGTTATCACTGGGGGCAACTGAAATCTGTTCATTCTGAACTGTCTTCAGAAATCAGCCTTATCTGATTGTTCTTTCAGATCAAAAGAAGTAGGAAGACAAAGTAAGCTGTGCATATTCTTTCACTCTGCACTTTGTTGTTAAAAAAGGAGGAATCCCACTAGGACCCATAAACCACTTTTAGATATCACTAATCTTTGCTATGAATTTCTATTTTTTCCATTTACTGCCAGCTGACTGATTAGATTTTGATATTTTAGTGACATAGAGCAGCACTGTTAGGAATTAATGTGCAAAACATATAACAAAATCTAGACAGACAAAAGAGCATTTATTGCTCTAAGGAAAATGACATGTAATTCTCAGCATTTACAGCTGAGATTAGACCTTTTTTCCACATGACAGATATGTAGTCAGTAATAGAAATACGTGCAAGGTCTCGCCTGGAGCTCCTAGATTTAGGCACGGTTACCCTACCTTTCAGGTATTTGTGGAAGATAGCTTGTGTTGCCTCTTATATCAGGTTCAATCTCAGTGACTAAATATGTAACTACCTTGTTAACTGTTTAACACACAGATCAGAGGAAAACAATCCTTTGCTTTTCTTTTATATAAAAAAAATACAGCACAGTTAATATTGTTGCTGACAGAAGAAAAATAGTACATATCAAAGTTTTGTTGAAAAAGCAAATTAGAATTGAACCATTTATGGTACATCTCAGGCTTCACATTCAGCTTTACACGTACTGGAGCTGCAATTTTTGGAGACTTTCCAAAAAACTCAGTAGGACCCTGTTAAGGTTCTCTATATCTACATAAATAGCATTACCCATGTAACAAGTGAATAAATTAAGTATATATTTTACACTATTTTATAGCCTTTGATGCAGCTATTATCAAGTGAATTAAAATTTTAACATGGAGCCTGTATCTTACATCTATTTTCTACATCTGAATTTTGGTACAATTCTTAGGAAGTCTATGTAAAACCAACCAGTTCCTTAATTTCTAATGAGTTCCATCTGGTTCATTGACTTGTGTCATTCAAATGACCTGTCCTTTTCTTTTTCCTCATTAAAAGACGATTAGGTCAATGACCATCTTGCATTTGTTCATCTTTCATTCTGTCTCACTATAGTGTTAAAATGAGTTTTGTGAAAAACCATAATTAGTGCAGTAGCTCCAAGCATACTGAGCCAGTCCACCGCATCTTTTTGGTACCTGTCTTATGCTGGAGAAACGGATGTGGATGACAATTGAATTTGAGACCAGTTTGCCATCAACTGCATCAAAAATACCCCTATTCCTTAAAGGAAACCACATCAGAGTAGATCTTGAGGTCAAATCGCCTTTCAGGAAACTCCATCCCTTCCCATATACATATAGTTGAAGTCAACCTCAAATCATCAAAAACCTGCCACTCAATTCTTATTGTATACACAAAGCGTAGAAATCACAGATTTTCAGCAAAAAGGCAGAATGATAACAAAAATAAATCAAGTTCTTCGTTCTCTCACCAGAAATTCACACTGACAAATTGAGTTATACTAGCTTCTGGTTCAGCTTGAAGTACCAGCTTCACGTTTTCTTGATTTCTATGCTTCCTGACTTATCTCCCTTGGGCTATTCAGGTTAGATGGATTGAATAGTCTAAGTATAAAAATCACAGTACAAAAATCTATCATAAATTAGCCTTAAAAAGTAGTTCAAAGACCCATAACAAACCACAAGAAGGGGTTTTTAGCCTCTTGTAAGGAAATAACAAAATGGTTTTTGAAACAATAGTTCAGTGGCTCAAGAATAATTGAGCATCTTAAAATAAAAGGGCTGCAAACCTTGTGGTGATTCAAAGCATGAGCTGTACTACTTCTGGACACATTATTACAATGCTGCTGAAGTGAAACTGTTAACATTATTTAACTTTTTGCTTCAGAAACAAACAAAATCAGAGATTTTGTATCCTTTTTGGCATGCAAGTGATAAACAGTATGTACAAAAGGGGGGTAAGGGGTGGAGGGACTTCTATT
The DNA here is from genome assembly GCF_964034855.1 of Anser brachyrhynchus. Taxonomy (NCBI): domain Eukaryota; kingdom Metazoa; phylum Chordata; class Aves; order Anseriformes; family Anatidae; genus Anser; species Anser brachyrhynchus. The sequence goes on from NC_137698.1 coordinate 22,413,012, forward strand.
AAAGGAAAAGCCCCTGTTCTTTTTCATCTAGTGCACTATTCAAAAAAACCCATACACCCTAATTAGTTTAGTAGTAACCATAATATTTGAGAAAACACAATTTCTATGCCATTGTAAACATTTTTCTTGAAAAAAAGAAGCTGGTTTTCTACACAGAAAGTAAAATTTTACTTGTCTAATATCAAGTTAGTATAAAGATTTACAAACCAGCAGCGACAAGATATTCTAGAATTTTTCACCTGGGATATTTATTCTCTGATCCTGGATTGAACATCGTATCTGTTAATACCAAAACACTACAGAAGTAAAAGCAAGTCTTGCAATAAAGCGTCCTAAAAGACAGCACTGAAAATCCTGGACCATACAGATGTTGCTCCTCCCTAGGCACAGTGTTTTTCCCACTACTATGTACTCTAAAATGGAGCCCCTGATTTTGCCTGCAAATACTCCCAAGGAGAATCCTACCAATAAACACAGAAATGGTTCAAAAGGACAAAGTAAGTTTTCCTGTTTTCAGATCCCACCCTGCCCCCTGCGAAGGAAGGTTTATGTATTTTTCAAAATGCCCAGAATATTTCATACCAAATCCATCAATGAGCCTTATGCATTAGGTCAGCCCTGCTTCAATGAACAAAGCACAAGCTCTACAGCCACTGCCTCGTGCTGTGCATATGCCAGCATGTTGCACTGAGGCTCCAGTAAGGGCTAACTTTCACTTTCTGCTGGAATCCCAAGAGATTCAGGATCTTGCTCATGTGGCAAAATCAGAATGTGTTTTAGCAGTCACTTTCCACGTGAGGCCATCCGAGGTTCACAGAGGAGACATCTCTTCACTTTATTCTGTTATTAAACAGGTTAAGGTAGATATGCTCAGGAACTGCTTAATGACCTGATGAAATGGAGCTCATTAGTGATCAAATGGCTCTGGCCACTTCTGATTAAAAGTATGGCAATCGTTGATTGTGATGATAACAAACTAAAATTCAACAGTTAATATATTCACTGGCTTCACAAGTTGAACTCATAAATTAACACACCTCAGAAAGGGGCTTTAAACAGAGACTGTACACCACAGGGACGCTGAATTCCTGATGGCCAAGAATACTAGAAATAGAGAAATTTCCCTTGATAAGCAAAGCAGAAAATTGTGGTGTTTTAGTAGGTGAGGAGTATCCTGGCCCCAACGCATCCTTCCAGAACTATTTAAATAAAGTGCTGGGCTAAACAGTGATCCCTCCTCCTAATGCCATTCTGTACCATTTAGAGCTACTGCTCAGAAGAGATGTGTGGTTTTGAAAAGGACCTAGAAACAGAAGTTTTCTACTTTCAGGAAAAAAAAATAAATCTAAATGTTAGATTAATACAAAAAAGATGAACTGGCACCATCACTAACCCTGTCCTTAGATTTTGAATAGAGAGTGAGAAGTAGTCTGGAAAGAGCAGTGAAGTGCAGGAATTCAGGTCTGTGATTCCCAGGCTGACTTGATTCACAGCTCAGAACTTCAGATGGGGACCTGAGCTTTGATGCGACAGAAGATTTCAGAACTCACATCTTCATTACTGCCTGCTGGTGGCTAAGATGTTGAAAAAATGTTTCTCACATTTATAACTAACATGCCAAACAGTGCAATTTTGTGTAAAGATGCTAGAAGTGTCTTCAAATGTCAAAAAATCTATACAATACTGCATGTCACTGCACCTGACTGACTGACTGCCATGAGAAGAAGTCAGTTTAATGATTCAGTACAATACCTTTTTATTCTACTAAGGACAACTTGAAAAAATATTTGCATTGGCATGCCTCTGCAGCTCATAAGTACAGGTAACCTGACAAAGGTTTAATAGTAATGGGCAGAATCATACCAATATCTAAACAGAAAAACTAGAGACGTGATACTGTTAAAAGAAAGAAAGTCTGTGTGACCAATAGCAGGTAGGTGAGCTTACCATCTACTTTAGTTGGTGCACTTCAGGTATTCAGCTCTGATCCTGTATCTACAATGCAAGGACTTGAGATGCTGTGCCATTCAGTGCATAGACAGAGTTACACCAGGAGAGACTCAAGTCACTGTAATCTCTGCCTACTAAACAACAAATTCCATGGGTGTCCGAAAATGTATATACGACAAGAGAAGCCATTGGCTCTTTGTACTGGGGTGAGAACATTCTGCGCTTAGAAATGCTCAGCACTTTTATATACATTGCTCTTGAAAGGAAAAGATAAAAAGACAGAAATTGTGACAATAAATACTTCTGCCACAAAACTGTATCATCAGGACATCTATTAAATACTGAAACCTCTACTAAAATACCAGCCTTTAACACATTGTACAACACCACTTGACTGTCATGAATAAAAACTGAAGCGAAATGCTAGCATTTAAGCCACAGATGAGAACTTGAAAAATATGTGATCATAAAAGCTGTAATAATAAAAATTGTGACTAAAGATTTTCATTTACCATTAAAATTATTATGGCTATTAGCTTATTGTTTGCAGTACTAAAGAGTCGTAAGATAATGGTCTGGAAAAATGGGGATTTAAGAGTATTTGCTTTCAATAGAGACCTTCTTGCCACTAGGACCATTTGATTTTTTTTTTTCATAGCTCCAGTTGAGATCTACTGAGGACTTACATTGCTGGACACCGTTGAGAATTGTAAGAACACAGACCTACTCAAACAACACTACAGGGCTTACTTGGTAAATGAACAGGCCTGGACTTCCAGGGAAAAACCCACCACCAAAAATAAAAAACCCTCCCCCAAAAAACCTACATCATTGCTGGACTCCTACAGCACCAGCAGCAGGAGTGCTGACATGTGGGTTGCATCGTTCCGGACACACGATGGCCAAATAGCGTACCAACCTTGGGAGTCGTTTGAAAACATGGGCTATTCACGGCTTCAGGAATATTGATGTAGAAGAACAAAGGATTTCAATTAACTAATTGCATTTAAAAAAGTCCCCTCGTGCTCTGAATTGCTCCCTTTGCTGACGCAAATCCAAGCACAGTAAGGTCCAGATGAGTTAGCAAAAGCTGCCATAGTGGTAGTTTAAAACTAAAATCAACTGGCAGATTTACTGGTTTACTTTAGCCTGTAACAACTAAATGGGCACTGGAAGGTAACATTTCATACTGGTTAGCTTTACAAGCATATACTAGTTTCAGCTCATAAGTCCTATTCAGGGACATATTTGTGTTTCTAGATAAAAGTATATCCAAACAGCAGCAGGCACAGGTATTACAAGGACTATCTTTCAGTTTCTCTGTCAGAGGAACACTACAAAACACAAATAATTTATCTATTTTAGTCTAAACGCTTAGTCCAGGGTAAAAAGGAGGAACACCTTTCAAATTGCTGAAAAGAATTTGAAGAAACTACAATTTTTTCTTTTTTCCAGTGGCACTCATACAGCCCTTCCAAAGTGGGAAAAAAAAATTTAAATGCTCCAAAGTCAAAGAAGTAGCAAGAGTATATTTCAGTAGCATAGACATGGTATTTGTGTGTGTAATGCAACAAATAGCCAACCATTAAATACTGTTAGGTATTCAGCTGAATATGAATATTATCCATACAACCTAGAATAAATTATATATACATATTTCTCCATCTAATACGTCGACTATTTTATTCTAAAAAAGGCCACAATCTAATAACTCTCGGTCAAGTTCACAAACCATATTTGATTAAAAAGAAAATGTAGATAAGAGTATGTATTTAAATAATTGTATTTCAGATCTGTAAAATGGCATTCTGGACATTTTTACTGCATATTCCTCTCATGACCATAACGAGCATAAAGTAAGATTTACTGTTTTGATTTAGCTAGGAAAATCACACACAAAAACTACAATGCTTTGTCATTGAAAGCTGCTATACCAACCAACACAAGTCTTAATGTGCATTCTGAAAACAGAACAGTAAGATTAATATAGCATAGAGAAAATGCACTGAAACTTCCCAGTCCTTCCAGATCTTTCTTTCAGTATTAATAGCTCTTATTTTTTTCATTTGTTTGTTTGTTAATGTGGAGCTATATTATCCCCTCCTGGAGACAAGTTTAAGCACTACAGAGGACAACTGAAGAAGGCCATAGAGGTCAGTTATGTTGTACGCACCTCTAGAACTGCAAATACTTATTTTTAGCAAATATCTCTCATCTTCACCGTTCCACAAGTGAGATACCTTACCCTACCTCACTTGCACTGTCCCTTTGTCAGATTCAAGGATAAACCGTATTACTCAGCAATTGAAGAACCCATTTAAATTAAATAATGACAACACAACTAGAAGATGAGAAGGGCGATAAGCTGGTAAAAAAATTCTGATAATGAAGTGTCTAGTTCTGGTGACCATGTGATACAATATCTAAAGGCTTTTCCAGGTTATTGAGACTTTTTTTCTTTTACATGTACAGGGAGCAAGCAGGAAGGAGAGTTAAAAAAAAGAAAAAGAATCTGTGGTCTGTAAATGATCAGCACAAAAAATAAATTATGGTCAAGTAACTGAACTTTTCTGATGTGTAAATTGAATCATTCCCACACGCTGGTGTTTTATAATTAAAAGACCCTTTTCACTGTGGGAAATTTTACTGAATTTTGTATTAAAAGAAGAAACAAACCATCAATCAGGAGGAGGTAGGGGAACTCAAAGAGCTCAACCCATTAAACTTGAAGAGTGTAGTCGAATTCTGAATGACTTGCTCTAGGAAACTGTAGCTCTTTTAAGGCAGGATACTGTACAAACATTAATGAGCAGAATGCATATCTGATAACTGTTCTAAAATCTTTTGTAGTCATACAGAAGAACATACTTTCCACTTGGTGTCACAAGATGCAGAATATGGTTTTAAATGAACCCTTTTTGTGAGGTTCACAAGCTTTAAATTACCTGACTTCGGTTACCATTGAGAAAAATTACTGAGCTGAAACAAACAAAAAAACAAACCCGGTCCTTACTTGATGCTATATAAGTACTAATCAGACAGAATAAGATTGGTTACAGCCAGATCACTGCCAAATACAAACACTTTTGAGTGAGCACCAACAGCTACCATTTCAGAGCTATGGTACCCTCCTTATCTGCTTTCACCAGAGTTTAGGCCATGGTTACAAATGGCATTTGCCAAGTATTCATCTAAAGAGAGGCATCATTACAAAACATCACAATATGACATACGTAGGCCACAGTAGTTTCTTGTGGATGCTTGAGAACTCTCACAAGAGATTTAATAGCTCCTTTTGAGAATTTCATTATTTATTTATTTATACTCTATTCTTGGTAAGTCTGGCTCGTAACAGGGTAAAGTGTCAAAACATTAAACCATTTATCATCTTGGATCTTCCTTCCTGGACAAAATATTCATACATGTTGAAGTTAGCACTACATGCATCCCATTTTATATTTTGACCTATGCTGTTATTGCAATAGTAAATTAGATATAGCAGCTTAAGTTACAGAGAATGATTAAGTCAATTGGACATCGCATACTCAGTGCAGACTGGCTTCTTGAAATTTCGTAGTTATGCTCTATTCAGTCAGCTAGACAAACTATTTCTAGTCAGCTAGAAAACTGCTGTTTAAGAATCAGCAATGCAATATATGGATCCCACTAACACTTGAGGCTGTAGGATGCTCCATCTTACCTTCAGTTTTCTACCTGGTGTTATGCTGGTGGGTCTCAGACGATCCAAGAACCTACAAAGAGAACAGATTATGGTGAATTAGGTCAGACATTTTTTTTAATTGTTTAATTACTATTACAATACACTACATCAACTTTTAAAAGCAAAATATTAGATAATTTTTTTTTTGGTACAATTATTTTCCTCTTTGAATTGTAATATATGATGTGTTCATTAACTGTGCATCTTTCCTAACATCAAAGTGAGATGCAGATCGTCTTTTACAAAGTATTTATTATAGTTGCTACTGGACTGAAACATTAATACACTGTAAGAGACTATTTTATTTGTTTGAACCATATGACAGTGTTGACTGCAAGTTGAACAGAAAATCTAAAAGTGGCATTTTGTAGATTCGTGTTTATTGTACCTCACTTTCACATTTGGTTTCTTCAGCTCACATGTGAAAAGGTTCTTTCATTGTTACTACTATGGAAAACTGACCATGTGCCTGAGTATTTAACATAAAATGTAAGAGAAGGTGTACTGGTCTTCTTAACTTTAGCACAGACAATACGAATTTTCAATTCTTAGCAACTTAGCAATTTTGTTGATGTATTCACCAGCAAATATGACAAATTATCCTCACGCTTTGCAAAGCCAATATAGTCAACAGTAATAAACATAAAACATATGGAAAAGATACTGATTTTTTAAAAGAAAAATATACCCAATATCAGAATATATATGAAGAGCTATTTTCAGAAAGCATTTTTCATAAGTATTACAAGCTCACGGTGTTCTAAAGTTAACTATAAAATGATTTTCTGTTTTAATAAACAGGAATTCGGATTCAAGGTATTTCATATAGGTATTATATATATTATATATATATGTCCTATATTCATATAGGATATAGGTATTTCACCTATAAAGACTGAGCATCAATAAATTAAAAGGATACATGGAATAAAGCCCTTGCCAACAACAACAGTATCATTTCACTGTACTTTCAGAATTTTAAAAATGTAGTGTGAATGAGCATTTCAATATATATATATTTATTATTATTTCTTTCAAGCAAAATAGGTCAGGTGTAAAAGCTCAGCATTTTTAGGATTTTTTCTTTTATTTTATATTTTCAAAAGTAGGCGTTGATCAAAGAATCAGGAGTATCAGTATGATACCATGAAAGCACCATGAAAGTCACTCTTAATACTGCCTTCAAACTTCTGATAGGCAGAGTTAAGAAACAGGATCAGCACCCTATTTTTAGCTTCTGGGTACACACTATATTAGATCACAGTATTGACTGGCTCTACGTTCTAAAAAAGTGGCTGGATATTGGATCTGCACATCCAGGTTCTACCTGAACCACAAAATTTATTTCCTATGGTATCTGCCAACACAAAACTGGATAATGAAATTCAATGCAAACTCTTCCACCTGGTACCAAGACACTCTAAATGCCAGTCTAGGCCCTGGACAGTAAGTGAAGAAAAAACTTCATACAGACATAAAAATGAATAAATAGCTTGATTGTCCAGTCAATATAAAGATGAAAGGAGCTTCTATACTACAATATAAAGGTAGCAATATGGTGGCTACATAGTGAAAAAACAAATGCTCAATATGAACAATGATCTAATGCACAGTAACCACTTACCAAGTCATTGACTTACACCATTTGAGAACCTGGCTCTATAATTCCACTGCTAAGAATGATTTTGCACCACTAAGCTGATGGTGGTTCTATTCAGAGAACTATTTAGAGAATATGTTTTGCATTCTTTTCATCTTTTTGTGAGCATAAGGTTCATTTAAGGACTGAGAAAAGTGAAAATGATGTGATTGTATAGACCTGCTTTTTGCTTTATTCATAAGTAAGATTAAGTCCTCTGGTTCATACAAAAAAAACCATGCCATAACATTTATTTATTTATTAGTTATAAGCTAGTACAAAACTAAGCAGTAAGTAACCAGGCTTGTGTCTAAGCATTCCCATTTGTGTAATCAGAATATCCTACTACAGGAATCCTGAAACCAAGACACGCTGGAAGGCGAATGTCGAATGCCGATGCATAGAGACCTATGGCAACAATCTTAAATTTCATCCTTTTGTTTTCAACATGCATTATAAATTACAGGAATGTAATCTTCCACCACTGGAGGGTGGGCTAATGAGTTCTGACTGATGACTTCACAAATTTAAGAAAAGCAAGAATTGCTCTCTTCAATATTTCTTATTTCTAGATTTAGGTAACCCTGTGCCCAAAATTCTTTGCTCTGTGATTCCATTTCTTAGGTGCCTAACAATACTGATTCAGTTCAGTCGTATTTCTGAATATATTCCTAGCATTGCACACTTGAAAGTCAAGCCCGGCGACACTCTCTGCCAACATATTTAACTCCCTTTGATGCTCTGATCATCATTTACTGGAGCATGATCAAAGAGTGCTGCCCTCAGAAACACGGGAAGGAAAACTGAAAATAGCTGCCAGTTAAGGTCCAATAAACAGCAATGGAGGCTTCACCCTTCCGAGCTGCCCAGATACAGAATTCCTCAGTTTCACTGGAATCAGTCTGATTCAGCAGTCTGCTGGTTTTCATAATTCATAAGAATTCAGCAGAGGGGCTCTGAACAGAGTTTTGAGCATTCAAAAGCTGAGCAATTAATCTAAAGTAGTTCAGCTCATGAACAAACCCCTCACGACAGACCTGTGACAAGAATCCCAGCATCCTGAAAAACAATGCTGAGCTGAAAAAAGGAGAAGTTATTGTTATTAGAATGCATAAACTGCTGATTTTCAACAAGAAAAATAAGATTTCCTCTAACTGGTCCTAACTAGCTTCTGAAAGAGGACAATTGAAGGCCGTAAACAATGACCCCAGCCCAGACAACAAGGCAGAAATAGAACTGCCAGCCCTGAGCTGTGTTTCCAGGAGGTTGCAGGTCTCCCAAAAGGTCTGAATCCCTATAGGATAAGGAATACACATTTGGAAAACTGCATCCGTTTCCAGCAGTCCACCAGAGAGACTGATTCTTGTTCATCACCCCCACAAAATCAGTGAAATATTTATATGTACTGAGCTGGAACCTTTCATCTCACGGAGAACATGCAAAGTAGAGGAGAGTAAAACATCAGTGCTACTTTATGTAGTAGTGGCTCAAAAAAAGCTCATAAAACTTCACTGTTGCTTGCCAGATAAAATACTGGAATGATCTTGCACATCCTATTTCTGTCTTAACTTTAAAGGTGTGTTTACCTGGAACCTTATTGATTATATTGCCATGATAACATCCGTAAGAAACCACACTTTGATTTGAATTGGGGAAGAATAGCTCACATGCCAGAAAAATAGTTTTCAGTTTCAGGGCACTGAACAGAAACTTTTTGTCCTGCTCAGTTACATGTTGAGATGGTAAAAATGGGGTGTTTTCAAATTGAGAAGGAGCCAGCATAGGGTCGAGTAAATGCTACATATAGTAGACAAACAGCTATTTTGTGACACAGAAACAAAGCAGGTAAATAGCTTCTCACAGAATGGCACCCTCCACACAGGATTTCAGAAGTTATATCAAACAGATTGGACATGACTAGACATTTACCATCAACTCAGAGAAGCATCCTGGCTACTTATGCGAGCAGTGCTCTTCTGCAAATTGCATTTGAGCCATATCCCCAGACACAGCTGGAAAGAGGCCTGAGCCAAAGATCATGTAGGGCATTTTTATTTACTAGTTTATTGAGTTGGATCATTGGCACAATTGATCCAAAGTACTTGGTAACATATGAATTAGAAGCAGCCAAGAGCTGCTGTGCTGTGGAGAATGAATGATGCTGGAGGTTCTCAGCACTACCCTCATTCAGCATGAACGAATGGACTTTACGGGCTACCATGGTAAGCACTGATCTGCTGCAATAATCCCAGGGATACGAGGAACCAGCAAGCACAATGTTTGTACTGACCACAGAAAGGCTGATGTAAACAACTATCTAAAGCTGAAAGGAACAGTAAGAACAGATTTCTTGGGCCCAGGTAAATCCTCTTGGGTACCATTCATATAAGAATAAAATAATAAAAGATGTAGTTCTTTATATAACTATATAAACTTATATAATAACTTTATATAACTATATAAAGAACTATAGTTTTATACATCTATATGGTTATATATAGTTTTATACATGCATATATAACCATATTGCAACTATAACTATGTATAACTTCTATACAAACTTGTTACAGTCTTGCTTGTGTGACAAACACAGTACTAATGCATTATTTTACAGCCTTCTCAGAGTAAAACTCAACTATGTAACTGTAAATTAGCAGTAAAGATTTATCTCCTTCTACATAAGCGCATATATATATCTTTATTTATTTGCAACAAGAATATATCTATATGGTCTCCAGAGAACCTCACCATGCTGTTAATTCATCTGGTTATTAACAGTGAGGCATATCCACTAGAGCTTCTGCTAGTAAATTGGAACAACAGTTTTTGAAAGACAGCATTGGAAAATGCAACATTTTAATGTTAAAATGTCATTACTTGGAAATTACGTACTTAAGCTTCTCCCGTGAATTTTGCAGGGGGTTGGGGGGTGTCAAATGTTGTTTACTGCATTTTCTATGTTAAATTATATCATTTTTCCATGGAACAGATTCTTTACACATTATTTTCATGTTCACAATATTACTGGTAAAACCTGCTGAGATGCAACCTCACAGCTATAAAGATGCCAGTTACCTGTCATACACACTTAAAATAATTGGTATCATAGGAAAAGTAACACGGCAAAAAGTAACTTTAAAGACCAGTACTCTCTGTGATATAATGCAGAACATACGTTCAAAATATGTGTAATAATTAGAGCACTGTGCATCACTTTTCATATCAAACCTGGCATTGCTTAAGCTAGTTGTATGAGTATGAATATCATACTATAATTACTCATTCTACAAATTACATGTTCACCCATACCATGCAACTTCTTCAGCTTCACAACACTTTACCCTACGCAAAGTCCATTGCCAAATACAAACAGATAAAAAATTGCCCTTCTGCTTTGAAATATCTACTGGATTTTTCTTAATAGAAAGAGTAAAGCATGTAAGAAAAACAGGGGTAAAGATAAATCAGTTTAAAAGTGACTGGAACATTTAATTCCTTAAATTATTGTGAGCAAGACTACATTGCTTTCTGCACTCTTATTAACTTTTCAACAAAGCTTTGAATAAGCACAAACCAACAATATGCCTTATCTTTTCAGCACGGATTTATTCCTTAAACAGAAGAATGTTTTTTCTGTTTACATGGAGTACAATTAGTTTTGCTGTTGACAGGACCATGAAAAATGCATCGTATCTTGCAAGGTTGTACATACAAAAGTATCAATATAAATATTTTTGAAAAGGCAAAAGACAATGGCAGTCATATGAAGACAATTTTAGGAATATAAAGAGCATATCTTTAGATTCTTTTTCATTAAGTGGTATCATTATCATTTTTGCATGGACCATTTTTGTTTTAACAGTTTTTTCTGCTCCTCCCTTGATTTCATGTAAACATACAAAGTCACGGTTTAGACCATGATACACATTCACACAAAGTTGAGAATGGCTGATTTGCACTGTGGCAAAGAGCTTTCCACTGGACATTGCTTCCGAATGCTGAGCAAGATAAAATTTGGCAGTTCTGAGAGAAACCTAACGTATTTGAAAGCCGGTGGTTAAATAATGTTAGTATTCAGATCTGTACTGACTGAAGTCTCAAATTATTGTTAATTAAATGGAGTCTGGCTTTTAAAGGAACTCTATTTCTTCACTGATGAATCAAATAATTACTATTTTAATCACTTTTGAGATTAAATTCTGGCCCATCAAAACCAGTACTTTAACAAGAGCCAAAAAGATGCTCAAAATGAACGTTTTGCTGTTCCAGGACCTTTTACAACTCTGATCTCATCCCGAGAATGCAACATTCTGAAAGCATTTTTTTGCCCCCTCATCCCAGCTGCAAACATCACTGAAGGCGATATATATATGAAGGCAGACCTTCTCCATGTTTTAACCAGACACAGGAACAGACAGCAGTTTATTTAGACCCTTCGATGCTGTTCTTAAATATCAGACTCTCCTCTTCCTCGCCAAAGCTGGGTGTTTTTTTTCTCTGTTTTGTCTTTGTATTACTTACTTATTATATTGATAAATTGTGATCAACTGCAATATATAAAAAAAATTCTTAAAAGCTCATTGCAAATTTTCTTCAAATCATTTAACTTGTATTGTCATGTATTTCAAACAACTTTGCAAGTTATGCTGAAATATAATCACTGTCTTGTAGTTGTGATCAGGTTGGTATTAGGTAGGTTGTAATTAGAGCAGAAAATTCACTGAAAACTGCTGTGTTACATATTTTAGAAGTCACAGAAGAGCCTCAAATAAATAAAAGTGAATTGAATAGAATGCAATTTATTCTTTTCAAAGATTTCCTACAACGGATGTCAGGAAAGTAATAACGAACTCTATGTTAGTTTTCAAATATGCAAAGTCAAATTGGACCTTGTTCACTAAAACTAAAGATAATCACTTTAGGCTAAACCTGTATGGGGTTTTGGATGCAATGTTCTTTGCACTTTTTTTTGGTTTTGAAGTCTTTTTAGAAAGGTGTAAAGCAGTAAAGATGAGAAAAGAGGGGCTAAGCCTTTAAAGGTTTTGACGGTTTGCTCTTCAGCAGCCATAACTGGATTTACTGAAAGAAACCAAATGAAATATTTAAAAAGCTTATGCTGATCTGCAAACATTTGCTGCAAGCATCTATTTTTTTTTTCCCTCTCAACAGTCTTTAACAGTCGTTAATAACAGTGCTTTGAGAGGATGTAAATTTTGTTTCCAGCTCATTTTAGAAGTTTTTAGCAGAACACTGAAAAGAAAGTAGGCCTTAAAATCCCAGAAGTGTTTTGGAGAAAACCAATGCCCTCGAGAAATATGGTTACTGATACACACTGGTGGGATATAATTGCCCTTGTCAACCTTGAACACGCAGTGACTAAATATCAGGGAAAAAAAAAGTCAATATTACACCAACTGTGCACTTAACTACAGTGTTTCTGTGTTCACACAGAGAAAACAAAAATCAATTTATTGTGTGAGAGCCTACCATCCTTTCAGAATTCAGTCAATCCACTGATTTATTAATGTTATTGATTACACTGAACTAAACATATTATATGAAGACTCCCAGTTCCCAGTTTAAAGATTTGATTTTACACTTTGGGATGTGAATTATCCTTGAGACTAACTCCAGTAATATAAATGGGAATTCTGTGAAGAGATCTATGCCAGTTATATATCTCTAAGTCTGCAGAAATGTGCTTGGTATCACCTTTTACTTTCATACTTAAATATTTATACATAGAAACCCCTTTTCTAAGATCTGAGGCAAGATAGACACAAAAATATAATTGCAATTAGAGATATGCTGAGCTTCCAGAAAATACGTCTGGAGACTAAGTCATGAAGAATACCTGCTGATTCCTGGGTATTGTGGGTACTTAACTTACCTGCATGCTGTGCATCTAGTTACTGTTCGTATTTCGCAGGAGAGATCCATTACCCATATCAATAGTGGGCAACCAATTATAACCAGAACATATTACTTCAACTATCTTAATATATTAGGTTACAAGTGGCAAATCATGAGGATGATCTATGATAATTAGATCAAACTGACAGCAAGTTATGCATGCGTGATTCATCAGAAGAGAAAAACATTGCATGCAAAAATCAACAGTAACTGCCACATTAGGTAGGCTGGAGTCTTCACTTTCCTTGTAGTTTGCACCAATGACCAGCTTGCTTTATTTACCCCAAAGTACTAATGCTTCTGGTTTTGAATTATGACTTTTACTGGTAGAAGTTCTATTCCCCTAACGGCAAATATGTACTTTTCTTTTTACCCCGGAGATGTACACATTATTATGTTTGAAATACCAATAGAAAAGCACACCAAAATATAGTGTTTGTCTCAGTGGAAAACTTACGTCTATTTTAAAAAACTTTGCTCACAGACTATATCTAATTTATGTCTTTTTATTGGTTTGAAGTTGTTTAAGAAATTCATATATTTCCTGTTAAAGAAAGCAGAATCTGATTAACTTTTTTCAATATAGACTCAACTAATACAGGCAAGAATCAACTAGTTCAGCTGGAATGTGGGAAAACATTAATGATGTTTCAAAGGATTTTTAGATAAGGTCCCTTATTGTTATGAGCACGTTACGGAATTATAAACTTAATACAGGTGTCTGTGCTCTAAGGTATATGGAACATATATTGCTAACAAAACAATTGCAGTCAATGAGGCAGTCTCTGCTAACTCAAAGTAACCCTTTCACCATCAATCAACTACTTTATAGTAGATAGTGAAATCTCATCAAAAGATCTTCTCTACCTTGTACTTTTCCTCCTACAGGTAAAATAGCTATTCTTGTATCAAAAGGTAATTTAATCTTGTAGATTTAATGATCTCTAGTTTTTAATCTCATAAAAAAGGAGGACATGAGAAGAAATAAGAGCTCAAATTCTATATGACTCTTTTATGTGTATTTAGATTTGTGATACCTTTAAAAGAAAACAGAACTATTGTGCCCTGGCATAAATGGCATGGCATTTCATTCCATTTTTCATTCTGAAGGATAGCACAGTTTTATGTACGTTATCAGTTTGATTCTCCACTTTTGTTAATGGAAGTTTTTCTACTAATCTGAATTACTTGGTCAGAGACTACATATAAATAGTATGTATGACTACCTGAGAAATCTTGAAAATGGGACAACTCCAGAACTTTTTTAAAAAAACAAAAAACAACAAAAAACCAAAAACATCAACAAATAAAGATTACTCATTCCATAGCAATTGCCTAGCATTGCAGTGTCAAGGTTGTTATTTTACTTTACTGGGATTTGCCTTGTCTCAACTCAACACTGTTAATCACAAGTGCTTTAAAAGGTGCATCATTACTGTATTGTGACCTCCCTTACTACAAAAGTCTTGGGGATTTCTCCAGGAATGTGTAGTTCAACTGTCAACCCTGATGAGCTTTTTCACTAGGGAATGAAATAACAGCTCTGAATCATACAAAGAGTTGGAATGAGTGAAACTCAGTGTCAATAAATACAACACAGTCAGTATGGGAATAAATACGCCTTTCCTATACATATGAAGAGATGGGTTCTAAATTAGCTATTACTGCTTAGAGAACCAGGGAGTCATTGTGACTAGTTCTCTAAAAACATCAGCTTCCAACCTTCCAAAAAAAAAAAAAAAGCAGCATTAGAACATTAGAAGTGATTAAGAAAAAAAAAAACACAGCAGGAAACTTTCTTTTATGCTATAAATCTACTTTGTATTTGTGTTGAACATTGAATTACCAGTCTCTCTGTCTAAAAAAAAAAGTGCTAGACCTATGAAAGAGGCAGAAAAGGCAGAAAGAATACGGAGACATTCTGAAGTTGTTCCATACTGGAAGACAGTGGAACAGACCAGAGTTCTTCAGCCTGAGAAGGAGATAACTGAAGAAGTGTGTTAGAGATTTATTTAATTACATATAGGGAATTCTCATTACTATTACTAATGCTATTCAACAGGCCTAGTGGATTCATTGATACCTATGAAACATAATGACCAGAATTTCATCTCTGACATAACAAGCCACCAATTTCCAAGCAGTAGTAGGGTTAACATAGGGAAGAATTGCCATAAATGCTTCTTTTCTCATGCTCTTTCTTTAGACATCTCCTACTTGTTTGACTAAATGTGTCTGAATCTTATGCATCAAAAATAAACCGTGCTAGACTAACCTGGTTCCTCTCTTTTATAAAATGCCCATTTTCTTTCTGTACATAGGAAACACATTAGCTCTCATCCATCATCATTAGTAAGCTGACAGAATGCCACATTAACTAAGCTCAAGATAAGAGAGGTTAGATAGGAAAGGAATTGTGTAAAGGCAAGATACCTGCCAGTAGTGCTGAAATCCAGACAGAGTTTATCTGAGCCTGATTTTTGAGAGCTGTTATTTAATATTTTTGTTAGTGATCCAGCAAAATAATGGTTGGAAAACAGGATTGTTGCACTGTGCAGGAAACAAGAGATGACCTTGAGGACTTGTCTAGTAGAAATGGGATAAAATTCAGGTAGGTAATGCAAGCCTATACACAAAAAGTATTTCTGCTAGAAAGTGGAAGCTAATTAGCTGGAAACAACAGAGAAGAATCTGTTGGAACAGTGGATTTCAAGATGGACTAGTTGATTTCAAGATGACTACACACCTGGAAACAACACCATAAAATCTAACAGTAAAGACCAATGAAATCTCCAAGTCTCTTACACTCACTCTTTCATTTTTTCCCACTTCACCTGAAACTTCTCACATAGTGTGAATTATACAGATTTCTTAGTATTAAAGTGCAAAATAACCACTTCTGATGTCATTAATGCCCCAGTACTTCTTTGTGCACATGATCAGCCTACACATTGGAGAAACATTTGTAAGGTTCTCACTGTATGTGTGAGTGTCATACACAGAGATACGTTGAACTCATTTTTAAGTATATTATGATTGTATACCCACTAGTGGCTTTTTCTGATTTCCGGAGTGATACTGATCTTTCTGAAACCTCTCTTAGCATCACTGCCATAAGCCACAGAAAGTAAATTCTTGTCATCTTTCCATCATGGATGGAAAATATTTTAAAATACTGAAAAGGTAAAAATAAGGAAGATCTTAAAAATATGTAAAAACACCTATCTATCTTTTAGAGATAGATACGAATATTATCTAGAAAATAATTGACCATCGGGAATACTTATGGCTCTTTATGCCATTTCCCTTGGAAAAGTTTTCATTTCATAAGTAAATTCCTAGACATATTTTCTAACGCTAGCTTATTTTTTGATGTCATCTCTTTCAATTGTCAATTCCATTATGACAAGTGATTTTATTCGATTAATATTAGACACATA
Source organism: Anser brachyrhynchus (assembly GCF_964034855.1). Lineage (NCBI taxonomy): Eukaryota > Metazoa > Chordata > Aves > Anseriformes > Anatidae > Anser > Anser brachyrhynchus. The sequence continues at coordinate 22,429,675 of NC_137698.1, forward strand.
AGTCTAAACGGATTAAAATTCACATCACCGAGAGGGAGGCAATATAAAGTTTGAATCTAACTTGCATAGTTTACATACAAGTTTTGTCAAAAACTTTTTGTCAGAACTCTTATGGGGGGCTCAGGCGCTACTCTCTAATGGAACTGGCTGTGCAGGCTTGCTCCGTATTCTTATACCTCTGTGTCTGCTACTGATGACAGCTTTGGAGTGCTGTTCTTGCAAAACCAGGTATCAAATTCATCATACCTAAAATACAAACTGAAGAACTCCTAAATTTACTAATGGAAGCTCAGCTCCTTCCTCTAATACTGTCACGTCTGGAGTTTAGATTTTGGACTGGGATATGATTATGCCCTGGCTATCAGAACAAAATAAGAACAAGCTACAGTTTTCTAGACCTCAGCACACTAATGCATTACATTTTCGAGAAGGCTTGCTACAAATCTCATTGAATGACTCTGCAAGACAGCTTTCCTTTAGAAGTCACTTTATCTGAAAGAAGACCAGATTTTCAAAATTTTACTTATGGGGATGATCTCAGAATTTTACAGCCAAATGAAAGCACTGATACACACACACATACACATGTGCAGGTGTATAACGTTCGTGATCATTTTATCCTTACTTTAAGTTGTATTTACAAGCTTGTTTTACCTTCCATTTCAGACAGAAAAAAGCACTTCAACTATGAAAACTACCAGTTAGAGTTCTGTTGATTTCTGTTATTAATATAATTGTATGAAATGTGTTTATGATGTCTGACTTCATATTTATATTTTATGTCAGTCAAAAGCTCATTGGGTCTTATCAACGTAAATATTTTCTGCTTCAAGAAAA